>NC_086325.1:17304847-17914847 GCF_036172605.1 Pelobates fuscus
GTGGATGAGGAGAGGTGAAGGGAACTTGAAGTCTTCCAGTCCGGTCCGATAACAGAGGGCTTTCACAACAAAGTTGTAGCCGGTTCGTGAGTACGGAACGTAGTTCAATAATCCAGCGTCGATCAGCTGGTGCGGTCGGATTAAATAAGGAGACCGTGTCATAAAGGGGTGTGGCTAGGCTCCGTGGAACCAGGAAGTAAGAGGATACCATAGTTAAGGCATGACAATAATATAGTCGGGATGCTAGCCAACAAAATACCTACAACCCCAATTATAATACCCCATATAATCCCCAATGCTATAGTGTGAAAGATGGGTAATTAATTAGTCCGGCCGGACATAAATAGAGGTAAGTGGTATCCTCTACAGGGAGTGCAGAATTATTAGGCAAATGAGTATTTTGACCACATCATCCTCTTTATGCATGTTGTCTTACTCCAAGCTGTATAGGCTCGAAAGCCTACTACCAATTAAGCATATTAGGTGATGTGCATCTCTGTAATGAGAAGGGGTGTGGTCTAATGACATCAACACCCTATATCAGGTGTGCATAATTATTAGGCAACTTCCTTTCCTTTGGCAAAATGGGTCAAAAGAAGGACTTGACAGGCTCAGAAAAGTCAAAAATAGTGAGATATCTTGCAGAGGGATGCAGCACTCTTAAAATTGCAAAGCTTCTGAAGCGTGATCATCGAACAATCAAGCGTTTCATTCAAAATAGTCAACAGGGTCGCAAGAAGCGTGTGGAAAAACCAAGGCGCAAAATAACTGCCCATGAACTGAGAAAAGTCAAGCGTGCAGCTGCCAAGATGCCACTTGCCACCAATTTGGCCATATTTCAGAGCTGCAACATCACTTCAGTGCCCAAAAGCACAAGGTGTGCAATACTCAGAGACATGGCCAAGGTAAGAAAGGCTGAAAGACGACCACCACTGAACAAGACACACAAGCTGAAACGTCAAGACTGGGCCAAGAAATATCTCAAGACTGATTTTTCTAAGGTTTTATGGACTGATGAAATGAGAGTGAGTCTTGATGGGCCAGATGGATGGATTGGTAAAGGGCAGAGAGCTCCAGTCCGACTCAGACGCCAGCAAGGTGGAGGTGGAGTACTGGTTTGGGCTGGTATCATCAAAGATGAGCTTGTGGGGCCTTTTCGGGTTGAGGATGGAGTCAAGCTCAACTCCCAGTCCTACTGCCAGTTTCTGGAAGACACCTTCTTCAAGCAGTGGTACAGGAAGAAGTCTGCATCCTTCAAGAAAAACATGATTTTCATACAGGACAATGCTCCATCACACGCGTCCAAGTACTCCACAGCGTGGCTGGCAAGAAAGGGTATAAAAGAAGAAAATCTAATGACATGGCCTCCTTGTTCACCTGATCTGAACCCCATTGAGAACCTGTGGTCCATCATCAAATGTGAGATTTACAAGGAGGGAAAACAGTACACCTCTCTGAACAGTGTCTGGGAGGCTGTGGTTGCTGCTGCACGCAATGTTGATGGTGAACAGATCAAAACACTGACAGAATCCATGGATGGCAGGCTTTTGAGTGTCCTTGCAAAGAAAGGTGGCTATATTGGTCACTGATTTGTTTTTGTTATGTTTTTGAATGTCAGAAATGTATATTTGTGAATGTTGAGATGTTATATTGGTTTCACTGGTAAAAATAAATAATTGAAATGGGTATATATTTGTTTTTTGTTAAGTTGCCTAACAATTATGCACAGTAATAGTCACCTGCACACACAGATATCCCCCTAAAATAGCTATAACTAAAAACAAACTAAAAACTACTTCCAAAAATATTCAGCTTTGATATTAATGAGTTTTTTGGGTTCATTGAGAACATGGTTGTTGTTCAATAATAAAATTAATCCTCAAAAATACAACTTGCCTAATAATTCTGCACTCCCTGTATGCTAATAGAACTGTCCCATCAAATGCACCCGTACTCTTAAATCAAAACTCAATCACTAGAGGCTTATTCAAAAGTAAATGCTGTCTAAATACAGCGTGCTTGATACATCTGATATGTAACTCAAGAGGAAATATTATACTAAGTTTCCTGGTGTTCCATTAGTAGATAAAAATAAATCAGAGTAGCAAAGAAGATAACTTAGTTAGGCTTCAATTTTTGTGCAGACAATATACAAATAAATTGCTGTTTTTTTTCAGCACTTTATTTGTATATTGATTGCACAAAAATTGAAGCCACAATTCAAAGGCACTGCGCACTTTATTTTTTCTGATTTTAGATTCGCTGCCTGTGTAATGTCTACATAAACTAACTAACACATATCACATATGTTTTATATCCTGAATCTCCAGCTTGCATCCTTTCAGTGAGCTTATTTCTCATATAGTATTGAGTTTAGGCAATTCCTGTCTTATATAGTGGACAATATTTTACACTTTTTAATGTATTTTGTTGATAGAATTACTCGCATATTCCTAGCACTAATAAAGGATTATTTGTATTTGCATTGGGTTTGTGGATTAAAGGGACACTGTAGTCACCTGAACAACTTTAGCTTAATGAAGCAGTTTTGGTGTATAGAACATACCCCTGCAGCCTCACTGCTCAATCCTCTACCATTTAGGAGTTAAATCCCTTTGTTTATGAACCCTAGTCACACCTCCCTGCATGTGACTTGCACAGCCTTCCATAAACACTTCCTGTAAAGAGAGCCCTATTTAGGCTTTCTTTATTGCAAGTTCTGTTTAATTAAGATTTTCTTATCCCCTGCTATGGTAATAGCTTGCTAGACCCTGCACGAACCTTGATTGAGATACAATTATTTAAGGTAAATTACATCTCTTTGAAAGTGAAACCAGTTTTTTTTTCATGCAGGCTCTGTCAATCATAGCCAGAGGAGGTGTGGCTAGGGCTGCATAAACATAAACAAAGTGATTTAACTCCTAAATGACAGTGAACTGAGCAGTGAAATTGCAGGGGAATGATCGATACACTAAAACTGATTTATTTAGCTAAAGTAATTTAGGTGACTATAGTGTTCCTTTAATCTGTCAGAGTTTTATCCTTTATCCATGGTACACCAAATTGTGGGATATTATTATTCAATGTAAGTTCAGTGTAAATAATTATATCGCATACACATGATCCTCATGAGTTTTTTCCAATTCTTTTGGGTTTCTTTTCGTTTAATTTAGGACCGGCATTATTAAAGGGACACTATAGTCACCAGAACAACTACAACTTATTGAATTTGTTCTGGTGAGTAGAATCATTACCTTCAGGCTTTTTGCTGTAAACGCTGTCTTTTCAGAGAAAATGCAGTGTTTACATTACAGTCTAGTGGTAACTTCACTGGCCACTCCTCAGATGGCTGTTAGAGAGCCTTCCTGGGTCATGGCTGCCTAAAATGCGTCCAAACATTCAGTATCTCCTCCCTCTGCATGGAGACACTGAACTTTCCTCATAGAAATTCATTGATTCAAATCATCTCTATGAGGAGATGCTGATTGTCCAGGGCTGTGTTTGAATCATGCTGGCTCTGCCCCTGATCTTCCTCCTTGTCAGTCTCAGCCAATCCTATAGGGAAGCATTGTGATTGGATCAGGCTACCACTTCTGCTGATGTCAGCAGGCAAGTCTAAAGGAAACAGGGACAAAGCCAGCAGCTTCAGACTTGAATACAAGTAAGATTTACTATATTTAGGGAGGCATGAGGGTCTCAGGGTGGCTAGATGGTGGTTTTAACCCTATAGGGTCTGGAATACATGTTTGTGTTCCTGGCCCTATAGTGCTCCTTTAAGCTTCATATTCAGGGTTAGGCCCGTTAGTTTAATACTCTTTTTGAGACCTTTTTCCTTATTCTATTTGGTATAGCTTACAACTGAAAATGCTAGTGGCTGCCACTTATCACATGCTCAGTAGATTGGTCCCTAATTTGGTACCCTTCATTATGTCAATTTCACATAAGGATACCAAATTCTACTAAACAGTGGAAAGGTGAAAATCAAGAAAAAAAATGTATATAATCATTTAGACCTTTCAGTTAGCTGTTTAGTGTTAAGTAGATAGCTCCCTAATTTGGTACCTTGTGTGAGGTTACAATTTTTATGATTACCAAATTAGGGAACACATCGCTCTAATTTAATATCCTTTGGAATAATGAGAATAATAGTCTGTTTTGGTTCCGAAATTGCTCTAAATTTCCGTTTGGTCCATAGCAATAATTTCAGAATTTCGGACAAGCCTAATCTCCGGCACAGAACCCAAGTAAAGAGAAAATAGAAAATGTCTAAGACAGCTCAGAGAGTAGTTCACACAAGGTTTTGGCGCCACCTTGTGGAATATCTTTATATCTCACACTATTGTTGATGTTTCCTTGTACAGACTGACATACAAGTCAATGCTGCTACTTAGTGCCTACCTGTGTGCATAGCATATAAATATTTTTTATCCATTCCTTTTGTCTTTGTATATTTAAGCGTTCTTGCATAGCAAGACCACTTAATGTTATCTCACATATATATTATTCTTATTATAGCCAAATCTACCACCCTAACTCCTCCCACAGTTTTTACACTACATTGACAGTAGTATACCGAAACGTGCGGATTGTTCCCGATCGGATTGCTATTACTTTGTGGAACGTTTCGCCGAATGGTTCACGGAATATCGTCGTTCTTGTGGCGAAATTGGTCCCATAGGAATGAATGGCAAAGCTAGAGTGGGAGCTGGCAAAAGCTGAAAAATCAGGACATGATTTCTAAACTGCCAACACTCCCTCATTTTCAAGCCCACCTACACAGATCTTATATCAAAATGTTCAGCAATCCCTGCTGCCACTAATAATGTCCACGGCTAAGCCATAGTCCTGATAGTTTTCACAATATGACCATTTGTTTGCAACTCACGCCGTCCATTGACATTCATTGAAACTCCACTCTAGCCAGCTCAAATTTGAAGGGCAATTTCTAAACTGCGACTGTGCCTTCATTTTTTTTTTTTTTTTGTATTCTTTATGTTCATTGTGCATGAAAGAACAACTGGCATACAGGGCCACAACAGCATTTGCATGCATTTTCACAACATTTTAACATAGTATGGCATAATGGATCAAACAGCACACTTTTTTTTAAAAATGAGAATACACAAAGAGAAAACCTGCTCGGTCTGTGCCTTCATTTTTAATACATCAGAGACATACATGCATCAAAATGTAGGTCTGGGTCTTGTGATTCTCACAATATAAAGCTCTTTGCTGTAGGATGTATAGTTTTTAAAATACGACCGTTTGAAGATGGCAACCGCCAAAATACACTGACCTGTGCCAAGCTGCAGCAGCAAGTGATGTCATAGACAGGGCCTTTTGTACACCTGCTAATGTTTTTATAACTGTATGTTTTAATGTAACTGTGAAGCACTTTGGGCAACAACGTTGCAATTAAATGTGCTATATAAATAAATAATAACAGTTACTCCGCCCACTCCAGTTGTAGACTACTGGTGGAGGCAAGAACACTTCACACAATTTCCCCAGAAATTGTCACTTTTCTAGTTCCTTTTTTGTTTTTTCTTTAGATTAATACGTTTGGAAGTGATTCTTTATTTGATACATTCTGGGTTAAGGAGAAGAATTTGAAAAATGACTTTATATTATTGAATTTAGTAATAGATAGATTTAATTTTATAGCATGACAGGAGGCTTCATATTTGCTTAAGTCTCTCTTTACTAGAACTCCACAGCAGCACATTAACAGAGAGATAAACACCAACAAAAACATAAGGTATCTATATAAGGCTCTGCATCAGTACAGGTCAGAGTACCTCTGCCTCCTGCTTCTAGTGGATGGCTTTGGGATTTAGTGTGATTTATTTATGATTGTTATGAACTATGCTTGGTTGTGAGATTTATGTGCCTTTCTGGCTCTTTTATTTTCTTTGGGGAATGTTTCCTTTACAATACTGATAGTTTTTTTCATGTGTTTATTTATACAGATTACTGGTAGTTTGCCATGTGTTTATTTATACAGATTACTGGTAGTTTGCCATGTGTTTAGTTATACAGATTACTGGTAGTTTGCCATGTGTTTAGTTATACAGATTACTGGTAGTTTGCCATGTGTTTAGTTATACAGATTACTGGTAGTTTGCCATGTGTTTAGTTATACAGATTACTGGTAGTTTGCCATGTGTTTAGTTATACAGATTACTGGTAGTTTGCCATGTGTTTAGTTATACAGATTACTGGTAGTTTGCCATGTGTTTAGTTATACAGATTACTGGTAGTTTGCCATGTGTTTAGTTATACAGATTACTGGTAGTTTGCCATGTGTTTAGTTATACAGATTACTGGTAGTTTGCCATGTGTTTAGTTATACAGATTACTGGTAGTTTGCCATGTGTTTAGTTATACAGATTACTGGTAGTTTGCCATGTGTTTAGTTATACAGATTACTGGTAGTTTGCCATGTGTTTAGTTATACAGATTACTGGTAGTTTGCCATGTGTTTAGTTATACAGATTACTGGTAGTTTGCCATGTGTTTAGTTATACAGATTACTGGTAGTTTGCCATGTGTTTAGTTATACAGATTACTGGTAGTTTGCCATGTGTTTAGTTATACAGATTACTGGTAGTTTGCCATGTGTTTAGTTATACAGATTACTGGTAGTTTGCCATGTGTTTAGTTATACAGATTACTGGTAGTTTGCCATGTGTTTAGTTATACAGATTACTGGTAGTTTGCCATGTGTTTAGTTATACTGATTACTGGTAGTTTGCCATGTGTTTAGTTATACTGATTACTGGTAGTTTGCCATGTGTTTAGTTATACAGATTACTGACAGTTTGCCATGTGTTTAGTTATACAGATTACTGGTAGTTTGCCATGTGTTTAGTTATACAGATTACTGGTAGTTTACCATGTGTTTATTTATACAGATTACTAGTAGTTTACCATGTGTTTATTTCTTTGTGCCTGTTTTCTCCTTGGGAGTTTTGTTTTACCCTGTTGGCTTTATTGTTTGTTCTGTTTCCTCTGGCTTATTGGCCGTGGTGGTCGCCGAGAAGCGGTCTTCCGACCGCTCCCCGTGCCGACCGCCGGGACCGCGGAGAAAGACTCCTGCGGTCCCTCGTGTGTTGCCTTTGATTCCCGCCCGCCGGCTTCGTCCGCCGAGCGGGAATCCCCGTTTTGTTCTTTACCCTGCCCGCGTCCCCGCTCACTCGCTAACACTTATCAGAGTGGGGACGGAGCAGGGATCTACTCATTTGCCGCGGGAGCCTCCGCTCCCGGTCACCTTCCCCGCTACCGCGTGGTCGGGCAGCGGGTGCGCGGCTCTCCACTGTGTTTTCCGCGCGCGTCACTGCCTTATTAAAGGTACAGTGACTAGCTGGTCCGGTGTGTTTCCCCATCTCCTGGGCGGTTTGGGGGTGCGTATTTTTTGGTGACAGCTTTCTTTTCCGTCCATGTGAGGCAGCTCTGTGAGCCCTTGCATCATAAATTATGCCCCATATATGAGGGTCGCAGATTCAATCCCCCTCACCTCCCCAAGTAACTAAGCAATAGACTTTAGTTTTCGATTCTTTGCATGTGTGCTTGCCCTGCATGTTTTTCTATGGACATGGTTTTACGGTTTACTGGTTTTCCTGACTTCCACATGGCACTGCGTGCCTCCTGCAGGTGTCCCTGCCTGGTGTCCTTACCCACTTATTGAACTAGGACTGCTCTAATCAAGCCTCAGTTGCCTGATGGAGGTAGCACTGGCGTCCAAAGCCAGGGATTGTGGGTTCAGGCCCCATCTGGGTGGTTGAGCATGGCACTCGTATTTTGTGGCCTAATGGATTAGGCACAACCATATAAAAACTAAAGTGTTTCGCTATCTTGAAGAACCTTGCCTATAAGGACCCAGCTTCCTCTCTACCCTGCACCCTAATAGTCAAGATTCTACTACATGTCTAAAAGGATCTAGGTTTCCGCCTGCATTATACCTCTGGGTCGGTACCGCCCGTACCCTTATACTGGCCTGCCTTGTCTGTGCCTTTATAATTGGCCTGCTTTGTCTGTGCCCCTTGATTGGCCTGCTTTGTCTGTGCCCCATGATTGGCCTGCTTTGTCTGTGCCATACTATGCATGCTATTGGACTGGTGGCTCCATACCCTGGATAACGGTTTGTTGAGCCTGCATGCATTATTACTTGCCTCTGCCAACACTAGGGGTGCTGCCCCTTTTGCCTGCTAATGATACCTGTTTTCTAGCTTCGTAGGTATCAAGTATCATAGACTCAGACTTTATGGACGCCTCTGCACAGGAGCAGAATTTGCAGGCTTTACTTAATGCGGCTGTGACCGCATCTGTTGAAAAAGCCCTGGCTAGGGCCCTCCCTCAACCACATACGGACAGGGGTGTGTGTGGAACCCCTCAGTTGGCAGAAGACTCGGATGAGTCAGACTCTCAGGTGCGAGAGCAGGCAAGTGCGCGAACGCGCTATTGAAAGGGTGAAGACCCTGAACCACGCTCCCGGACGGGCAAGACTCTGGCGAAGTGACGTGGTTTGAGGTTGACAACCTCGCCGGCCAGGCGCCACCGCCTATCGGGCGCAGGGGAGGAGGCCTCCTTACCCCCCCCCCCCCACCTTGGCCGTGCTGGATGTGTGGCGGGCAGACCAGCCTCCCTCAGATGGAGAAGATGTTTGGATTGCGGACCTTGGCGAGGGTCCCGGTGGACGCTGGGACGAGGAAGACGCGCCACCGACTAGGGCCCCCACGACAATGTTGGGGGACGATACCCTTTTGGGCACTACTGGAGAACCTCTGTTAGAGCCTCAATCTATCCGACGCCCCAGGTCCTCGGACTAGTCACAATTCGTGCGTTACTGGGTCCGTAGACCCCTTGGAAGTGAGGCCTGCAAGAAGCTGCGGGCGGAATGCCCCAGACCGGTACTGCCGGACAGGGTGGCGGTTACCCCGGATGTTGGCCCTAACAGACGAGGCCTTCACAGAAGGTAGGGCTCTGGACCCAGCCACCATGAGGGACTGGGCACTTCGTTCCATTTACCTGCTGGGCAATGCCACTGTGGCCCTTTGCACGGAACCCAGGAAGACGGCACTCTTCCATATGGACAACAAGCTGTCGGATTTGGGAGCCGAAGATGTGGGTCCCCTGGCTAAAGGTCTGCTGTTCAGGGAGCCTTTCGTTGAGGAACTGCAGAAACAGGTTATTCTGTTGACCTCCCGGGATAAAGCGAAGTCTTCGATCGGGAAGGTCTTCCGCCCACGGTTACCTTCAGACGTATGGGTCCTTGGGACAGTGCGGAGTTATGTCACAGACTTCCACTCTTCCCCTACACAGGTTGGACGCCCGAGGATCCCCGTCATCACAAGAGGCCAACAGCCCTTGTTGGAGGTGGAAGTTCGAGCTCCGCTAGCCAAAGGCGCGGTCCTACAGGCCTGGTAGGGAGAAGTCTGTAGAATTCCGTCCAATGATCAATTTAGGAGAAATGAACGCCTTCGTGGTATACAACCACTTCGAGATGGAGGGCATTCACCTTCTTCAAAGCCTTCTCTGGCCAGTAGACTGGGTCGCGAGACTGGACCTAGAAGACGCTTACCTCTCCGTCCCGGTGGACGGGGCCTGTCGCAGTCCCCTCTTATTCGTATGGAGAGACTCTCCGTACCAATTCCCATGCCTCCCCTTCGGCCTCAGCTTGGCCCCTTGGTGCTTCACCAAGCTCCTGAAACCGGTGGTCACCCAATTCAGAGCAGAGGCCGTACGCTGCATCGTCTATCTGGACGACTTGCTTATCTTTGCGAGGACCCCGCCGGGCTCAGATTTCGGACGCGCTCTGCGTTTTCCTCGTTGGAATGCCTGGGGTTTGTGGTTATTCTGAAGAAATCGGCCTTGGAGCCTGCGCAGACGGTGGAATTCTTGGGTTTCATAGTCGTTGCGCAAGACGGCATTCTCCGCCTGCCTGTGGCGAAGATAACGACCATTCGGAAGGAGATCAGACGTGTTTTCGACAAGACCGAACTCCCCTCCGGAGGTTGGCTCGCGTGGTGGGTCTCCTCTTGGCCTCGATACAGGCGTTCTACCCGGGCCCACTACATTACTGGGCCATGCAGCGGCTGAAGGCGCACTCTCTACGCAAGAGACCCTCTTAGGACCAGATGATCTCCTTGGCCTCGGACGTGCAGGCCGGATTGAGCTGGTGCCTCCTGCATATATCCGCCTGGAACAGCAAGGCGATATTCGGGATGACCCTGGATCTCGTGTAGGAGTCGGATGCGAGTCTTTGGGACTGGGGTGCCTCGTGCACGACGAGGTCCACGGGGGGCCCGTGGTCAGACAATAGATCTGAATCCCGCATCAATTGCCTGGGGTTGATTGCAGGTTCGTTGGCAATTCGGAGCCTGGCGAAGCATCTGTTGGACTGATGCGTGCTCCTTCGGATGGACAATGGTTCGGCGGTGCAATACATCAACCACTCGGTTTCGAGCACTAGAGGAGGTGTTATCTCTCAACATGGAGCTCCTGGTTTCGCTGGTGCTTGGAACGGGATACCGATCCCTTTACGGGTCCTGTATCTAGCGTGCTGAATTTCTTGTCTCTTCTCTTTTGACCTGGGTCGGTCATATCGCTTGGTTATCGTGGTTAGATCAGCTATCTCGACGGCACTTGTCCCGCTTCGGGTTTTTCCCCATCGGCCAGGATCCGCTAGTCTGCAGGCTCCTGCGTGGAATGAGACTGGTGCGCCCTCCGGCGCCCAAGTATTCTTCCCTCTGGGACGTGCGTTTGGTTTTGGCGTTCTTTCGGAATTGGCCTGATAACCAGGACCTTTCTCTTCGCCAGCTTTCAGCGAAATTTGCCCTCTTGTTGTGTCTGGTCTCGTTCAGACGTGTTTCGCATGTCCGGGCCTTCGATGTCGGCGCTTTCTCGTTTTTCTCCAGAGGGGGTCTCCGTCAAGGTGCTTAGACGTACCAAGTCGGAATCGACGGTTGTATCATGCCCTTACTTCTAGGACTCGCCTAAGCTTCGTGTAGCGAAGGCACTGGCGCGATGGATAAGATGTCTTTTGGCTCTGGCGGGCGTGGATGCGACCTTCGGAGCGCTTTTGGTTAGGGGCGCCGCAGCTTCCGGAGTTTTTTTGGCGAGCGCTTCCCTTCAGGACATTTTGCGTTCGGCGGACAGGTCCCGTGTAGAGTTTTTTCGCCTATTTTACTTTAGACCGTCGGAACATGCTTCTTTTGCTTTGCTGTCGGAGCGTTAAAACAGCAAATATGAAGCCTCCTGTCATGCTATAAAATTGTAGATTATACTAGCTTTAGTGTAACTATAATCTTAATTTTATTAATGACAGGAGGCGAATATTTCCCACCCAATTTGATTTCTTCCCCCCCTTGTTTTGGATGGATTGCATTGATTGTATTTCTGTTGATTTGTCTGATTATCTGGGCTAGGTTGGTTAGTCTGGGGTGATGTTGTGGGAAGTGCATGTTATACTGTATTGACGGTCATTAGTATGGATTTCGTGTCTTTATTCTATCAGTACTGGATCGTGGGATTTATGTTTTATCAGTACATTTCGTTCACTAATCAGTGTTTTCGATTCTGTTTATTTCGTTTCAGTTTAATGGTTCGACTTCAGTTCATAGGATCGGCCGTTTGGCGGGATAAAGATCAAGTTCATCCATTATCCGAAGTTTTTCCAGATGACATTCATCGTTATGTTGTGAATTTTTCTTTATTTAGTTATTGTCATTGTTGTGTACGTTACGTTGTCGCAGCGTGAAAGAGGAAATGGTGGCTTAGGAGGAGCCTTATATAGATACCTTTATGTTTTTGTTGGTGTTTATCTCTCTGTTAATGTGCTGCTGTGGAGTTCTAGTAAAGAGAGACTTAAGCAAATATTCGCCTCCTGTCATTAATAAAACTAAGATTATAGTTACACTAAAGCTAGTATAATCTACAATTACTTCTAACGATTCTAAGGATGTAAGATTCTAACAAACAACATGTCTCTAATGTTTTGTCTATAATAAAAGATATGTTTCATCCATTTTCTGACACCACACCACCTCCCCTTTTCTTTTTGGGGATACTCCACGTTTTTATTTTTAGGAACATTAGGAAATTGGATTATAAAATAAGAGATTTTAATCTCACAAAGAATGAGAACACTATCCTTAAGCCCCTCAGAAATTGTAGAGACATTATCATTAAAAGTGCCGACAAAGTTGGAGCCTCTACCTATCGGAAATTGATCTCTAACCCTAACTCTACTTTTAACAGTAAACTTAGGGCTATGCTCACAGATTATAAGCAGTGAAGTACTTTTTACTTTCTGCCAAAAGTCCATAAGTCCATTTCCCAACCACCAGGGAGGCCGATTATTAGTGGCGTAGATTCACTTACATCCAAATTGTCTGAATTTATAGATTTCCGTCTCCAAAAATATGCTCAGGGAAGGACACAAAAAGTCTTATACAAGAACTTGACGGTTTGGAGTGGAAAAGTGACTATATTTGGGCAACAGTTGATGTCACGTCACTTTATACGATAATTCAACATCATTTGGGCCTCCTGGTGGTTAAGACTTAGAACTAGATACAGTGATATCATCAGATTTCTGCTAATTTTTACTAGATAGTATTCTTTTCATTTTAACACATAATTTCTTCCTTTTTAATAATGAGTTTTATCTCCAATTGCAAGGGACAGCTATGGGTACCATGTTCGCGCCAAGTTATGCAAATATTTTTTTGAACCATTGGGAACAGAATTTTATTTGGTCCAATAATTCATTTTTTTTTTTTTTTATTCTTTATTTTTGTAGTGCGTATAAACGTAACAAAACGTACATGCGGTACCCCAAAGGCAATCCACATGTTTTTGCAAACATTAAGTACAGTGAGGTATATAACAGTTCTTGCACATTTTTAGTATTAAATTGAGTAAGATTAGGGTATAACAGGACTATACATTATTCCAGGCATAGTAGGTACAATCTAAACATTTGGTTATACAATAGCTTCTGACAACATTAGGTCTATCATATTCTGTTGAGGTTGTTGACCTCGAAGTGTATGTTTAAAACTATGATTAGGCTTAGTCTGCACGTCTGCCGCTCCGTTTACAGCATAAGTCATGCATACAGAAGGGTTCAAGTGAGTGCTATGGGCTGGCACTAAGAATTGTCTACAACTTTAGATGACAGGTTATAATATGTCGCACGTTTGGTAGTTCTAAGCCGTGTCAGAAAGATTAAAAATTAAGAAAAGACCACAGACTATAAAATAACGTCTGACCACATGGGTTCTATTATACACTGCTTACGTAATTGGTTAGAGAATGTATGATTATAGCAATAATCAATCCTAGTCTGCACGGTATCTGATCTGCTGACCTCATAGATTATGCATATATTGACATACAAGTGAGGGCTGCAGGCTAGTACTAGGAACTGTCTGCAACTCTCAATTACAGGTTATAATTTGTCACTCTTTTGTTAGACTTTTGCTGTAGCAATAAGGTGACTGAGTTTAAGGAAAACACAACAGGCTGTACAATAACATCTGGTCACATGGATTCCCTTGTGTGCTGTTTACATATTCGGCTTTAAAATGTATGTTGAAAGCTATATCCAGGCAATAAACATGGGCTGCAGAGCATATAACAGTGCCCTTCAAATCAAGGAGAGTAGCGTTGCATTCGGTTAGTACTAGTGTGTGTCAGGCCAAGTAACAAGGAATTAAGCTATCGATGATATGCCAGTGAGAAGCTGAGTCTAAATGCAGTTTTAACGTACGTTGGCAGGTGACCTAATGCAGTGCTAGTTTAGATTATCAGTTATGGACCATTGTGTGTATGGTATACTCTGCTGAACAAGACCTGCTTGGGGCGTAGCTAGCTACGCTGGGTATAAAGAAATGTACTAGTCACCTAGGTGTCCTCCCCCGTGGCGTGGTAAAAATTTTAAACAGTGAGGTAGGTAAACAGAGAAGAGATCGCAGCTAACCTATCTGTTGGTGATATGTGTTCCACTAGAGTGGGTAGTTTAGCCGTGCTGGATATCTATGGGAAAGACTAGGGGCCAGGGGGCGGGTAAAACATAGGATGCATTTGCTGGGATGTGGGTGTGCTGCCGTTGGGCGATCAGGCAAGGCAGGAGCCTTCTAGTTGCTATGTGTCGGAATAGGCGGTGGGCCAGTAGCAAGGGGCGTTTTGATTAGCGCTCACGGAGTGTTGAGCAACAGGTGTTATGCGTCCCGGTGATGCCTTGGCCGCAGTCAACCGGCAGAGAGACATTAATAGGAGGCATGCAAGATAAAACATAAACAGTTAAACAATATTAAAATTAAAATGATCGAAACAAAAAAGCACACATGCAAACAGTAGTCAGGCCTGCGGTAGGTGGGTTGCTAGGCCTTGTGGTGTAAGTCACTGAGTCCCGGGTGGGGTAACAATGGGGGCCTATGTTAGGTGGTCTGCTTATCTATGTGGTAGCAGTCACTGCATCCCGGTTGGGGTAGATATCTTCCGGTCATCATTCATGTGGTGACTGTAGCATATGGGTCGGGTGTTAGTACCTGTGGCACAAAGGGGGTTATTCGGGACGGATCCCAGGAGTGATTTGGGGATGATGCTTTCTGCTGGTTCAACGGTGGAAGGGATTCTCGCGGTAAGCCCAAGGCCTGCAGCAGCTGTGTTGCTTCGCTTATGTCACGGATCCGGTGGGAGTCTGTCCCCTGGTGAACAGTCAGTGTGTGGTTGGGCCGCCATCGATATCGGAGGTCGTGTTGTCGTAGGAGTGTGGTGAGCGGTCTAAGGGATCGCCGCCACGCCAGGGTGTCGCTTGAGAGGTCCGCAAAAAAGTGCAGTGACATGTCCTCAAATTGGAGTGGCGTTTTTCCCCGCAGGGCAGTGAGGAGTGCCGTCTTGTCTTGTCTTGTACGTAAGGTGACAATCACATCCCTGGTGGCTGTATTTGGCGCTTTGGGCGAGATGGGGATCCTAAAGAGGCGATCAGGGCTAATCCTGTCAGTTCGGGTAGGCGGCAATATACTCGTGAGTAGGCGTTTGATGAGCTGTGGTAATGCCGCATCTGGTATCGCCTCAGAGATCCCCCTCAGCTTAAGGTTGTTGCACCTTCTGGCATCTTCCTGTTCCGCCATGCGGTGTGCCGTGTTCTGTTGCTGTAGCTGCAGGTCACTCACGGTCTTTTGGAGCTCTCCAATATCTCGGGAGTTATTTGTGGAGGCGTTTTCGAGGGTGTCCATGCGAGTTGTCAGACCCCTCAGGTCTCCTCTCAGCGCCATGATATCTTTTTGCAGGCTAGTCTGTAGGTCTGCAAGTAGTTGTTTCAGGATTAGCGTAGTAACCGGGGTGGAGTCCGGTGTGGATTTATTGGGCTGTGAGGGTATTCTCGGCGCCGGAGCAGATGAGTAATCTTCTCCCGACATGTTATCGGAGAAGTCTGAGCAGCCTCCGTGGAGCGCCGCCATGTTGGGCCCGCTGGCGCCACGCGCCTGCCTCCACATTTCCCCTATTGTAAGTCCGGTGGACGTTTTTTCTGCGGTAATTTTCTTTGTTTTTCGTCCCATATCGTTGGAGACGCTTAGGGGATCTTGGTTTTGCTTTGGGGGTATGCCGTTTGGGTTTTATTCTTCGATTTTCCCTTGTGGGTCTCGGAGCTCCAGTTTAGTGCGACTGCTTCCCTCTGCGGTTAGGCTCCCTCCCAATAATACATTTTGCACACACTTGGTACTCTGGAGAAGATATATCGATGACATTTAATTTTTTTGGAATGGCACTGAAGACACTTTAACACATTTCATGGCTTATATTAATGATAATAATTTTTCATTAGTTTTTTTTCTCCAGTTTGTAATAAAAATGAAATAAATGTTTTGGACCTTACAATTTTTATTAAGGATTCTAAAATACAAAGAAAAACTTTTTTTAAGCTGACTGATGCAAATGGTTATATCAACACCGAAAGTAGCCATCATCCACCCTGGCTCCGTGGAGTTCCTCGGAGTCAGTTTACAAGATTGAGGAGGAATTGTACCGACCAAGAACCTTTTTTAGAACAAGCTTCCCTCTTAAAGACTAAGTATTTAGAAAAAAGTTACACAGAGAATTTTACCAATACAGAAATAACACGCTCTCTTAATTGTAATAGAGGTGATTTGTTGATAAATATTGTATTGGGTAATATTGTATTGTTTGTTTATATTGTATATAAATTTAGTGTTTTAATACAGGGTGTGTTAGTATGTAATGTTTGCATTTGATTGCAGGGGAGTGTTTTTGAATTGAATGTTCACTTTTGAATGTGGATGTACATTTGTGTGAAGTATTTGTGTTTGAGTGAAGGGGTGTGCTTGTATATCCTTTTGGAGTTTGAAGGGGGGTGTTTGTATGTAATATCAGCAACTTACCATCAGCAGGACATATTAAGCCGCCACGGGGACGTGCCAATGAGTGAACAGGCACGACAGGTGTCGGTTAGGATCGAGTATATATGAGTATATAAGAGAACTTGCAGCACTAGTATCTAGTAATCAAATTGGAGAGAGGCGTGTACAGGAACCGTAGGTGTGTGGTCGATCGCCCCACTATTAGATTGACTAGTAGTGGAGGATAGGCCAAGCCAAAGAGGAGGAATGGCAGATGGTCAATCATCCAATCAGATCACTCATACGGTCACAGGACACAGGAAGGTGGATAACACCTATGTTTATGTCACATACGTCTCTGGTCAGTGTGCAAAGCAATATTGATTAGTAATTAATAGCTAAAAGAGCAATTCACACACAAACATGGAAAACCTTTCTCAACAGCACTAAATCAATCAAGAGATAGTCAATGCTCAAAGATCAGATTGTCAGGATCGGGACAGGGATCCAACACGCAGAGTACAAACAGTAGCCAGATACGTATACCGGACCTTAGAATGGCCGGACTAACGTAAGTAGTACAGTATAGAATGGTCAAAGACAAGCCGAGGTCGAGGGTAACAGAAGACAGGTAAGCGAGAGACAAGCCGAATCAAGGGTAACAGAGATAAGCAGAGTAAGGTAAACAAGCCGGGTCAAAACCAAAAGGGATAATAGAATACACAAGCACTGAGTGACTAGAACAAGCTAGAACCACGACAGGGCAATGAGCTAATGAAAGAAGCTCTGTTAAATACCCTGTTCAGAGCAGTAACCACGCCTCCGGGGCGTCCTGATTGGTCCTGCAGCAATTGAGTGACAGGTCGTTCCGGAGGAGTGTCCTGATGACAACTTCCTGCCTAGATGCTGTAAAAGGCAGTCACTCCCTCGCGGCCGGCCTTGCATGACCGGATAGACCGTGGGGAAGGGAGCCATCAGGCCGTTTGGATGGAGGAACAGCTAAGTCTCTACCTCTTTCGGAGGTAGAGACCACAGGTACCCTGACAGTACCCTCCCTCTCAGATACGCCCGACGGGCGGAATACACCAGGGCGAGAAGGAAATCGAGAGTGAAACGCCCTGCGGAGACGGGGAGCATGCACCTCCTCCTGAGGTACCCAACTTCTCTCCTCAGGACCATAACCCTTCCAATCGACCAGATATTGCAGTTTCCCCCGGGAGATTCGAGAATCAACGATGGAATTGACCTCATACTCATCCTGACCCTCCACCTGAACTGAGCGGGGAGGGGCGATCGTGGAGGAGAACCTGTTACATATTAATGGTTTTAGCAAGGAAACATGAAATGAATTAGGAATGCGTAAGGCATTAGGCAACGCTAAACGATACGCAACTGGGTTGATTTGAGACAGTACCCTGTAAGGTCCAATATATCGAGGAGCAAACTTCATGGACGGCACTTTTAACCGAATGTTTCTAGTACTTAACCATACTCTATCGCCTGGAACAAACACCGGTGCTGCCCTTCTACGTTTGTCAGCGTGTTTTTTAACCAGCGTAGAATTGTGCAGAAGGATTTGTCGAGTTTGATCCCACAACTTTCTTAAATTGGCAACATGAACATCCACCGACGGTATTCCTTGAGAAGAAGACTCCGAAGGAAGGATGGAAGGATGAAAGCCATAATTCAAGAAAAAAGGGCTAGAATGCGTAGAATCACAAATGAGATTGTTATGTGCAAACTCCGCCCAAGGAATCAAACCGACCCAATCGTCCTGGTGTTCTGAAACGAAACAACGTAAATATTGTTCAACTTTTTGGTTAGTGCGTTCAGCAGCTCCATTGGACTGAGGATGATAGGCAGAGGAGAAATTCAATTTGATGCCTAGTTGGGAGCAGAATGATCTCCAAAAACGGGAAACAAATTGGGAGCCTCTGTCAGAGACAATCTGGGAAGGTATCCCATGCAAACGGAAAATCTCCCTGGCGAATATCTCCGCTAATTCGGGCGAAGATGGGAGTTTAGGTAAGGGAATGAAGTGAGCCATTTTAGTAAATCTGTCTACCACAGTGAGGATGACAGTCTGCTTTTTAGAGATAGGCAAATCAACAATGAAGTCCATTGCCAGGCAGGACCAAGGCTTTTCAGGAACCTCTAAAGGGTGCAGAAATCCGCATGGAAGCGAATGGGGTAGCTTGGTCTTGGTACAAACTTCACATGCCCCGATGAATTCTTTAATATCCTTGCGTAAGTCAGGCCACCAAAAATCTTTAGAGACCAGCGCATAAGTCTTGCGGATGCCAGGATGCCCAGCCACCTTGCTGTTATGGAGACAGCGTAGCACCTCCAGTTGGAGAGCGGCAGGAACGAAGTGTCGATCCCCAGGGGTCTGTTTGGGTGCCAAATGCTGAAACTTCATGATCTCAGAAAGCAATGGAGAGTGAATCCTGAGATTCGTGTTCGCGATGATATTCCCCTTAGGAACTATGGAGGACAGAAGTGGTTCAGTTATAGTGGATGGTTCATATTGACGAGACAATGCATCGGCTTTCGAGTTCTTAGAACCAGGTCTATACGTAAGGACATAATTAAAGTGAGTGAGGAACAAGGCCCAGCGAGCCTGCCTGGCGGACAAGCGCTTCGCCTCCCCAATATAAGACAAGTTCTTATGATCCGTTAGAATAGTAACAGGGTGTAGTGTCCCTTCCAGTAAATGTCTCCACTCCTTTAAAGCCTTAATGACCGCTAACAGTTCCCTCTCCCCGATGTCATATCTGCTCTCAGGCCCAGAATATTTTTTAGAGAAGAAACCACAAGGGTGTAACGGTTTATCCACCCCTAACCTTTGAGACAGAACAGCCCCAACTCCTGTCTCCGAAGCATCGACCTCGAGCAAGAAAGGCAGAGTCGTATCAGGATGAACTAGAATGGGAGCTGAGGCAAAAAGTTCCTTGAGAGTCTTAAAAGCACCAAGAGCTTCCTCAGACCAGAACTTAGTATCAGCCCCTTGTTTGGTCATATTGGTAATAGGCGCAATGATAGAGGAGTAACCCTTAATGAAGCGCCTATAGTAGTTGGAAAAACCAATAAACCTTTGGATAGCCTTGAGTCCTTTGGGCAAAGGCCAGTCTAAAATAGATTGGAGTTTACCAGGATCCATTTTAAAACCTTCCCCAGAAATCACGTACCCAAGAAAGTCTACCTGAGACTGATCAAAACTGCACTTCTCCAATTTGCAGTATAGACCATGTTGCAGAAGTTTGTGTAACACCTTTCTGACCTGTCTATGGTGAGTCTCAATCTCCTTAGAGTGTATTAGTATGTCGTCCAGGTAAACAATAACACAATCATGCTGAAACTCCCTAAGTACCTCATTAATCAAATCTTTAAATACTGCAGGAGCATTGCATAGTCCAAATGGCATAACAGTGTATTCGTAATGGCCATACCGGGTATTGAATGCCGTCATCCACTCGTGACCCTGCTGGATTCTCACCAAATTGTAAGCCCCTCTGAGATCTAACTTGGTGAAGATTTTGGAGCCCTTAAGACGATCAAATAACTCGGTAATCAGTGGGATAGGATAGGCATTTCTGACAGTTATTTTATTCAAGCCTCGGTAATCGATACAAGGTCTCAGCGTGCCATCCTTCTTCTTAATGAAAAAGAACCCCGCCCCGGCCGGAGAAGAAGACCTCCTGATAAATCCCTTTTCTAAATTCTCCTGAATATACTCCTCTAGAACCGAGTTTTCCTGAACAGACAAAGGATATACATGGCCCCTCGGAGGCATAGTCCCGGGTAGAAGCTTAATTTTACAGTCAAATGACCTGTGTGGCGGCAAGGAATCGGCATTCTTCTTGTCAAACACTGCCCTTAAGTCTAGGTAAAGGTCTGGTATTTGTCTCTCTGTGGACTGAGTAGGATTCTCCAGTATGTTAATATTAGCTAATGGAGAAACCTTGCGCAAACACCGATCCTGGCAGCCCTGGCCCCACGAGAGTATCTCCCCTAACTCCCAATCGATAATAGGGTTATGTTCTTTCAACCACGGGTACCCCAGAACTATGGGAACGGAAGGAGACGAAATGAGCAGAAGAGATAAATTCTCCACGTGTAGGATACCAACATTTAACTCAATGGGTATGGTCTCACGAAAGATAACAGGGTCTAGTAGTGGTCTACCATCTATGGCCTCAACGGCCAAGGGTGTCTCCCTTAGCTGGGATGGGAAATTGTTTTTACTAGCAAAGGCTTGGTCGATAAAATTCTCAGCAGCACCGGAATCTATCAAAGCCATAGCCCTTACTACTTCCCTCCCGCAAGTTAAGGAAACTGGTAGCAGAAGCCTGTGATCTTTATAATTAGTAGTAGAGGACAAAATAGAAACACCCAAGGCCTGTCCTCTAGAGAGACTTAGGTGCGAGCGTTTCCCGGGCGGTTAGAACAGTTCGAGAGTAAATGACCCTTAGCTCCACAATACATACACAAACCCTCTCTTCTCCTGTACTGTCTTTCCTCCTCAGAGAGGCGGGTATACCCTATCTGCATAGGTTCAGGAAGCAAAGATACCGTGGAGTCAGGACTTGGAAAAGCGGGGGCTAACCTAAAAGAAGGTCTCCGGTTCCTCTCTCGAGTGTTCTGTCTCTCTCTTAAACGTTCATCTATACGAGAGATGAACGAAATTAGATCCTCTAAACTCTCAGGGAGTTCTCTGGTAGCAACCTCATCAAGGATTACTTCAGATAAGCCATTCAAAAATACATCCATATACGCCTGCTCATTCCACTTGACCTCTGACGCCAGAGACCTGAACTCTAGTGCATAATCCACCAGTGTTTGGTTCTCCTGTTTCAGACGCAACAGTAATCTGGCTGCATTAACCTTTCTACCTGGAGGGTCAAATGTTCTTCTAAAAGCAGTTACAAAGGCGTTATAGTTATAAACTAATGGGTTATCGTTCTCCCATAATGGGTTGGCCCATCTCAGAGCTTTCTCAATAAGTAGGGTGATAATAAATCCTACCTTTGCCCTATCTGTAGGATAAGAGCGAGGTTGCAATTCAAAGTGGATACTAATTTGGTTTAAGAAACCACGACACTTCTCAGGAGCCCCACCATAGCGTACTGGGGGGGTAATGCGAGAAGAAGCACCCACTGTGGCTACCTCTAGACCTGAACCGACAGGAGAAACAGAGGTATTACGTATCTCCTCTGGTGAGTTATTGGCACGAGATAATAGAGCCTGTAGCGCAAGCGCCATCTGATCCATTCTGTGATCCATGGCTTCAAACCTAGGATCAGGAGAAGCCAGCTGACTGTTTGTACTTGCAGGATCCATTGGCCCTGTCGTAATGTCAGGATCGGGACAGGGATCCAACACGCAGAGTACAAACAGTAGCCAGATACGTATACCGGACCTTAGAATGGCCGGACTAACGTAAGTAGTACAGTATAGAATGGTCAAAGACAAGCCGAGGTCGAGGGTAACAGAAGACAGGTAAGCGAGAGACAAGCCGAATCAAGGGTAACAGAGATAAGCAGAGTAAGGTAAACAAGCCGGGTCAAAACCAAAAGGGATAATAGAATACACAAGCACTGAGTGACTAGAACAAGCTAGAACCACGACAGGGCAATGAGCTAATGAAAGAAGCTCTGTTAAATACGGTACCCTGTTCAGAGCAGTAACCACGCCTCCGGGGCGTCCTGATTGGTCCTGCAGCAATTGAGTGACAGGTCGTTCCGGAGGAGTGTCCTGATGACAACTTCCTGCCTAGATGCTGTAAAATAGACCGTGGGGAAGGGAGCCATCAGGCCGTCTGGATGGAGGAACAGCTAAGTCTCTACCTCTTTCGGAGGTAGAGACCACAGGTACCCTGACACAGATATTGTGACATAGCTTAAATAAATGAAGTTACTGAGACAACTGTACACATACTGGAAAAATACTGAGAATTCCATGTTCGGAACGTTAAATAACTAATAGTCACTAAGAGAGAGCTTTTTCAGTAAATGTACTTACAGCGGATTCGCTGATTAGGCAAACCAGCATTGGACTCATTTTGAACGCAGAACTCAAAACTAACTCGAGACATTTCTAGAAAGGAGAACAAAACTTCTGCTTTAGCAAAATGAATTTCAAGAAAAAGGGAACTAAGATATTATGTAAATATGTAAACAGAGGAGAAATTAGCTATATAATGAGATAGAGAGTGAGAGAGAGATAGGATACCCATTGGTGAACCGTATTACAGGAGAATAAGCTCTGGCTGAACCAACCACGAGACCAAGAGATAAAAGTAAGTTACAGTCCTGGACAGTAACTGTTTTAGCTACTGCCATTAACTCAGCTCAGGAATGGCCTGGATTAAAACGGTGGCCGGTGCAGCTCAATAGTGGAGTACCAGCTAGTTTTGGACAGACCAAGACTTGGAGGTCCTAGTTCCACCTGAGATTAGGGCCCAGACTACATGCAGGAGATCTGTGTATTATAACCCACTCATTATGATTGCAAAGCTAACTTCACCACCCGTGAAATTATATTTATACAAGAGGCAACTCTGGCAAACTGGGGGCAAAAACCATTATGGAAAAACCAAACTCTTCCTTTCTTCCCACCCAAATTTTGTGTCCCTGGCATTTAAAAATTGGAGCAGTCGCATGGCACTTGTATTTACTGTTACCTCAGATAGGAGGGCATCTCGTGACGATGTGTTTACATAAATGAAAGGGAAAATTTCCATTGAATGCATTTCCTGAGGCTTTATCTCATCCAAGGCTGTTGTTTTAACTTTTTAGTAACAGGGGTGTTACCTGAAGTAGGAGTTAGTATGCATTTTAAGCTAGCCTTTCCCTTTAAAAACATAGACACAAAATACTAATATAATTACTCTAGTGATAATCGGATATCATCAATTATCAGGATGATAATGTTGTAGATAAAAAACTAGCTAAAGTTACTGTGTGGCCTAATGGAAATGAAAGAGAGGTAGTTTGGCCATTACGCATGCTTGACACATCCATTCTAAGCTATCAATTTCATATTGTTGGATAAACTTTTTAAACTTTGACAAAATATGTAATATATAAAAGAAAGTATCAGTGTATCTATAAATATCAAACATTACATTATTTTTCGACACACTGACTGTGATATTATTGGGCACACTGACTGATATTAATGGACACACTGACTGTGATATTTATTAATGGACACACTGACTGTGATATTTATTAATTGGCACACTGACTGTGATATTTATTAATGGGCACCCTGACTGTGATATTTATTAATGGGCACACGGACTGTGATATTTATTAATGGGCACTGACTGTTGTATATTGTTAATGGGTAATGGACTGTGGCATGTTCTATGGGGCAATGTGATACTGGCAACCAGCAAGTTTTGTGTGTTGTTAAATTGCCCCTCTGCCAAGTGCCCCTGTGCTAAGAGTGTGGGCAGTCTGACCCTTTTGCAAGTGCTGTGGGGGCAGTGTGACCTTTTGACAAGTGTGCTGGTGCTTGGTGACCCTGTGGTTGTATATTTTTGCTTGTGGTTTGCCGTGGAATTCTGGGAAGAGCTTTTGTGTACCTTGGGTGAGAAAAGATTGAGGAGCGCTGATATACTCTACAATCTATTTGTTTGTGTTTGTTTTCTTGAGGGTTCCAGGAGGCCCAAGCAAATCAGTCTCATATTGATCAGAGCCATAAAGAATCAGCACAGATTTGCAGAAAGCAAAGAGTAGTTCAGAATGTGGACAAGACAGTATGCTCATTTGTATATATTGCATAGCATTATGGGAGTTCTTTAAAATGATCATTCAAAGATCCTTTGTTTGGAATAATTATTTCAAAAAAATGAATTGTGTTAGGTATATGCTGAGAATGTATGTTATATATCCACAAGTATTCATTTATATTATCTAGCAAAATATTCTGTAGCTTTGTACAAATGGTACGAAAAATCAAACATAATGTGAAACAAACAGGCTACGGTAATGGTTGCAGAACTAAAACTCCCAGGATGCTTTGCATGGCTATCTCCCTTTGGAGTTAAAGTGAATCGAAACAGCAATGCATTTAAAATGTCGCTGTTGAAGCAGCGAGTTATAAATGTCCTTGATGCAAATTTCTAGGAAATAAACTCACTTCCTCTTAGCAAACCACAAATAAGAGAAATTATCTCATAATCTGAGTGAGTCTTGTTTAACAGACTTTCTATGCCTGACTTGATCAGACACGAGAACTGGAAGAGGACACTTTACCTGGCACGGTCTAAGGGAATAGCTGAGTAACACTCAACGTCCTCAGAAAAACCCCACAGGTGAGCAGTGATAACATTAATGTCTTAGAACATATATCTGCCTATCTCTAATTCTTATAGAATGTAAACTCACTCGAGGAGGGCCTTGTGACGTTAGTAATCTGTATCACCGTCCAGTATTCCCTTTTTCCCAATAGCAGAATATTCCCAATAATCCACAGGAATAAATATTGCTGGTATCGCCAAATAATCCACACATGAGCCAAAGCTTAATGCTGGAACAAGACTGATTTACTGGAAGCAACAGGCATTCAATTTATACAGTAACAGACTCCTCCTCTGGGCCAGGCTAGATAATTGAGTTTTAGCAACATACTAAACTCAATTATCTGCTGGCCAGAAACATTACAATTTTTTAACATTTTTTGAAAAGTACTTTCTGCATCATATACAACTATAACATCCCTGGGTAGCTGAGGATACTGGGAGTCACATATCCAAATCTCACAAAATTCCGTTCGGTAGTTTCCGTGTCGCATCGTGTGGAAGTTTGACCGGCTCGCCATGTGGTGGTATCCGATTTACAGTTCCATGAAATCAGCAGCAAGAGCCGGTCTCCGTTCGCGCCTAATTACACGAAAACTACCATTCGAACGTTGCAGTTTGTTATATGGAAATGCTACCCTTGTGCGGTAGATTCCACCTCCCGAATGCCGGTTTGATTCGTGAGGTGGAAAGTAGTCAGCCGGGACTTCCATGATGACCGGACGTTCGCGTGGTTGCCATGCCGAAAACAGTTCCAGGCAACTCATGCGTAAGTCCCGCTGACCGTATTTGTGAGATTTAAGATGGCCGCCATCCTTTGTTCTCGTCACGTGTTCGTATGCCGAATGGCGGCCACCTAGGAGAAATTAAGTTTTGGTTTCTCAACGTTCCAATTCTGATTGCTACCCAAGGTGGTCTCCGTTCGGTAGAACAAATACATTTCTCAAATACATGGTAAAAATGAACCGATTACAAGCATTTCAACAGCAGGGAGAGGATATAACCGAAGGCACACAGGTAAGTATATAAAAATCCTTTTACAGGCCTTTTCCCCCTCTCAATTTAATTTTTCAAAATAATTCTAATTATTTATTATTCATCAGGGAAAGATGTCATGGAGACATGGTGTGCCTGGTGTGTGTATGGAGGGAGGTTCTCTTAAACAAAGAAACTGATGAGGCCTACGATAAGATACTAAAAAGGCAGAGGAGGGCTTCAACGAGAGACAAGAGATTATGCGCAAGGTTAGGAATACAGTGAATTTATTAAGGAGATTACATGCAAACAGTGAGTTGACAATCACCAGAATAATGCAAGTGAAATATTTGGTTGATTTGGAAATTTGATAGGCAAAAGTTTATTTTAAATAAAATAGTTTTTAACTATTATTAAAATCTATGGTAAAAAGAGACCAAAATAAAGTAACACTCTCCCTGGACCTAAAGGTGGGAGTTTCAGGATATAAGTCCTTGTGGTTGGCTAATTGTGATTTCTCTCTTTTTCTCCGCAGATCTCAGCCACGATGTCATCAATTCCTTTACTGATTGTTTTTGGGACACTTCTAAGCATTTCTACTCTCTGCACATCTCAAAATTACAAACAGTTCCAGGAAAAGCACATTGTTAATCCAGGTCCCATTGACTGTAATTCTACCATACGAAATCGGGGGATAAAAGGCCCTGGTGGAAAATGCAAGTCAATCAACACCTTCATGCATAAAGCAAGACCCTTCACCGGTGATTACTTCTGTGATGGGGATTGTTCTAACCACAGTCTAACATGTCCACACAACTTCGACCTCACCATATGTACACTCAAAAAAGGAAAACGGCCACCAAACTGTATCTACTCACAGTCAACGATGTCCAATTCACAAGTCTGTTTAGCATGTAAGAAAAACGTACCTGTGCATTTTGCTCATGCTGGTCATTGTTAACATTAACCTCTTCTATGAGGACAGCAGTAGTTATTCTCTTCTTATATCAAATGATGTTAAACAGAAATACTTTTATATAATCTCTGCTACTCAGTGATATTTTCCTCAATGTAGGCCAGATGTGGATGAATATATTAAAAGAATGAAACCTTTTCTTTATGCTTAATTATTATTTAATATTCCAGTTACTGTACATACTGTATCACTATGTACAACCCAGGCTGGTTCTAACAATACAGGGGGAGAAATGATCCTAAACGAACATCCCAAATGCACTTACTGATTGTCAAAACAAAAATGTGGGTACCCGAGATATTTCACTTAATTGTCAAATAAAATTATAGAATCGCAAATTGTTCACAGTGTAGTTAGTAGATGATGTCCACCAAATAGACTGCTGTATTAGTGCCTAACATAATAAAAAGACTATACAGGGGGTTCTGTGTAAAATGACATTCTTGGCCAAGGTTTTGAACATTCATAGTTTCCAGGTTGAGTGTTCCACTAATGTAATCAGTCAATCAAAACGTTTGCGCCAGTGGATAGTTGCACCCCCAGCACACGTGTCTTAGGCAGCCTGCAACTGGCAAATGTCAATTCTGTGCAAGAATGATGTCTGTCGTCAGCGTGCACTGCGCAGGATTTCAGTTAAGCTTGTTGATTTATTTTAACGATTTAATGGGAGGAGGACCTAATCAGCCATGAATATTAGGACATGCTAAATAAAAAGAGTTACACTTGCAGGGTTTGGAGTAACCATTTAAGTGGTTAAAAGAGCAATGTGGAAACACATTCCAACTTCCCTAAATGTGTGCATAAAACAGGAAGCTCTGTGTTTGAAATCATCGTATTATTGAGTATACCTGATACTAGAACCTATACATTTTGAGGTGATAATGATCTTTTCTTTTAAAACTGCAAGTCCTGGACTTACCCCAGCTTGATGTAGTCACAGGTATGAAACTAAGGTTAATAACAGTTTTTGCAGGTGTTAACACAAGTGGATTTACTAAATGGTGGTAAAATCACCATAACTAATTGAATTATTATTATTATTAATTCCGCAGCGCTTTACAATATTATAAAAGGGGTGGGGGGAATTGACAATAAATGAGACAATTACACAGTGACACAGGAACAATAGGTAGATGAGGGCCCTGCTCAAACGAGCTTACAGTCTAGAGGATTCACAAGCTGACAATTGATCAGAACTGAACTGATTTGGAGGATTGCTTTTCCCTACATAAGAGCAGAGTTTGAATCATGCAATGAAAAAACAAGTACAAATCTGACATTTTAGCTACAAACAGCAAAACATCTTCGCTATTTTCAGCTTTAACAACATAAAAAAGTTTTTTTTTTTTAAATAGATGATGGGGTGACTTTCCCTCTTTTTGACGCACAGTCTGTGTTTCAGAAAATAAAATAAAAGATGCTGTCAAACCTCATCATTCAATATAGAAAATGCTCCTGTACTTTAGAGAAAATGACAAATACAAAGCATGGATAATATACTAGTAGCAGACAGGTAGGAGTAAAGAAATGAACTCAGGATAATCTCCTGCCTCTAATTGTTTGTTCCGGCGTACTGCTACTGGATGTCGTGCTTATAGAATGGATGTGAAAAATAGGAGCCGGTGGTCCTACTTACTCTAATGACAGGAGTGTGAATGTAGAATCGTATTTAGAAGTAGTTAGGGAATGATTAGTAGGTCAAGTGTCTTGACTGTCTGGTTCGAATGTTGACGTGACGCGGTGTAGTGTTTGTGCCTTCTTAAATTTTCCTTGGGGAGACATGACTTACCAGTCTGATTAGTTGTGATCGTGGAGTTGTAGGGTTCCCGAACCCTTGTACGGTTGCAGGCACATAGATTTAAGACCTGGTTGTGTGGCGCGAATGCTGTTTAGGGAGTCTGATACTGCCCGGTATTCCCATCTGTGTACGTACGTTACTGTAGAGCGATAAACCAATTATCTTTTGATATCTTGTGTAAAAAAACGGGGTATGGTTTGAAAGGCTTGTCAGAAACGTGTATGTCAGTTCGGAATAGTGCGACCGTGTGCGTATGAAGGTTTGAATAAAAGGTGGCAAAAATGTAGAAAAGACTACAGGGTGATCAGTATGCCTGTGGAAGTCATGCTCCACTGATTCTTGGAAGAATGTCACGATTCTGTTATATGTATCTTAGAGCAAACGAATAATGTTCTAGATGACAGCATGTGTCGAGCCCCAACAGCCGAGTGACCGGAAGGGGATGCTAAAATGCGGATTATGCTTGAGAGATGTGAGTTGGGTGAGGTACGAGACTGAGCGACTCTTGGTTAGTCGGCCCCAATAGATACGAAAATGCTGCAATCCCTCATCCGACGTTGCCTTTGTAGGACATCCTGAAAAAGAATATGAAAACAACAATGAACTCAAATAACAACAACACGGTTAAGTACAATAGAACTGGCTGGCTAACTAGTGCCGAAGCGAAAAGCTCACTACCCCGTGACAAGTGAGGCCCTGCTAGTAGCCAAGCGGCTGGCAAGAGGCTCTACCTATGATTTGGGCGTGGGGCTCGAGCCACTAGCGTGGTGGCGGGGAGGTGGCCTCTCGGTGACAGTAAAGATCCAAAAAACGTGTGGCCGTGTCAGGTGAGGCCCTAACTATAGGTGGGTGAATGCGAGGCACTAACTATAATTTGGGCCGAGGGGCGAAAATCTCCGTGTTGAGATTGGGGAGTTGGCCTCGCGGGACCAGCTACGTTGTACAGCTGAGGCCAGCTCCTAACCCTAGATAGCCAGTTCTCTGACCCTAGACGGGGGCTTGATAAGGGGGTAACGTAACGTGTTTGGTAACCCAAGTTGTGGTTAATGACAGGTACCCGGAGATTCCCAGACAGACAGAGGAAACGAAGGGAGAGGAAGGAGGGGAAAAAAAAGAAGAGGAAAGGAACTGAAGTCGAGGGAAGGAAAATAATGTGCTGTACAGTGAAGTACTATGGAGATATAGCTGATAGAACAGTATCGATAGACCCTGAGGGTGCTGAAGATTCTCGTGATGGTTACTAAATAAACCTGAAAGGAGATGAAAGAAGGCGTTGCGCCAAGAAAACGTAGCAGCTGACGGAAAGAGGAGGGTGAAATTAGCAAGGTAGCGAGTAACAAAACGATTGTTATGGGTAGCGAGTACGAATGAAGAGTTGTCGAGTGGAGCCGTGGCCTGATGAGGCAAGGCAGGAATCAAGCCCCCGTACCCCAAAACCCAATCGAGTAACAACGTGGCCTAGTAGAGGCAGTTGTCTGGAAACAAAACGAAATTAAACCTGATAAACAGGTGACAATCGTTTGACTAAAGGCCAATTGCGTAGCAATTGTAGGAAATGTAAACGAAAACACATTTAAGCCTGTTAGAAACAGGCTACAATAGCGAACCAGTAATTGTCTACTGATAGCAGATGACAACAATAGCAATTGTGAAACTAATGTAACATTTGAATGTTTCCTCCAATTACACATATGAAAAACATTTACCTTAAAGTCTTGCCTGCACAGTATATCTTGCACATGAAAAACATGATGGAGAGTAGGAGTGAAAATGTTTTGGTAATCAATATGTCGTGCATTCTCAACTAAAGGCTGCAATTGGTTAACAGCTTGCTCACTATAAACCGACTTCAATGGATGATAGATAAGACAATTTAAATTCAACAGTGAACTTAATATTTAAGTTAAATACATAGCATAGAAAGTGCATGAATTTACTAGATTGACACGTATGTAATACAACCAGATAGTGAAATCGTCAAAGCTGGAAGGTGACGGAATAATAATTAAACTTACAGTACTTTTGAGGGGTACAGGATATTATAAATAACAATGCATACTCTTAAGCCCCGGTGATTCAATATACATCCCTGCACCCAATGATTGAAGTTTTAGCATCCCTCTGGACCTGTGGAGGGATAAGTACTCCCTACCAGTGAACTAGCGTATGAGCGGGTTGGTGGATGGGAGGAACTGTGTAGTTGCACCCTTTTTTTTTTTTTTTTTTTTGTAGCTTGCTAAATATTTACACCAACAAAAGAACCCATGGCAATGCATTGCTGGAGAAATGCTCATTTATCACGTCGATATACTGCCACTGTGTGTGCACAACATTACTACAGCCATTAAATGGCATCATCAGAAAGGAATCTCTGGAGTGTATTGTGCTGACAGGCAGGGGGGTTAATAGTATTTGCCTCCCGTACTGGAGTTGCATATGAAGCCTTTACAGTCCACAAATCTGTTAGTGATAAATGTATCAATAAATCCACACTCTCTAACAATGTGAGAAGGGTCTGTGCAGTAATCCTAGCACACAGGCTAGGCATTTTGGTAGTTCAATTAAACACCTGGAATTGTGGGTGAAGATATCGTAGTTTGTAGCCATTACACAGTTATACCTGCAGCATATCTCTCTATGCCAGCTACAGTAGATGACTGTATAAAATTAGAGGAAATAGGCAGCAGTAAAATAAATTATACATGAGACCTCGTTTGGTCAAAGTTTAATGAAACTACCGGTATAAAAAACAGAAAGCGTAAGAATTAGGCAACCTGTACGTTTGTGCGGGAAAAAATGCGAAAATGAAATGTGTTGAACGGCGGGAAATAGCCCGAACGCGGCTATTCCCACCGATTACCTGGTGTTCACTTGTTTGCATCCTGTGCGTACGAAAGGAGCCGACTGGCGGGAAATCTGCAAGGATGACATGAGCGGACCGGAAGAGCAGCAGGGAAGAGACCTGGAAGTTCGGCTGTCATGAGGCGAGGACCGCAAGTGCTGTTGAGGACCCGGAAGTTGTGCTCAGGTGAACAGCGTGCGTACGGCAGGTAGGAAGGGGGGGGGGGAGTAGCGTTTATATGGAACGCTTAACTCCTCCCACAAATACAGGCCTTACGGCCTTAAACTTATGTGTGTATTATGCATATATAAATGTATATTGCTATATGTGTAAATATTATAGGCATTATTATATGTTACTAATACACACATCAATATACATGCATATATATATATGTGTGTATTACTGTCAGGATCACATCAATTTACGTCTATTACCTTTACCTCGTTTAGTGTATCTTGTCTCCAATTGTCTCCTTTTTTTTCTCTTACAGCGACCCTTGTGCATCTTTTACTTCATCCCAGTCCCTGTGTTTCTTTTTACCCTTCTCCAGCCTCTGTATTTCTCTTTCCCCCAGCCCCTTTTGTGTTGTTCTTAGCCCCAGCCACTTTGTCTCTTTCTCCCCTTCCAAATCTCATCTGTGTGTCTCTTTCTAACTCCAGACTCTGTGTGCCTCTTTCTCTTCTCCCAGCCACTCTCTGTCTCTTTTTCCCCAGCCCAGTGTTGCCTCCCACAAATCTTGTGTCACTTTGTTCCCCTTCCCTACTGTATGTCTCTTTGTCCCCCCAACAAACCTTCAGTGTGTTTCTCTTCCCCATCTCCTCCCTGTGTCTCTCTTCCCCATCTCCTCCCTGTGCCTCTCTCTTACCCAGTGGCGTACACATTACCCATGGGGCCCCGGTGCGAAAATTGATCCGTGGGCCCCCCCCCCTCGCGCTTACTCTGCGCGGGCCGGGGCAGCAACACATGGCGGCGGGCACCTGGTCGCAGGGGTTGCAGAGCTGCGACCGCGGTATGTACGCCACTGCATGCAGATGCACACACACTTAAAGGACCACTACAGACACCCAGATCACATCAGCTCAATTAAGTGGTCTAGGTGTCAGGTCCCTCTAGTTTTAACTCTTCGTATGGTCTGGGCATGACTGGAGGGAGAGCCTGGTGCTCTGGCGGCGTTATATCGACGATGTGATCGTTATCTGGAAGGGGTCTTCTGACAGCTTTTCAGATTATGTTCATTATCTCAATTCCAACTTGTTCAACCTTGTCTTTACTCCTGAGTGGAACAAGAGCAGGATCCATTTTTTGGATCTCGAAATTTTTTGTGATCAGGGCCAAATCCATACTAAATGTTTCTTCAAGCCAACGGATGGCAATGGTTTCGTTCACCAACGTAGCTGCCACCACAAACCGTGGCTTAAAGGCATAGCGCGAAGCCAGTTCACTAGACTTAAGCGCAATTGTTCCCGCCCACATGATTTCCATACCCAGTCCACACATATAAAGAATAAATTGTGCGCGAGGGGCTATAACAAAAACACCCTAGAGAAAGAGATCCGTTCCATAGGCTCTTTAGAACGAAGCCAACTTTTGGAGGACAAACCACCGGGGACAGGAGGGAGGGGTAATTTCAGATCTTCCTTTGTAACCCAATACAATACCGATCATCTTAAGATAAAAAGAAGTTTAACTGAATTCTGGCCTATCTTACAACAGGACCCCATTTTGGGCAGTTCTCTATCTGAACGTCCAACAGTGATTTTCAAGCGAAATAAGAACCTTAAGAACATGCTAGCGCCTAGCTATGCGATTAAAACCAACAGATCTAATGTACCTCCCGATTCAGGTTGTTTTAGAGGATGCAATAGCTGCAAAGCCTGCACCACTGCCCATATGGAAAGAACCAAGGAATTCGGCAGTTTTGTAACTGGAGAATCCTTTGGGATTAAATCACCTATTAGCTGCCACACGGACCATGTAGTATATTTACTGCAGTGTCCGTGTGGCAAACAGTATGTGGGACGGACACAACGTATTTTTAAAGTTAGAATCTTGGAACACCTAAACAATATACGTAAGGGACTTGTAACTCATTCAGTCTCCGCCCACTGCTCCAGCTGTCCTTCTTTTTCATTTAAAGAATTTCGATGTATGGGGATCGAGCATGTTCTGCCCTACTGGCGGGGAGGAGATAGAGTTAAGAAGCTATCCCAGAGGGAAACCTTCTGGATACACAAGTTAAAGACCCTGGAACCCAGGGGCTTAAACATTGGGATAGATCTGGTGTGCTTTTTGGAGTAACCGTAATGATTACTCTTCTCTTTATAATTTCTATTTAAAGGGAGTACCCTTCTTCCAGACAAAGGAGTACCAATCAATCATATAGGTTACTAGGGACATGTTAATGTGGACTCCCTCTGGCCTGGGGATAACTTTTTTCTCCTTTTTTCTCCTTTCTTTCTCTTTTTTTCTTTTGATGATATGGGACAATGAGAGTGATCTATTTTTGGTGCATATGTATGAAACCAAAGAATATAATTAAGATAAAAAACAGATCAAGATAACATATATGAAACAATAATAATAACTAACGTAGTTTATATTATACGGTTATGTGTACTAACTAGGTATTTATAATGTCCTTAACTAATAATATTCAGGGAACATTTGTAAAATCTATAGGTTATGGTTTTTTAGTTTATTATTCGTTTAGCCTATTAGGTATGAGTCACTTAGATAATTTTGTAATAGGTGCTTGTCACCTTTACTGATTCACGGAGGAATCTATAACTTCAAACAGGTTTTTGGAGATAAGGTGCGTGTCACTTTAAAATAAACCTATAGAGGGGTTTATTATGACAATATCCTCAATAAAGAAGAGGTTTATAGAAATTTATGAAGAGTCTGTCACTTTAAATAGATTTGCAGAGAAGGTGTTTGTTATTTCCATAGAACTACAGACACCAGAAGTATAATGTTTAATGTTTAATTTTGTCACATGACAAGTTTAGGTTCACTCAAGTAATTAATTATGTTTGTATATCATATATTAATTTATTTTTTCTCTTTCTAGAGATTAATTGCACCTTTAGTTATGTTTTGAGCTTTTAAGGGCTTTTTTAAATGCATTAGGATGTTTTCGATTGAGATAGTTGTGCAATACCCACTGAGCATGTGCGGACTGCCCTTGGAACGCATGTGGAACGCACGTGGAACGCATGTGGAACGCGGAAGTGAAAGAAAACGTCTACTTCCGGTTCCGGCGTATGAAAAAAACGCGCTCGTTTTCTGGGCATTGAAATGCCGAAAATGGAATCAGCTGGATGATATTATCCCTTGACCAATGGAGAGCAGCCCGGAGGACACCCCCCACACTTAGGACCAATGGGACATTGGGATTAGCCCTATTTATAGTGATTATTGTTAGGGTGAGTAGGATGTGTATTTTTTTACAATCTGCAATATTGTTGTTTATTTCTTTTACTGTGCGGTCCCTGATGAAGTTCCTGTGTTGAACGAAACGCGTTGGACCTACTGCTGCACTTTTATATTTTATCTGCTTGGTGTTGTATCACCTTTTAAAGAAAATAAAACTACAAATATTTTCTACCATTACTCACCTGGAGTCCTGTGTCCCATTTGGCTGCTAGACACTACCGAAGGATACCAGCATCCCCCCATATTCCCTGGGGAGGCACCTTGAATGCTGTTTTACCTTTACTATCTCGTGAGTGCATCCATTTAAGCGCACATTTTCACTGTATATACTGTATCACACTATTGTTTTTTTCCTTGTATGTTCCCTATATAGACTGTACAGCCGTATCCCACTTCTGCTTGTCCCTCTAGTTTTAACCCTGCAGCTGAAAGCATAGCAGTTTCAGAGAAACTGTTATGTTTCACTGAGGGTTAATCCAGCCTCTAGTGGCTGTCTCACTGACAGCCGCTAGAGGCGCTTCCGCCATTTTAAGACACTGAACGTCCCTAGGAAAGCATTGAGTAATGCTTTCCTATGGGCGGTTTGAATGCGTGCGCGGCTCTTGCCGTGCATGCGCATTCAGAGCTGAGAGGCGGAGGGATCCCCAGCGCCATGGGAGTCCGGCGCTGGAGAAAGGTAAGTGCTTAAGACACAAACACACACTCTCACGAACAAATGCATACACACTAGCTAACAGACACACACATTTACTGACAAAGACACACTCAGCGGCAGACATACATACACACTCACTTACAAAACATACACTCTCACTGACAAACACACACTCACTAACAGACATCAAACAGACTCACTAACACACACAAACACACTCAGTAACAGACACACACAGTAACACACTCACTAACACTCACTAGCAGACACACACACTCTAACACACACACTCACACACACACACACTAACACACACACACACACACACACACACTGACACTCACACACACACACACTAACACTCACACACACTCACTAACACTCACACACACACTAACACATACACACACACACTAACACACACACACTAACACACACACACACTCACACTCACACACACACTAACACATACACACACACACACTAACACACACACACACACACACACTAACACACACACACTCACTAACACACACACACAAGCACTCACTAACACACACACTCACTAACACTCACACACACTCACTAACACTCACACACACACTAACACACACACACACTCACTAACACACACACACTCACTAACACTCACACACTCACACTCACACACACTTACACGTTATTTTTTTAATTTAATCCCCCCAGCCTCCCTACCTTTTGGAGTGCTGAGGGGATTCCCTGGGGTCCAGTGGTGCTGCTGGGCTCCTGGGGGGGCGGTCACCCGGCGGCCGGTCAGGCTGGCTGGTGCGCGAGGGAGCACTCCCCCCTGAGTGCTTCCTCTTCAGCTCCCTCGCGCGCCGCGTACTGATACCGGCGCCGGAAGATGACATCATCTTCCGGCTCCGGTATCAGTGCGGTGCGCGAGGGAGCTGAAGAGGAAGCACGCAGGGGAGAGTGCTCCCTCGCACACCAGCCAGCCTGACCGGCCGCCGGGTGTAAGCAGGGCCAGCCTCGGGGGGCCCGGAGGTGGCCGGCTCCTGGGCCCCCCAGGAGAAGAGGCTGGCCCAGAGCGTACATACCGGGTCGCAGGGGCGGCCGGGCCCCCTGGTGGGCCGGGCCCGGTCGCAGCCGCGACCCCTGTGACCCTGGTATGTACGCCACTGCTCTTACCCATCTGTCTCTTTGTACCCCCATCCCCTGTGTCTCTCTATTACCCCATCTGTCTCTGTGTCCCCCCTTTCTCCTGTGTCTCTCTAATACCCCTCTCTTTGTCCCCCAACCCCTATGTCTCTCTATTACCCCTCTGTCTCTTTTACCCCTCTTTGTCCCCATCCCCTGTCTCTCTATTACCCCTCTGTCTCTTTGTCGTCATCCCCAACCTGGTGTCTTTCTATTACCCCTCAGTCTCTGTGTCCCCCTTCCCCTGTGTTTCTATTACCCCTCTACTTGTCTCTCCCCTTCCCCTCTATTTGTCTCCCCCCTTCCCCTCTATTTGTCCCCCCCTTCCCTCTATTTGTCTCCCCCTTCCCCTCTATTATTTGCCCCCCTCCCCTCTATTTGTCCCCCCTTCCCCTCTATTTGCCCCCCCTTCCCCTCTATTTGTCTCCCCCTTCCCCTCTATTTGCCCCCCTTCCCCTCTATTTGTCCCTCCCCCCTTCCCCTCTATTTGCCCCCCTTCCCCTCTATTTGTCTCTCCCCCCTTCCCCTCTATTTGCCCCGCCTTACCCTCTATTTGTCTCCCCCCTTCCCCTCTATTTGCCCCCCTTCCCCTCTATTTGTCTCTCCTCCTTCCCCTCTATTTGTCTCCCCCATCCCCTCTATTTGTCTCCCCCCTTCCCCTCTATTTGCCTCCCCCCATCCCCTCTATTTGTCTCCCCCCTTCCCCTCTATTTCTCTCCCCCCTTCCCCTCTCTTTGTCCCCCCATTCCCCTCTATTTGCCCCCCCTTCCCCTCTATTTGTCTCCCGCCTTCCCCTCTATTTGTCCCCCCTTCCCCTCTATTTGTCTCCCCCCTTCCCCTCTATTTTTCTCCCCCCTTCCCCTCTATTTGTCTCCCCCCTTCCCCTCTATTTGTCTCCCCCCTTCCCCTCTATTTGTTTCCCCCCTTCCCCTCTATTTGTCTCCCCCCCCCGTTCCCCTCTATTTGTGTCCCCCCTTCCCCTCTATTTGTCTCCCCCCTTCCCCTCTATTTGTCTCCCCCTTCCCCTCTATTTGCCCCCCCTTCCCCTCTATTTGTCTCCCCCCTTCCCCTCTATTATTTGCCCCCCCTTCCCCTTCTGTGTCTGTAACGGACCGTTTCACTTACAAGAGGATAAAACCCAGTTTAGGCGATAATCCCCTTTCCAGATGCACAGGCAGCTACTGCAAACACCCTTCTCCCGACTGGAACCACACGAACACTGGAACAGCTGAACAAGAAAAGCAGACATCGGCTTACACTCTTGGCAGTCAGCAAACAATCCCATTCCCCCAAAGACCGAGACGACACATCGCTTTGAGGGTTAAGCAAGAACTCTGGACTGGGACACCCAGTCTGGCTTTTATTACAAACAAGTACATACAGGACACTCCCAGGGGGAGGATGAATTTAACCAATCACATGGATGTACCTCCCACACATTTCCTCCCCTTAGATTAGCACTTAACATAATTATACCCTACACCCTTTTCCCCAATTCCTGGATGTACCCCAAAAACAGGGGGTACACCTTTAAATCCAGCATCGCTGGATAGCCCTCATTCAGGGGGGAAACATATCCAAAATTCAAGTCATTCGGATGAACAGTTCGGCAGATATGGGTTTCCAAAGATTTGACCGACCGCATGGGTAAAGTATCCGAAAACAGTTCCATGCATTTTGGCCCTGCGGTCGGTCACAAACAAGGGAATGAAAACAGACGAATTGCCTGTGTTATAGAGCCTGGAGAGGGTTTGAATGAATTCCCTTGTTTGTGGGGTTCTTTCTACCGCACGGCGGGTCATTCGGTAGTTTATATACGAATTCCTGGAAGTATGGAGGTCTCAGCGGTGTTTGCCTAGTCAAGTGTCCGATTTTAGTTCCAGACACTCGACGGCAAAACACCGCTGTTCGGTAGTTTAAGATGGCCGCCGCCACGTGTTTGTTTCCCGAATGGCGGCCACCCAGAGGACAAAGAATACATTACACTGATTGCCAATTACCCGTTTGCAACATTGTTGCAAACTGTAATTGGAGGCACACTTATTCCTGGGTGGTCTGGTTGTTCGGTAGTTTCACTCAATATAATGAATGGAGTGATTCTACCGAACAATCAGCTGAATGCTGCATACATATCACCCAGGTTAAACTTAACACATGAATACATATACAATATTACAGGCAGCACACTAGAACATGCTTCACAGTCTTAAAGGGACAGTAGTCCCAAAAGTCCCAATGTGTCCATAGATGCTGTTAAAAGGGCCAGTAGCAGCAATATACAGTACAATATGCCCAAATATAAATCTTTAACTGTACCAATTTTCCAGGGGCCATAGTCAGCAGGTAGGAGGCTAGCAGCCAGGCCTCTCCAGTTCACAGTGGCGAAGCTGGTTTCGCCACAGTGTCCCTTCTGACCTTTTTACAGGAGGACTGAGGGAGGGGACGGACCTAACTACCATGCTCCCTCGCAGTTCCCAAAATTCCCAGCATCTACACATCATAGAGTAATCCCTACTCTATGATGTGTAGATGCTGGTAATTATGGAAACCGCGAGGGAGCATGGTAGTTAGCTCCGCCCCCTCCCTCAGTCCTCCTGTGCTGACAGCTGCACGGCTGTCAGTATCAGTGAGTGTGCCACCGGATCGCTTGGGCGGCCGCCCGGCACACTCACTGATACTGACAGCAGCATAGCTGTCAGCACAGGAGATGGGGCCGCTGGCCGCAAGGTGAGTAATCACCTTTGAGTGTGCCGCCGAACCGGCCACCCGGCGGCACCGACATGCGGCCAGCGACCGCGATTTTATTAAAATATAGGGAGCAGGACTTCCTCTCACTCTCCAGCCCCCCAGGTGCCGCGGCCCACCGGGAAATTTCCCGGTATCCCGGTGGGCCAGTCCGGCCCTGATCCCCAGTACACACACAGGCACACACTTCATCCCCAGCACACACAGACATATACTACATCCCCAGCACACACACAGACATAAATACATCCCAAGTACACACACAGGCACACACTTCACTTCCAGCACACACACAGGCACACACTTCATCCCCAGCACATCCACATAGAGACAGTACCATAGCAGAATCATATATGTTTGTTTGGTATTTTTTTTTTGGGGGGGGGGGGGCGCAGCATTTCATACTTGGATCCAGGCTGCACAATGTCTTGTGCCGGCCCTGCTGGCACACCTCTACATTCAAAGGCAAACACTACACACAAGTGTGCTGCTGCTTTCAAATGGCAACAGTTCAAAAAAGACAAAGAAATGGACACTATACACAAATGCACGCCTACATTCACATACACATACTCACTACAAAAACATTATTACATTCAAACATGCAAACACTGCTCAGTGCTAAGTACAACCCTGCAAGGATGGGCACATGGTAGATCTGCAGCTGGCAAAGCATTGTGGGTCTTGTACGACAGATGGGGATCTGCCTTTTTTCTATCCTTGTGATAGGTGGCTCAAAATAATTATTGCACCAGGGCCCTCTCTACTTTACTTCAACCACCGATTATGCTTGTTTTATTGTATGAGCATCTCTGCAGTGTATGCATATCTCTGTATTGTATCAATATCTCTGTATAGTATGAATATCTCTGTAGTGTATGAATATCTCTGTACAGTATGAATATCTCTGTATTGTATCAATATCTCTGTATTGTATTAATATCTCTGTATAGTATGAATATCTCTGTATTGTATCAATATCTCTGTATAGTATGAATATCTCTGTATTGTATCAATATCTCTGTATTGTATGACTATCTCTGTATTGTATCAATATCTCTGTATTGTATTAATATCTCTGTATAGTATGAATATCTCTGTATAGTATGAATATCTCTGCACTGTATGCATATCTCTGTATAGTATGACTATCTCTGTATTGTATCAATATCTCTGTATTGTATTAATATCTCTGTATAGTTTGAATATCTCTGTATAGTATGAATATCTCTGTATTGTATCAATATCTCTGTATCGTATCAATATCTCTGTATAGTTTGAATATCTCTGTATAGTTTGAATATCTCTGCATTGTATCAATATCTCTGTATTGTATGAATATCTCTGTATAGTATGAATATCTCTGTATTGTATCAATATCTCTGTATCGTATCAATATCTCTGTATCGTATCAATATCTCTGTATAGTATGACTATCTCTGTATAGTATGAATATCTCTGTATAGTATGAATATCTCTGTATTGTATCAATATCTCTGTATTGTATCAATATCTCTGTATCGTATCAATATCTCTGTATAGTATGAATATCTCTGTATTGTATCAATATCTCTGTATCGTATCAATATCTCTGTATTGTATGCATATCTCTGTATAGTATGAATATCTCTGTATTGTATCAATATCTCTGTATCGTATCAATATCTCTGTATAGTATGAATATCTCTGTATTGTATCAATATCTCTGTATTGTATCAATATCTCTGTATAGTATGACTATCTCTGTATTGTATGAATATCTCTGTATTGTATCAATATCTCTGTATTGTATGAATATCTCTGTATAGTATGAATATCTCTGTATTGTATGAATATTTCTGTACTTTAAAATTCTGTGAAATTAGCCTGACACCGTTCCATCTTAAAACCACACCAACCACCACTGAATATGAACTGAATGCTCATGTGATGTTGGTTTTGTTTTTTACGTTCCACAGTTGTGGCTTCATTTATGTTGCAATGTGTCATTTTGTGTTATTTGTTTTCTTTTTGCAAAATAACAATTTTAACACTTTAAAAATTCCCATAGCACATGACGCACGGTTCTAATAAATTTCACACCTTGGACTCTGTTAGACGTGGTTTGAGCTACAATGGCTGCAGCTATTAAAGTAGTTGAAATTCAGCTCTAAATCTAAGGTAGGTAGGTGGGGATATAGACCTGAGAGAACCAGTCCAACTTCTCACTAAATAACTCTAAACATTTTCAAATAAAATCTAGGATTATTTGCTATCACACCAGCCTTTTAATACCACTGTAAATCATGATAATAAGTAAAAGATGCCCCAAAAAATTGAAATATTACAATTTAAAAGCTATTTAATAACCTTGGATTTAAATTATTTTAAATGGAAATAACCATTTACTTGTCAGCTACATTTCATTTGTATTTATTTATTTTAATAACACAGTGGAACTTTGAATCTTTCTTCATTAAATGGTTACTCCAGTCTCCATAACCACTTCTGCTTTTAGATATGGTTGGTAACACGGGTCCCTCGGGCATACCCCTATGTTATACTTAACGATGTCGTAATATATGTATGGACTAGAAGAAGACGTTGTTGTACCATTGTGTTTACCACCCTATTAATCTCATACTGTGATACAGTTGTGTTTTGTGAGTGAAAACTCAATAAAATAATAAAATACAAATTGAAAACTACTTCTTAAAACGACTGTAGGAGTACCACTCACGTGGCCCAGAGTCGTACCAGGCTCTGTACCAGAGGCTCAAAAGTGCCAATACTGGCTGCAGGATCCACTCGTCAGTAGTAGCAGATAGGACATCAGATGTTTGGCAAAAAAATATATTATTTATTCAAATGAAAAGATATACAAAATACATCTAAAAAAAAAAAAAAAACTCTGGGTATAAGCCAGAATGGTGGTGGAACAATTCCTCTAGGACATTTGCAATATAATATGAAATCAAAGTTCCACTCACCACCAAAAAAGTAACCCAGGATTAAAAAGTAAATATATATCCAATATACAGATAACGCCCCTCAAACATGCAGGCCCTGGTGCGGCCACTGACTGTGATAACAATACTGTAATACTGTGATATAAATACTCTAATACAAAGGTATCAATACAATAATACTGTGATATCAATACTCTAATATTAAGGCATCAATACTATAATACTGTGATATCAGTAGTGTAATACTGTGATACCAACACTGTGATATCAGTACTTTAATACTGTTATACCAGTACTGTAATACTATGATATCAATACTCTAATACAAAGGTATCAATACTATAATACTGTGATATCAGTAGTGTAATACTGTGATACCAACACTGTGATATCAGTAGTGTAATACTGTGATACCAGTACTGTAATACTATGATATCAATACTCTAATACAAAGGTATCAATACTATAATACTGTGATATCAGTAGTGTAATACTGTGATACCAACACTGTGATATCAGTACTTTAATACTGTGATATCAGTACTGTAATACTATGATATCAATACTCTAATACAAAGGTATCAATACTATAATACTGTGATATCAGTACTGTAATACTATGATATCAATACTCTAATACAAAGGTATCAATACTATAATACTGTGATATTAGTAGTGTAATACTGTGATACCAACACTGTGATATCAGTAGTGTAATACTGTGATACCAGTACTGTAATACTATGATATCAATACTCTAATACAAAGGTATCAATACAATAATACTGTGATATCAGTAGTGTACTACTGTGATACCAACACTGTGATACTATGATATTAATACTTTAATGCTAAGGTATCAATACAATAATACTGTGATATCAGTAGTGTAATACTGTGATACCAACACTGTGATATCAGTACTTTAATACTGTGATACCAGTACTGTAATACTATGATATCAATACTCTAATACAAAGGTATCAATAATATAATACTGTGATATCAGTACTTTAATACTGTGATACCAACACTGTAATACTATGATATTAATACTTTAATACTAAGGTATCAATACAATAATACTGTGATATCAGTAGTGTAATACTGTGATACCAACACTGTAATACTATGATATTAATACTTTAATACTAAGGTATCAATACTATAATACTGTGATATCAGTACTGTAATACTGTGATATCAATACCATGTTATCAGTATTTGTAATACTGTGATACCAATACTGTGATATAAGTACTGTAATACTGTGATAACAACACTGTGATATAAGTACTGTAATAGTGTTATAACAGTACTGTAATACTATGATATTATTATTATTATAATACAAAGGTATCAATACTATAATACTGTGATATCAGTACTATAATACTGTGATATCAATACTCTAATACTAAGGTATCAATACTATAATACTGTCATATCAATACTGTAATAATATGATAACAATACCATAATATCAGTAGTGTAAGACTGTGATACCAACACTGTGATATAAATACTGTAATACTGTGATATCAGTAGTGTAACACTGTGATATCAGTACTGTAATACCATGATATCAATACTCTAATACTAAGGTATCAATACTATAATACTGTGATATCAGTACTGTAATACCATAATGCCAACACTGTGATATAAGTACTGTAATACTGTGATAACAATACTATAATACTGTGATAGCAATACCATAATTCTGTAATTATAATAATTTAATACTCTGATAATAATTCCATAATATCAGTAATGTAGTAATACAGTGATTCCTATTTTATTAATATTGTGAGATATCAATACTGTAATTCATATACTGTGATATCAGTACTGTACTATTCTGATAACAATACCATAATATCAGTAGTGTAATACTGTCATAACAATACTATAATACTGTGATAGTAATACTGTGATAACAAAACTGTAGTATCAGTACTGTATCACTGTAACAATACTATAATACTGTGCTAACAATACTGTAATATTGTGATAACAGTACTGTAGTATCAATATTGTAACACTGTGATACCAATGTGATGATATCAGTACGGTAAACCTGCAACAACAATACTATAATACTCTGATAACAATTCCATAATATCAGTAGTGTAATATTGTGATATCAAGACTGTAATACTCTGATAACAATATAATAATATCAATGGTGTAATACTGTGATACCAATGCCCTAATACTCTGATAACATTACCATAATATCAGCATTGTGATAACAACATTGTAATACTGTGATACCAATACTGTGCTATCAATACTGTAATACTGTGCTATCCATACTGTAATACTGTGCTATCAATACTGTAAAACTGTGATGATAATAATACTATAATGCTGTGATAACAGTACTGTAATACTGTGATAACAATACTGTAGTATTAGTACTTTAATACTGTGATACCAATACTGTGATATCATTACTGTAATACATTGATAGCAATACTATAATACTGTGCTAACAATGCAATAATATCATTAGTGTAATACTGTTATCACTATACTGTGATATAAGTACTGTAATACTCTGATAAAACTACAATACTGTGATATCAATGCTGTAATACTGCAATAACAAAACAATACTGTAATATTAGTACTGTAATACTGTGATATCAAGACTGTAATACTGTGATAACAATACTGCGACTTCAATACTGTAATACCCTGACATCAGTACTGTAATACTGTGATACCAATACTTATATTAATACTGACTGCAATCCTGTGTTAAACTGTGCTGCCATTGGACAGGTCTTCGTAGCAAGCCCTTCCTCCATGTTACTTTCCATAGGTATAAAATAATGACATATATTCAATTTAATTAAAGTGTTAAAACCTTAAGAGACCACAGGAAATAGTCTACAAAGAAGAGACGTGTGGTTGAGACACGGTCTGTTTTAGTTTTCGTAAATGTAGTGGAACAAGAGCCAATATAGATGGTCTTCAGCAGGTTGCATTTTGAGTATCTTTCTGTGCAACAAAAAGACCCCATTTACCAGAAATGCATTTTTTGGTAAATGTGAGCCTACATGTTCGTATTGGGTAATGTCGGATTATTTCAACATTGTCTATCCAGTGTAGTCTAATATCTTCTTGGAGACGCTGACTGCAGTTATTGGTTGTTTAGAGCAGCAGCTACAACACTCCCGGGAAACCCAGGTTCGATCCCCTCACCAGTAAGTGTCCTTGGGCAAGACACCTAGCCAATAAATCCAAAAGAAGAGCAGCTCTTTTTAAATCTTTGTTCAAATTTGTATTTAAATTGTCAAAAGTGAACCACAAGTACAGTCAATGGGGAAAAAAAACAGCAAAGAGAAATTCCAAAACTCCAACTAGACATGGGGTTTAGGAAAATGTGTTCACGTCAAGAAACGTCTGTGCCATTGCTGTTTCATAATGAGTTAAGCCTCTCTGAAGGCAATCAGAGCTAAACTGAGCATTGTTATAAGTGGTCTACAGAAATGTCATTTGGAAACAAACAGCACACATTCCATTAATGTGGTCAAGAGCAAACCACAACTGCAGACCCCCAATATCAACAGGATACGTAGGTAGTAAATGCTCCCTTTCATCTCTTTAAGGTCTCAGCACCATCACATATCAGGTTCCAGCAGCATAAAAAGACAAAACGAGGAGGGGTATATCTATTGGCACTGGGTGCACTGCAATGGAATGTGCCATACCTAGACGCAAAATAACCGAGAATCGTCTCACACTTTGGGACAAACTAAAGACATATTAGGATATTCTGAGGGTACCTCAACACCCTTTTACTGTGTACTGTAGCCTGTTAATTTGTGGACCATATTTAGTATGCAACGGAAAGTACAGTGCATCCCAGTAATTAGTCTGGCTATAGGTTTAAGTTAAAACAGCCAGAGTCTAGTAAATACTTGATTGTACAAGGGGGATAAACACACAAACCAAAAAGCCATTGTAAACTTACTTATATACAATTATCATAGACAAACCAAGACCATGATTGTACCACCAAGCAGATACCCAATAATTGGCAATTGTGTCCACTGGCTCCTTAAATTACCACTAATCAATCCTCTATAACTGGTGCATTAAGAAAGCCTTTAATCAGGCCAAGAGGTGTCAATGTTTTTAAATGATAAATCCAATAACATTCTCTTCCTCTTACTTTTTTATTAAGATTACCTTCCACCTGACCCATTTTGACCAATTCTATACCTGTGAACCAAAGTACACTAGATTCACTAATATCATGAATTCTGAGGTGATGTACTATTGGAGTGTCTATAAGTCTAATGCCTCTCATGGGACTTAAAAGGGTGAAATCTTTATTTTTTTCTCATTTTTTTTTATATACTTCATTTAAAAATATATATATTTGTCTATTTCCTTTAGAAACTTGACGAAGAGATTATTATATTAAGAACAGTTTTGAGGTGATAGTCTAAACAGACCTTTATATAGTCCTTTAAATCTCATATATATTCTCCCAGTTCTGAAAGCTCGATGGGCCATCAGAAATTCTTGATGGTTTTTGTAGTTTGGTGATATCTTTGCAATTCGTCCAGATTTGTTTTTAATTTTGCATCCAGTGAATCAAATAGGGAATTGGACTTAAATTGTTGCATTTTCCACCTCAACAAGACTGCCCAACCGCCCAATACCCAGGACCATTTTATCAACCTCTTCGTTTACTTCTGAATTTAATTTTCTCCAATTTTTTATATATACATAGAATTTCCATGATAGGTGTTGAATGGTGTCTTGCAGCCTCCTCCCACTCACTAATTGTGTTTTGCTCTCTTTAACTTCCTAGGATTAACCCTTTCTTTAAATAATTCTGTAGGGATAAGATCTCTGATTTAATTGTGTTGTTTGGAGAAACATGTTCCCTTATTTAAAAATAATGTCATTAGCAATGTTTTCACATATTAACACATCTGCAGCATAGAGAAATACAAGTATAACAAAATTCGAAAAATTAAAAATCATTGACATCGAGATAAGCCACAGTAAGCTGCCCACACTTTATGCATTTTGTGCCATAATGACACTTATTTATAAGTGCTGTTATAAGAGCATGGAACGCGAAATGCGTGGGGAGCTTACTTGGGGCGCTGTAGCGTAATTTGACATTTTTCTATTTTTGTTATTTGCACTAATGTCCATGCTGTGGATATGTTTTAATGTGCGGGAAAAAAAAGAAAAAGTTTTTTATGTGGAAGTGACGTCAGTTTCTAAATATTGGATTAATTTTCTAAGTATTGCACAAAGCTTTCAGCCTGACTTTGGACTGCTGTCTCCATTTTCTTAATCTAGATAACAATTAGGACAGGCGACGTGTGCATGTGCAGGGGAGTTTGAGTGGTGTGTGTGCATGTGTGCATGATATTCTCCTCCTAATCCCGTTTACCTTCCCTGGTGGTCCAGTGGAGTGTGCCCTGGATCCCTGGTGGTCTGGTGGAGTGTGAGCTGAATTCCTAGTGGAACGGTGGAGTGTAAACTGAATCCATGGTGGTCTGGTGTTTTGTGTATGCACTAACATTGGGTGCAGATCACTTTAAGAGGGCCCTTGAAGCTACGGCACACTGATATTGGTACCGACTACGACGCTCCCTATGTGAAGTGAGGGAGCGCAAGCTTGTCTATCCACTCATCACTGTTTAGTGAATAAATCTCCTGAAAATATCAAATAGCAATCTGTTTAACCCCTTAAGGACCAAACTTCTGGAATAAAATGGATTCATGGCATGTCACACATGTCATGTATCCTTAAGGGGTTAATAAACCTCAGAAAGATAAAGATGTTCTGAGAACAGGAACCATCAAGACTGAAGAGATACTTGATATGGTTAGCCACAACTCCGGCCACAGAAGGTGCAATGGAAATTTTGACTGATCCGTACTGTACTATGTGTTTCTAATTTTGGACAAATAAAAGCCATTCTAGCTGTTGTAAGATCTCATCTCAGCGTTGTTTAAGATAGAGGCCAGATCGAGATCCAGGTAAGGCATTTTATTTCAAACCAAGATAGAGACCATTATTGATCACTTTAAAATGTATCCCTTTATAAAATACTTATTCAGTTCCTCCACTTTCAGACCCAGTGTTTGACACCCTGCAAAGTCATCACAAAACTTACAGTTTCTGAGGTCCAAATATCACAAAGGGTCCAGGAAAGATAGATTACTTGTATATCAAAAACAATTGCTGATTACTTGTACAATTGGAAGATAATTTTTACTTTTCACAAATGCAGTAGAATTTTAGCAATGGGTTGTGCTATTTATTTATTTTTAATTCCCAGCCACTTGTATTTGTTTATTCACATTGTATGCCTACCTTGACTGTGATATTTATTAATGGACACACTGACTGTGATATTAATGGACACACTGACTGTGATATTAATGGGCACACTGACTGTGATATTTATTAATGGGCACACTGACTGTGATATTTATTAATGGGCACACTGACTGTGATATTAATGGACACACTGACTGATATTAATGGGCACACTGACTGTGATATTAATGGGCACACTGACTGTGATATTTATTAATGGGCACACTGACTGTGATATTTATTAATGGACACACTGACTGTGATATTTATTAATAGACACACTGACTGTGATATTTATTAATGGGCACACTGACTGTGATATTAATGGACACACTGACTGTGATATTTATGGGCACACTGACTGTGATATTTATTAATGTGCACACTGACTGTGATATTAATGGACACACTGACTGTGATATTTATTAATAGACACACTGACTGTGATATTTATGGACACACTGACTGTGATATTAATGGGCACACTGACTGTGATATTTATTAATGGGCACACTGACTGTGATATTTATGGGCACACTGACTGTGATATTAATGGGCACACTGACTGTGATATTTATTAATGGGCACACTGACTGTGATATTTATGGACACACTGACTGTGATATTTATTAATGTGCACACTGACTGTGATATTAATGGACACACTGACTGTGATATTTATTAATGTGCACACTGACTGTGATATTAATGGACACACTGACTGATATTAATGGACACACTGACTGTGATATTTATTAATGGACACACTGACTGTGATATTTATTAATGGACACACTGACTGTGATATTTATTAATGGACACACTGACTGTGATATTTATTAATGGGCACACTGACTGTGATATTAATGGACACACTGACTGTGATATTTATTAATGGGCACACTGACTGTGATATTTATTAATGGACACACTGACTGTGATATTTATGGACACACTGACTGTGATATTTATTAATGTGCACACTGACTGTGATATTAATGGACACACTGACTGTGATATTTATTAATGTGCACACTGACTGTGATATTAATGGACACACTGACTGATATTAATGGACACACTGACTGTGATATTTATTAATGGACACACTGACTGTGATATTTATTAATAGACACACTGACTGTGATATTTATGGACACACTGACTGTGATATTAATGGGCACACTGACTGTGATATTTATTAATGGGCACACTGACTGTGATATTTATGGGCACACTGACTGTGATATTAATGGGCACACTGACTGTGATATTTATTAATGGGCACACTGACTGTGATATTTATGGACACACTGACTGTGATATTTATTAATGTGCACACTGACTGTGATATTAATGGACACACTGACTGTGATATTTATTAATGTGCACACTGACTGTGATATTAATGGACACACTGACTGATATTAATGGACACACTGACTGTGATATTTATTAATGGACACACTGACTGTGATATTTATTAATGGACACACTGACTGTGATATTTATTAATGGACACACTGACTGTGATATTTATTAATGGACACACTGACTGTGATATTTATTAATGGGCACACTGACTGTGATATTAATGGACACACTGACTGTGATATTTATTAATGGGCACACTGACTGTGATATTTATTAATGGACACACTGACTGTGATATTAATGGACACACTGACTGTGATATTTATTAATGGACACACTGACTGTGATATTTATTAATGGACACACTGACTGTGATATTTATTAATGGGCACACGGACTGTGATATTTATTAATGGACACACTGACTGTGATATTTATTAATGGACACACTGACTGTGATATTTATTAATGGGCACACTGACTGTGATATTAATGGACACACTGACTGTGATATTTATTAATGGGCACACTGACTGTGATATTTATTAATGGACACACTGACTGTGATATTAATGGACACACTGACTGTGATATTAATGGACACACTGACTGTGATATTTATTAATGTGCACACTGACTGTGATATTAATGGACACACTGACTGATATTAATGGACACACTGACTGTGATATTTATTAATGGACACACTGACTGTGATATTAATGGACACACTGACTGTGATATTTATTAATAGACACACTGACTGTGATATTAATGGACACACTGACTGTGATATTTATTAATGGGCACACTGACTGTGATATTTATTAATGGACACACTGACTGTGATATTAATGGACACACTGACTGTGATATTTATTAATAGACACACTGACTGTGATATTAATGGACACACTGACTGTGATATTTATTAATGGACACACTGACTGTGATATTTATTAATGGACACACTGACTGTGATATTAATAGACACACTGACTGTGATATTTATTAATGGACACACTGACTGTGATATTTATTAATGGACACACTGACTGTGATATTTATTAATGGACACACTGACTGTGATATATATTAATGGGCACACTGACTGTGATATTTATTAATGGACACACTGACTGTGATATTTATTAATGGGCACACTGACTGTGATATTAATGGACACACTGACTGTGATATTTATTAATGGGCACACTGACTGTGATATTTATTAATGGACACACTGACTGTGATATTAATGGACACACTGACTGTGATATTTATTAATGGACACACTGACTGTGATATTTATTAATGGACACACTGACTGTGATATTTATTAATGGACACACTGACTGTGCTATTAATGGACACACTGACTGATATTAATGGACACACTGACTGTGATATTTATTAATGGACACACTGCCTGTGATATTTATTAATGGGCACACTGACTGTGATATTTATTAATGGACACACTGACTGTGATATTAATGGGCACACTGACTGTGATATTAATGGACACACTGACTGTGATATTTATTAATGGGCACACTGACTGTGATATTTATTAATGGACACACTGACTGTGATATTAATGGACACACTGACTGTGATATTAATGGACACACTGACTGTGATATTAATGGACACACTGACTGTGATATTTATTAATGGGCACACTGACTGTGATATTTATTAATGGACACACTGACTGTGATATTTATTAATGGGCACACTGACTGTGATATTAATGGACACACTGACTGTGATATTTATTAATAGACACACTGACTGTGATATTAATGGGCACACTGACTGTGATATTTATTAATGGACACACTGACTGTGATATTAATGGACACACTGACTGTGATATTTATTAATGGGCACACTGACTGTGATATTTATTAATGGACACACTGACTGTGATATTAATGGACACACTGACTGTGATATTAATGGACACACTGACTGTGATATTTATTAATGGACACACTGACTGTGATATTTATTAATGGGCACACTGACTGTGATATTAATGGACACACTGACTGTGATATTAATGGGCACACTGACTGTGATATTAATGGGCACACTGACTGTGATATTTATTAATGGGCACACTGACTGTGATATTTATTAATGGACACACTGACTGTGATATTTATTAATGGACACACTGACTGTGATATTTATTAATGGGCACACTGACTGTGATATTAATGGACACACTGACTGTGATATTAATGGGCACACTGACTGATATTAATGGACACACTGACTGTGATATTAATGGGCACACTGACTGTGATATTTATTAATGGACACACTGACTGTGATATTTATTAATGGACACACTGACTGTGATATTTATTAATGGGCACACTGACTGTGATATTAATGGGCACACTGACTGTGATATTAATGGACACACTGACTGTGATATTTATTAATGGGCACACTGACTGTGATATTAATGGGCACACTGACTGTGATATTAATGGGCACACTGACTGTGATATTAATGGACACACTGACTGTGATATTTATTAATGGGCACACTGACTGTGATATTAATGGGCACACTGACTGTGATATTAATGGGCACACTGACTGTGATATTAATGGACACACTGACTGTGATATTTATTAATGGGCACACTGACTGTGATATTTATTAATGGGCGCACTGACTGTGATATTTATTAATGGGCGCACTGACTGTGATATTAATGGACACACTGACTGTGATATTTATTAATGGGCACAATGACTGTGATATTAATGGACACACTGACTGTGATATTAATGGACACACTGACTGTGATATTAATGGGCACACTGACTGTGATATTAATGGGCACACTGACTGTGATATTAATTAATGGGCACCCTGACTGTGATATTTATTAATGGGCACACGGACTGTGATATTAATGGGCACACTGACTGTGATATTAATTAATGGGCACACTGACTGTGATATTAATTAATGGGCACCCTGACTGTGATATTTATTAATGGGCACACGGACTGTGATATTAATGGGCACACTGACTGTGATATTAATTAATGGGCACACTGACTGTGATATTAATTAATGGGCACCCTGACTGTGATATTTATTAATGGGCACACGGACTGTGATATTTATTAATGGGCACACTGACTGTGATATTTATTAATGGACACACTGACTGTGATATTTATTAATGGGCACACGGACTGTGATATTTATTAATGGGCACTGACTGTTGTATATTGTTAATGGGTAATGGACTGTGGCATGTTCTATGGGGCAATGTGATACTGGCAACCAGCAAGTTTTGTGTTAAATTGCCCTTCTGCCAAGTGCCCCTGTGCCAAGAGTGTGGGCAGTCTGACCCTTTTGCAAGTGCTGTGGGGGCAGTGTGACCTTTTGAAAAGTGTGCTGGTGCTTGGTGACCCTGTGGTTGTATATTTTTGCTTGTGGTTTGCTGTGGAATTCTGGGAAGAGCTTTTGTGTACCTTGGGTGAGAAAAGATTGAGGAGCGCTGATATAATCTACAATCTATTTGTTTGTGTTTGTTTTCTTGAGGGTTCCAGGAGGCCCAAGCAAATCAGTCTCATATTGAACAGAGCCATAAAGAATCAGCACAGATTTGAAGAAAGCAAAGAGTAGTTCAGAACGTGGACAAGACAGTATGCTCATTTGTATATATTGCATAGCATTATGGGAGTTCTTTAAAATGATCATTCAAAGATCCTTTGTTTGGAATAATTATTTCAAAAAAATGAATTGGTTAGGTATATGCTGAGAATGTATGTTATATATCCACAAGTATTCATTTATATTATCTAGCAACATATTCTGTAGCATTGTACAAATGGTACGAAAAATCAAACATAATGTGAAACAAACAGGCTACGGTAATGGTTGCAGAACTACAACTCCCATGATGCTTTGCATGGCTATCTCCCTTTGGAGTTAAAGTGAATCGAAACAGCAATTCATTTAAAATGTCGCTGTTGAAGCAGCGAGTTATAAATGTCCTTGATGCTAATTTCTAGGAAATAAACTCACTTCCTCTTAGCAAACCACAAATAAGAGAAATTATCTCATAATCTGAGTGAGTCTTGTTTAACAGGCTTTCTATGCCTGACTTGATCAGACATGAGAACTGGAGGGCACTTCACGTGGCACGGTCTAAGGGAATAGCTGAGTAACACTCGACGTCCTCAGAAAAATCCCACACAGGTGAGCAGTTGGCTCAGAGGATTCTATCAGGGATACCACTCTATAGCAGTGCAGTATAAACTACCAGTTACTGCTCACCAACCATTACGGAAGTCCTAAAACTTTGAGACCTGCTAGGACTGCAGCAATTCTATGTTTTAATGCCCCTATGTAACATTGACATGTGTATCTCACCAAAGAGGAGGATGTGATGGATATATGATGTGTCTGTGTCTGTGTGTTTTTGTGTGTGTGTGTTTTTGTGTGTGTGTGTGTGTGTCTGTGTGTCTGTGTCTGTGTGTTTTTGTGTGTGTGTGTTTTTGTGTGTGTGTGTGTGTGTGTGTGTCTGTGTGTGTGTGTGTGTGTGTGTATGGAGGGTATTCTCACTAACAGATAAACGTATAAGATGGGATACTGGAAGTCAGTATAGGGTTTCTAAGAGAGTCATGATGGAGTTATAGAGACAGAAAGTGCTGCTAAGATATCCTAGGGTGCTAAAGGCACTGGGATTTTGCTGACAAGCAGAGAGGGTGTCAACACAGAAGAGGGGGTGATAACATAGGGAATACTGCGAGACACAGCAAAATATGCTGATAGACATGGGTTAAAGAGAAAAGACAGGAGGGGAAGCTGAAAAGCACAAAATTAGAAGAAAAAAAAAGGGACATAGGAGGGCCTTTTTGTAGGAAACTGTGGGGTGTTGAGAACAAATGAGGGGAGCAAAAAGAGGATAGGCTGAAGCAAAGATGAGAACAAGCCGTCCGGCCCAGGAATAGATTACAGGACTCTGCATTAAAAGATATTTTTGAGTTGCTGCTTCATAGTAATACGTGGGACATAGTCTGGATCTGACTTTCATATAATGCGTAATATTTGGACTATGTGCACAATGTCCTAGATCCCACATCTCTTATGTATCAATAGTTACAAAGTGGTGGAGATCCATCAAAGGGAGAGGAGCTATATGAGCTAAGTGACAGGATAGACAGCATAGTCATATGGCCAGAAGCATCACTACATGGTACATACGGCCTAGGCACAAGATACAGGGTAGCAAGGTAGAGCCATATAACGACCACAGATAACTGGAAGATGTATAGTAGCCTTATTATAAGGTAAATCAGTGGATGAGCAGCAAAGTCCTTGTGCAATTGAGCTTAGCTACCAGGTATAGTTCACTTAAGAAGCCAGGCTATAACACAAGGTGCACAGGGATCATATCAAGAGCTTAACAATACCTTATGGAGTATAACCAGCAGCCCAGGGTCATAGTAACAAGATAATGTTTATAGCATCCTGGTAAGGTGAGTAACTGCAAAGTAAACAGCTTGATTATAATGAAATGAGCATGGCTGATGGATAATGGTGTGACCCACCAGAAGGTAAATGTCCTCAGCAATATATATTGGCTGGTTAGAGCGGTGATAACATTAATGCCTTAGAACATATATCTGCCTATCTCTAATTCTTATAGAATGTAAACTCACTCGAGTTGGGCCTTTTGCCCCTCTCAATTTAATTTTTCAAAATAATTCTAATTATTTATTATTCATCAGGGAAATATGTCATGGAGACATGGTGTGCCTGGTGTGTGTATGGAGGGAGGTTCTCTTAAACAAAGAAACTGATGAGGTCTACGATAAGATACTAAAAAGGCAGAGGAGGGCTTCAACGAGAGACAAGAGATTATGCGCAAGGTTAGGAATACAGTGAATTTATTAAGGAGATTACATGCAAGTTTAGGAAAACAGCGAGTTGACAATCACCAGAATAATGCAAGTGAAATATTTGGGTGAGTTGGAAATTTGATAGGCAAAAGTTTATTTGAAATAAAGTAGTTTTTAACTATTATTAAAATCTATGGTAAAAAGCGAAAAATATAGAGACCAAAATAAAGTAATACTCTCCCTGGACCTAAAGGTGGGAGTTTCAGGATATAGGTCCTTGTGGTTGGCTAATTGTGATTTCTCTCTTTTTCTCCGCAGATCTCAGCCACGATGTCATCAATTCCTTTACTGATTGTTTTTGGGACACTTCTAAGCATTTCTACTCTCTGCACATCTCAAACTTACAAACTGTTCCAGGAAAAGCACATTGTTAATCCAGGTCCCATTGACTGTAATTCTACCATACGAAATCGGGGGATAAAAGGCCCTGGTGGAAAATGCAAGTCAATCAACACCTTCATGCATAAAGCAAGACCCTTCACCGGTGATTACTTCTGTGATGGGGATTGTTCTAACCACAGTCTAACATGTCCACACAACTTCGACCTCACCATATGTACACTCAAAAAAGGAAAACGGCCACCAAACTGTATCTACTCACAGTCAACGATGTCCAATTCACAAGTCTGTTTAGCATGTAAGAAAAACGTACCTGTGCATTTTGCTCATGCTGGTCATTGTTAACATTAACCTCTTCTATGAGGACAGCAGTAGTTATTCTCTTCTTATATCAAATGATGTTAAACAGAAATACTTTTATATAATCTCTGCTACTCAGTGATATTTTCCTCAATGTAGGCCAGATGTGGATGAATATATTAAAAGAATGAAACCTTTTCTTTATGCTTAATTATTATTTAATATTCCAGTTACTGTACATACTGTATCACTATGTACAACCCAGGCTGGTTCTAACAATACAGGGGGAGAATTGATCCTAAACGAACATCCCAAATGTACTTACTGATTGTCAAAACAAGAATGTGGGTACCCGAGATATTTCAGTTAATTGTCAAATAAAATTATAGAATCGCAAATTGTTCACAGTGTAGTTAGTAGATGATGTCCACCAAATAGACTGCTGTATTAGTGCCTAACATAATAAAAAGACTATACAGGGGGTTCTGTGTAAAATGACATTCTTGGCCAAGGTTTTGAAAATGGAGCAATCCGGATGAACATTCATAGTTTCCAGGGTGAGTGTTCCACTAATGTAATCAGTCAATCAAAAACGACTTAGTTTCCATAACTGTTACAAACGTATTTGATGAAAGTGATGCATCAATGTTTTCGGTTAATGATACTCCAATCACCGCAGCCTGCAATTTACTTACCCACTCGACTGTATTCGAAGTGCCAATTTAAAATGGCAACATTGCTCCAAAGTAATTAAAGGGCCAGGAACATCAATATAAAAATCCATTATGCCCAAATACAGTTCTTAAAAGGGCAATGCATCCCAGGGTCATAGTCGCAGGGCAGGAGGCTAGCAATAAGTCCTCTCCAATGCCTAGTGGCAAATGGCAGTTTGTCACATATCTCCCCTTGGGGGAAGACTAACCAGGCACCTGACCTTCTGTCGGTCAGTGCCTACATTAGTCGATCCACCAACCCACAATAAACAAATGCCAGAGTAGCCCACCCACAACAAACAGGTACAAGAGTGACCCACCCACAAGAAGCAGTTACTGCACCTGGGTATTCCTCTGGGGTGCTGGGGCAACACGCTGTGGGGACTTGAGGGAGGGCAGAGGCCGACTGCACTCTGCCCAGCTGCCACCTCTTCTGCTGGGGTGGGGGAGTTGCAGGCCTGTCCTATAACAAGGGGGTCGGTAGGGCAGAGGCCAGCGGCGCTCTGCCCTGATGCCAGCTCTTCTGCTGGTATAACCTGCAGGACCTCAGGCTCTGGACAGGGGACAAAGGGAGGGCAGAGGCCGACTGCACTCTGCCCAGCTGCCAGCTTATCTGCTGGGGTGCTGGGAACATAGTCCGGCTCAGTAGCCAGGGGAACACGGGAGTCAGTGGGGGTTAACATCGCCTCTGTTAACCCTGGGGCCAAGTTAGGAGTTAGCTGGGAGGGGAATTCGTACTTACCCCCTCCTCCTGTTGTCCCGGTGAGGGTAGTTGGGGATCTGGACAGGCTGTCCAGCATCCTTGTAGGTCAGGCACAGAGACCACTGTCCCATCTACGCCGTTTGGGAGATTGGTGTCTCCCCTTGTTAGGGTAAGCTGCCGCTGGGGAGAGAGGGTGCTGTGCTCCTCTCCCTGAAACACAGGCTGCCGCTGGAGAGGGAGACCGCTTGTCTCCACTCCCGTAACATTGTCCTGCTGCTGGAGAGAGAGTCCAACTGTCTCTGCTCCCTGTAGGACACACTGCTGCTGGGGGGGGAAGGACGACACCTTTTGCCCCCTTTATCTCACACTGCTGCTGGGGGGGGAAGGACAACACCTTCGGCCCCCTGTAACTCACGCTGTTGCTGGGGCGCAGGGACGGAATACTTCGCTATCTCTGCCCGATATTCTGCTTCCTCCTGCAGACCCTCCGCCAGTTCTCTCCTCATTTTCTGTACACGTTCCTCTGTTAGGTTGGGCCCGAAGAGAGCCAACCGCCTATTCAGTATAGCGTCAAACCGTACGTGACTATACCAATATTCCAGGTTTGCTTGGTGTTCCCAGGATGCTGCTCCTCGCACTAGGGAAGCCATCCCACCGCTGCCACCAATGTAACGGCTACCCAGGTAGTGAGAGGGTATCAGCCGTTGGAGACGTCCTTTTTCCCGGCTAGTTGCTGTATAGTAATAGAGTTGGTATAATCCCATCCAAAGATCCAGGGGGAGAGTCAGGTTCAGCTGTAAAAAGGCAAGGTAATAATGCAGTAAAATCCCCTTTCAAGAACGAGACGAGGCTACGTTTTGAAGGGTCAAGAAGAACTGGACTCTAGATTTATTCACACACTGTCTTATAAAGGATTCTCCCATGCAAGGGAGGGAGTTACAATACACCAATCACACAATGGTTACATCCCACAGATTCCCTCCCCTTAGCCTGAGAGGTAACCCGATTAAACGTACATTTTAAAACATACTTTTTAACCAACATTCATAACTCTAAAACCATACATCCAATACATAGTATTAATCAGCACATTCCACATACAAACATACCCAAAAATCATTTGAATCCGTTCAGCCGTTCGGGAGATAGGTATAAGTCCTTTATGACCGACCGCAGGCACATTTTCATGCCCAAAACAGTTCCATGGATTTGGGCTGTGCGGTCGGTCTATTTTACATCGAGCGTTCGAATCTTCGAACGGGACTTAGTCTCCAGCCGCAGTGTCGAAGAAGGTATGGGTCAGCGGTGTTCGTGCAATTGGGTAGCCGCAAACAGTTCCATGGATTTGGCTGCACACACCGCTGACCGCGTTTGAAAAAGTCGAAATGCCGCTTTGTGTTCGTTTGTTGAATGGCGGCCACTTCGATGACTTCGGCACTTCGACTACTTCGGCACTTCGACTGTATTCGAAGTGCCAATTTAAAGTTGCAACATTGCTCCGAAGTAATTAAAGGGCCAGGAACATCAATATAAAAATCCATTATGCCCAAATACAGTTCTTAAAAGGGCAATGCATCCCAGGGCCATAGTCGCAGGGCAGGAGGCTAGCAATCAGTCCTCTCCAATGCCTAGTGGCAAATGGCAGTTTGTCACAGTATTATTGAGTAAAACTGATAGCAGCACCTATACATTTTGAGGTGATAATGGTCTTTTCTTTTAAAACTGCAAGTCCTGGACTTACCCCAGCTTGATGTAGTCACAGGTATGAACAAATACAAAAAGAGAAGTCCTGCGCTTAAGCAGCAAGGACTACAACACACATCAGCCCCAATATATAGTAAAAACCAAAGAAAAGAAAAACGTTACCTGCGCTTTCTCCTTAATCCCTATGTATATTTAGACAAATGGAGGTCATTTAGTTGCTCCAATGGCCATTGGAGGGAATGCCCGCCTGCCAACGTCAAGGCAGACCCCCCTAAGCGGGTCCTAACACTGACCCTTCAGCCTGCTTCCTTGAGCTTCTGGCAAAGATATCTTGACTAAGGTTAGATATGAAACTAAGGTTAATAACAGTTTTTGCAGGTGTTAACACAAGCGGATTTACTAAATGGTGGTAAAATCACCATAACTAATTGAATTATTATTATTATTATTATTGGTATTATATAGCGCCAACTAATTCCACAGCGCTTTACAATATTATAAAAGGGGTGGGGGGAATTGACAATAAATGAGACAATTACACAGTGACACAGGAACAATAGGTAGATGAGGGCCCTGCTCAAACGAGCTTACAGTCTAGAGGATTCACAAGCTGACAATTGATCAGAACTGAACTGATTTGGAGGATTGCTTTTCCCTACATAAGAGCAGAGTTTGAATTATGCAATGAAAAAACAAGTACAAATCTGACATTTTAGCTACAAACAGCAAAACATCTTCGCTATTTTCAGCTTTAACAACATAAAAAAGATTTTTTTTAAATTAGATGATGGGGTGACATTCCCTCTTTTTGATGCACAGTCTGTGTGTCAAACCTCATCATTCAATATAGAAAATGCTCTTGTACTTTAGATAAAATTAGACTCCACCATTGACTAGGGGTTGTCTCGCACATGGCCTCCACTGGGAACGGGCCAGGCTCGTAAACTCTATTACCTCACCCCCTTTAAGAAGAAGGGAGAGGGTAATGATATAAATAAGTGTGGTAGGAAGTCCCCAAACCCCGAACTCCAGTGGAGGGTAGAAAGTCCCTGTGACGGACTGCAGCTGCGCCGAGGTCTCGCCGTCTCTCACCCACCCTCTATCCACGACCAGGATCCAGCTCCCAGTAGCAGGAACAAATCAAGCTCTTACAAGAGCTGACTCTGGGGAGTAAATGATTGTAGCAATCCCTAGAGTGTAGGTATCCCTTCCCCCAAGCATGAGCCAAGGCTTCAAGAAAGGTGCAAGTAGGTCTGGTTTATTGAGGGCTACGTGCCTGGTATTTATGGAAGTGTCCACCAGGTGGACACTCCCCTAGGGGACCTGATGGAACAATGGGACACATATTGGATATTAGCCAATCACAGACAATACAAACAAAACACTCCCACTGTGACATCACAATCCCTCCTCTCTATCCTGAAGATAATTGGGAAGTAATCAAATTATCTCCCAAGACAGAGGCAAGACTCCATTAACCGCATGGTTACAAAAAGACAAAAATTACACAATGTTACACAATGTTAGCCATGGAGCCAAAGTCTTTTCCATAGTCTTTTGTTACACAAATAGGCTCCATGGCATAGCTATCTGGGGTAGCACTACTCACATACAGAAAGTCCCGAACGCCCCAGCAGAAATACACAAATAAACCTTTCTGCAGGAGAAAATACAGCTATCAGCACAGGAGCCATAGTCGGAAGGCAGGAGGCTAGCCAGTAATCCCCTACAGGCACAAGTGGCGAAGGGCACTTCGTCACAGTCCCCAAACTCCGAACTCCAGTAGGGTGTAGGAAGTCTCCAAACTATTCCTAGGGAGGGGGTAGAAAGTTTCCAAACCCTCTACTCCAGTGGTGGGTAGGAAGTCCCCAAACCTCCTACTCCTGGGGGGGGGGGGGGTAGAAAGTTCCCAAATCCTCTACTCCAGTGGTGGGTAGGAAGTCCCCAAAACCCCTACTCCTGGGGAGGGGGTAGAAAGTTCCCAAACCCTCTACTCCAGTGGTGGGTAGGAAGTCCCCAAACCTCCTACTCCTAAGGGGGGGGGGTAGAACCTCCTTCTCCTGGCATCCCTGCAGGGTTGTTTGGGGATCTGGACCCCCAAACTCCCTACTTCAGTGCAGAGTAGAAAGTAAATAAAGGAGGCTGAGATTTCTTCCAGTTAAATGGCATGAAGGATTAGGAAGAAGAACATTTCTATATATTTTGTACAGAAACTAAATAAGGGATCAAAAAGTATAGAAGATCCCTAAAGGAGTAACCCAAAAATATAACTTAAACTTTTACTTAGATCTTTAAAAGATTATAAATCAGATGATTCAATATACAGATCACAGGCCCATTAATTAGGGTAGAAGTCAAGATACATCTTAGCTGCAAAATAGCTTGTAAATGGAAGTTATGAACAGAGTAGAAAGATATGAATACAAATCTATCCAATAGAATAACAATTTGAGCTAAAATGTGTCAAAAAGTGGAAAAACAAATAAATGACAAACATACAATTGCCAATAGGAGTGTGTATAGCATGCCAGAGACACACTTGTAGGGCAAGGAGGGGAGAGGAGTGTATACAAAACATGGATAAAATACTAGTAGCAGACAGGTAGGAGTAAAGAAACAAACTCAGGATAATCTAGATCTATAACTAAACAGGGCCGGACTGGCCCACCGGGATACCGGGAAATTTCCCGGTGGGCCATCGGCACCTGGGGCCGGGGAGACATGTGGGTGACATGTGGGAGACATGTGGGTGTCTTTTAGCGGCCGCTGGGGGAGCAGGCTGTTCTGTCTCTGCTCCCCCTCCCCCTACCTATCAGTCTGCCCACCCACCCACACAGGTAGCAACACGGTGTGTGTGTCTGTCTGTCATGCTGTGTGTGTGTCTGTCTGTCATGCTGTGTGTGTGTCTGTCTGTCTGTGTCATGCTGTGTGTGTGTCTGTCTGTGTCACGGTGTGTGTGTCTGTCTGCGTCATGGTGTGTGTGTCTGTGTCATGGTGTGTGTGCCTGTCTATGTCATGGTGTCTGTCTGTGTCAGGGTGTGTGTCTGTGTCATGGTGTGTGTGTGTCTGTCTGTGTCAGGGTGTGTGTCTGTGTCATGGTGTGTGTGTCTGTGTCATGTGTGTGTGTGTGTGTCTGTGTCACGGTGTGTCTGTATCATGTTGTATGTGTCTGTCTGCGTCACGGTGTGGGTTTGTGTGTGTGTCTGTCATGCTGTGTGTGTGTCTGTCTGTCTGTGTCATGGTGTGTGTGTCTGTCTGTGTCATGGTGTGTGTCTGTGTCATGGTGTGTGTGTGTGTGTCTGTCTGTGTCATGGTGTGTGTGTGTCTGTGTCGTGTGTGTGTGTCTGTGTCACGGTGTGTGTGTGTGTGTGTGTGTGTGTGTCTGTCTGTCTGTCATGGTGTGTGTGTGTCTGTCTGTGTCATGGTCTGTGTCATAGTGTGTCTGTCATGGTGTGTGTGTGTCTGTCATGGTGTGTGTGTGTGTCAGTCGTGGTGTCTGTGTGTGTTTTTAAAAAATATTCTCTGAAAAGTCAGTGTTTACATGCAAAAGCCTGCTGCAGGGACAGGCTATAGACACCAGAACCATTTTAAGCTGTGTGTGTGTGCGCCTGCTAGTGAGTGAGCTTGTGTTTTTATGTCAATGAGCTTATGTATATTAGTGAAATTGTTTGTCTATGAGGCTGTGTATCAATAAGCTTGTGTGTGTCAGTGAGATTGTCTGTGTCTGCATGTGAGTATGCTTACTGTATAATTAAATGTTTTACTCTGAAAGGACCAATATTTTATATTAGAAAAAGCAATATATATATATAAACTCAATCATCTGGGGTGTCAAGACATAGCCTTACATATTACATGCGACAATATATGGCGCAATGACTTATGGGGCTGGCATCAATTTTTTTTTCCAGGACTGCTTTGTATCCCCAGTCCGGACCTGTTTGGGACAAACTAAAGACATATTAGGATATTCTGAGGGTACCTTAACACCCTTTTACTGTGTACTGTAGCCTGATAATTTGTGGCCCATATTTAGTATGCAACGGAAAGTACAGTGCATCCCAGTAATTAGTCTGGCTATAGGTTTAAGTTAAAAGAGGCAGAGTCTAGTAAATACTTGATTGTACAAGGGGGATAAACACACAAACCAAAAAGCCATTGTAAACTTACTTATATACAATTATCATAGACAAACCAAGACCATGAGTGTACCACCAAGCAGATACCCAATAATTGGCAAGCGTGTCCACTGGCTCCTTAAATTACCACTAATCAATCCTCTATAACTGGTGCATTAAGAAAGCCTTTAATCAGGCCAAGAGGTGTCAATGTTTTAAATGATAAATCCCATAACATTTTCTTCCTCTTACTTTTTTATTAAGATTATCTTCCACCTGACCCATATTGACCAATTCTATACCTGTGAACCAAAGTACACTAGATTCACTAATATCATGAATTCTGAGGTGATGTACTATTGGAGTGTCTATAAGTCTAATGCCTCTCATGGGACTTAACAGGGTGAAATCTTTCCCTCACATATTTTAACCCACACTTAGAGGTGAGTAAATATACTACCCCTGTCATGTTGGAGCTGAGAAAATATTTTGTACAAAATTATGTTAAGCAAAAGGTCTGTATGTCTGTATGTATGTATGCAAATGGTCTGTATGTAGGTGAAGACTTGCATATGATGGGGCACAAGCAGTCCCCATTGCTGTGCCATTCACCTAATAGTCTATTACATCATTTAAAATTAAGGAATTGTGAGTGACAATAAACTTTAACAATTGAACCACAAAACTATTGTGCAGGTATTAATGAGGGCCACTTTGCTTCAAAAATATGCATGACATGAGAAATGTCTAATTTATGTTGGATAGAGCTATTAAGATTTTTCTATAACTATGCTATGTAATAGTGCGCACTCTGGAACAGTGATGGATTATAATTCATACAAAGACTGTTCAGTGTCTCTGAGACAGGATGGCATGTTTACCACAGGTTCTTGTAGAATGTGATCAACATATAAAGTGACATTCTTAGTTAAATGTTAACATCCTGATACTATATATCTACCAGTTAGTATTTTTTGTTGCTTGTAAACTTTCGACAAAGAGGAAAACGTGTCAATTCTGAATTTGCCAGATATATGTAAACTCAAATTAATTCTTAGTAATTAATCCCTTATATAATGCATCCTTTCTCTTAAAAATGTCTTTGTCGGATCACGTATCAAAATCGTATAAGTGTCTCTATCTATTAAAACTCTGTTGGTCATCTCTAAATACTGGGTCTTATCAAGAACTTTCATATTCCCCGTTTAACAGAGGGTTTAATAATGATAGTCTGATTCTCACGTAAATCTGTTAATGTGCTCCTTTCTGCTAAGGTTAAATTGACTTTGGGTTAAATTTGAAAGTCAGTATCTTTAACCCTGGCTATTTCCTTACATAAACACAGAATATAAGAACTCTGAGAATGGACAAGGCTTAGAGGAACTCAGTAGCTTCCCCTTCAGTAAATCTACGCTCAGGTCTCAAACAACGTTTTTGCTCACTTGTGCTATTACAGAGTGTAAGGAAACCTAAGATATCCAATCCTCATTCGGTAGTTTCCTCCCAAACCGCCAGAGCATCAGTGATTATAGCTCTCCGTTTGGTAGATGCAATAAACGAAATCCATACGAACACAATAGCTTTACAAGATGATTCCCTTAATAAAGCATGCGAATCCCCAAACATCAGCCGAAGTCAAGAAGAAGCGTACAACAGAACTGGCTTTTAATGACCACACACTGGCTTTTATGCAAGTCCCCATGCAAGGGGACCTCCTACAGGGTGGGACACAGTACAACCAATCATTTACAGGAAAACCGTAAAACACACCCAGCACAAACATACAATTCCCTCCCCTAGTCCTGGAGATAATCAAGTCTGATAAAGTAATAACTTGATTATCTACAGGCAGAAAAATTAAAATTTTCCCCAATATTCAGAACACCCCTTAAGGCATGGGGTATCCCCACAAACAATATGTCCCCTGATAGCCCCGATCTGTGTGACCAACATATTCAAATTTCACCCAGATCGGTTCAGGGGTTCTCAAAAAGTATGGAAGTCTTTTGTGACCGGCTAACCGCGAGGTGGCTGCCCAAAATAGTTCCAGGAGTTTGGGTAGTTTTGCCGGTCTATTCAGTTAAGTGGCAAAAAACGAATAATTCCACGAATGGATTCCCCTGGCTCTTAGCAGCGATTGTTCCCCTCTTTCGAATGCACAAAAGTACCGAACATCGCTCTTCTAGCTGTTCGGGAAATCAAGATCCAGCGTTCGCTTTTTGAGACCGGTGTTCGGAAAGTCGAGTGTCCGATTTTAGTTCCAGACACTCGACGACCAAGTCCCGCTGCCTTTGTTCGCATGAAAAAAGATGGCTGCCGTTTTCTCAGCCCATGGCGTTTGGTAGTACGAACGCCGGCCGCACAGATAGAGGGTTCAATTGAGGCATTCTTTGAAGTTTAACGAGCCAGGGGGGTGGTCTCTGTTCGGTAGTTACATCTACCGAATGAATTGGGAAGAAATATTGCACATAAACGAGGGATTTCTTCACACAGAAGAACACATTCTACGGCATATCAGACTGATCCCACCTGTAAGGGCAGTCCAGAACCGAAATGCCAGCAAGTTCTCTCTGCACGAGAGATTCAGCAACCCCAGACGATCGTTCTGGACTTATTTGGGCTTGCCAGCTATGTGTAGATGATACCCCTCTAGGCACAGTGTGCACTGGGTCCACGTCTGGTTACCCTTTTAACTTGGGGAGAGTCAAGTTAGTGCAACAAAAACAAAGAATATGAGAACTCTGAGAGTGGACAAAGACTTAGAGGAACTCAGTAGCTTTCCCTCCAGTGAATCTCCACTCGGGTCTCAAAAAGGTTTTTGCTTACTTGAGCCATTACAGAGAGAACAAGTTTCAAAGCCTATCAGACTGATCCCAGGACAGCACAGAATCGAAATGCAGGTTCATTACATACCATCTCTACGAAGAGATCTAAACACTTACACGCTTTCACAAGTTTAGCACAAAAGATATGAAAATATCATTATACAGGTGAATTTAAAGTTCTAAAACTTTTTCTATGTACACTAAAGGCCTATTTCTCTCAAATATTGTTCACAGTATAAATCTGTGTCAGTCAGTAAAACTGCACATTTTAGAGTGGCCTTTTATTGTGGCCAGCCTAAGGCACACCTGTGCAATAACCATGCTGTCTAATCAGCATCTTGATATGCCACACCTATGAGGTGGATGGATTATCTCGGCAAAGGAGAAGTGCTCACTAACACATGTTTCTCCAAACAACACAATTAAATCAGAGATCTTATCCCTACAGAATTATTTAAAGAAAGGGTTAATCCTAGGAAGTTAAAGAGAGCAAAACAAATTTAGTGAGTGGGAGGAGGCTGCAAGACACCATTCAACACCTATCATGGAAATTCTATGTATATATATAAGATTGGAGAAAATTAAATTCAGAAGTAAATGAAGAGGTTGATAAAATGCAACAATGCAACAATTTAAGTCCAATTCCCTATTTGATTCACTGTATGCAAAATTAAAAACAAATCTGTCAGTCAGTAAAACTGCACATTTTAGAGTGGCCATTTATTGTGGCCAGCCTAAGCCACACCTGTGCAATAATCATGCTGTCTAATCAGAATCTTGATATGCCACACCTGTGAGGTGGATGGATTATCTCGGCAAAAGAGAGGTGCTCACTAACAGATTTAGACAGATTTGTGAACAATATTTTAGAGAAATAAGCCTTTTGTGTACATAGGAAAAGTCTTAGATCTTTGAGTTCTGCTCATGAAAAATGGGGGCAAAAACAAAAGTATTTAATTTATAATTGTGTTCACTGTATTTATTGAATTCAAGTAAGTCAACAAGAGTTTTATGTAATTCACAATCTTTAGCTTCTATGCCTAACGTTTTAGCCTTTTTTTCCTGTTACTATCTGGTCAAATTTATACAAATCTTGGCTAAAAAATGATATCTTTCAGCCAACAGAATTTCTAAAAGGGGGTACGGAAACAAAATGTAAACCTTTGCTTAGAACTTTGAGTTTGTCAGAAGTCAAGGTGTAGTTGGAGAGGTTGATAACTTGATTAGTTTAGTCAGTATCTCCTAGTCCTTCTCCAGCTACAACTGGATTCACGTCTAGTTTGTTTTTTTCAAACTGACCTGTCCTTTTAGATTTTCTGTGGGTTTTCAAACACTGTCTAACCCAGGGTGCATGTATGTGGCTAAAGGATCCTGTCATATACTAAAGGTGTGAATGCGTTTTTCTAATTTTGCATCCAGTGAATCAAATAGGGAATTTGACTTAAATTCTTGCATTTTATCAACCTCTTCGTTTACTTCTGAATTTAATTTTCTCCAATCTTTTATATATACATAGAATTTCCAGGATAGGTGTTGAATGTTGTCTTGCAGCCTCCCCCCACTCACTAATAAATCACTAATTGTGTCTTGCTCTCTTTAACTTCCTAGGATTAACCCTTTCTTTAAATAATTCTGTAGGGATAAGATCTCTGATTTAATTTTGTTGTTTGGAGAAACATGTTCCCTTAGTAAAAAAATAATGTCATTAGCAATGTTTTCACATATTAACACATCTACAGCATGGAGAAATACAAGTATAACAAAATTTAAAAAAAATTAAAAATCATTGACATCGAGATAAGCCACAGTAAGCTGCCCACACTTTATGTATTTTGTGCCATAATGACACTTATTTATAAGTGCTGTTATAAGAGCATGGAACGCGAAATGCGTGGGGAGCTTACTTGGGGCGCTGTAGCGTAATTTGACATTTTTCTATTTTTGTTATTTGCACTAATGTCCATGCTGTGGATATGTTTTAACGTGCGGGGGAAAAAAGAAAAAGTTTTTTTTTATGTGGAAGTGACATCAGTTTCTAAATATTGGATTAATTTTCTAAGTATTGCACAAAGCTTTCAGCCTGACTTTGGACTGCTGTCTCCATTTTCTTAATCTAGATAACAATTAGGACAGGCGACGTGTGCATGTGCAGGGGAGTTTGAGTGGTGTGTGTGCATGTGTGCATGATGTTCTCCTCCTAAACCCGTTTACCTTCCCTGGTGGTCCAGTGGAGTATGCCCTGGATCCCTGGTGGTCTGGTGGAATGTGAGCTGAATTCCTAATGGAACGGTGGAGTGTAAACTGAATCCATGGTGGTCTGGTGTTTTGTGTATGCACTAACTTTGGGTGCAGATCACTTTAAGAGGGCCCTTGAAGCTACGGCACTCTGATATTGGTACCGACTACGACGCTGAGGGAGCGCAAGCTTGTCTATCCACCCATCACTGTTTAGTGAAGAAATCTCCTGAAAATATCAAATAGCAATCTGTTTAATAAACCTCAGAAGGATAAAGATGTTCTGAGAACAGGAACCATCAAGGCTGAAGAGATACTTGATTTGGTAAGCCACAACTCCAGCCACAGAAGGTGCAATGGAAATTTTGACTGATCCGTACTGTACTATGTGTTTCTATTTTTGGACAAATGTGACATAAACATAGGTGTTAAAAAATATCAAATAGCAATCTGGTTAATAAACCTCAGAAAGATAAAGATGTTCTAAGAACAGGAACCATCAAGGCTGAAGAGATACTTGATATGGTAAGCCACAACTCCGGCCACAGAAGGTGCAATGGAAATTTTGACTGATCCGTACTGTACTATGTGTTTCTAATTTTGGACAAATAAAAGCCATTATAGCTATTGTAAGATCTCATCTCAGCGTCGTTTACGATAGAGGCCAGATCGAGATCCAGGTAAGGCATTTTATTTCAAACCAAGATAGAGACCATTATTGGTCACTTTAAAATGTATCCCTTTATAAAATACTTATTCAGTTCCTCCACTTTTCAAACCCAGTGTTTGACACCCTGCAAAGTCATCAGGAAGCTTAGTCATAAGGTAAGCGGTGTTATACACATAATAAGATTCAGAGAAATATTGTGATTATTTGTGAAAATATAACTTTTCACGTGCAACTAGAAAGCAAACAGTCTGACAGACCAAAGGCACAACAATAACAGGCAAAGGGTGTAGTTTCTGAGGTCCAAATATCACAAAGGGACCAGGACAGAGACATGACTTTTCTATCAAAAACAATTGCTGATTCCTTGGAAGTACGATTGGAAGATAATTTTTACTTTTCACAAATGCAGTAGAATTTTAGCAATGGGCTGTGCTATTTATTTATTTTTAATTCCCAGCCACTTGTATTTGTTTATTCACACTGTATGCCTACCTGTCTGTCCTGGCAGTGCCACACATGCCATTCACACGCAATACCTACCTGACTGTCCTGGCAGTGCCACACATGCCACTCACACTGAATACCTACCTGACTATCCTTGCAGTGCCACACGTCATTCACACTGAATGTCTACCTGTCTGTCCTGGCAGTGCCACACATGCCATTCACACGCAATACCTACCTGACTGTCCTGGCAGTGCCACACATGCCACTCACACTGAATACCTACCTGACTGTCCTGGCAGTGCCACACGTCATTCACACGGAATGTCTACTTGTCTGTCCTGGCAGTGCCACACATGCCATTCACACCGAATGCCTACCTGACTATCCTGGCAGTGCAACACATGCCATTCACACTGAATACCTACCTGACTATCTTGGCAGTACCACACATGCCATTCACACTGAATACCTACCTGACTATCTTGGCAGTACCACACATGCCATTAACACTGAATGCCTACCTGACTATCTTGGCATGGCCATAAATTCCATTCACACTGAATGCCTACCTGACTATCCTGGCAGTGCCGCACATGCCATTCACATTGTATGTCTACCTGACTATACTGGCAGTGCCACACATGTCATTCACACTGTATTCCTATACACATGTATAATGCTATGCATGGCATGATTGGTGCCGCGGTGACTTGATGCCTCATTGCAATTTTCTTGGGAAGGTTGGGTAGTGTTCATGCCAGGAATGTGGAATTTACTTTTCAAATGACCAGCTCGACGAGATCTAGCAACTAAAATTAACATGCTATTTCTTGCAAAAAAAATACATTAAAATCCCATTCACCACATGTCTGCCACAGCTCCTCTCACCACATGTCTGCCACAGCTCCTCTCACCACATGTCTGCCACGGCTCCTCTCAACACATGTCTGCCACGGCTCCTCTCAACACATGTCTGCCACGGCTCCTCTCACCGCATGTCTGCCACGGCTCCTCTCACCGCATGTCTGCCACGGCTCCTCTCACCACATGTCTGCCACGGCTCCTCTCACCACATGTCTGCCACGGCTCCTCTCACCACATGTCTGCCACGGCTCCTCTCACCGCATGTCTGCCACGGCTCCTCTCACCACATGTCTGCCACGGCTCCTCTCACCACATGTCTGCCACGGCTCCTCTCACCACATGTCTGCCACGGCTCCTCTCACCACATGTCTACCACGGCTCCTCTCACCACATGTCTACCACGGCTCCTCTCACCACATGTCTGCCATGGCTCCTCTCACCACATGCCTGCCACGGCTCCTCTCACCACATGCCTGCCACGGCTCCTCTCACCACATGCCTGCCACGGCTCCTCTCACCACATGCCTGCCACGGCTCCTCTCACCACATGCCTGCCACGGCTCCTCTCACCACATGCCTGCCACGGCTCCTCTCACCACATGTCTGCCATGGCTCCTCTCACCACATGTCTGCCATGGCTCCTCTCACCACATGTCTGCCATGGCTCCTCTCACCACATGTCTGCCATGGCTCCTCTCACCACATGTCTGCCACGGCTCCTCTCACCCTCTTCAATTTCAGTTGTTTTTTTAAGCCGCAGCAGCCGCCCATGGCCTCAAGGTACGCAATCACACTGGGAATATTCCTGGCATCCTGGTGGGCCACGCCAGTCCTGGTGACTAAAGAGCCAGCCACAATCTACCAGCATCACCTTTGCAACTGACTCGTAGATCGCGATCAACCTAATAGGGACCCCTGATTTGGGAGACAGGGAATTCTTTAATCTAAGGAATTCTTTAATCTAAGGGCCCCCCAGGGGTCATGTATACCCTTTGTCTACGAATGAAAACTTAGTTCTAGAAGAGTATATTCGTGAAAACCTAGACAAGGGGTTCATTAGAAGATCCTCCTCTCCTGCTGGGGCTGGATTCTTTTTTGTTAAAAAGAAGGATGGTTCTTTAAGACCTTGCATTGACTACCGAGGCCTTAACAAGATAACCATCAGAAATGTATATCCGATTCCCTTGATCACCGAGCTTTTTGATCGATTAAAAAGTTCTAAAATTTTCACTAAGTTAGACCTTAGAGGTGCTTATAATTTGGTGAGAATCCACGACGGTGACGAGTGGAAAACTGCATTCAATACTCGATATGGGCACTATGAGTATACTGTAATGCCTTTTGGTCTCTGCAATGCTCCGGCGGTATTTCAGGACCTTATTAATGAGGTTCTTAGGGAGTTTCAAGATGACTGTGTGATTGTATACCTTGATGATATACTTATACATTCCAGGGATATTGAGACTCACCACAGACAAGTCAGAAGGGTTTTACACAAACTTCTTCAGCATGGCTTATACTGCAAACTAGAGAAATGCAGCTTTGACCAATCCCAAACTACCTTTCTTGGTTATGTGATTTCTGGGGAGGGGTTTGAAATGGACCCGGAGAAGCTCCAATCCATATTAGAGTGGCCTTTACCTAAGGGTCTCAAGGCTATCCAGAGATTCATTGGTTTCTCTAATTACTACAGACGTTTCATTAAGGGATACTCCTCTATCATTGCTCCCATCACCAATATGACCAAACAAGGGGCTGAGACTAAGAATTGGTCTACTGAAGCACTTCTGGCTTTTAAGACACTCAAGGAGCTGTTTGCTTCCGCACCAATTTTAGTTCACCCTGATACTACTCTACCTTTCCTACTCGAAGTTGACGCTTCTGAGACAGGTATAGGTGCTGTTCTGTCCCAAAGGTTGGGTGTAGATAAACCATTACATCCTTGTGGATACTTTTCCAAAAAATTGTCAGGTACTGAAAGCAGATATGACATTGGTGACAGGGAACTACTAGCGGTTATAATGGCCTTGAAGGAGTGGAGACATTTATTGGAGGGTACTTTGCATCCTGTTACTATTTTGACAGATCATAAAAACTTATCCTATATTGGAGAGGCTAAACGACTATCATCTAGACAGGTTCGTTGGTCCATATTTCTCACTCACTTCAACTACGTACTCACATATAGGCCAGGTTCTAAGAATTCTAAAGCCGACGCCTTATCCCGCCAATATGAACCTGCTGCCGTATCTGAGCCGGTTTTGTCCTCTATAGTGGAACAGTGAGATGTAAAGTGAAGCGCTGTATATTTAAACAATGTGAGGTATATAAATTTAGATAATACCTTAGTTTCATACATACAAATCCATGTGTGACATATAGTACCTTGAAATAAAACACAGATAAAAACAAAATAGTGTATCCTGTGATATACAGAAATAGGTATAAAACGAAATAATTTCCCACTCACACTTTTAAGAGCTAATGGATATAGCTCAATAAAATCGCTTGTAGGATCCGTAAAGGCGATCCTAATCCCTTCTTTTTTGGTGGGAGATCTTCCTCTTCCTTGGTTTCTAAAATCAGGAGAGGTATATGGTGCAGTACCTTAGATAGTATGTCTTAAAAAGGGTAAAGTAAAAGGGTACTTACAAACCCAGAGCCATCCAAATCGGCTCTGATCAAGGGTTAAGGACCACAATCCTTCTTTGTGCAAATAAAAGCAGCAGGAACAATGCCAGTGGTGTTTAAAAATATATATAAATACTTTATTACATAAAACTATATAACATTATAAAAACACTTGACTAGGCATTAAAAAAGTCCAATTCCGGTGGTTTCCAAATTCCCAGGACGCGTTTCGCTATATCAGCTTCATCAACTGGATGTGCAAAAATGGAAAAGTCTTCCTTTGGGATACACTATTTTGTTTGTATCTGTGTTTTATTTCAAGGTACTATATGTCACACATGGATTTGTATGTATGAAACTAAGGTATTATCTAAATTTATATACCTCACATTGTTTAAATATACAGCGCTTCACTTTACATCTCACTGTTCCACTACTGTTTAAAGATAAGAATTTTATGTTGAAGCAGCTTATTCACTTATATCACAATCACTAAATTAGCGCTAGTACACCCCCCCTTTTTTGCTAGATTTGTCCTCTATAGTACCCAAGTGTAACATTATCGCTAACACTACTCTCAAAGTTCATTCTCCGCTACTTGATCAGATAAGGAACTTGCAGCATCTGGCACCTAGACTGACTCCGGCTTCCAGACTTTTCGTTCCTCCTGAACTCCAATTGGAGCTCTTACAGTGTCTTCACGAGAGTAAGGTGGCTGGTCATCCGGGTGTTCGCAAGACGTATTCTTTGATCTCCAAGGATTTCTGGTGGCCGTCGTTACGGAAGGATATTAAGGATTTTATCGGGGTTTGTGTGGTCTGTACTAAAACTAAACTACCGCATTCGCTTCCTTGTGGCCTTCTACAACCTCTGGAAATTCCTGACAAACCTTGGTCATGTGTGGCAATGGACTTTATTGTGGATCTGCCTGTTTCTAAAAAGCACACTGTTATCCTCACCGTAGTCGATAGGTTTACCAAGATGGCACATTTCGTACCTTTGCCTAAACTCCCGACTTCCCCTGAATTGGCGGAAGTCTTTGCTAAAGAGATTTTTCGCTTGCATGGGATTCCTTCGGAGATCACTTCTGATAGAGGCTCCCAATTTGTTTCACGTTTTTGGAGGTCGTTCTGTTCTCAATTAGGCATCAAATTGAATTTTTCGTCCGCCTATCATCCTCAGTCTAATGGAGCTGCTGAACGAACCAACCAGAAGATTGAGCAATACTTACGTTGTTTTGTTTCCGAACACCAGGACGATTGGGTCGGTTTGATTCCTTGGGCGGAGTTTGCGCACAACAATCTCGTTTGTGACTCTACGCATTCAAGTCCCTTCTTCATGAACTATGGCTTTCATCCATCTATTCTTCCCCCGGTTTCTCCTTCCCAAGGAGTGCCGTCGGTTGATGTCCATGTGGCCAATTTGAGGAAGTTGTGGGATCAGACTCGACAGATTCTTCTACACAATTCTGTACTGGTTAAGAAACATGCTGACAAACGTAGAAGGGCGGCTCCGAATTTTGTTCCAGGCGATAGAGTGTGGTTGAGCACTAGGAATATTCGTCTTAAAGTTCCTTCCATGAAATTCGCTCCTCGTTATATTGGTCCCTACAGGATCTTGACTCGAATTAACCCAGTGGCATATCGTCTAGCTCTCCCAGCTACTTTACGCATCCCGAACTCCTTTCACGTGTCATTGCTGAAACCTCTAATCTGTAACAGATTTTCCCCCACAATCGCCCCTCCGCGCCCTGTTCAGGTGGAGGGTCAGGAGGAATATGAGGTTAACTCCATTATTGATTCTCGTGTCTCCCGGGGGCGTGTACAATATTTAGTTGACTGGAAGGGATATGGTCCTGAGGAGAGGAGTTGGGTACCACAAGAGGATGTTCATGCTCCTCGTCTTCGCAGGGCATTTCACTCCCGCTTTCCATCTCGCCCCGGCTCCTTCCGCCCGGTGGGCGTATCTGAGAGGGGGGGTACTGTCAGGGTACCTGAAGTCTCTACCTCTGAGAGAGGTAGAGACTTAGAAGTTTATCCGTCCGGACGGCATGTCTCCTCGGCCTCCCGCGGTTCACTCGGTCTTGCTAACGCCGGCCGCGAGGGAGTCACTTCCTTTTATAACAGGAGGACCGGAGGTAGACGTCATGACGCCAACCCGGAACGTCCTGTCACTCAAATCTCGGGAGACGAATCAGGACTCGCCGGAGGCGTGTCTTCTCTCCCTAGCCAGGATACTTAACAGTGGCTCTCTCATTTACTCATTGCCCTGTCGTGGTTCTAGTCCGCCTAGTCACACAGTGCTTTGTTATTCACTTGTCTTTTGGTTCTGACCCGGCTTTGTTGTTTACTCTCCTGCCTTTCTGTTATCCTTGACTCGGCTTGTCTCTCGCTTACCTGTCCTCTCGTTCCCTCGACCTCGGCTTGTCTCTGACCATTCTATTGTAGTTATACGTTAAGTCCGGCCATTCTAAGGACCGGTATACGTATCTGCTACTCTTTGTACTCTGCGTGTTGGATCCCTGACCCGATCCTGACATCACCGTCCACAGAGACCATGATACACACTGACACAGAGCAGAATAGAGACTGTCCCCCCTACATAGGGTCACTTGGCAGGTATGGATTGACACCTGTCCTCAAAGCCCCTGATACACACTGACACAGAGCAGAATAGGGACTGTTCCTCCTACATAGGGTCACTTGGCAGATATGGATTGACACCTGTCCTCAAAACCCCTGATACACACTGACACAGAGCAGAATAGAGACTGTTCACCGTCCACAGAGACCATGATACACACTGACACAGAGCAGAATAGAGACTGTTCACCGTCCACAGAGTCCATGATACACACTGACACAGAGCAGAATAGAGACTGTTCACCGTCCACAGAGACCATGATACACACTGACACAGAGCAGAATAGAGACTGTTCCCCCTACATAGGGTCACTTGGCAGATATGGATTGACACCTGTCCTCAAAACCCCTGATTAGTGATTTACCGAACTGTTCGCCGGCGAATAGTTCCCGGCGAACATAGCATGTTCGCGTCCGCCACCGCGGGCGAACACATGCGGTGTTCGGTCCGCCCCCTATTCGTCATCATTGAGTAAACTTTGACCCTGTACCTCACAGTCAGCAGACACATTACAGCCAATCAGCAGCACACCCTCCCTAGCAGACCCTCCCACCTACTGGACAGCATCCATTTTAGATTAATTCGGAAGCTGCAACCATTTTTTATTTTTTTTTCAATTTATTATTTTTTTTTTTTTGTGCATATAAATGTTACAAGTAGATACTACCCCCAGACACTCTGTGTTACTGCAGATACTCCCTCCAGACACCCTGTGTTACTGCAGATACTCCCCCCAGACACTCTGTGTTACTGCAGATACTCCCTCCAGACACTGACACAGAGCAGAATAGGGACTGTTCCCCCTACATAGGGTCACTTGGCAGATATGGATTGACACCTATCCTAAGGATCCCTGATAAACACTGACACGGAGCCCTCCATGGGTGAAGATGGATTAATTTTTTTTGTGCTCGGGTTTTTTATTTTATTTTTAAGTTCGACGGGTATGATGGCTTTTTATTTGGCCGTTTTTGGGGCTAAAAAAATGAAGATTTTAGAAGAAGAAGACGTTGAATAGTAAGTTGAATTTTACTTTACAGGGTAGTAATTTTATTCCCCCTTCACTAGTTTTTAGGGTGAGGGGGGTAGGTAGGGGCTTTTTTATTTGGTTGTGTGACTAGGGGCTTGGGGACACACACTGCATACACACTATACACACACTGCACACACTATACACACACTACACACAATATACACACACAATACACACAATATACACACACACTGTACACACTATACACACACTGTACACACTATACACACACTGTACACACTATGCACACACACACTACACACACTGCATACACACACTACACACACTGCATACACACTGCACACACTATACACACTGCACACACTATACACACACTGCACACTCTATACACACACTATACACACACTGCATACACTATACACACTCTACACACACTGCATACACACTGCACACACTGCATACACTATGCACACACTGCACTAACTATACACACACTGCACACACTATACACACACTGCATACACTATACACACACTGCATACACACTATACACACACTGCACACACTATACACACACACACTGTACACACTATGCACACACTGCATACACTATGCACACACTATACACACACACTACATACACACTGCACACACTGCACACATTATACACACACTACACACACTATACACACAATATACACACACACTGTACACACTATGCACACACTGCACACACTGCATACACTATGCACACACTATACACACACACTACACACACTGCATACACACACTATACACACTCTATACACACACTGCACACACTATACACACTATACACACACACTATACACACTCACTATACACACAATATACACACACTGTACACACTATACACACTCACTATACACACAATATACACACACTTTACACACTATACACACACTGCATAAACATACATTTAAAAAAAATTGCAGCTGTTTTTTAAATTTCAAAGTTGGGGAGGGGGGTGCCAAATAAAGGATCCGCCCCGGGTGCCAAATGCTCCAGGTACGCCCCTGTATAGAGGGGAGCCATGTTACTCTGTATATAGAGAGGAGCCATGTTTACACTGTATATAGAGGGGAGCCATGTTACTCTGTATATAGAGGGGAGCCATGTTACACTATATACAGTGGAAACATGGCTCCCTCTATATACAGAGTAACATGGCTCCCTCTATATACAGAGGGGAGCCATGTTTACACGGTATATAGAGGGAAGCCATGTTATTCTGTATATAGAGGGAGCCATGTTTACACGGTATATAGAGGGAAGCCATGTTACTCTGTATATAGAGAGGAGCCATGTTTACACTGTATATAGAGGGAACCATGTTTACACTGTATATAGAGGGGAGCCATGTTACTCTGTATATAGAGGGGAGCCATGTTACTCTGTATATAGAGAGGAGCCATGTTTACACTGTATATAGAGGGGAGCCATGTTACTCTGTATATAGAGGGGAGCCATGTTACACTGTATATAGAGGGAGCCATGTTACTCTGTATACAGAGGGAGCCATGTTACTCTGTATATAGAGGGAGCCATGTTTACTCTGTATATAGAGGACTGTTTGCGGTACGTTAAACGGGGAGTTTGGTCTGTCACTGTGAAGCGGGCGTAACCCTTACATTACCTGATCGATACAACATCATACCTGATGTTTTAAAGCAGGTTATTCCAAACAAGTTAGGAATGTTAGGTGATTTATGCCCTTTATGGATTAAAACCAGACTCTGCATCAACTATGTAATTTTCCATGGGAGTTTTGCCATGGATCCCCCTCTGGCATGCCACAGTCCAGGTGTTAGTCCCCTTGAAACAACTTTTCCATCACTATTGTGGCCAGAAAGAGTCCCTGTGTGTTTTAAAATTCGCCTGTCCATTGAAGTCTATGGCGGTTCGCACGGTTCGCCCGTTCGCGAACATTTGCGGAAGTTCGCGTTCGCCGTTCGCGAACCGAAAATTTCGGGTTCGCGACAACACTACCCCTGATACACACTGACACAGAGCAGAATAGGGACTGTTCCCCCTACATAGGGTCACTTGGCAGATATGGATTGACACCTGTCCTCAAAACCCCTGATACACACTGACACAGAGCAGAATAGGGACTGTTCCCCCTACATAGGGTCACTTGGCAGATATGGATTGACACCTGTCCTCAAAACCCCTGATACACACTGACACAGAGCAGAATAGAGACTGTTCCCTGTCCACAGAGACCATGATACACACTGACACAGAGCAGAATAGAGACTGTTCACCGCCCACAGAGACCATGATACACACTGACACAGAGCAGAATAGAGACTGTCCCCCCTACATAGGGTCACTTGGCAGGTATGGATTGACACCTGTCCTCAAAGCCCCTGATACACACTGACACAGAGCAGAATAGGGACTGTTCCTCCTACATAGGGTCACTTGGCAGATATGGATTGACACCTGTCCTCAAAACCCCTGATACACACTGACACAGAGCAGAATAGGGACTGTTCCCTGTCCACAGAGTCCATGATACACACTGACACAGAGCAGAATAGAGACTGTTCACCGTCCACAGAGACCATGATACACACTGACACAGAGCAGAATAGAGACTGTCCCCCCTACATAGGGTCACTTGGCAGGTATGGCTTGACACCTGTCCTCAAAGCCCCTGATACACACTGACACAGAGCAGAATAGGGACTTTTCCTCCTACATAGGGTCACTTGGCAGATATGGATTGACACCTGTCCTCAAAACCCCTGATACACACTGACACAGAGCAGAATAGGGACTGTTCCCTGTCCACAGAGTCCATGATACACACTGACACAGAGCAGAATAGAGACTGTTCCCCGTCCACAGAGACCATGATACACACTGACACAGAGCAGAATAGGGACTGTTACCCCTACATAGGGTCACTTGGCAGGTATGGATTGACACCTGTCCTCAAAGCCCATGATACACACTGGGGGGAGCTACTGTCCTCCCCAACCCCTGCGCGGTGGGTGGGGGCCATAAATCACAATGGGGGACCTACTGTCCCCCCCCCTCGGCCCCCACCCCTGCGCGGTGGGTGTGGGCCATAAATCACCCCACAGTTTTTGGTTCTAATGAGTGCAACGTAAATGGCTGCACAGGAGCTGGCCAACTGGAGAATTCAAAAGAAAAAACATGCACTGGAACTAATCGAGAAAGAGGAAAGACAGCCATACCAGATTCAGATGACAAAGCTGACACACAAGGGGTTAATTGAAATTGATACCGTGCCCGATCAGAACTTGACCCTAGAGGATCTGTCTGATTCTGTGTGGCAGCCTCAGGATTCTCAGCAGGATTGCATCTCAGAGAAAAGGGACACAACATCCCAACACAAGAGCCACCTTTTAGATCAGGACTGCCTTATATGCAAAGGGCTGATAAACCCCCAGGTGATGCTGACTTAAGCCAATGGGTAATTACCAAGAAACCAGAGAAAATATGGAAACACCATATAACTAATGGCAATCAACATTCTTCATGCATTGAAAAGAAGAACAAGAAATTGTATGATCCAGATACTAGACTCACAGATCCAGCAGACTCAAGTGTGTGGAAGGGATTCCTTCACATGTTCTCTATAAAGCAGTTTAAAGTTACAGCCACGCCAGAGTCTGGTTATAGCAGTCATCTTTGCCAGGATTTACCAAAAGTGTTAACATCCGAAGGATGCATTTTGCAAGAGTCTGTTTGGGAATATGTGGATCGTATCTGGCCAGAGTGCACCAAGGACATGTGTGTGATCCGACTGAATCAAAGAACGTCAAGTGATGCAGTTTCATATGCTCGGCTGTATTCTTATCTTAATCGGAAGCTGAGATATGCAATCATCAGAAGTCATGGCATGGAGGCGTTCCTAGTGCCTCTACCTGCCGGCCAATCCATCCCTCAAAGATTGCATCCTTTGGGAGGTCCAGGTTTGGAAGACAACCATCCTATTCTGCTTCTGATCTTGCTTCTTCCAAGCCATCCTTCCTGGACAGCTTATCCCAAAAAATCTTCCAAGAAACATAAAGAAGGTTTGGATATCCCAGATGATATTTTCTCTGACATATTAGCAGATGTTGAACGAGAGGAGAGACAAATGGCCGAGCAAGGGCTCCCTCCCCCAGGTTTCCCAAATTTTGAGCAGTGGAATCAGAATTCTGAGGATACAGGAGAGGAAGTTGGCATGCCTGAGATCATGAATATGCTCCAAAATTTGAGCAATGGCCTTCAGTTCCCAGGAGAATTCTCTGTAATTATAGGAGAGAGTCAGGGTGCTAATATTATGCCACCTCTCCATGTGCCAAATACTGTTCCAGCAGGTCTCCCATATCCATCTTTTCCATTGTATCCAGAAGCAGCCTACCCTGGCTGGCATGGTATGTTGCCCCCTACTCATGCAGTAAATCCATTGTCCATTGACCCAGCCAATCTCTTCTCTTACCCGCTTTCACAAATAATACCACCTAACTTCTTATCTGATCAACATTTTACTGCAGGACCTCAACCTTGTGCATAAATGTTGTAGTTTTGTTATATTTACGTTTTTTGTTTTTTTTTAACTGTTATGTTTTAGCGAAATATTGAAAAAAATACATGTAATGTGCTGAACATCAAAGCTGAAATTTTAATTTGTCTCAGTAAGTTGAAAGCCATACTTTCTATGGGAGTTTCAAATGTTCAATAATTGTTTTCTGAAGAAAGCATAACTGTCTGTTTTTAGCAAGCAACAACCCCATATTAAGCTGTTTATTCACTGAACATCTATTTGTACTGAATTGAAAACTGAATGACAAAATGTAGGCAGAAAACGAATGATTTGAATATATTCTTCAAATACCAGAATTTTTTAATTTGTTTTTTAGTTCACTACTATTCTGTGTTTAGTAATGTATAAGTGTGCCAGATGTGACAAGTTTACATAGGTTAATTATAGCCACTGAAAAGAAAAGAAAATGTTACTTGCGCTTTCTCCTTAATCCCTATGTATATTTAGACAAAGCTTTCTGTCTCATTAGAGATATCTTTGCCAGAAGCTCAAGGAAGCAGGCTGAAGGGTCAGTGTTAGGACCCGCTTAGGGGGGTCTGCCTTGACGTTGGCAGGCGGGCATCCCTCCAATGGCCATTGGAGCAACTAAATGACCTCCATTTGTCTAAATATACATAGGGATTAAGGAGAAAGCGCAAGTAACATTTTCTTTTCTTTGGTTTTTACTATATATTGGGGCTGATGTGTGTTGTAGTCCTTGCTGCTTAAGCGCAGGACTTCTCTTTTTGTATTTGTAATTATAGCCACTGTTATATCTGGGCTACAAATACATGCATTTTGGCAAACACCTCAAAGCCCATGTAAGCTTTGTGTTGTTGAATTTCAGTGATTTCTTTTATGTTGCATGTGTACAGTTGTACTGTAAAATGGGTAAAGCATGGGATATGTTTTTACATTTGTATACTAAAAATTGTAATATACGTTGAAAAAAAAAAAGGACGCATGAGCCTACAGGCATTGCGCATGAGCGTCCAGTAACGTGGCAAAAAAATTCCCAGCTCCCCAGAGGCTGTCCTAGCACCCCGGTCATACAAATATTCATTAACAGCTTTTTCTTGTTGGAGCAGGCGGTCGAACATTAGGAGTGTTGAATTCCAACGTGTAGGGCTGTCGCAAATCAAGCGCCTCACTGGCATGTTGTTTCGCTGCTGGATATCGGCAAAGTGAGCCATGGCCGTGTAGGAACGCCGGAAATGGCCACACACCTTCCTGGCCTGCTTCAGGACGTCCTGTAAGCCTGTGTACTTATGCACAAAGCGTTGTACGATCAGATTACACACATGTGCCATGCACGGCACATGTGTCAACTTGCCCAACTTCAATGCCGCTATCAAATTTTTTCCGTTGTCACACACCACTTTGCCGATATCCAGTTGCTGCGGAGTCAGCCACTTTTCCACCTGTGCATTCAGGGCGGACAGGAGTGCTTGTCCGGTGTGACTCTCTGCTTTCAAGCAAGTCAAACCCAAGACGGCGTGACACTGCCGTATCCGGGATGTGGAATAGTACCTGGGGAGCTGGGGGGGTGCCGTTGATGTGGAGCAAGAAGCAGCGGCACAAGAGGACTCAGCCGAGGAGGTTATGGAAGAGGATGGAGTAGGAGGAGTAGAGGAGGTGGCAGCAGGACTGCCTGCAATTCGTGGCGGTGTCACCAACTCCTCTGCAATGCCACGCATTCCTTGCTTGTCAGCCGTCAGCAGGTTTACCCAATGCGCAGTGTAGGTGATATACCTGCCCTGACCATGCTTTGCAGACCAGGTATCAGTGGTCAGATGGACCCTTGCCCCAACACTGTGTGCCAGACATGCCATGACTTCCTTTTGCACAATCGAGTACAAGTTGGGGATTGCCTTTTGTGAAAAGAAATTCCGGCCGGGTACCTTCCACTGCGGTGTCCCAATAGCTACAAATTTTTTGAACGCCTCAGACTCAACCAGATTGTATGGTAAAAGCTGGCGGGCTAATAGTTCGGACAAGCCAGCTGTCAGACGCTGGGCAAGGGGGTGACTTGGTGACATTGGCTTCTTACGCTCAAACATGTCCTTGACAGACACATGACTGTGGGCAGATGAGCGGGAACTGCTCAAGGCGGGAGACGGAGTGGCGGATGGTTGAGAGGGGGCAAGAAGGACAGCAGTGGTTGACGTGGCTGAAGATGCTGGACCAGGAGGAGGATGGCGGCTTAGAGTAGGCGTGCTGCTTGTACTCATGTGTTGATCCCATAGGCGTTTGTGATGTGAGATCATGTGCCTACGCAAAGCAGTTGTACCTAGGTGGGTGTTGGACCTCCCACGACTCAGTTTCCTTTGGCACAGGTTGCAAATGGCATCGCTGTTGTCAGAGGCAGGCACACAAAAAAAATGCCACACTGCTGAGCTCTGCAATGACGGCATTCTGGTGGTGGACACAGCATGCGTTGATTGGCGTGCTGTCGGGCTGACCCCAGGTGCCGATGCATGCTGTCTGACTGTGCCACTAGCTCCTTGCGACGACCCCCCCCTGCTTCCAACTCGTCTCCTCCTCCTCTCTGTCTCCCCATCTGAACTTTCGCCCTGTTCTTCTTCTTGCCGAGCGGGCACCCACGTGACATCCATGGACGCATCGTCATCATCAACCGCTTCGCTTGTATCTGACAACTCAGAAAAGGAAGCAGCAGCGGGTACAACATCATCATCATCACACCGTACCTCCATGTGTTTAATGCTGCCTGCCTGAGACATATCCCTGTTATCTACATCCTCTAGCAATAATGGTTGCGCATCACTCATTTTTTCAAACGGGTGTGTGAATAACTCCTCTGACATACCAAGTAAAGCGGCTGTGGTGCTAGTTTTGGTGGTGGCGGCAGGCGGGTGAGTGCTATCTTGAGAGGTGCCTGAAGCTAAGCTGGAGGAGGATGGTGCGTCAAGGTTCCGAGCGGAGGCTGTGCAAGATTGGGTGTCCTGTGTTAGCCAGTCAACTAAGTCCTCAGAACTTTTCAAGTTCAGGGTACGTGGCTTCTGAAAACTGGGCATTATTCTAGGGCAAAAGGGAATCACTGCACCACGACCACGACGGCCCCTGCGGGGTGGCCTGCCTCTGCCTGTCATTTTTGGGGGGATTAGTGGTACTATGCGTGCAAGCTACTGTGAGACCAGATATGATTGGCAATGTGAACTGTAACAGTTCTGCAGAGCACACACTGTAGGCCTGAGACACCCGCTTGAAGACAAGTAACTGCTATTCAATCTATAACAGTGAAAAATAAATTTTGGTTTTAAAAGCACGCTATAGAGACACCAGATATGATTGGCAATGTGCACTGGAACAGTTCTGTAGAGCACACGCTGAAGGAAGGACTGACAGAGCCCCTTGAAGACAAGTAACTTCTATTCAATCTATAACAGTGAAAAACAAATTTTGGTTTTAAAAGCACGCTATAGAGACACCAGATATGATTGGCAATGTGCACTGGAACAGTTCTGCAGAGCACACACTGTAGGCCTGAGACACCCGCTTGAAGACAAGTAACTGCTATTCAATCTATAACAGTGAAAAACAAATTTTGGTTTTAAAAGCACGCTATAGAGACACCAGATATGATTGGCAATGTGCACTGGAACAGTTCTGCAGAGCACACACTGTAGGCCTGAGACACCCGCTTGAAGACAAGTAACTGCTATTCAATCTATAACAGTGAAAAACAAATTTTGGTTTTAAAAGCACGCTATAGAGACACCAGATATGATTGGCAATGTGCACTGGAACAGTTCTGCAGAGCACACACTGTAGGCCTGAGACACCCGCTTGAAGACAAGTAACTGCTATTCAATCTATAACAGTGAAAAACAAATTTTGGTTTTAAAAGCACGCTATAGAGACACCAAATATGATTGGCAACTGTCAAAGCACGCTGGAACAGGTCTACAGAGCACACGCTGAAGTAGGCCTGACACCCAGACGCTTGCAGACAACTAACTGATCTTCTATTACAGTGAAAAAAAATGATTTCTTTAAAATCTAAAGCTTAAGCTATTGTTAAAACAGATATGAGTGGTGGCACTGACTGTGCAAATGGGCAAGGCATCCAACCTGACACAGAAGCTGGCAGGCAGGCAACTGCTCTTCTATTACAGTGAAAACAAATTATTTATTTTAAATGTAAAGCTTAACCAATTGTTAAAACAGATATGAGTGGTGGCACTGGGCAAGTAGGCACAGTATCCAATGTGAACCTCACACAGAAGCTGGCAGGCAGGCAACTGCTCTTCTATTACAGTGAAAAAAAAAATATTTATTTTAAATGTAAAGCTTAACCAATTGTTAAAACAGATATGAGTGGTGGCACTGGGCAAGTAGGCACAGTATCCAATGTGAACCTCACACAGAAGCTGGCAGGCAGGCAACTGCTCTTCTATTACAGTGAAAAAAAATATTTATTTTAAATGTAAAGCTTAACCAATTGTTAAAACAGATATGAGTGGTGGCACTGGGCAAGTAGGCACAGTATCCAATGTGAACCTCACACAGAAGCTGGCAGGCAGGCAACTGCTCTTCTATTACAGTGGAAACAAAATTTTGGTTGTAAAAGCACGCTATAGAGACACCAGATATGAGTGGCAACTGTCAAAGCACGCTGGCACAGGTCTGCAGAGCACACGCTGAAGTAGGCCTGACACCCAGACGCTTGCAGACAACTAACTGCTCTTCTATTACAGTGAAAAAAAAATATTTATTTTAAATGTAAAGCTTAACCAATTGTTAAAACAGATATGAGTGGTGGCACTGGGCAAGTAGGCACAGTATCCAATGTGAACCTCACACAGAAGCTGGCAGGCAGGCAACTGCTCTTCTATTACAGTGGAAACAAAATTTTGGTTGTAAAAGCACGCTATAGAGACACCAGATATGAGTGGCAACTGTCAAAGTACGCTGGCAGGGTTGTGCAGGGCACACGCTGAAGGAAGGCCTGACAGAGCCGCTTGACGGACACTGACTGTCTGCTATTAGCTTACACTGGAAACCTTTTTTCTTTGTAAAAGCAGGCTAAAGAGACACCAGATATGATTGGCAACTGTCAAAGCACGCTGGCACAGGTCTGCAGAGCACACGCTGAAGTAGGCCTGACACCCAGACGCTTGCAGACAACTAACTGATCTTCTATTACAGTGAAAAAAAATGATTTCTTTAAAATCTAAAGCTTAACCAATTGTTAAAACAGATATGAGTGGTGGCACTGGGTAAGTGGGCACAGTATCCAATGTGAACCTCACACAGAAGCTGGCAGGCAGGCAACTGCTCTTCTATTACAGTGAAAAAAATGATTTATTTAAAATCTAAAGCTTAACCAATTGTTAAAACAGATATGAGTGGTGGCACTGACTGTGCAAATGGGCAAGGCATCCAACCTGACACAGAAGCTGGCAGGCAGGCACTTGCTCTTCTATTACAGTGAAAAAAAAATATTTATTTTAAATCTAAAGCTTAACCAATTGTTAAAACAGATATGAGTGGTGGCACTGGGCAAGTGGGCACAGTATCCAATGTGAACCTCACACAGAAGCTGGCAGGCAGGCAACTGCTCTTCTATTACAGTGAAAAAAAATATTTATTTAAAATCTAAAGCTTAACCAATTGTTAAAACAGATATGAGTGGTGGCACTGACTGTGCAAATGGGCAAGGCATCCAACCTGACACAGAAGCTGGCAGGCAGGCAACTGCTCTTCTATTACAGTGAAAAAAAAATATTTATTTTAAATGTAAAGCTTAACCTATTGTTAAAACAGATATGAGTGGTGGCACTGGGCAAGTAGGCACAGTATCCAATGTGAACCTCACACAGAAGCTGGCAGGCAGGCACCTGCAATTACATTACACAGGAAAAAAAAAAAAAAGCAGCCTGATGTTATAGCCCTAAAAAGGGCTTTTTGGGGTGCTGTCCTTACAGCAGAGATCAGATGAGTCCTTCAGGATTGTAGTGGACACTGAATACCCTAGCCTAGCTATCAATTTCCCTATCTAATCAGCAGCAGCTAAACTTTCCCTCCTCTCACTAAGCATGCATCTTCCGAATCAATCGAAAATGGATGCTGGGAGGGAGGTTGGAGGGTGTGGAAGGGAGGGAGTGCTGCTGATTGGCTGGAATGTGTCTGCTGACCGAGAGGCACAGGGTCAAAGTTTGCCCAATGATGACGAATAGGGGGCGGATCGAACTGCGCATGTGTCCGCCCGCCGCGGCGAACGCGAACACGCTAATTTCGCCGGGAACTGTTCGCCGGCGGACAGTTCGGTACATCACTACTGTAGAATTTTCAGGACTTCTTCTGCAACCAAGGTTTAGTGGAATTTGAGGGATGCTTCGGATGGTTGCGTGAAATAAATATTCACTCATTTTTTTACAGTATTTACTTATCTGTAACTTTTGATTATGATTTTAAAAAAATTCCCGTCCAACACAATTTTTTGTTTCTGTTTCCATGAAAGGATGTGCTATGTATGCAAACTAAAATAAAAAATAAATATGCAGGGTTCTTCACTAAGTGCCGATGGCCACATATCAAACAGGGCGAAACCATTCGGCCACGCACAGAGCCATTCGGAGTGCAAAATTCGGACATACGTCAAACCCAAGGCCGGATTTTAAAAAATGTAACTCACTTTTATGCTTTGGTCTCGTGGTTGGTTCAGCCAGAGCTTATTCTCCTATAATACGGTTCACCGATGGGTATCCTATCTCTCACTCATGCTCTATCTCATGTTATAGCTAATTTCTCCTCTGTTTACATATTTACATAATATCTTAGTTCCCTTTTTCTTGAAATTCCTTTTGCTAAAGAAGAATTTGTTTTGTTCTCCTTTCTAGAAATGTCTCGAGTTAGTTTTGAGTTCTGCATTCAAAATGAGTCCAATGCTGGTTTGCCTAATCAGCTAATCAACTGTAATAATATATACATTTACTGAAAAAAACACTCTCTTTAGATGACTATTAGTTATTTAACGTTCCGAACATGGAATTATCAGTATTTTTCCAGTATGTGTACAGTTCTCTCAGTAACGTCATTTATTTAAGCTATGTCACAATATCTGATCTTTGAGCATTGACTATCTCTTGATTGACTTAGTGCTGTTGAGAAAGGTTTTCCATGTTTGTGTGTGAATTGCTCTTTTAGCTATTAATTACTAATCAATATTGCTTTGCACACTGACCAGAGACGTATGTGACATAAACATAGGTGTTATCCACCTTCCTGTGTCCTGTGGCCGTATGAGTGATCTGATTGGATGATTGACCATCTGCCATTCCTCCCCTTTAGCTTGGCTTATCCTCCACTACTAGTCAATCTAATAGTGGGCCGATCGACCACACACCTATGGTCCCTGTACACGCCTCTCTCCAATTTGATTACTAGATACTAGTGCTGCAAGTTCTCATATTTACTCATATATACTTGATCCTAACCGAAACCTGTGGTGCCTGTTCACTCATTGGCACGTCCCCGGAGCGGCTTAATATGTCCTGCTGATGGCAAGTTGCTGATATTACATACAAACACCCCCTTCAAACTCCAAAAGGATATACAAACACACCCCTTCACTCAAACACAAATACTTCACACAAATGTACATCCACATTCAAAAGTGAACATTCAATGCAAATACACACCCCTGCAATCAAATGCAAACATTACATACAAACACACCCTGTATTAAAACACTAAAACTATATACAATATAAACAAACAATACAATATTACCCAATACAATATTTATCAACAAATCACCTCTGTTACAGTTAAGAGAGCGTGTTATTTCTGTATTGGTAAAATTCTCTGTGTAACTTTTTTCTAAAAACTTAGTCTTTAAGAGGGAAGCTTGTTCTAAAAAAAGTTCTTGGTCGGTACAATTCCTCCACGGAGCCAGGTTGGATGATGGCTACTTTCGGTGTTGATATAACCATTTGCATCAGTCGGCTTAAAAAAAGTTTTTCTTTGTATTTTAGAATTCTGAAAAAAAATTGTAAGGTCCAAAAAATGTATTTAATTTTTAATAACAAACTGGTGAAAAAACTAATGAAAAATTATTATCATTAATATAAGCCATGAAATGTGTTAAAGTGTCTTCAGTGCCATTCCAAAAAATGTAAATGTCATTGATATATCTTCTCCAGAGTACCAAGTTTGCGCCAAATGTATTATTGGACCAAATAAAATTGTGTTCCCAATGGTCAAAAAAAATATTTGCATAACTTGGCGCGAACTTGGTACCCATAGCTGTCCCTTGCAATTGGAGATAAAACTCATTATTAAAAAGGAAGAAATGATGTGTTAAAATGAAAAGAATACTATCTAGTAAAATTTAGCAAAAATCTGCCGATATCACTGTACCTAGTTCTAAGGCTGTCTTAACCACCAGGAGGCCCAAATGATGTTGAATTATTGTATAAAGTGACGTGACATCAACTGTTGCCCAAATATAGTCACGTTTCCACTCCAAACAGTCAAGTTCTTGTATAAGACTTTTTGTGCCCTTCCTGAGCATATTTTTGGAGATGGAAATCTATAAATTCAGACAATTTGGATGTAAGTGAATCTACGCCACTAATAATCGGCCTCCCTGGTGGTTGGGAAATTGACTTATGGAATTTCGGCAGAAAGTAAAAAGTAGGGATTCTAGGAATTTCTAAAAATAAAAAACTTTGACTTCAATGATACCTCACTCCTTATAGTCTGTGAGCATAGCCCTGAGTTTACTGTTAAAAGTAGAGTTAGGGTTAGATGTCAATTTCCAATAGGTAGAGGCTCAACCTTTGTCGGCACTTTTAATGATAATGTCTCTACAATTTCTGAGGGACTTAAGGGTAGTATTCTCATTCTTTGTGAGATTAAAATCTCGTATTTTATAATCCAATTTCCTAATGTCCTTCTTTACCATTTTAGAGAATACTTCTAATTGGTGTCCTTTATTATTATTATATTTATTGTGGTGGAACCAGCCCCGCCACTTGTGCCTGGAGAGGACTGCTTGCCAGCCTCTTGCCCTGTGACTATGGCCCTGGGATGTATTGCCCTTCTAGGAACTGATTTGGGCATGTTGTATTTTATTATGCTGCTACTGGCCCTTTAAAAACCATCTGGGGACATACTGTGGAGTTACTGGGTGGCCACCATTTTATATATCAGACGCACATGGTGAGAACAATGGATGCAGCACATGGTGAGAACAATGGATGGCGGTCATTTTAACTCACAGACACTGTTTTGACTTTTCTACACGGTGCCATCTCGACGGTATTTGGTGCACAAAGACATCGTTCAGTAGTTTTAAACTACAGAACAGGGAACACATTTAACAGTAATTATTTTTCATATAGTCTGTATATGTTCTGCGGAATCTGCATTAAACCGTATCTTCCAAACTACTGAACGGATCTGGGTGAATTTTGGATCTGTGGTTCACCCAGATCCCCTGCTTCCGATGGGGTTATTGCATGTTTTGGGTTCCCTGTGATATGTTTTATAATACTATATTTCTCTGCCTGTGATAATTCTATTAACCATTGTGTTCAGTAATCATATCACAGGCAGAGGGGACGATTTTGTGTGGGAGTGTCTGTGTGTATTGTACGGATTGATTAGTTGTATTTCAAAACCCTGTGGGCAGTACTAGGTTTGTGGATTGGGAATAAAAAAGGCTGTATGTGCCAGTACAGTCAGTTCTGCTTGACCTCAAAACGAAGTGTCATCTCGTTATTTGGGGAATTGGATTGTATGCTGATTGCCAGGAGTGTAAGCTGATTGTATCTGTTTCCTGTTCAGCTGTTTACAGCATTCATATGCTTGAGAGCATTCGTATGCTTCTCTGGTTCGGTGGTTGTGGTGTCTGCTGCGGTGCTTGGAGTCCTCAGGAAGCGCTAGGAGCATCATTCAACGGAGGTACCCAGTCGGGGTGCCCGTCGATCCGTTACAATTATTATTATGGTATTTATATAGCACCATCAAATTTCGCAGCGCTTTACAATGGGTAGACGAACAGACATGTAGTTGTAACCAGACAAGTTGGACACAGGAACAGAGGGGTTGAGGGCCCTGCTCAATGAGCTTACATGCTAGAGGGAGTGAGGTAAAGTGACACAAAAAGGTAAGGATAGTATTAAACTAGTGACAGTTGCAGAAGAGGAATCAGTCAGGAGCTATTAACAGTTTAATTGATACGCTTTTATGAAGAAATGGGTTTTAACGATTTTTTGAAGGAGTGAAGACTGGGTGAGCATCTAACGGAGGAGGGAAGCGAGTTCCACAGGAACGGTGCAGCCCTCGAGAAATCTTGAAGAGGTGGGAGTACGGACAGAAGATAGACGTAAGTCTTCAGCAGATCGTAAGGGCCTAGATGGGACATACTTGTGTATAAGGGAAGATAGATAGGTGGGAGCAGCATTATGTAGATATTTGAAAGCAAGAACCAGAATTTTAAATTAAGCACTATATTTTATAGGAAGCCAATGTAGGGACTGACAGAAGGGTGAGGCATGGGAGGTGCGGGCGGACAGGAAGATGAGCCTCATTATGGACTGTAATTGCGCAAGTTGGGAGCACGTAAGACCACTGAGAAGCGGACTACAGTAGTCAAGGCAAGAAAGGACAGTGGAATGGACCAACACCTTAGTAGCATCTGGCGTTAAGTTGGGGCGGATGCGCGCAATGTTTTTGAGATGGAAATGACAGGATTTGGCGATAGATTGAACATGAGAATTGAAGGAGAGGTCGGAGTCAAAGAGGCAGCGAGCAGCGTGGTGGAGCTGATGGTAGCACCGTTGACTTGGAGGGAGACAGACACAGGAGTAACAACACTTGAGGGAGGAAAGACCAGAATTTCAGTTTTGGTCAAGTTTAGTTTAAGGAAGTGGGCAGCCGTCCAGTTAGAAATAGCAGAGAGGCAGTCAGATACACTAGTCAAGAGGGACGGGGAGAGATCAGGAGAGGACAGGTAGATTTGCGTTTCATCTGCATAGAAATGATATTGGAAGCCAAAGGAGCTAATGAGTTTACCAAGGGAGGCAGTATAGATGGAGAAAAGTAAGGGACCAAGGACTGAACCTTGGGGAAACCAACAGAGAGGAGTTGGGGAGAAGAAGCAGAGCCATAGAAAGAAAAACTGAAAGAGCGCTGGGAGAGGTAGGAGGAGCACCAGGAGAGAGCAATATCTTGTAGACCGATATTGCGGAGGATGAGAAGAAGCTGTTGATGATCAACAGTGTCAAAAGCCGCAGACAGGTCAAGGAGAATTAGGATAGAGTAGTGACCACGAGATTTTGCAGAAGTAGATCATTGGATACTTTGGTCAGTGCCGTTTCCACAGAGTGCTTAGCGCGGAAACCAGACTGAAGCGGGTTTAGCAGAGAGTTGGACTCGAGGAAGTCTGTCAATCTCGCATACACAATTCTTTCAAGGATCTTGGATGCAAAAGGCAGTAGCGAGATAGGACGATAGTTGGATGGGGTCAAGATTGGGCTTCTTTAGAATTGGGGTTACAGTTGCATGTTTGAAGGGCGATGGAAATATACCAGAGGAGAGAGAGAGATTGAGAATTTTAGTGAGAGGTGGAGTAAGAGAAGAAGACAGAGTTACGGATGAGATGAGAGGGAATTGGATCTAGGGAGCAGGTGGTGGGGCGGGAGGACTGGAGCAGAGCAGGAACCTCTTCCAATGCAGCGGGTGCGAATGAACATAGAACAGCAGAGGGAGTGAAGTTAGGGGAAGTATTGTAAGGGGAAGAAGAAAGATGAGAGATCTCTTCTCTGATTGTAGATAACATGTATCGTAGCGACAGGGCTGCCACCAGAAATTTTGGGGCCCCTGACACAGCCACGGTCTGGGCCCCCCGGGGCCCACCCCCAAGTCAGTCCACATGACCCTCCCCAAGTCCGCCCACATGACCCGCCCCCAAATCCACCCACAGGGCCCATCTTAAGTCCACCCACAAGGGTGAAGTGTGTGTGTACTGACTTTGTTTGTGTGTGTATAGTGGCTATAGAATGTGTGTAGTGGATACAAAGTGCGTGAGTAAAGTGGATATGCTGTTTATAGTGGATTCAGATTGTATGTTTGTGTAGTGGACAGAGTGTGTGTGTAAAGTGAATGCAGAGTGTGTGTTTGTGTAGTGGATGTAGTGTGTGTGTATAGTTAATGCAGAGTGTGTGTTTGTGTAGTGGAAGTAGTGTGTGTATAGTGAATGCAGTGTGTGTTTGTGTAGTAGATGCTGTGTGTGTGTAGTGGATTATGTGTGTAGTGAATGCAGTGTGTGTTTGTGTAGTGGATGCTGTGTGTGTGTGTAGTGGATGATGTGTGTAGTGGATGCTGTGTGTGTGTGTGTGTGTGTGTGTGTAGTGGATGATGTGTGTAGTGGATGCAGTTTGTGAGTTTATGTAGTGGATGATGTGTGTGGTTGTGTAGTGGATGATGTGTATAGTTGTGTAGTGGATGTGTAGTGGATGCAGTTAGTGTGGTTGTGTAGTGGATGATGTGTGTGGTTGTGTAGTGGATGCAGTGTGTGTGTTTATGTGGTGGATGATGTGTATGGTTGTGTAGTGGATGCAGTTTGTGTATTTGTGCAGTGGATGATGTGTATGGTTGTGCAGTGGATGATGTGTATGGTTGTGTAGTGGATGATGTGTGTGTTTATGTAGTGGATGATGTGTATGGTTGTGTAGTGGATGCAGTTTGTGTGTTTATGTGGTGGATGATGTGTATGGTTGTGTAGTGGATGCAGTTTGTCTGTTTGGTGTGTGTGTGTGTGTGTGTGTGTGTGTGTGTGTGTAATGCTGCTGGGATTTTTTTTTTTTAATGTAGAATTTGTAGACGCCCGCCACACAGTAGAAAGCAGGCAGTAGAGAGACAGGCTCAGAAACTGGCCAAACCATCAGAGGGGGCTGCATCCTGGCGCTGAGTTACAGCAGCTGCAGCAGTTACAGCTACAGCAACGTTACGGTATTACCTACTTGAAGACCCCCACGACAGCGGTGTTCAGAGACTTTCAAATCAACCACTAATGCCTTATATATAATGGCACAGCTGTGTTTTACTCATGTTTATGTTACCCATATACAACACTGCAAAATTCTGTCTTACTCATGAAAATTCAATAAAATACAAATAAAAAAAATGTGCAATTCCCTTTTCAATTGCTGCACATTTCTGTTTTAGTGATTACAAATACATTTCAATGCTAAGTAGTCAAATCATTTTTGACCATTTTATTATTTACCTGGGGTTGACCAATTATCTCTCCCCACCTCCATTTCTAATGCCCCAGATAAGCCTTACCATGATTAGCTTATCGCTCTGAGCCCATGAGCTAAGCTCTGCATTGTCAGGAGAGCTAATGTAAGTTTCTGCTTAGGAACTTCCTCTTCCATGGCATTAGTAGTGGAAGCAGGGAGCAGCATTCAGTACCCCCCAAATAAGAAGTCAAAACATTCAATAGGGCAGATGTCAGGGCACTCCTGGCCTCAAAACCACTACAGCAAGCTTTGGTGGTTAAGGTGCTTGGAGTGCTCCTTTAAAAATATTAAGTCAAGGGCTATTTTATCCATGCAAAGCACTGGCTTTTACCTTTTTAATTCACATACATGCACTAACTTTCTACTTTCTTTGAACTTGCCAGGCATGTTCACTTTAATTGTTTTAATTTTATTCATATGTTTATTTTTTTCTTTTTGTTTATCTCCAGTACAAAATGATGTACATTTAGATTTCATAGATGTAGGTGTAGTATTACCCAGAAACCCATTACAAATATAAACTCCTGTTCATTCACTAATAATAAGTTCTATAGATCTATATTTAGTTATTTAAACTACGATTTTAAACAGTATATCCAGTTTGCCCCTTGCTTGACACCTCCAATCCGGTTAAAACTTGCAATCACCTATGGACTTATATATTTACATTTAATTATTGGGTTTGGTAAAAACAGAAAAAATGTTATGCAATTCTTCTTTATCAATCATGAACATATCCAGTTTTCTGCTAACATTAAAAAGGTAATTATAGCTTTAAAAAAAAAAAATGTATTCCCCCCTCCCTGCTTCTTACCTGTAGCCAGGGAGGGGGGGCACTGGATTCCCTGGTGGTCCGGTGGCTCCACTTGTTGGGGCAGCAAGGAGGAGCCCAGCAGACTCCCTCCTGCCAGCCACTGCTCTATGCGAGCCCAGCATGCATTGCGTGCCGCGGAGCGTTGTCATGACAACCCGCGGCAACGCTTTACTGCTGTGGCTCGCGAGAGTGCTGGAGGGGAGGTAAGTATATCCTGGGCCCTGCTTGGAAGCCAGCAGGGCCCGCAGAGGCATATATACATAGCGGTACTCACTATGTATATATGCAGATTGAAGGGCTGGGGGCCCGGGCATGCAGAGGATTACCAGTGCAGTCCGGGCCCCCCAGGACCGCCGGGCCCGTGACAACCGTCATGGTTGTCACCCCCTGATGGCGGCCCTGCGTAGCGACACTCCAGACATCATAAAGCAACACAAACTGCTATTCACGATGACTGTCATTTCTGTCCCTCTGCCTTCTCCTTGAGTCCCTGCTGTCTTCTCCTCCATTCCTAGGCTGTAATGTAAACACTGCATTTTCTCTGGAAAGACAGTGCTTACAGCAAAAAGCCTACAGGGACTCACTATACTTACCAGAACAAATACAATAAGCTGTAGTTTTTCTGGTGACTATCGTGTCCTTTTAATGAAGTAGTCATAGTGTATAGATCATGCCTCTGAAGTCTTAATGATCAATTCTCTGACATTTAGGAGTTAAGTCACTTTTGTTTCTGTTTATGCAACCCTAGCCACACCTCCCCTGGCTATGACTGACAAAACCTGCATGAAAAAAATGGCTCCACTTTCAATCAGATGTAACTTATTGTAAAGATTTTTATCTTGTGCTCTCTAAATTAACCCTTATTACATACAGGAGGCTCCAGCGGGGTCTAGCAAGCTATTAACAGAGCAAGAGAAGAGAAATTCTAAATTAAACAGAATTTTCAGTAAAGGAAGTATAAGCATTAGATGACTCTTTACAGGAAGTGTTTAGGAAGGCTGTGTAAGTCACCTGCAGGGAGGTGTGGCTAGGGCTGTATAAACAAAGGGATTTAACTCCTAAATGGCAGAGAATTGAGCAGTGAGATTGCAGGGGCATGATCTATAAACCAAAACTGCTTCATTAAGCTAAAGTTGTTGTGATGTTGTCAATGTTGTCTTGGAGCCAGTCCAAATTGGAATCTATTCCCTTTCAGAAAGGAAGATTCTTCTGTTTTCAGAGTTAGAAATTCTTACATGAATAACAGCAACCAACATAAATATTTTTGGATGTGGTTGGACATATACAAATAGAGAATTGTTGTACTATTTGATATGTGTTATTATTTCTCTTATTTTTATGGCTATATTAATTTAATTGATATCCCTCTACAAATTAACCACTGGAGGTAAAAGCTAATATAAATCTGCGACTTTAAGTTTGGTAAAATCTTGTGCCACTGTCAGGATCGGGACAGGGATCCAACACGCAGAGTACAAAGAGTAGCAGATACGTATACCGGACCTTAGAATGGCCGGACTTAACGTAATACTACGTATAGAATGGTCAGGGACAAGCCGAGGTCGAGGGAACGAGAAGACAGGTAAGCGAGAGACAAGCCGGGTCAAGGATAACAGAAAAGACAGGTAAGTAATAACAAAGCCGGGTCAGAACCAAAAGACAGGAGTATACAAGAGCACTGTGTGACTAGGCTGGCTAGAACCACGACAGGGCAATGAGCAAATGCTGAGAGCTCCCTTAAATACCCTGGTTCTAGAGACTAATCACGCCTCTAACGAGACTTGATTCGTGTCCGAGGTTTGACTGACAGGTCTGGCTAGAATATCGTCATGACGTCGACTATTGAGCGTCACGTTACAAAAAGGCATAGTTCTCTCGCGGCCGGCGTTTACATGCGCCAGGGGACCGCGAGGAACGGGAGAATCATGCCGTCTGGATGGAAAAACGTCTAAGTCTCTACCCGTCTCAGGGGTAGAGACTACAGGTACCCTGACAGTACCCCCCCTCTCAGAAACGCCCACCGGGCGGAAGGAACCGGGACGAGATGGAAAGCAGGAATGAAAAGCCCTGCGAAGACGAGGAGCATGGACATCCTCCTGTGGTACCCAGGTCCTCTCTTCTGGACCATATCCCTTCCAGTCAACCAGGTATTGAATTTTCCCCCGGGAGATTCGAGAATCGATGATGGAGTTGATTTCGTACTCCTCCTGACCCTCAACCTGAACAGAGTGAGGAGAGGAGACCTTGGAGGAGAATCTGTTACAGATCAGGGGTTTTAGCAAGGAAACATGAAAGGAATTAGGAATACGTAAGGCAGAGGGGAGCGCTAGGCGATACGCAACAGGATTAATTCAATTCAGGATCCTATAGGGTCCAATGTAGCGAGGAGCGAATTTCATAGACGGTACTTTCAAACGAATGTTTCTAGTACTCAACCATACCCTATCACCAGGGACAAAACTAGGAGCCGGCCTTCTGCGTTTGTCAGCGTGTTTTTTATACAGTATAGAATTATGTAGGAGAATTTGTCGAGTCTGATCCCACAACTTCTTCAGATTGGCAACATGAGTATCAACCGACGGTACCCCCTGGGAAGAAGGAACCGACGGAAGAATGGAAGGATGAAAACCATAATTCATGAAAAAGGGGCTAGAGCGAGTTGAATGCAAACAAGATTATTGTGTGCGAACTCTGCCCAAGGAATCAGACCGACCCAATCGTCCTGGTGTTCAGAAACAAAACAACGCAGATATTGTTCAATCTTTTGATTGGTACGTTCAGCGGCTCCGTTAGACTGAGGGTGATAAGCAGAAGAAAAATTCAATTTAATGCCTAGTTGAGAACAGAATGATCTCCAGAAACGTGAAACAAACTGGGAACCTCTATCAGAAGTAATCTCGGAAGGTATCCCATGTAAGCGAAAGATCTCTTTAGCAAAAATCTCCGCTAATTCAGGTAAAGTCGGAAGTTTAGGTAAAGGCACGAAATGAGCCATCTTGGTAAACCTATCCACCACTGTGAGAATAACAGTGTGCTTTTTTGAAACAGGCAAATCCACAATAAAATCCATCGCCAAACAGGACCAAGGTTTTTCTGGAACTTCCAGGGGATGTAAGAGACCACAAGGAAGCGAATGAGGTAGTTTAGTCTTAGTACAGACCTCACAGGCTCCGATAAAATCCTTAATATCCCTCCGTAAAGAAGGCCACCAGAAATCCTTAGAGATCAAGGAATATGTTTTGCGAACGCCCGGATGACCAGCCACCTTACTCTCGTGAAGACACTGTAAGAGCTCCTGTTGGAGTTCAGGAGGAACGAAGTGTCTACACGCAGGAGTCAGTCTAGGTGCCAGATGCTGCAAGTTCCTGATCTGATCCAGAAGCGGAGAATGAATTTTGAGAGTTGTGTTAGCGATGATGTTACACTTAGGTACTATAGAGGATAAAACCGGCTCAGATATGGCAGAAGGTTCATGTTGGCGAGACAAGGCATCAGCTTTAGAATTCTTAGAACCAGGCCTATATGTGAGTATGTAATTGAAGTGAGTGAGGAATATAGACCAACGGGCCTGTCTCGATGATAATCGTTTAGCCTCCCCAATATAGGATAAATTTTTATGATCCGTCAAAATGGTAACAGGATGCAAAGTCCCCTCCAATAGATGTCTCCACTCCTTTAAAGCCATGATAACCGCTAGGAGTTCCCTGTCACCAATGTCATATCTGCTCTCAGTACCCGATAATTTTTTGGAAAAATACCCACATGGATGTAATGGTTTATCCACACCCAACCTTTGGGACAGGATGGCACCTATACCCGTCTCAGAAGCGTCAACTTCGAGTATTAAAGGCAGAGTAGTATCAGGGTGAACTAAAATTGGTGCGGAAGCAAACAGCTCCTTGAGAGTCTTAAAAGCCAGAAGTGCTTCAGTAGACCAATTCTTAGTGTCAGCCCCTTGTCTGGTCATATTGGTGATAGGAGCAATAATAGAGGAGTAACCCTTAATGAAACGTCTGTAATAATTAGAGAAACCAATAAATCTCTGAATGGCCTTGAGACCCTTAGGTAAAGGCCAATCTAAAATGGATTGGAGTTTCTCCGGATCCATTTCAAACCCCTCTCCAGAAATCACGTAACCAAGAAAGGTAGTCTGGGATTGGTCAAAGCTACATTTCTCTAATTTGCAGTACAAGCCATGTTGAAGAAGTTTGTGCAAAACCCTTCTGACCGGTCCGTGGTGAGTCTCAATCTCCCTGGAATGTATAAGTATATCATCGAGGTATACAATAACACAGTCATGTTGAAACTCCCTAAGAACTTCATTAATTAGATCCTGAAATACCGCCGGGGCATTACAGAGACCAAAAGGCATTACAGTATACTCATAGTGCCCATAACGAGTATTGAACGCAGTCTTCCACTCGTGTCCCTGCTGAATTCTCACCAAGTTATAAGCACCTCTGAGGTCTAACTTAGTGAAAATCTTGGAACCCTTTAATCGATCAAAAAGCTCGGTGATCAAGGGGATCGGATAGGCATTTCTAATGGTTATCTTGTTCAAACCTCGGTAGTCAATGCAAGGTCTTAACCCCTTAAGGACCAAACTTCTGGAATAAAAGGGAATCATGACGTGTCACACATGTCATGTGTCCTTAAGGGGTTAAAGAACCATCCTTCTTTTTAACAAAAAAAAATCCAGCCCCAGCAGGGGAGGAGGATCTCCTAATGAACCCTTTGTCTAGGTTTTCACGAATATACTCCTCTAAGACTAAGTTCTCATTCGTAGACAAAGGGTATACATGGCCCCTGGGAGGCATAGTATCAGGAAGTAAATTAATTTTGCAATCAAAAGGCCTGTGTGGTGGTAAGGTATCAGCCTTTCCTTTGTCAAATACCGTCTTTAAATCTAGATACAAGGACGGTATCTGTACTTTGGTAGAGTCGGTAGAGTTATTAAGTGTGTTAACAATACAAAGGGGTGACACTCTCTTTAAACATCTCTCTTGACAACCCTGACCCCACGAGACTATTTCCCCTGATTTCCAATCTATAATGGGGTTATGTCTCTTCAGCCAGGAGTATCCCAGGACTATGGGAACAGAAGGAGATGAAATGAGTAGTAGAGATATCTCCTCCTTGTGTAGAATACCAGTAGTTAAGTTAAGAGGTGTAGTCTCCCGGAAAATCACAGGCTCAACTAAAGGTCTACCATCTATGGCCTCAACAGCCAAAGGTGTCTTCCTTAACTGGGATGGGATAGCGTGTTTGGTGAGAAAAACTTGGTCGATAAAGCTCTCAGCAGCTCCGGAGTCTATCAATGCCACAGTCTCTAAAGTTCCCTTCTCCCAAGTTAAAGAGACGGGTAATAGAAGCCTGTGTTCTTTGTAGTTATGAGTAGAGGACAAAATAGAAACACCCAAGGCCTGTCCTCTAGAGAAACTTAGGTGCGAGCGTTTCCCGGGCGATTGGGACAATTCAAACGTAAGTGACCTCTGACTCCACAATACATACACAGTCCCTCCCTTCTCCTGTACTGTCTCTCCTCTTCTGAGAGGCGAGTAAGGCCTATCTGCATAGGTTCTGGAAACTGTGGAGTTTTGGTTTCAGGATTTTGAAATGAAGGAGCTAGTCTAAAGGAAGGTCTACCGGTTCTACCTCGAGTGTTCTGCCTCTCTCTTAGACGTTCGTCAATGCGAGAGATAAAGGAAATTAAGTCCTCCAAATTCTCGGGAAGCTCTCTCGTCGCTACCTCGTCAAGTATTACATCGGATAATCCGTTTAAAAATACGTCTCTATAAGCCTGTTCATTCCACTTAACCTCTGCCGCCAAAGACCTGAACTCTAGTGCGTAATCCACAAGTGTTCGGTTCTCTTGTCTAAGGCGCAACAGTAATCTAGCTGCATTGACCTTTCTGCCAGGGGGGTCAAAAGTTCTTCTAAAAGCAGCTACAAAGGCATTATAGTTATAGACTAACGGATTATCATTCTCCCACAACGGATTAGCCCATCTCAGAGCCTTCTCAATGAGTAAGGTGATAATAAATCCCACCTTTGCCCTATCAGTAGGGTAGGAACGGGGTTGTAGCTCGAAATGGATACTGATCTGGTTCAAAAAGCCACGACACCTTTCAGGAGAACCAGCATAACGTACAGGTGGGGTAACTCGGGAAGAAGCACCTACAGTGGCTACCTCTAGCCCTGAACTCACAGGAGGAATAGGGGTGTTACACATCTCCTCAGGTGAATTATTAGGACGTAATAGTAACGCTTGTAGTGCTAGTGCCATCTGATCCATTCTATGATCCATGGCGTCAAACCTAGGATCAGGAGAACCAAGCTGACAGTTTGTACCTGCAGGATCCATTGGCCCTGTCGTAATGTCAGGATCGGGACAGGGATCCAACACGCAGAGTACAAAGAGTAGCAGATACGTATACCGGACCTTAGAATGGCCGGACTTAACGTAAAACTACGTATAGAATGGTCAGGGACAAGCCGAGGTCGAGGGAACGAGAAGACAGGTAAGCGAGAGACAAGCCGGGTCAAGGATAACAGAAAAGACAGGTAAGTAATAACAAAGCCGGGTCAGAACCAAAAGACAGGAGTATACAAGAGCACTGTGTGACTAGGCTGGCTAGAACCACGACAGGGCAATGAGCAAATGCTGAGAGCTCCCTTAAATACCCTGGTTCTAGAGACTAATCACGCCTCTAACGAGACTTGATTCGTGTCCGAGGTTTGACTGACAGGTCGGGCTAGAATAGCGTCATGACGTCGACTATTGAGCGTCACGTTACAAAAAGGCATAGCTCTCTCGCGGCCGGCGTTTACATGCGCGAGGGGACCGCGAGGAACGGGAGAATCATGCCGTCTGGATGGAAAAACGTCTAAGTCTCTACCCGTCTCAGGGGTAGAGACTACAGGTACCCTGACAGCCACTTCCTAATTAACTGTAAAATATAGCTGGTTTGATCATGATAATCTAGATCGTACCAATGACTATTTCTGAGTCAAATATTATAAGTCTTAAATACTTTGAGTAATGCTGCAGCAACCATTTATTGATCAGAAAAGAGGCACCTGTAAGGGTGTAGTGATCTCATTAATACAATTAGATTGGGATAGGGTGTTTTCCCTTTTTCCACACCCTTTTAAAGTTTATTTTGTTTATGTTAATAAAGCATCTTTGTTAGACACAAAACATGGCCAGTGACCCTTTAGATATCCTTCTATATTTATTGACTTATTTATTTTTATATTTTTCATTTTTTTAATATGTATGGTCCAATTATACATACATGGTCTTTAGCCATTTAACATTTTATTAAACTTGTAGACATGGGTAGACAGCTTGATTTACCGTAAGCCACTCAGAGCTACAAGATATAGACTGAGGATAGAGGGTCTATCGTACACAAAATGTCTGCCAGTGGAAATACCCTGGCAGGACAAAGGGTGAAAGAAATGTCAGACAGGAAATGGAACAGAGAAAATGAGGGTGTAGATACATAGAAAAGGAAGTCACAAGATGTCTGGAGGAGAAAATACACCCACAGTGCTATGGAGAAATATACTCGCTTTGAGAGCTATGTAATTCAGCAGAGCAGTGTGTGATGGACAGCGTGATTGTTGATCTTCAATAATAATTTGGTATATTCGATTCTGACCCAAGGGAAAATGTCTGGCTGGTTGAACAAAAGGAAACACAAAATAAAGTGTACACCTTTAACATAAGAACATAAAATAGAATACCTATTCCTGTGTATCAATCAAGCTGGGAGATCTAAAACATATGTTCTCATGTTTAAGGTGTACACTTTATTGTGTTTTATATGGTGAAGGGGATACACCAGTAATTTTCCCTTAGAGTGTTTTTATTCACTGTGAAGTGCCTACACACATTGCTGCTATTTATTTTTGGTTGAACAAAAGGGCTGGTAACACTGTATGTGTAATAAATGTACCTGAACTGAAGCACTGGTGTCCATTGGGCAAATGCAGGGCTTAAAATTTAAAGTTCTGTGCTACTATTTCGCCATTGGAAGCAACAGCATGCTCACTAAGGGTGAATTTCTAGTCGCCTGAGATACATTTTGATTTGCCAATTGAAAGCTGGTGAGGAGCCAGTAGGAAATTAGTTGCTCCTGAGATGTTTGTTTGTCACACCAGAGTTCCGATAATCGAATCAGATTGTCTTGCAGCCAAAAATGCATATTTAATCAAACATACACATCAAAAATAACACAAAGTCTTTGCACACATTTGGACCAATACAGCAATGTGTAACCACTTCAAGATTGTATCCATTTTTGATGTTAAAAGTATTGGTAAAGAAATTCTAGCTGCACATTGATACAAACACTGACACACATACAGGTACACACATAGATATGTACAGACACACAGGTACAATCACTGACAAACATACAGATATAGACGCACAAATAAACACTGAGACACATGCAGAAAAACAGGCACACACACTGACACATGCAGATACACAAACACCCATTGACACATGTAGATACACAGACACACAGATGCAAACACTGACACATATGGAGATAAAGAGACACACACACTGACACACATACAGATGTACAGACACACAGATGCAAACACTACCACACATGCAGATACATATATAAAAACAATGACACACACAAGCACAGATACAAATACAGATACACACTGACATACATACATATACATAGACATAAAAATACACACACTGATACACAGACATACAGATATATACACTGACACACATACAGATAAACACACTGTGACCGAAAGCAAGGAATTGTGCTGGAGGGAATCTATATACCTCCCCAGATTTTGCAAGGTTCCTACTTTGTGTAATTAGCCCCAGGGAAATGTGTAATGTTATAATGAAATATGTGTATATTTGGGCCCTGGGGTGGAGTACTTGGAGAGTAGGGTGGGCCAGTGCTCCACTCCACATTTTGGAAGTTGCTTGTAACTTACAGGTGAGAAGTCCAGTTCCAGAGTTTGAATCCTAATTTAACTCACCTGAAAAGGATTGCCAATTACCGGTGCTATTAAGTACTCCCCTGCCAAGGAAGGAGGGAGATTGTGTTTTATTTCTGTAAGTGGAAACAGAGAGCTGAAAACCCTGAAACAGTAAGGTTGTTTATGTTTATGTTGGGAAATGGATAAGCCATCCAACCCAGTTAGCTAATTATTTTGTTTAGTTAGTGCTCAGAAGAGCAAGGATTTTGTTTTATATATTTAGTTTCAACCTTTTATACCTTACTGTGCATTTATTTTGGAACAACAATAAAAAGTGCAAGTCCTTTTACCTCATCCAGCGTGTGAAGTGTCTCTAAAGCCTGAAAAGACTGTGTGTAACACCCCAATCCCAGGACAAGGTAGCAAGGGAAAGGAATACTTTTGTCACAACACAGATACAAACAATGACACACACACAGATACAGAGACTTACAGATACACACACACACACAGATACAGAGACTTACAGATACACACACACACACACGGATACAATGTCACGTATTCATTCGCTTATAAAAATGTGGTTAATGACATTTACTGTCCACACAGGAAAAGTTGTGCTGAGCAGCAACCAAATCCACAGAAGGGTTAATGCTGAGCAGAAATTATGCAAATAGGAACCTGGTAACTGCCTTTGGGGTCAAAGGCCGGTTACAGTCTATCAGACCTAGAGGAGGGGTATTTAGGCCCAGTTCTCATCCTGCTCAGTGCCCTGTCGTGGTTTCCCTTGTGGTTGTCCGAGAGCGCGTTATTGATTCTGGTAATTCTGGTTATTTGACTTTGGCATTGTTTTTGACTTCCCTGTTTTCTGGCATCCCTGACTCCTGGCTTTTCCTTATCGTTGTGTCTCTTTCTGTTTCCCTTGACCTTGGCTATTCCTGACTATTCTTTGGTACGTTAGTCCGGCCATTCTAAGGTCCGGTATACGTTACCTATCAGTCCTCAGTGTTACACAATTCTACGTGCTGGATCATTCTGTAATCCTGACATACAAACACTACATACATACAATACAAATACCCAAAACACACATACATATCAAAATGTTAGCCACCCAGGTCCAGCCCGTCCATAGGCCACGGTGAAGCCACGACTCCAGGCGGCACTCTGACAGGGGCAGCATTTTGCCGCCCCTGTCATAATCTAAAACAGGAGTCTTGCAAAGTCCCCTCGGCCTGCTACCTTCTAATACTTTGTTTTCTACTTTGCTGTAAAAACTCACGAAAAACCTTCCCAGGTCATTTGTATAAATGAATGACCAACCACCCGGCCTTGGCGTGTGCTGCCAATTAACCCCGTTCACCTCTACAATACTGAACAAACTATCGAATGATCGACCACGCTGCCTGAGGAGTGTTCCCCTTATTAACCACCAGGAGTTGCGGTTTTGTGGTTAACCGCAGCCTAATTGGCAGTCGACAGGGTGGTCTTCGTTCGTATGCACGAACACGTGGCGGCGGCCATCTTTAACTGCCGAACGCCCAGTGGGACTTGGTTGACGATCGCGTGGTACTATTTTCGGACACTATTTAATATGAACCCTGCTGGGATACCCCGTGGCCCATGCTGTTAGGGTCACCTAATAGAAATTAATATCATCATCAGAGAGGGCCTGATAACATCGCGACCGGGCCCGCTCTGATGATGTCAGACGCTGAGAGGAAGTGACTGCCCGGTCACTCCTCCCAGCAACCACTGGGAGCCGCGTGGGAGGTAGGAGAGGGAGTCAGAGTGGGAACTCTTACTCCTATCAACCTGAGCAACAGGACCCCAGGGAAGTCGTGGTGGGGGGTGGCGGTGGGGGAGGGGGGGTCCCATGGATCAGTTTTGCACCAGGGCCCCATGGATTGTGTGTACACCACTGATAAAGGATGTTTATTATAATGACTGTATATTATTGCTGTATATTATAATGGCTGTTTATTATTATGTCTGTGACCACCAGCACACACAGAGACACCTACTACATCCCCAGCACACACACAGACACACTACAACCCTAGTACACACACAAGCACACACCCCAGCACACCCACATAGAGACACTACTATTGCAGAAGCATGTATGTTTTTGGGTTGTTTTTTTTTGGGGGGGGGAGGGGGTCAGCCTTTCATACTGATGCTCCAGGCAGCACAATGTCTTGGGCTGGCCCTGTAGCCACACTCCAGTTTCCTACCTTTGAAATGCAGGAGGGTGGCTTCTGCTGGTTGGGGCTGTTGACAGTTAGGGTTTTGATACTCCACTGGTCGGCCCCTTTTGCTGCTCGCACCCCCTCCAGGTGAGGGTGGCCTGGATATATGTCAGCTGGAAGGAAGTGACCAGCTCTCACTTGCTCCCAGTTCTCCCTGAAGATAAGAAGGGGTCTGTTCATGCTGTTAAAGTGTCGCAGCGCAGGCCACATATCTTTCAGGAGGCCCTAAGTGCATGGGCCACGCAATGGACCTGCTCATTCTACGGTTCCAAACCTGTGTGGCTACCACATTTTTTTGTGTATCCCTGGGGGAAACTGGATTTTACCCCTGGGAGTACATGTACAATGGGTTGGAAACCCATGGTCTAGAAAAATTGTAAAAATAAAATAAATAGATCCTGGTAGTCAAAGAGAATGGCTATCAGAAAATAAATAAGAGGGAACAAGACAAAGAAATAAGTGAAAGCTCAAAAACTGGAAAGAGTGGGGTTTCACCAAATCCCAAGGGTTATCACAAGTAGGAAAGTTCAATTATCCAGGAGCTTACAGAATGAGGATAAGAGTATACCACACAGCTATACAATATAAAGATATATAAAATCTAAATTTTAAAAAACACAAAAAAAAATTAAAATGCAAACAAGAGTACTCAGGAAATCAGAATAATGATCTATATAAGATAATTTGATTATTGTAGCAGCAAATAGTCCAAAATGTGAACATATAAGTCCAAGGATTAGATAATTAATATTCACCAGTCTTTTAAGTGTGTATCATAAACCACCTTTGATCTGCTAAAATAAATGGCAAAATCTGAGGTATTTATGAATTAATATACTTTCATGACACAGGAAAGATAAAAAATTATAAATATGAGGCCAAAAAATGATTTGTAGAACATGTAGGTTAAAAAAAGGTAATTTTATTAATTGTAATCCGTAAAAATAATGTAACATCTAAAATATAGGTAGATAAAATACTGTAGAACTATTCCAAGGTGGGAGAAAGTAAAAAAGGCTGTATGACCTGACCGATGCTCCTGGATGGCTGTGGATGGTGATAGTCTTCTTCCAAGTGAATGTTGCAGCAGCCGGTGAGGACGGGGTCCGCGGTCTTGGTTAGTTCACCTCCGACCTCACATCGATAGGTGAGCCACCAGGATGATGTCAGGCAAAGGAAATGGATCGCCGAAAAGTGCTTTCCCCAAACAGTCCTTAGTTCTCAGTACTTGCTCATATGGATTGTAGCCTTACTAATAATAAAATTACCTTTTTTTAACATACATGTTCTATAAGTCATTTTTTGGACTCTTTATACGGATTTTATACGGATTTCATTTCAGCAATAACATAGTATAACTTGCACATCTATTTTGACTGCTACAGTTACAATCACCTTTTGGCGGTCAGCCCAGATTATTTATGAGAGACTAAATGTCAGGCTGTCAGTCTGCAATACTAACAAGCCTCAGTTCTATTTCTATTTTTGTTTTGTTTTGTTTTGGTTTATCTGATTATCATTTCTTCCATTTATTTATTTATTATTTTTTATCTTTCCTGTGTCATGAAAGTATATTAATTCATAAATACCTCGGGTGATTTTGCTATTCATTTTAGCAGATCAAAGGTGGTTTATGATACACACTTAAAAGACTGGTGTATATTATTTATCTAATCCTATGCTGCCATCCCCTCCCCCCCCCCCTCCTCTTTCCTACGCCCTTCGCGGGCAGCGGGCGCTTTAGCTCAGGGTGTCAGGAGACTAGCCATTTGGCTGTCTCCTCTGACTCCCCGAGCTCCGGTGTGAGCCTGTCACCGCGCGGGGTTGCTCGCGGTCGGACGAGAGTACCCGGCGGCCGGACCTGCTCGCGCACATGGCCGCCTCGCCACAGCTGGCTCCTTCAGGAGCCACGTGCGCCCGACCAGCACTTGCTCGCGCCGCTCCTCCACCCACGGTAGGTGGACCGCATGTTTTTTTTCCACGCTGGGATTCTGGCTCTCAGCATGCAGAGCCAGTTCGCCACTTAGATAAGGGGTAAGTACATTTTTATACTTTTATGGCAACTGGTTTTGGCTATGTCCAAGTACCATGGTTCTAGCTTGTTATGTGTTTATATATTATAGGTTTTAGAAGCAATTTTTTGCACTATTCATCTATTGTTCTTCTGTTCCTATCCTTTGCCTCACTAGATAGGTTCTTAAGATTACTGTGAATCTTACTGATAGTGTGTATCATGCTGACAGTATATACCACAGATTGTTGTGTGTTTTACTGACAGTGTGTATCACAGATTACTGCGGGTTTTGCTGATAGTATATACCACAGATTGCTGTGCGCTTTCTGACAGTGTAGATCATAGATTTAGTTGTACTGACAGTGTACTTCGAGTTTTAGTTTTCCGGACAGCGTGTATCACAGACTGCTGTGAGATTTACTACTGACATGTGAGTTTTGCTGACAGTGTGTATCTCAGATCGCTGAGAGTTTTGCGGGCAGTGCGTATCGCTGACTACCATGCGTTCTGTCAGGGTATATCACAGATTTCTGCGAGTAACAGGTGTATACGAACGCAGTTATACAGGCTCGGTACAGGGTGTATACAGTGCCAGTTAGCTCTTGGATTCATGTCCTTCTCAGTGTATATTTTTTAAGGCCCAGCTATGAGGTCGCAGAGGGGACTACTCTGGTATGAATTCTCTGCCCATGGCGTAGATATAAGATACAGACCTGGCTCTGACTCAAACTGATATGGGAGACGAGTCTACGCTGATATCATACATTTTATCAGGTTCTTGGGGAGAGTCATTGAGTTGGCTATTGTTTAACCCTACTCCTTGAGGTGTCCATGATTACAATACCCTTCATGTGGTATGAGGATGGTAATCTATAATATGCTAAGATAATTCAAATAGATCCGTGTGTGCATGTGCATACCTATCCACAGTTCATGGACAGTAGCGCTCAGTGTACCTTACATTCATGGACAAGATGGTCACTGGAATACTTCCGCTTATACCCAATTCAGCTGGAATACCACTATTTGACTGCTGGGCACATAGGGACTGCCAGTCCCGGTTCAAGTTACTCACACAGCATTATGCTGTCTAAAAGGGTTGATTGTCTAAGGGTCCTAGGTCACGAGATGCCCTGAGGATCTACAATTTTTAGGGACCTCTACCCGAACTCAGAGGTCCCCGTTACTCATTCAATACCCACTGTAAAGCACTACGGAATCAGAAGGCGCTATATAAATTCATGTTAATAATAATATTATGGTAATACACAACCCATTGATTGGCCTACTATGTCTGTGCCCCATTGATTGGCCTGCTATGTCTGTGCCCCATTGATTGGCCTGCTTTGTCTGTGCCCATAGGAACGGCCTGCTTTGTCTGTGCCCATAAGAACGGCCTGCTATGTCTGTGCCCATATGAATGGCCTGCTGGTCTGTGCCCATAAGATTGGCCTGCTATGTCTGTGCCCATAAGAATGGCCTGCTATGTCTGTGCCCATAAGAATGGCCTGCTATGTCTGTGCCCATAAGAATGGCCTGCTATGTCTGTGCCCATAAGAACGGCCTGCTATGTCTGTGCCCATAAGAACGGCCTGCAATGCCTGTGCCCATGAGAACAGCCTGCTATGTCTGTGCCCATGAGAACGGCCCGCTATGCCTGTGCCCATTAAAACGGCCTGCTATGTCTGTGCCCCATTGAATAGCCTGCTATGTCGGTGCCTACTTGAATGGCCGGCTATGTCTGTGACTATTTGCTTGGCTAACCTTTCTGTGTCCATTCGTTTGGCCTGCTGGGCCTATGCCCTACTGACGGGCCTACGCTATTGGTACCGAACCCCTTTTGGCCGCAGGCCTGGGGTAATATCACTGAGGAAAACCCAGTGCACACCAGTGACATGGAGATAGGCAGGTGTCCAGGCAAACGCCATTGACATAGTGTTCAAGAGGACACCAGTATACGGCCATCTGAATATGGTGGGAAGGGTGAAGGCCCTAAACCTCATGCCTGAAGGGCAAAGTTTCTTATGAAGACCCCGGACACATCCATGGTTTACTCCAAACCAGTGACGGCACATCTCCAAGGAGAACTTCGCACAGGCAGGGACCGGTACTCAGACTCCTACAGGAGAAAGCAGTGTTTTTTCCTTGTCTTTACCAGCTACTCTGTATCTGCCTCCCGGAGTCCTTATAGGTTCGGTAGTTTTTTCCTGCGTTAGGTTAGCTCCTGGCCCTGTCCAGTGGGATTTACTTTTCTTACCTTCCAGCCTGCTGTTTACATTCTATCCGAGATAGAATGGGTGTATTTTCTCTTATCTACGTTTATTGTTGCTTTTTTGTTTTTTCATGACTTCCTTTTCCTATTCGCTCGGGTCGTCGTGAGGCCTGACTTGGCCTCCTCCGACCTCCCGGGCACTCGTGGTTTGCGGAGAACGTCTCCAGCTTTCCTCGGACTACCAACGGTCTACCAGGACCCCGCGCGCGCACGGGATCCGGATAGTCGGTTGATAGTTTTCCATTCCTTGTTTCCCAGATTGCCCTCAGCCTTATGCTTACATTTATAATTGGTGCGCCCTACAGTTTGGTCACAGTGAATCTCTAGGGACTCTAGTTTGCACCACGGGAGGGTGTGGCCCTCCATCACCTCGATCCAAGTATATTTATTTTCAGGAACAGAGGGCAACCCTCTCATACGGAAGAGGATACTGATTTGTTATTAGAGGGCGCAGCCCCTCACTCGTCCTCAACCAGATACTGGGCTGGATACAGAGGACAAGTTGGGTGGATCCATTCTCATAGAGAGAACCGGTTTCGGATGTAGACTCTGCTGTTGGTTACTAACGGGTGCGGCCCGCTCAGGCTAGCACCCGGACACTCTCACGGTATGCGATCACAGTAGTAGAGAGCGCGGTTCTCTCATACACTTGACGCTCTACAGTACCGGCCATTTGTTCATCACACAGGCTTGTGCCTGTGCAAGACATTGATGACTACATAGAGGGGCGTCCCTCCTGCATTCAATTAGAGCTGACATCCACGCTACTGACTTCGTTCTAGAGGACTGCCTGGTCATGCAAGAATTACATGTTCAGACTAGATCCCTCTATTCTATCTCCTGTGATGGATCTACTGGATCCGGGCCGCTGTAAAACACGCGAGAAATACTCAGAGGTATAACGGGGGGAGCCTCCCACTTATTTACACACACTCCTGGAGATGGTACACTAACGGATGGTCCTCCGGTATTTTGAGAGTGCAGGTTTTTTGGCATATTCTGCACCATATAATACAGAGTTTGCTTTCTGTTTTGGATATTCAGACCATTACGAGCAAACTGCGCAGACAGTTTCTCCCAGGTCAAGATGTCAGGAGCTACGGAGACCTTCATGGAGCAAACAGGCACTGCCTTGCTTGGGTAACAAGATTAAGGAAGGCCTATTACCCGGTCTGAAGGTAAAACCGTACGTATGGGTCACATGGTAAATCAGGAATCCCCGGTTGTCTTGACTTCCCCAGTCTTTACGATCTTGGGATAAAATGGCGTGACTGCCCCGTCTCCTCGGAGCGCATACCTGGTGAACATGGTTCGGAGATGGAGGACCCTTCGTCTATACTCTATTCATCCCTCACTGGAGCCGTCTTTTTTGGATTCGCGCTAACCTCCTTTTCAACTACCGTCGAGGAGATCTACGAGACTTTACGGAGGTACCTGGTGTGCCCCGAATCCTACAGACATCTTTCACTCTTTGACGAGGGCATTGCTGGATGAAAATCTGCATCCCGGTTGGCATTTCCCTTTCCTTTGAAGGTTTCCAGGATTCACTATTCCCAGAATAGTCGACCACCGTCCTTCCACACAAGTTCAGTTCGGAACCCTGAATGGATGTCCTTTGGAGTCTCTACTGCGTTTTCTCTACTGCGTCCGAGGTTTACACAGTCCATTTGGAATCTTGGAATCACTTAGAATACGGCTAGTTTGGCCACACTCTTGCCTGCATTATGAATTTATTCTCGGATGAGACATCTCACCGGGTAGGACAGGAAGGAACGAAAGATCCTCCTCGGTTTCTAGTGCGATTAGTAGTGGACTTGGGCGCATTCCTTGAGATTGGAGATCTACCTGCAAGGCCACATCGCTGACTGTCCCTGGCACGATCGGAGGAACCGCCTTACGGATCATGAGTTGAGACATGGTGACAGTTTCTTCTTGCGTCCCCAAGTCCGAACTTGACGTTCGATATTACAACTACAGGAATGTGGCTGATAGGTCAGCTTGCCAGCTCATGGACCGGCTGCTAGGTAGCAAGTCGCAACCACATACAATGGATTTACCAGCGGATGGTACTTTTTTCCGTAATTGAGATGCTTCATCGGCTGGCATTTTCTTTGATCCGTCTACTGTCAGTTATCGTACTTGGAATGTCCAATTAGGATTACTCTGATATTTCCTGGAATAGATACCAGCGACACAAACAACGTTGGATTGATGAATTGAGCGTTGAAACAGCAAATACAAAGCCTCCTGTCATGTTATAAAATTGTAGATTATGCTAGCTTTAGTGTACCTATAATCTTAATTTTATTAGTGACAGGAGGCGCGTATTTCCCACCCATTCTTGTCCCTCTCTTGTTTAATGTTATAGTTTGGATTGTCAGGTACGTATGCAACTCTGTTTGTTGTCTCTGATACCTGTCGCTTGTTCCTTATGTCTGTATTTCTTTTCATAAGTAGGGTTGGGATATCTACATATTAAGGTTAACTTTGGTTGCTACATTGGGTGCCTACATGTGTATTCTGAGTACATTTCATTAGATAATCAACCTGTTTTTCTCTCATTTCAGTTTACAGTCCATCAACACTATCTAGTTTGACGGTTACTCTCGGATGGTGGACATCGTTATATTCATCGTATCTAGGACTTCGTTTCTTCCCCATGATGTTCTCTGCCTTTTATTCTGTTTTGTCGCAGCTTGAAAGAGGAAATGATGCATGGGGAGGGGAGTTTTATAGTACCTAACTTTTTTCTAATTGGTTGTTTTTTCTGTGCTGCTGTGGAGTTCTAGTAAAGAGAGACTTAAGCAAATACTCGCCTCCTGTCATTAATAAAATTAAGATTATAGGTACACTAAAGCTAGCATAATCTACAATTATCTTATATAGCTCATTATTCTGATTTCCTGAGTACTCTTGTGTTTTTTAAAATTTAGATTGTTTATATCTTTATATTGTATAGCTGTATGGTATACTCTTATCCTCATTCTGTAAGCTCCTGGATAATTGTACTTTCCTAGAAAAATGGTGTCTGTTTTTTTTTCTTTACCCTAACCTGTGTATTACCTGCACACTCATGATGCTTTAACTTTGAAATCCATGTGTCGTTTTTGCTCTGAAATGCTTTATACTTGAGAAAGGGAGGATCTCCCCAAAACTTGTAATTCCAAAACTTTGTTAGTCCAACAAAAAATGTATCACACAATACAACTTTAATCTGTTCTTTTTCATATATATAATATTATATACTATTAGTACAAAAGATGCGTGGGGCTCCTTAGCATTCTTGGTGTGGGTTAGCACATTATTTGGGTGAAAGTTCCATAAACAGAACTATTGTGCCCTTGTGTGATTAGTAGGTTCAGGGCAGGGCCCACCTACACATTATCTTAACCTCTCGTTCTCTGCATGCCGAATAAGGAGATAGGAGTGAGTCTTGGGCTGCTTTGTGCATAGAATTAACCCCTCATCTGACACATATTGAAAGGGAGATGGGATGTAGCCTAAAAGCTCCTTCTGATTAAAACGTTTGTATGTTTGTTTATTTGCTTCTTTAAAACTGTACATAAACTGCCAACAGGCCCATTTATTTGTTTTTCACATTTTATCTTTTTCTGTTCTCTGTCACTAAATATATTCGATTGTACTCCCTTAGTCTGCCTCTCAATAAACACTTTTTTTTGAGAAATTAATTTGCTGTTTGTCTGTTTTTCAGTTTGTCTATACTTTGCTTTGCAATTTGACATTTTCTTCTAAATAATTATATTCTATATATTGAATTGTAAAATTTGATGGTGATCAGTGAATTTGTATTCACTATAACGAACCCCTTGTACTTCGTATAGTACGTTCGTTCGCCCACTCCCGAACTGCTAGAGGCGCAAGTGATTATAGCCGTTCGTATAGTACGCTTATTTATACTCTCCCGAAATCCAAACTGGTCGTGGGAAAAATCAAGCACTTGTTTGTTCGCATACCCAAACATCAGTCAAGACTTGATGAAGGTACAACTGGAATGGTTTCATTATGACCAGATGGGCCACTTTTATACACAGACCCCCAGCATGGGATCTCCAGCAAAAGTATAATAAAACACGCCCAGGCGTTTCTGTGTGTGGGAGATAATTGAGTGTACGTTGCTTAAACTGATTATCTACCAGGACTAGAGGTACGGAGAATAAAACATAAAACACCCAAAACATACATAATATTAATAGGCTCCCCCACAAATTTTATATCCCCGGATAGCCTGGATCGGAGTGCCCAAAGTGTCTAAATAGAACTCAGATCCCACAAATACAGCCAAATCGCAACTGGGGTGAAGTTTTGACCGACCGCACACGTGAAGTCTGCCCAAAATAGCTCCATGAGAAAAGTGGTAGCGGTCAATTTCGGGAGTAACGAACAAAATACCAAACAGTTCCCCTGACTCATAGGTAGTGATTGTTCCTCTAGTTCGTGCGTAACTTTTCACCGAATAGCGCTCTCCTGGCTTGTCGGGAAGAGAAGCAGGCGTTCGTACTAAGTTACCAGTGCTCGCAAGGTCGAGTGTCTGACTTAGAGTTCCAGACACTCGACGACCAAGTACCGCTGCCTGTTTTTGGGAGACAAGATGGCTGCCCAGGGAGAGCACTTAGTCTTGTGGTTACTTTGAAGTTAAATGAGCCAGGGCGTGGTCAGTGTTCGGTAGATCGAACTACCGAATGCAGGAAAAAAGGAAATTACAGGGTTTGTCACACTCACTTATTAATTAATTAAAACTAAAAAGAGCGCATCTATAAAACAAACTATTAATGCAGATGAAACACAGAACTGAAGAAAAGGAATACTACAAATAGAAACAAATGCAAAGATCGTAACACTTTCATTCATATGAATGGCGTACAGTCATCTGATACACTATGCAATAGATCCAAGAGAACTGCTATTATGACGATTACTATGCGATTATCATGCGATTACCATTCACAAAATAAAATAACCGTTCACATCTGGAAGACTATGTCTGTGTAAAGTGTAAAAGAGAAACTGTGCACTTTGTAAAAATCGGCCACTGTTAAAGTTAGAGATATAATATCCTGCATCACGTAATCATGCACGATACCTCACACTACTCAGTCCTGTACACCACACACTACTTCCTCCTGTACACCACACACTACTCCCTCCTGTCTGTACACCACACACTACTCCCTCCTGTACACTACACACTACTCTCTCCTGTACACCACAAACTACTTCCTCCTGTACACCACAAACTACTCCTTCCTGTACACCACACACTACTCCCTCCTGTAAACAACACACTACTCCCTCCTGTACACCACACACTACTCCCTCCTGTACACCACAAACTACTCCCTCCTGTCTGTACACCACACACTACTCCCTCCTGTACACCACACACTACTCCCTTCTGTACACCACACACTACTCCCTCCTGTCTGTACACCATACACTATCATACAAGGAAATTCTACGAACTTGTTTTTTCCTTTGCCATTTCTGCTTCACTTCCACCGAACACTGATAACAGACACTGTTGTCTCATTGTTGACAGTACAATGTCTCTCTTTACTAATTCTAGCTAGGAGGGATCTTTCTGTTGAAAAATCGATAAATATAAATTTTTTGATAAAACTTCCTCATGATAGGGGGATTGAACATGTAGGATTCTATCTTGACCAGAGATCATGTAAAGATGACTCCCACACAACTTTTGTTCTACGCCTGCTGGGATTTATTCTGTCACATAACTATTTTTTGTTTAATTCCAAGTTCTACCACCAGGTGAGGGGTACGGCTATGGGCACGGCGTGTGCCCCATCATACGCGAACCTTCACCTGGGATGGTGGGAACGTTGGATGTTCACCTCTGATAATTTGACAGAATATATACCCAAGATCCTATGGTGGGGTCGTTATATTGACGATGTTCTAATTGTCTGGCAGGGAACCCCTCAAGAATTTTCTGATCTGGTGACCCTCCTTAACCAGAATGAAGAGAACCTTCGATTTACGTTTGAATTTGGGGGACGCTCTATTAACTTTCTAGATGTGACCATTACTGTAGATGCAAATATCCATTTTGATATCTATCCTAGCTGTCCATATAAGAGTTAATTTGAACAAAGAATGAATTTGGCATTTCATCTTTATTTCTCGGAAAAAGGATTTGTATAAAATCCTTTTTGCTGGAAAAATACTGATTTCGAAATGTTCTTGTTAATTGTCCAATATATCGGTATTTGTAAATATCTGGTTTTAATCAAATATGTGATACGTTATATGACGAAAGATTATAACTAGAAACAGCTGTTTATAACTTGTGAAAAACAAATGATGTCACTAATGCTCATGGCCCCCACCGACATGAAAATGGGGTATAAATGCATATGACTGTATAATAAACTTTGAATTGGTTATTGAACAAGTCTCTGCTATTCATTTCCAATTTCCAGAGCTCTGAATGAGTTGGCAAATATCCATCATCCACAAAGGGTCCGGGCTGATTTTATCCCCAACAACTTGGTACCAGAAGTGGGGTCAATTAAAGGAGGAAATCAGGTAGGAGGATTCGGTGTCTTTTTTGACCTTTATTCTTTTACCTGTCTTTTCCTATCCTTTACACATTGCACATTAGATTATTTAAAGGGGAATTTTACTTTTGAGATTTTTTTCACTCCTTGGGTAGGAGATGAGGTTGTACATAACTGTGGGAGACGTCCCAGGACCCCTCTTTCTTTGAAAGAAAAGAGGTTGCCTTTGTTAAGGTTGTAAAAAAAGGTATTCAGTCTGACAGGTATTGACAGACTGCGGTGTATAATTCAGTCTGTTAGACAGGCTGCGGTGTAATTCAGTCTGTTAGACAGACTGCGGTGTATAATTCAGTCTGTTAGACAGACTGCGGTGTATAATTCAGTCTCTTAGCAGACTGCGGTAAAGTTATGTACAGGTAAAACTTTTGCAAACTGTAATGTTTTAGCAAAGTAAGAAAAAAAAAAATAATTAAAACAAAATAAATTAGAAAGGGAATTCTTTTAAACTACGTACTCTGTTGATGGTTATTTGGCTGTCCTGCAACCTGTTTGGCTGTTTTGCTTGCTTGCGATATATCTGTTGGCTTTTGTGCTTTTTGCAAGGGATTGGAATTTCTGATTTTAAGCGATACAGCTCGTGGAGAAGTAGCAGTTTTGTTGGAACATTTGATTCCGTACAACTGTTCTTTAACCACTGAATAATCAGCTATTCCAAATCCAATTCTCATTAAGTTTGAAATGGGTACTTCCCAGTCTAAAAAATACCCTCGCCCTAATCCAGGGGAGACTTGCAAACAGTATGTTGCTAGAGTTGGTGAGCTGGGGGATTATTCAGAGGATCCTTGGGTGGATAATATGTCAGGGTGGACACAAAGACAGGGTAGTGTAAGTCCCTTCCCTAAAGAAGGGGCTAATTATGATTTTCTGAGTATGGTTAATGGATTATGTTTGGGAGATAAGAAATATTTTCCTTGATATGAGGGAGATCCAGGATGGGATAAGGAATACATGATACAGGGGGGTGAGAATTGGCTTAAGATTGCACCTCACTGATACCCTGTTTCCCAGACTGTTGTTGATACCTGCAAATCACTGCCCCCTCCTGATTACCTAAGATAATGATGATTGGGTGCTATCCTTGCTGTGGTAGTTAGTACCCACTGCTCGATAGAGTTCCCCTTTACCCCCTCCCCAGGAAGAAAGGATTGGGCAGCTCCTCTAAAGCCCTGAGGGTGTCCAAACCAGGTATAAGAATTAAGGGAATACAATAATTGAGGGAATGTCAAAGGTACATGAGAAGGTGATGATAAATAAAAGAAAAAATAGAGGTTAATTAAAGGGGGTCTACAAATTCATGTTGTAAATGTAGATGATTATAAATTAATATGAAATGTATATTTTCAGCACATGCTTCATTTCGTGCTGTAAACTAACTTGCTTGCTACAGGTACCTGACATGTTGTAAATGCTTTAAATTGTATGTAATCTGTAGCATTGTGCAAATCTGTAAATTGTTGTCTGGGGATGCAGAGATTTTATTGATTGTGACCCAAATGGTGGACCCCCTGTGCAGAAGTGGGTTTGAAATTTTGGTCATAGAATGTAGGATCAGAAACCATGGACAAAGGTTTTTACCTGTGTTTTTAATGACTTTTGGGAACTCAAATTGACCGGTCAAAATTTTGCCATGCTTTTAACATGGAGTAGTTTAAATATTTTGAGTGTTTGAGAGTTCTGACAAATGCAGGTGATACCATGTCTGTGTAATCTGGTCCAAATGTTCTATAAGCGTATAGGAGAGAAATTCTATTGACAGGGTACATATGTTGCAACTGGTTAATGCAGTTAATGCAAGTGTTATACAAATGTTTAAGTTAAACGCGTTATATGGCCATACGGGATCCCTTCTTTAATAAGAAAACCATTGGTACCAGAACTCCTAAATAATAAAATCAAATAAAAATAAAGAAAATATACAATAATATGTTCTGAATACAGCTGTTAAAAGTTTATTCTGTGTAAATGTTGATTGTGATAAATGTGTTACTCATTTTAAAGTATGCAGTTTGATTGTCATGTATGTTAATGGGTAATTTGCTGTGCTATTCTAAATTATATTTGAATAAATTTGTCTCAGTATTGATACAGCTGGAAATGGTAGCGTAATAATCTAATAATCTATTAAATAACTGATTTATTATTGAATACTAGTCCAAGAGCAATATGAGTTGTAATCCTTAAAGCAAAAGAAAAAAACACGCTAAGTTTTAGCTGTTTTCCAAAATTCTGTTGTAATAATGGACTTCTTGCCAAAATTCGACTTTCCAGTCCAGCTGCCAGGTTTTCTGATCTTAAAGCAGTACTGCTTGCATGGTTGCAGAATGCACAAACAAGGGAAACCTACATTATGTCTGTGTTTCTTTTGGGTGTGACATTTAATAATGTATTTTGGATTGAGTTAATTGCCTGTCCATTAATGGGTTTTTGTGTTGGGATGTCTGCTGGATATCTGCTACATTCGTTGTGTTCTGTGTTATAAGAGGACATGTGTGATATTACAATGAGTATGAAGACTATTTAAAGAATATTTGCATGTCATTAATGCAAGCTTTTAGTGTCTTTTTACAACAGATTAAATGCTGATCAGCTCACGAAAAAGGGGCCCCTGGAAAAAATCTGCTTTTCAAAATCGTGGATCTCTCATTCTTCATATTATTAGGGGAGTATTTAGCGTTATCTTTAACATAAACAATTGTTATATTATATATTTAACAAGTACAAAATTAATGGATGACCAGAAGTGGATACGTTTTTTCCCAGATTAAGATTCATCTAATATGCCTCATTGATTATAGCAAAATGATGAAATGGTATTTTTAATAGAGATCAGACAATTTATTTTGAGGCAATTCTAAACTACTGTATTATATTTGTATTGGTATATTGAAAGCATTTTGCAGACCTAGAAGAGAATAAATAATATAATAATTTTAAAAGGAACCATACTATGGGAAGAGGCTATTAACTCTCTAAGGGGTTAAACTCATTTTTGATAAGCATATAACGTTTAGTTTTTGTGGTTAGTCTTTTGATACTCAATTTGAACTAAATTGAAGTATAACAACCATATCCTTATAGGTGTAGGAAACGGCTGCAATATGATTTTAATATTTGCAATATTTGCAATATATTTGATATGCAATATGATTTTAATATTTGCAATATTTGCAATATATTTGATATGCAATATGATTTTAATATTTGCAATATTTGCAATATATTTGATATGCAATATGATTTTAATATTTGCAATATATGTTTTCAATGTATTCTAACAATAGAAAAGTAACTAACTGCATTACACCTATGACCCAGACTGTCAGTATTGCAAACCCTGTAGGAAGACTCTGCTTTCACTGTTTATGTACTAATTCTTCAAAAGCTTATTAATATTATATCTGTGTGGTACACTAAGAAGTGTACACAAAGAGGGGGTGTGAGTTAGGTAATCTCGACCTGCAAATGGAATATGCTTCATGAGAAAGATACAGCAGGTTGTTTTGATATAAAGAAAGAGGGAAAAGTATGTTGTATCGGTCACAAAGGATTGTGATCTTAAGCAGACGAGACAAGGACATTTGTGAGGTGATAGGAGATTGAATCAGAAATGTTTTAGAGACAGAGGTAGAGAATTTGATCAAAGGGTCTAACTTTTGTAGAGGTGGCAACTTCAGCACTGTTTTAATTGTTTTAATTGTGGAGAGCAGGGGTTCACCCCAAGGTGCTCGTGGTGAACCCGGTCAAGCTGGCCCCACTGGTACTCCTGGTATTGCTGGTGCCTCTGGCTTCCCTGGTGCCTGTGGTGCTCCTGGACCTCAGCCTAATACACAGATGGTTCATGTTCTTAATGTTTTATATATAGATAAAACAGTATTAATGCTGGCTCTTAGGGAAAGTACAAGCTGAAGTTTAGATGTAGACATTGTTTGCATAGGCTGCGCATTGTGAAATAACTAAAATAAAATAAGATAATAATAAGTATGCTTAGTCAATTTGTAACGTGGTATCATAGAGGCATCTGCAATAAAATAAGTGAGTTTACAAGACCTGACAAGTGAGGGCAACTTAATATAACACATGTCTACAGTTTGCTGCCCCTTCCTTATCAGAGGCCACTTGCAATTTTAGCAAAGCAAGACAACTCTGTATTAAACAAAGCACTTTGCAACAACAGTAATTCATTTTGTTTCTCCTATTTCATTCCTAGTTGTTCTGAAAAAAAAATATTGTTTAAGTGGGATATCTCTATGGAGGTTCCAGCATGTATTAAACATGATCACACACATACAGAATTGGTGGCTTTTTGGACATCGGGATATATAAAAGGCTTTGGTTTAAAAAAATGTTACCTGGGTCCACAACATTTTTGACAGAATTCAGCATTCCAATTCTATTAAAGTAATTAATTGGGATTATCAAATTAAGGTTTAAGTTTAAGAACAGTATTTTATTAGGAATTATTCCAATATGTATATGTTAGTGTTTTAGTACTCAACAAGCATTTATATAGAATGAGTGCTTCTCTCATCTCTAAAGGGAAATTATGTATTACAATTGTATAAAGGACAATGCAATGAAATATAAGCAACACTGAGAGAAGTACATGTTACACAAGTTAAGGATTTAACATTAGTCTCTAATTTGAGTTTAGCCTAGATAATTAATTTATTGATGTCGTACTGATCCTTGTGTTTGTATGATTATAGAGACCATACTGGAGTATTTGTGCCGCCTGATATTTGGGACTACACACCAATCTCTCTGGCTGACCTACCTGCCTACCTACCTTTTTTTGCAATTAAATCTGTTTGGTCAAAATCCATGCTGGCCGAAGAAACTAAGATGCTTACTTATGAGTACATAGACTGACTTGGAAAGTCCTGAAGTTGCAGTGCTGTCTAATGCCGCTATGTCTGTATTAACCCTTTCAACAATTGGGGTGTTGCACAGAGCATTGTGGTGAACATCCAGCAAACAGAAGAATTAAGAACTATGTGGAAGCTGACATTGTCTTGTTGTCAGCCATATTGCTACCCATAGCTATGTTATGGTGTCTAAGATTATGGAACAACGTTTATGGTGTCTAACATTCTTTATTCTCCTTGAAAGACTATTTTTTAGGACTATGCTGGACTATGCTGGACTATTGAACTATTTTGTTATTTTTATTTTTGTAGAGTTAGCCGGAGAGAGGAAGTGTTAGCTTACTCAGGCATGGATGTACTATGTGTGTCATTGATGTATGTTGAGTGTACCAAGGATGGATTCCCATTTATTAAGTGTGGATATGACTGGACCATCGAAATAGGGATGTAATTAGGAGACATAGGATGCAAGGTCATGATTGGGATTATTGTTAGAATTACAAACTGATTATAAGTTATCTCATGATTTAATATGTAAATGGGCCTTTTGAAACTAATCAAGAAATGTTTCCCAATCCCGATACCCAGCTATTTACTTACAAATGCAGGGTTTTATAAGTCACTAATGCTGTCAACGTGAGGGGATGGCCCTCACTCAGAGTTTCCCCAGATGTGCTTTTTTCCTCAAATATGAGTTCTTGCCACTGGGTTTTTTGACCTGGCCCCAGATCACCGGGTGGAATGGTAATCCAGGACCCTGGTCCAAAGAGGGGATGGATCTTATTCCCGTTTTGACTATACGAGCTTACATTTTGAATTATAATAATAATAATATTCCCGTTGTTGGGAATAACACTTTGCCTTCACAAATACACTTTGCCTATATTGACCCACTTACAAGATGTGTTCAACAGATAATTGAAAAAGCTGAAATCAACAGCTCGAACTCCTCTTAAAGGGAAAACCTATGGCACAGAGCAAATGGGGGAAATCGAGGTGAAGAAATAATAAAAGTCCCGCAGACATGATTAGCACGTCTGAATATACCTCCTCTTGTTTCTCTGCCGCAGGCCTCCCATGGATATTTACCGTAAGATAGATCATGATATGATCTAAGAGGGGAACTGTAGATGCAAATATCCATTTTGATATCTATCCTAGCTGTCCATATAAGAGTTAATTTGAACAAAGAATGAATTTGGCATTTCATCTTTATTTCTCGGAAAAAGGATTTGTATAAAATCCTTTTTGCTGGAAAAATACTGATTTCGAAATGTTCTTGTTAATTGTCCAATATATCGGTATTTGTAAATATCTGGTTTTAATCAAATATGTGATACGTTATATGACGAAAGATTATAACTAGAAACAGCTGTTTATAACTTGTGAAAAACAAATGATGTCACTAATGCTCATGGCCCCCACCAACATGAAAATGGGGTATAAATGCATATGACTGTATAATAAACTTTGAATTGGTTATTGAACAAGTCTCTGCTATTCATTTCCAATTTCCAGAGCTCTGAATGAGTTGGCAAATATCCATCATCCACAAAGGGTCCGGGCTGATTTTATCCCCAACAATTACCATGGACGAGGGAGGCACATTCCAATCTACACTTTTCAAAAAACCAACTGCCACAAACTCGCTTCTCCACTGGAGCAGTTATCACCCGAGACCACGGAAGGAAGGCATTCCCACGGGCCAATACCTCCGTCTCCGCAGGAATTGCAGCGATATTTTAGATTTTAAACTTAAAGTACAACAGCTTAGAGCCCACTTTAAAGCAAAAGGCTACCCGAATCGCTGCCTGAAGAAGGCATACAAAAGGGCACTAGGGACCCAGAGAAGTGTACTCCTCAGCGACCAACCTGACAATGAAACAACTAGGGAAACAGGCAAAATACGTATTGCGACATACGACGCAGGCTGGCCCGAAGTTAGAAGGTCCCTGGACAGATTTTGGCCCTTATTGCTGAATGATGTCCATCTCAAACATGTCCTTGGTCCACATCGATATTACGGCCAGACGGGGACGTAACATTCGCGACATGTTGGTACCAAGTCACTTCTCCACCCCAATACAACCAAGAGCCACCTGGCTAGGCACTCCACCCTGTGGCTCATACGGCTGCGGTAGGTGTGTAGCCTGTAGATACATCTCTAGAGGCTCAAAGACTGTAAGTGACAGTACAGGTGAAGACTCCATAAGGATAAAAGACTTCTTTAACTGTAACACCAAGGGACTAGTGTATCTTCTATCGTGTTCCTGCGGACAGAAGTATGTGGGCAAGACTTTTAGGGCCTTCAAAGAGAGAATCATGGAGCATGTAAGGTCCCCAAGGAATCGCCTAGAAACACCTGTATCTAGACACTTAAAAGAACATCACCATGGTGATCCTAACAACCTTAGATTCTGTGGCCTTGAACTAGTAAAGAGGAACCAAAGACGTGGAGACTTTGACAGAACCCTTAGACAGAGAGAATCCAAATGGATATATAGATTAAAGACACTCCAACCTAGAGGCTTAAATGAGGGCTTTTCTTTTGCCCCATTTATCTGATTAGTGATCTTTCTATATACCCAGCTTCTTTTGGATATGGACCAAGTATTTAGGTCCTTTTTTTGAACCATGCCTCTTCTTCTTGTATATACCACTCTATCACTGTACATAATAAGCTTTGTTTATAACATTTGATCGAACTATTTTATTCTAATTTTTTTTTTTTTATACATAATTTGCTGATGAATATTAATTTTGCCTCTCCTCTCCTATTTGGGTGCCACCACTAGATATATAAATATATGATATTAGGATTAACAATCTATCTAACATATCCGTCATCCCCTCTTCTAAACAGTTTTCGGGATGACAGATGAGGTTAAGATGATACATGTAGTTTCTATCTTATCATGACAGAGACTGACCATAGACGTTTAACAGCAGATAAGAATTGGCCGGTCTGATCCTGAATTGGGAATTATATCTCTGTACCCAGGCCTTCTAAAAGCTGTTAACTTCCTTTATGTAGCAGAGCTACTTTCTAAAAGAAGTGGATCAGTCTCTTCTAGTGGACTAATCACCTCGTCCGAATACTAAGTCTAGGCGCATGCGCTTACGAAAGGAGACATATATTTACGAACCTAAAAGTCCCCGCGCATGCGCAAGCAACCAGAAACGGACATGCGCATATCGCCAGCTGTAATCAAGAGCACACGGCTGGCGGGCACTCTGGAATCCCACCCCCTACTTTACAGGTAGGGATTTCTGGGTATTTAAGGTCTGGAGGGAGAGGCTTAGTCTGCACTACTTGCCCTTGAGAAAGGCGGTTAGACCGCCGAAACGCGCGTTGGGCAGCTTATTTCACGCTATTAGGACTTATATGATCCTGTAATTGGACAATCTTTTTTGCCGACTGTTCTGACAGCTTGTTGGATACCCCGCAGTTTGAGATCTACACTAGAGGGACTACTACTATTTAGAGTTAGGATATAGGAGCTGATATGATGACAGAGCCCCTTTCTTAGCTCTGTCTAGACTCAGCCCTTTCCACACTACTTTGTTTCCTCTACCTCTGATCTCCCTATCCTTTCGATTTATTTTCTTTTGGTCATACTAGATATACCAGGTATTTGATAACTGGAAGCAGATAAGCATATGCACCTTAGGAATATCGGAAGTCCCTACAGGGAAACCCGGACCTTGGCTTTCCCTAAGACTGCCTTGAATGGGGGAATCCCCCTTTTTTTGCTGTCTCCTGGCTTGAATTAGTTGCAGATAGGCTGAATTTCCTTGGGAGGTTTTTTTCAGTAACTACGTTTTTTCACAGTTGCAACTTTGTTTAGATATTTCACACACTAGTTGCATCTATGTGACCATTGTTGCTGTCTGCCCTCTATAAGGTTCTCTGCCGCACTATTTTGCCAGTTTATATTTACAGTCGTTTTTCATTTTTTGCTTTTAATCCTCACGATTTGGGGTGATAATGTAGGTTGTGTGTATTTGATATAATTTGTGTTCCATTAAAGCTTTTGTTATTTTTAGTTTTAACTGTTTTGATACTTAGACTGGGGGTAGCGGTTGTGAGATTAAGGACCCCGTATTTACGAGGATCTTTTCTCACCACCTTCCTTTTTTTGATAGTTATATATATTTAGGGTTAAGCCCTATACTACCCCTGTAACCCCTCCTCAGCTATTGGTCAGAGTTTTTTCTTTGACTGATAGTTTATCTGTTCAAAACTTCCCATACACCAGAGATTATAATAAAATTAAAATAAACAATGAGGAGTGATACTGTAAAAAAGGAGCAAAATATAGAAGTATCCATTATTTTTATTCACTACCACCTTATCAGCTAGACATTCGTCCCTCTCTCAGCTGGGTCACCACATGGTTTACTGTACGAAGCGATAAGGAGATACACGTGGGCCACAATAAAGATCTTCAGTTGTAGGCTAGTGAAGGTGGCTGCGTCGTCACAATCACTTGCTGCCAGAACTTGATAAACTGTACACGTGTATAACGTCGGTTACATTTTTTTTTATGCGATAATATACTTCCTCTTTAAAAAGAAAAATAAAGGGTATTGAGGGCACGTCTCTGTATCATTAAACAGAGAAACTTGCCAACGAATAAGATCTAGGTAAGGAATAGCCGCTTTCATTCTGATACAGTTAAACATTTTCTCATTTTTATTTATTTTTATTTGTAATGTTGTGAGCTGTACTACAAGATGATGGCATGTACAATACAGCTGCAGTTTGGGGCGGTGGGAGAGCGCAGGTACAGTAGTCAACAAGGAGGAGGTATTTTAGAATGAGGGAGATGGGACAAACGCAAAATGATGCAAAACATTTATTTTATTTTATTTTTTCACAGTTATAATTATTTATATTGCACAAACATATTCCACTGCGCTATACAACAGGTAAAAAAGACAAACAATTACTTTTAAAAAAAAAAAATGCACATTTGACTATTAAAATTGGGCACGCAAACGTACAGCAATTATTCAGGCAAAAATATGTTTTGCTGCCTAGAGTGTAGCACTCCCATTGCGTATTTAATCGGGAAACTGAGAATCCTGTAGTATTGGAAGGGACCCAGGATCCCGCTGGCTATAAGTAACTTCCAATTTTTTTTTTAAGTAGGGCTAATTTTCTTGTTGGATAAAATATTTTTTATCCTGGCAAAATCTCTCAGTTGAAATAACCGCCAGGCTAAGAATTGTGTTAAACTAAAATACACATTTGCAGAAATTAGTGTAAAAAACGCCCAATGCAGTCTTACTGTTTCGTGCCTGATGGAATCGGAATCTGTAAAAATAAATATAAATATTACTTCATATCTTTATGATTGGGTCAGACAGCTTGTTCTGGACTCCAAGTGAATGCCCAGACTATTCAAAATACCCCACACAGTGAGCAAATCAAAGCCAGGCCAGTGGAAGAGAATCTTCTATCCTTCACACCCATGAATGGACTCTTCAGGGAAAGTCTAGATTTCCAGTGAAATAATTCAGGACAAAATAGTCAGAACAAAATATATGAAGGAAGATACAGCATTATATCAGAGTATTTACTAAAGTGATTATTTTCAGGAATTTAAAGTGAATTCCAAAGTTTAATTAGAATCATACCTTACTTGAAGAATGTTTGCACTTCGCTATTTTAACCTTAAATTTGAAATTCCTATTTATTTTCCCAACAACTCAGACGGAATAAATAACACTGTGTCTTTCTTCAGTTCCCGTCAGGAATGTCGTCATCAAGCCAAGTCTTCCTGAATCTTGGGTTCATACTGAGCATTTACCATCTGAGCTCATGTCAGGACTACAGAAGATTTAGGGACAACCATGTAGTGATTGGTCAGATGCAGATCAGCTGTGCCCAAATCGAGTCTGAGAGAAACATGTCCGACCAACACGGTGGCTGCAAAGAGAGTAACACCTTCATTCATGCGGAAAATGTGAAAACCATCACTAGAATCTGCAAAGGGAAAACCGAACACATGGACCGTGTCTTAAGTAAACACACCTTTCACATTACGGATTGTGTGCTAGACCAGGACTCACTATTTCCAAACTGCGCATTTCATCAGAGTGAGGAGAAACGCCAAATATGTGTGAAATGCGTCAGATCCTTTCCCGTCCTTCTTTATTCACCAGAGGAACATGCGTCCTGTAAACCTGAGCTGTGAGCCACGATGTATGGATTCTGAATAATACCCAGACATTGTAGTCTTTTACTTTAATTAAATGATACATATTATGTGTTTAATTCAATATGATGACTCTACCTGTAATATGTATGATAAGGTATGTTTTATAGTAATGGAGTTATTTGCGTTTCACAGTGATTTGTAGCTACAAATTGTTTAGGAAGTTAGCAATAATCCTTTAAATCAGTATAGGAAATGGTGCTATGAGTTACTAATCCCATTCATAGGCTGCATTAGGGGAATTTGATAGTTCAGTTTCATTGGCATCCATTAGTTATTATTTTATTTCCCACTGGGAGGAAATACTTTTTTTAATACTGCTTGGCATAGCATATACAGCCCAACAGAGGAGATGAAATACGAAGTAGCGTTGTAATCAAAATTATTCAACCCCCATTGAAAATAAGGTCTATTGTAAAAATGTACAGACTTTCAGCTATTTGCAATGAACAAATCAAACAAAGACAATTGAAATAGTTCAATACAATGAATGCTTCAGGAGGTTTCCCCAAATTGAACTGAAAATGCAATCTTATAATGAATTCTCCAGTTTCAAAATTATTCAACCCCTTCATGGCAAGTACCTTTAGTACTTAGTAGAGCTCCATTTTGCTGTTATGAAATGCTGCAAATGAGATATATAGCCAGACAACACCTTCTGGCAGCGTCCCTGAGAAATCATAGCACATTGCTCATGAGCAATAACCTCCAGTTCAGTAATCTTCTCGGGTTTGTGTGCTACAACTGCCTTCTTCAAATCCTACCAGAGATTTTTATGGGGTTCAAGACAGGTGACTGTGATGGTCACTGTAGAGTTTTCCAGGACCTTTTCTGCAACCAAGCCTTGGTGGAATTTGAGGTATGTTCGGGACCATTGTCTTGTTTAAAGGTCCAATGACGCCAAAGCTTAAGCTTTCTCACAGACGGCATAACGTTTTCTCCTAGGATCTCCTTATATGTCAATGAATCTTGCCTTCCACATGCCAGTGCCAGAGGATGCAAGGCAGTCCCAGAGCATCATTGACCACCAGGCAGGCAGAGTGTTCTTTTCAGCGTATGCTTCATTCTTCTTCCTCCAGGCATACCACTGATCCATTGGGCCAAAAAATTGTCCAGTTTTGTTTTGTCGCTCCACTGAACAGAATCCCCAAACTTCTGTGGCTTATTTATATGATTTTGAACTTGTGCTTTTGAGTCCGTAGTGGTGTACATCTTGGAGTTCTGGCATGGAAACCTTCTGTGTTTAGTAAAAGCCTTACTGTGTTCATTGAAATCTCAGTGCTTGTTGCCACCAAGTCTTGCTGCAGATCTTTTGCAGCAACTCGATGGTTTTTCAGAACCTCCCTTCTCAGAAACATGGTTGCACCCATTGATAGCTTATTTTTTCTGCCCAGTCCAGGTAGTGTAAGCAATAATCCTTCAACTTTCAACTGGTGAGCTATGCTTCCAAGTTATCTCTAGGAGTATTCAGTGCCTTCACTATCTTTTTGTATGCTGTTCTTTGTTTGTGAAGGGTGGTGATCTCCTTTCTTTGATGACCATTCTTTAGACGTAGACATATTTCTAACATGCAGTCAAAAGTGACACTCAACAAACCCCTAGCCAGTTCAGGTATTTCAAGTGTTCCAGCTCAGGCAGACCTGGTGCAGCTAATGAAGCCCTTGATTAGTTGCATCCGGTGTGCTTGAGACAACACCTGTTGTACACATTTGTGCTGTTGTGAGGGATTCTATTCAGGAGGCTGAATCATTTTTAGACTGGAGAAGTCCTTATAAGTTGCATTTTCAGTTGAATTTGAGGAAACTTCTTAAAGCAGTCTATGTGTAGAGTTGTTTCAATTGCTTTTGTTTGATTTGTTCATTGCAAACAGCTTAAAGTCTGTAAAAGTTGAAACTTTCTGTAAAAAACGAACCTGATTTTAAATGTGGTTTAATGTGATTAATTTTGATTACAACTGTAGATCTTTGCTTAGATTATTTTCATCACCTTGTAGTACCCACAGGTACAGGAGCACCAGCTTAATGTAAGCACAAATCAGTTGTCTGAGATTCTATCAACAAACGGATGGGGCCTGTTAAAATATAAGAATACACAAAAGAAAATTTGGAAAACAATATTTGTGGAATTTGAGCAGAACCACTGCCCCACTCCAAACCAATTAGGGAACCCCAAAACCCGCTTATTAAATCTTCCATTTTCTTTTGTTAATTTACCAGAATTCAATAACAAGAGAATAAGCTTCTTTAGTGATCGGTAAACTAGCACACAGCATTTTTAGCTAAAGTGAGAATTCGCTGAATTTCAAATTTAAAGCCAAAATAAAATGTCTGAGTAAGCTGTGCTTTCTGAACAGTACAGTTTTCTCGTGCAGTTTAGAACTTTTTTTCTATATAGACTTTCACAGCTGTAATTAAACCACGGGAATTGAAACTGGCATTCAGCAAATATTACACAATTTCAACTAGTGTTCTAAAATGGAGGGTTTTTCTTTAGTATCCACTTCATCTTACATCCATTCCTATCAGGTCTTCAACTCCAGAGCAGCCATGCGCGTTGGCCTAAACTTTAGACTTCTCCTGTTTTTAAAGGGGTACTATAGTCCTAGGAATGCAAATCTGTATTGAGTCTGCTCTCTGTCCCATCCAAGTCACCTGAGCGCATTAGGCACTCCCCATATTAAAACCTTGCTGCAATGGATTTAGTTTACGCTGGATGTCTTCATGCAGAGCTTGAGTACGACCGTCTAGCGTTCAATAGGTGACGAAAAGCTGCCGAGCAAGTAGGAAGTGCCCCTAGTGGCTCTCTGGTCTTAGTGTGTATAGTGTCCCTTTATTATTTTCACTATATTACCAAATGAAAGATGTCCCTGAAGGGTTAAAATTAAACATAAGATGCCCGCCTCACACCTATCTGGAGGTAATGTTTTGTGACACCCAAGGTTCTACAGTCTTTGATTTATAGGAATATTATTTTAGCCTCTATAAACATTAAGCTGTGATTTTTTTTTTAAATGAGGTGAGGCTGTTTTTTGTGCATCTTCCGACGATGAAAACAGTGGTGATTCTATTACCGTGCAGATCCCGAAGCCGTGCGGTTGGAAATTGTGTCTATGAATGATTCCTTATAATGGGCTCCACGAGTCCAGGATGAAGGATAAGGATTCGGGGAAGAGTAAGAGGTTACAGTTAACATTTTAACTCTAGAAGCTGTTTCTGTGTCTGTAGGCAGCCTCACTTCCACTCAAACCCAGTGTGATTAATGGTTTATCCTGGATCCTATCCAGTCCATACAAATTCATACTCTGTGTCAATATTAAAAGAACACAATAACATTAAGAATACAAACCTGAGTTCCTGATTTAGATCCATTTTAGAGCTCCCGCCAGTGCTCTACAAGTCCCCGTCAATGCTCCATATGGTTAGCTGTGAGAGCCGAGTTTGACTCAGTTCTCAGAGCAGAAGCACCTCTAGTAGTTATCTGCTAGACAGCCACTAGGAGGAGTATTTGCTGTACCTACTAAAAAACAATGGATTCCATTGCACAGTTAAAACTAAAGGACCACTACATACAGACCATTTCATTGAGATTATCTGATCTGGTTGTCTTTAGTGGTATTTAATGAATCCCACCAAACTAGTTTAATTGAGGGGTTTTTTTCTGAGCAAGGCTGTGCGATGTTTTAGATTACATTAAACTTCCCTTTGCCACAAACCCTAATATATGTTTATTTTTTGGTAAATGTGCCTTTGGCTTTAAAATCAATGATATCGATGAGAAATGGCTAAAGGATACATTTTCGTTAAATACAATTTGGAAACAACACTGTGCATCCTCTTGTGTTCCTAGAAAACACATGGTTTAGATTGTAAGCTCACTTGGACACGGTGCTATTTTCCTTCTCTGCATGTCACTGCTTGTTCTCCATCTATATTTTGCTGCATAGATTCCATTTAAAAATCTGCTAATTTTGTTTCATGTGAAAAAAAAATACCTTTTGTATTGAGAGTATTGAATAATATTACAAAAAAAAAAAAAGATTTTAAAAAATGCCATGAAAAATTAAACAAAAAAAAGTGGGTTAATCTATTGATTCTGTAATTTATTTAGAATAAAGGTAATAAAACAATTAGTTCTGCAAAGCAAATAAAAAGAAAAAACTTAATCATTTTGAATATTTTACAAAATGTAATTTCGGAGCCTTTGTAACTGTGTTCTCTGAACATGTTATCATATATTTTGTTTACTAATTAAGTAATAGGGCATTCCCAATTTATATAAAAAGCGTTAGATTAAGCATCTTTCTTTCATGGAACCATCAAGACGATTTGTCATTTCACACGCACTATGCCTTGATAAATGCCTTAATAAATGTGTGTTGGGAGAATCCTCAAGAGCTTGCAATCAGCGATAGCATTTGGTGGTCCCATAAAGTAATGTATAAATGTCTCATTTTGCGGGAGACATACTTGTATAAAGTTGTAGAAGAAGACAGAAATTCAGGCACTGGGACTGTTGATGAATATTGAGCCCAATCTGGCTGTAAAACAGAGAATATTAAAGAATAGATTGTCATTACAGACACCCCAACATGCAAAATCTAATTTCAGGGAGTTGGCTTCACCAGCTACTGACTCCCCCACCCCCTTCCACACACACTTACACTGCACAGCCACGAAACATGTATGAACAAGGACATGACATTTTATTATGACAGAACATAACTATTTATTTAATAACATATTTAAACTATTTACACAAACTATTAACACACTGACATGTGTACACACCTTGACACTCAGATACACACACTGGCATACAGAAGGATACACACACACAGATATACAGATACACACTGGCACATACACACAGATACACACACCAACACACACAGAGATACACACTGGCACACTGATACACACTGACACAGAGATATAGATACACACACTCAGATACACACACTGATATACAGATACACCCTGGCACATACACACAGATACACACACTGATATACAGATACACACTGGCACATACACACTGATATACACACGGAGATACACATACACACTGGCACATACACACAGATATACACACTGACGCACACACGCATACACGCACTGTCACAGAAATACACACACTGAAACACAGATACACACCTTGGCTGATGGGAGTGAGCATGCAGCAGCTCACTCCAGCCTCTCCTCTACCTCCCTGCTGCTTTCTGCGGTGCCGGCCCTGCCTCTGGCTATCTACCTCCTGCGCATGATCTGCTGTCACTTCACCCCAGCCAGTCGATATTACAGGGTCCGGTTGAACTCTTAAAGAGCCATCAACTTACCGGGCCCCTATTTAGCGATAATACCCATCTAGTGGCCGCAAATTATATACAATATCCGGGAAATCACAATATACATTGTGTGTCAGATTTCAGGGATATTGTATATGATTTGCTGGTGTCAGGGAGCCGCTATGAAAATCCGTGAGACTGTGTGGAGAGAGGCAGGGATAGGAAGTTACAGCATTTCCCTCCCTGCCTTTCTCTACTACTCACTGATCCGTGGGGGAGCAGCTACACAGCACAGAGAGTCCAGACAGGAGCTCTACAGCTCAGGTAAGTGAGGGATGGGGGGAAATCAGCAGGGAGACATGGGGACCCTAGGGGACACTGAGAAACTAGGGAACACATGGGGACACAGACACTAGGGGATACTGGGAGACCTGGGGACACTGAGACACTTGGGGACACTGGAAAACACGGGGACACTGAGAGAAATGGGGACACTGAGACACATGGGGACACTAGGGACACAGTGTTCCCATGTCTCCCAGTGTCCCCTAGTTTCCCAGTGTCTGTGTCCCCATGTCTCAGTGTCCCTAGTGTCTCAGTGTCCCCTAGTCTCCCAGTGTCTGTTCCCACATGTCTCCCAGTGTCCCTAGTGACTCAGTGTCTCCACATCTCCCAGTGTCCCCAAGTGTCTCAGTGTCCCCGGGTCTCTCAGTGACATGGGGACACAGTGAGACATGGGGACACTGGGAGAAATGGGAACACTGAGACACTGGGAGGCTAGGGGACTGGGCAACATGGGGACACTGACACTGTGATACATAGGGACACTGAGAGACTGGGTGACTTGCGAGACTGAGACAGTGGGAGACACTGGGAGCAATCCATCTATACAGCAGAATCAAACTGAGTAGTTTGTTGGTGATTTTACAGAATTTTCTCTTATGTCACTCCTTGGGATTTACATCATGCGATGTCACGCATAACTAATTATTATTCAAATGTTTAAGGCTGGTATTTTTTTCCAAGAAAGGTGGCAACCCTAACTACTCTTCACATACTCTTGCTTAAAGGAACACTAGAGGGTCAGGAACACAATCATGTATTTCTGACCTTATTATGTTAAAACCACAATTTAGCCCAGCTGGCCCCCTCTTGCCTCCCTAAATATAATAATCTCTTACTTGTATTCAATTATGCAGCTGCTGGCTCTGTCCCTGTCTGCCTCTGAACTGACTCTGTCTGCTGACATCATCAGAAGTGGTGGTCTGCGCAAATTACAATGCTTCCCGATAGGATTGGCTGAGACTTTCAACTAGGCAGATCAGTGGCAGAGCCAGCACCCGTCAAACACAGCCCTGGCCAATCAGCATCTCCTCATGAAGATAAACTGATTCAATGCATCTCTATGAGGAAAGTTCAGTGTCTGCATGCAGATGGTGGAGACACTGAATGGCAGTGCTGCACACTAAGCAGTACTGTCCCAGGAGGCACCTCTAGCAGCCATCTAAGGAGTGGCCATCAGAGTTATTTTCTATGAAAAGACAGTGTTTACTGCAAAAAGCCTGGAGGAAATGATTCTACTTACCAGAACAAATACAATAAGCTGTAGTTGTTCTGGTGACTATAGTGTCCATTTAAGTTTGGAAGCTTAAGAGGGATGTATGGGAACAAAACCTGTGTGGACTGGCTGACAATAAAATTAGTTTAGATAATGCAGACTTTGGTCTCTCTAACACTGTGGCATGTCCCCTTTCGTCTACACTCACTACATATACCTTTTCTCTGTCTCAGACTGTTTAACAGGAACTTCTGCCTGCTAGTAAGAAGGTAAGGGGGCAGTCCTTAGAAAGCGTGGAGTAAGCGCATCATTAGAGGCATTTATGTCAAGCTCAGGGTGCTGCCTGCATAGTATGCCCTTAGTTGGACAGCCTGCAGGATTGGCGGGCAGCCTGACATGCATTCATGCCAGGCTGGCCTTCCAATTCTTTGTACAAACAATGCCCCCTTTTTGGGCATGTTCACCCCTTTTGGCAGGTCTGGTCACGTGATTCGCGCCAGTGGCACACCCTTTTACCCCGCCAATTGACTTCCAGCTTCACTGAACACTGCTGTTAGGGGATATGGATTTACTTGAAAGATGAATGCATAAATTAGAGACAGATTAGCATAGAGTATGTGTTTTCTTATAGCTGCATCCTTTGAGTTTCCCTCCAACACCATCTCCATCAGATACATGATGCATGGGAGGTATGATTGCTTTAGTGTTTTTGGTAGATACGATTCTGTAATTAGGCCCATCATAATTGTCAGCACCAGGCCCACTGGGCTCTTAATCTGGCCCTGGGGAGGGTTATATGGAGTAATAGGAGGAGTTATAGGGAGGGTTATATGGAGTAATAGGAGGAGTTATAGGCAGGGCCGTCTTTAATATGGATTGGACCCTGGGCAAACATTTGCTTGGGCCCCCTGAACCCTGTCGTCCCCTCCCTGGCATGCAATCATGCCCCCCACATAAACGCAGAGGCGGACGTAAAGTAGAGAGGGCTCTGGTGCATGAATTATTTTGGGCAAGAGGGGGCAAAAGGTAGATCCCCATCTGTCATGCAACTCCAACAATGCTTTGACAGCTGGGGCGCTACCATTTTCCCATGCATGCAGGGTTGTATTTAGCACTGAGCAGTATTTGTGTGTTTGAGTGTAAGCATGTTTTTGTATGGAGTATGTTTGTGTGAATGTAGGGGTGTGTTTGTATGTGGAGATGGCATTTAAATGCAAGTATGCATTTATGTGTAGTGTTGGTTTATATATACACTGGTGTGTTTATATATAATTTTTTTGTTTAAAAAAAGAGGTGTGTTTATATGTAGTGTTGAAATTTGAATGCAGGTGTGTATTTGCGTGTAGCGTTGAATGCTGAGATGTATGCACAAATACACATGCACTGTCACAAACACACACACACACTGTGATACACATACACACACAGAAACACTTGCAGATACACAGATATACACAATCATACAGATGCAGCTATACAGACACATTTACACACACTGACACACACACATACAGACACACAACCTGGCACACATGCACACACTGACACATACGCAGATACACTGACAACATACAGATACACAGACACACACAATGACAACATACAGACACACAGATACATAACATGACAAATGCAGATACAAACACTGACACACCTGCAGATACACACATTGGCTACATACAGATACATGCACAGGTATACACACTGGCACACACACAGATACATACATACTGACAACATACAGATACACACTGACACACACACACACAGACACTGTGACAGACATACTGACACTGTGACAGACATACATACTGACACATACACAGACATACTGACTGGCACACCGACATACATACAGACACACAAACTGACACACACAGACATTCTGACATACACACAGACATACATACTGACACACACAGAGACATACAAACTGACACACAGACATATACTGACTGACACATACATACTGACACACTCACAGACATACTGACACACACACAGACATATACTGACTGACACATACATACTGACACACACACAGGCATACATACATACTGACACACACACATACATACTGACACACACAAAGACATACATACTGACACACTCAATTATGTAACTGAGATATAGAATTTTTACGCGGTCTGGGTATTTCAGCCTAAACTTTGCAATTTATTCTCAGTTTACCCCGTTTCCTGGCTTGGTAATTCCGTGTTTCTCATCTGATTGTCAGAAAAACAAACCATTTATAACACAGCAAAGAATGCATTAACATGGAAAGCCTCCAACTCCCCTTATATTTTACTTTATGTGAAACTGTGGCAGTGTGGGGTGACAGTGGCGGTGTGGGGTGACAGTGACATTGTGGGGTGACAGTGGCGGTGAGTTGTGACAGTGGCAGTGTGGGGTAGCGGTGTTGCATTCAACACACACAGACATACTGACACACAGACATACATACATACTGACACACAGACAGACATACTGAAAGACACACATAAATACTGATACACAGACAGACATACTGACACACACAGACAGACATACTGACACACACAGACATACATACTGACACACACACACAGACAAACTGACACACACACACACACACACAGACATACTGACACACAGACACACACAGACAGACACTCTTCAGTTTCCTACCTTTGAAAGAGGCTTCCTTCCCTGGGGTCCAGTGTGCTGGCTGGGGTAGTTGGGAGCTGGGGTCTGCTCCCCCTCCTCACTGGATGCTGGCTCAGCAGCCTCCTGCGCGTCCCGATGTCTGTGAGGTGGGAGGAAGTGATTTGCGGACGTCACTTCCTCCCATGCAGCCGTTAAGCAAGGGCCCGGTCGCGCTGTTAAAGGGCCACAGCGCCAACCGGACCCCTGCTGGAACATGCTCACTGGGTGGCCCTAAGGGTATGGGCCATCCGGTGGGCCCCCTTAGTGTGCGGGCCCCGGTGCAGCCGCAATACTAGCACCGCGGGCCCATTAGGTAGGGATATATTTAAAAAAACAACAAATTTTATTGCAGGCAGCGGGGCCCACGGGGCAGCTGCTTTGGGCCCCCCATGAGTAACTGGGCCCAGGGCAGCTGCCCCGTTTGCCCCTCCTTAAAGACGGCCCTGGTTATAGGGAGGGTTATATGGAGTAATAGGAGGAGTTATAGGGAGGGTTATATGGAGTAATAGGAGGAGTTATAGGGAGGGAGGGTTATATGGAGTAATAGGAGGAGTTATAGGGAGGGAGGGTTATATGGAGTAATAAGGGGTTATTGTGACTAATATTAAGATTTATATGGTTATAAGAAGATAATGAGAAGATCTAGTGATGCGTTATGGATTATCCAACTAAAAGAGTCACACAGATTGCCATACTGAGCATTAAGATGAACTGTATGGAGTCAGTATATTTATTATTAGGAGGTAAAGTAGGAAATTATTATTATTAGTTTATATGAAGATGTAGATTTCAAACCTTTTCTGTTTTTTTCCCACATTATGAATCCAAACACAGAGGCTAACACGAACAGAATGACGAGGAGTGTGATGAGGATCACTATCCCGATGGAAGGAAATACATTACTATTGCTGTTAGACTCTGTGAGGCCGGATCTCTCTGTATGAAATAAAAAATCGTTTATATCATTTATATGAATAATACGATGCAAACGGGAGAGAAAGATTACTCTGTACAGAGGGAGAGAGAGAGAGAGAGTTCAGTCTGTACATACAGAGGGAGAGAGAGAGAGAGAGTTCAGTCTGTACATACAGAGAGAGAGAGATTACTCAGTCTGTTCATACACAGAGAGAGAGCTCCATACAGAGAGAGAGAGAGAGAGAGAGAGAGAGAGAGTTCAGTCTGTACATACAGAGAGAGAGAGAGAGCTCAGTCTGTACATACAGAGAGAGAGAGAGAGAGAGAGTTCAGTCTGTACATACAGAGAGAGAGAGCTTAGTCTGTACATACAGAGAGAGAGAGAGATTACTCAGTCTGTTCATACACAGAGAGAGAGCTCCATACAGAGAGAGAGAGAGAGAGAGAGAGAGAGAGAGAGAGAGAGAGAAAGATAGGTCTGTACATACATAGAAAGGGAGAGAGAGGTCCATACATACAGACAGAGAGAAAAAATTAAATAGTTAAGTCTGTTCATACAGAGAGTATATCTATATTATTACTCCTACTCACTCCATAGTACAGATGTCGGACCCTCCAGGCTGCTGTGGTTTACCAGGCAGATGTATGCATCTTCTGGTATCGAGGATATATTGACCGAAACAGAGGACAAATAGGTCTGATCAGTGAGAGGCAGCGTCAGCCTCTCCAATTCCCCATCAGGTATAATCTGTCCATTCTTGTACCAAGTCATATCAATTTTTCTGGGGTAATGTCCATATGCCTTGCAGTACAGTGCATCACCACTAGAGAGCACTATTACATCTGGTGCAACTGTAATGAGAAAACATTAAATGTATCACAAATTACTATACCTGCAGGCATAACTGCAATAAGACAATAAAACAAGGACATGCAGTATTCTCTAATTATTGAAAAATTGTGATAACTTGCAATTCTCATGCAACTTGCTTAGCTTGCTTGTTTTCTTTTTTCAATGTCAAAGCTTTTGTTGAGTTTTACAACATCACAATAGATAAGCATTCGTGTACACCGAAGCAACACAAAAGACAAAAGATACATTTCCTCATACAGTCTTATATTCAATCGACACAGTACAATAAGGATGAATAGAAGGACCATGTTAAGCATCTTCAAATACATTTTGAGATAGTGAGTCAAATGTCCTTGCAGTGCTGTGAGTAAGCATATATCCTTTGGTCTTCGTGGGTACATTTAATAATAAACCCAACACGAACGAAAAGCGAAAAAGGGGATAAAAAACAAGGAGAGAGAGAAGATAAAACATCAGTGGATATATGATATGTGTTACACCAAAGTGAAGACAATATTATAAAGTACCTTGCCTCTGTTGAATATGATACATCAGTTGGCAAATGTATGTTATCTAGAATAAACAACTCGAAGTTGTCTAGAATAAACAACTCAAAGTTATCTAGAATAATTAACTCAAAGTACATGTAATTGCAGCCCATTTACTAAACACTGGGTATGCATGTTGGTCAAGCAACTTTTTTTATTTTTTTATTTTTTTATATCACCTTGTCAAAATATTTCTCTTTGACTGTCTGCCACCCTGTCCAATCTTTAGCATAGTCTGCATCTCTTCCCTGCAACCTGTACGCAATTTTTTCAAAGTGTGAAGAGGCCCAACCACAACGCCCCGAAGTCCTCCCATTTAGGTGGCTGTCCATCTAATTTATGCAAACGAGCTACATGGTTTTCTCGTATCAAGAGAGAGTGAGATTTCATGAATTTAGTCGGAGATCCGTATTGGTAGTGCCTGTGTTTTTTAATGTAATTTTTGTAGTATGATATTTTGACATATGTATCTAGAAGTTGCGTCAGCGATGGGATCGCGGTGTCTGGCTTACATAACAGTAGTAGGACATTGTCAGCGAAGAGCGCTATTTTATGTTCCTCACACGGTGTTAGAAGTCCGCTGATGAGTGGATGTTATATGTCTCACTAAAGGTTCCAATCTGAGGATACATTTTTTTGTCGAGAGCTGGCAACCCTGATTAGTGCCATTTGTTATTTATAGTGGATGTGACGAAAGTAACCTTGTAACTGACTTTAGGAGGGGCCTGTTAGCCAGCCTCCTACCCTGTGATTATGGCCCTGTGACAAACTGAACCTCATCACGGGTTCTTGGAGGGACCTGCTGACAAGCCTCTTGCCTCAGGACTATGGGCCTTGCAATATACCTTGCCCAATGCACTTTAAAAGGCTCTGTTCATGTGAAGAATGCACTTTTGTACTCCAGACAGAGAGACCGACCGTTAGCCCTATTTCTCTGGAACTGTTTTGGGCATGGGACCATGTGCACGGTGGGTCAAAATTAAAGCAACCTACATAAATAGTCTGTCTGTAGTTACAGGTGATGGGTACTACCATCATATGCCTATAGCCTGCACTTGGTAGTTGTCATACGGCCTGATCGGGACGACCGCGTGTCTGCGTCCTGCCGACATGACTACGTATCCACACCCGAACAGCGCAGACACATTAAAATAGATTGCATGGTGTGACGAAGTGCCCTTCGCCACTTTGTCCTGGAGAGGCCTGCTTGCCTGCCTCCTCCCCTGCGACTATGGTCCTGGACTATATTGCACTGTAAACCCTGTATTCAGGCATATGGACTTGTATTAGACTGTCTTTTTCCCTTTATCTATGCTGTAGGTTTGGACTACTAAAATAACCTAACAGCCAGGAGATTTAGGCGAATATATTGCATAAGAATCACATTACTGGAGAATACAGCCGTTCGCATGATTTCATGCGAATTCTTTGTGCTCTGAATAGGTGGCCGCCATTTCGGGACTTTTCCACGTGTACGCGGCCATCTTGCGTGCGAACAGCGGTGTTTGCCTGTGAACGCATGGAACTGAAATCGGCAGCGCAAACAGGCGAATACCGCTAAGACCTCCAGACATCCAGAACTTCGCACGGAAACTACCGAACGACCGGCCGTTCGGTAGTTATACTTAACTTAGTTTGGGGATTCTAGCGACCACAAAGATGCGAATGGATGGCAGGAATTTCGTCTAATTTACCGTGCGAACGGAGACCGACCGCAAGGCCAAAACTCATGGAACTATTTTCGGCTAGTTGGTCTGTGCGGTCGGTCAAAACTTTGGAGCCCTGTATCTCCCGAACCATCCATCCGAATGGGCTGATTTTTGGACAGACTGTTCCCCTGAACAAGGGCTATTTGGGGATACCAGATTTAAAGCTGTACCCCCTGTTTTTGGGGTACATCCAGAAACTGGGTAAAATAATGTATGTTTTAATTGGGTTATGTGCTTATCTGAGGGGAGGAGACGTGGGGGTGTTACCATGCATGTGATTGGTCAATTTCATCCTCCCCCTGGGAGTGTCCTGTATGTACCTGATCCTAATAAAAAGCAGGCTGGGTGTTCCAGTCCTCAGACCTCTTCTGACCCTCAATACGTAGCCGTGTCTCGTTATTGGAGGGAACTGCTATATCACACTGGGGATTGCTATGCGCTGCATATTCCCCTGAGCTCTTAATCACTTAGCTCTTGTAAGAGCTTGTTCCGGATACGCTCTCCTGGAGGAGAGGTCTTCCCCACACGGTCCTGGAGGACAGAAGCCGATCCAGGGTGGAAGGAAGACGGCGCGGCTCCAGTTAAGCTACGGCGGTTGTGGAGCCTGCGGTGGTTGTGGTGTCGTCTGCAGTGCTTGGAGTCCTCTGAGAGCGCTAGGAGCATCCATCAACGGAGGGTACTCGGTCGGAGTACTCGGAGCTCCGTTACATTGGTGGCAGCGGTGGGATGGCGTCCTAGTGCGAGGAGAAGCAGCTCAGAGACACGGGTAACGTTTGGAGTTACAATTGAGGGCAACGCTAGCCATTGGGCAGCGCCCCTGGCTACAACAGGATGGCTTCCCTAGTGCGAGGAACAGCATCCTGGGAACACCAAGCAAAACTGGACTATTGGTATAGTCACGTACAGTTTGACGCTATGCTGAAGCGGCGGTTGGCTATCTACGGGCCCCTCCTAACAGAGGAAATTGTACCGATAGTGAGGAGAGAACTGGCGGAGTATCTGCAGATGGAAGCAGAATATCGGGCAGTGAGGGCAAAGTATTCCGTCCCTGCGCCCCAACAACAGCGTGAGTTACAGGGGGCCGAAGGTGCCGTCCTTCCCCCCCAGCAGCAGTGTGTCCTACAGAGAGCAGAGACAGTTGGTCCCTCTCTACAGCAACAGGACCATGGTAAGGGAGTGGAGACAGGCGGTCTCCCTCTCCAGCGGCAGTGTGTACCCCAGGGGGCCGAAGGTGCCGTCCTTCCCCCCCAGCAGCCGTGTGTCCTACAGAGAGCAGAGACAGTTGGTCCCTCTCTACAGCAACAGGACCATGGTAAGGGAGTGGAGACAGGCGGTCTCCCTCTCCAGCGGCAGCCTGTGTTTCCAGGAAAGGAGCACAGCCCCCCCTCTCCCCAGCGGCAGCTTTCCCCAACAAGGGGAGACACCAATCCTCCAGACGGCGCAGATGGGACCGTGGTCTCTGTGCCTGACCTACAGGGATGCTGGACAGCCTTTCCAGATCCCCAACTACCCTCACCGGGACACCCAGAGGAGGGGGTAAGTACAAATTCCCCTCCCCAGCTAACTCCTAGCGTGGCACCAGGGTTAACGGAGGCGATGCTAACCCCTCCTGACGTCCAGGTTCCCTTAACTACTGAGCCGGATTATGGTCTCAGTACCCCAGCGGAAGAGCTGGCAGCTGGACAGAGCGCAGTCGGCCTCTGCCCTACCTTTGTCCCTGGTCCAGAGCCTGATGACCTGCAGGCTACCCCAGTAGAAGAGCTGGCAGCTGGGCAGAGTGCAGTCGGCCTCTGCCCTACCTTTTTCCCTGGTCCAGAGCCTGATGTCCTGCAGGCTACCCCAGCAGAAGAGCTGGCAGCTGGGCAGAGTGCAGTCGGCCTCTGCCCTACCTTTGTCCCTGGTCCAGAGCCTGATGTCCTGCAGGCTACCCCAGCAGAAGAGCTGGCATCTGGGCAGAGTGCAGTTGGCCTCTGCCCTTCAAGTACCCTCGGCATGTGGCCTCATTACCACAGCAAAATACCCAGGTGCAGTAATTGTGTCTTGTGGGTGGGTCACCCTTGTACCTGTTTGTTGTGGGTGGGCTACTCTGGCATTTGTTTATTGTGGGTTGGTGGATCGACTAACGGAGGCACTGACCGACAGAAGGTCAGGTGCCTGGTTAGTCTTCCCCCCAAAGGGGAGATGTGTGACGAAGTGCCCTTCGCCACTTTGTCCTGGAGAGGCCTGCTTGCCTGCCTCCTCCCCTGCGACTATGGTCCTGGACTATATTGCACTGTAAACCCTGTATTCAGGCATATGGACTTGTATTAGACTGTCTTTTTCCCTTTATCTATGCTGTAGGTTTGGACTACTAAAATAACCTAACAGCCAGGAGATTTAGGCGAATATATTGCATAAGAATCACATTACTGGAGAATACAGCCGTTCGCATGATTTCATGCGAATTCTTTGTGCTCTGAATAGGTGGCCGCCATTTCGGGACTTTTCCACGTGTACGCGGCCATCTTGCGTGCGAACAGCGGTGTTTGCCTGTGAACGCATGGAACTGAAATCGGCAGCGCAAACAGGCGAATACCGCTAAGACCTCCAGACATCCAGAACTTTGCACGGAAACTACCGAACGACCGGCCGTTCGGTAGTTATACTTAACTTAGTTTGGGGATTCTAGCGACCACAAAGATGCGAATGGATGGCAGGAATTTCGTCTAATTTACCGTGCGAACGGAGACCGACCGCAAGGCCAAAACTCATGGAACTATTTTCGGCTAGTTGGTCTGTGCGGTCGGTCAAAACTTTGGAGCCCTGTATCTCCCGAACCATCCATCCGAATGGGCTGATTTTTGGACAGACTGTTCCCCTGAACAAGGGCTATTTGGGGATACCAGATTTAAAGCTGTACCCCCTGTTTTTGGGGTACATCCAGAAACTGGGTAAAATAATGTATGTTTTAATTGGGTTATGTGCTTATCTGAGGGGAGGAGACGTGGGGGTGTTACCATGCATGTGATTGGTCAATTTCATCCTCCCCCTGGGAGTGTCCTGTATGTACCTGATCCTAATAAAAAGCAGGCTGGGTGTTCCAGTCCTCAGACCTCTTCTGACCCTCAATACGTAGCCGTGTCTCGTTATTGGAGGGAACTGCTATATCACACTGGGGATTGCTATGCGCTGCATATTCCCCTGAGCTCTTAATCACTTAGCTCTTGTAAGAGCTTGTTCCGGATACGCTCTCCTGGAGGAGAGGTCTTCCCCACACGGTCCTGGAGGACAGAAGCCGATCCAGGGTGGAAGGAAGACGGCGCGGCTCCAGTTAAGCTACGGCGGTTGTGGAGCCTGCGGTGGTTGTGGTGTCGTCTGCAGTGCTTGGAGTCCTCTGAGAGCGCTAGGAGCATCCATCAACGGAGGGTACTCGGTCGGAGTACTCGGAGCTCCGTTACACATGGTGTGTGCAGCTAGCGCATCAGATCCTCCTCATACAAAAGCATTGCCTAAATGCTTTCCTATGGGGATTTCACTGACACTGTATGTCCTAATGCAGAGCGTGAGGACGTCCAGAGTTAGTTAGGTGACCAAAAGTCACTTAGCCACCAGCAAGTGCCTCTAGTGGCTATGTGATTGACAGTCACTAGAGGCAGTCTTAGTCCTGCTATGTACTTATTGCAGTTTCTCAAAAACTGCAATGATGTACACTGCAGGACTAAATGGGACATTGAGACATTGCACTCAGGCCACTTCAATGAGCTGAAGTGTTCCACTATAGGCCCCAAAACATCTTCATAGATCATTCCCTCTGCAGTCTCACTGCTCAATTTTCTGCCATTTTGGAGTTAAATCACTTTGTTTATAGTGTCCTAATCACTTTGTTTATAGAGCCCTAGTCACACTTCCCTGCATGTAATTTGCATAGCATTCCTAAACACTTCCCGTAAAGAGAGCGCTAATGTTTAAACTTCCTTTATTGCACATTCTGTTTAATTTAGAGTTTCTTATATCCTGTTCTGTATAGTCTTCTAGGTCCTAAACTTGCCTTCTATGTCTGATTAAAATTCAATTTACCGAGCAGGAGATACAAACTTTTAAAACAAGTTAACATCTGATTCAAAATGAAACCATTTTTGTATGCAGACTGTGTGAGTCACAGCCAGGGGAGGTTGGCAAGGGATGCATAAACAGAAATAAAACTGATTTAACCCCTTAAGGACCAAACTTCTGGAATAAAATGGAATAATGACGTGTCACACACGTCATGTGTCCTTAAGGGGTTAAAGGACCACTATAGGCACCCAGACCACTTCAGCTTAATGAAGTGGTCTGGGTGCCAGGTCCAGCTAGGTTTAACCCTATTTGCAGTAAACATAGCAGTTTTAGAGAAACTGCTATGTTTACTTTAGGGTTAATCCAGCCTCTAGTGGCTGTCTCATTGACAGCCGCTAGAGGCGCTTCCGCGCTTCTCACTGTGATTTTCACAGTGAAAAGATGCCAGCGTCCATAGGAAAGCATCGAGAATGCTTTCCTATGGACTGGATGAATGCGCGCGCAGCTCTTGCCGCGCATGCGCATTCAGCCGATGACGGAAGAAGAGGAAGGAGAGTCCCAGCGCCGAGGGAGCCCGGCGCTGGAAAAAAGGTAAGGGATTAACCCCTTCCTCCCACCCTCAGGGTTCCACGGGAGTGGAACCCTGAGGGTGGGAGCACCCTCAGGGCACTATAGTGCCAGAAAAACGAGTATATTTTCCTGGAACTATAGTGGTCCTTTAACTTATAAATAGCATAGAATTGAGCAGTTAGACTGCAGGGGCATGATCTATCAAAACCTTTTAACTCGTGACCATGATTTCCGGTCACCATATTCCTGGTGGGGGATTTTCGATCTCAGAGTAGAAGGATAGTGTTTTCCTCTTAGACTGTAGATAAACAGAAAGAAAGGTTTCTGCAAGGATTGGGCGGAATATCTTTTACAAAAAGAGATACATCAGAAATGATTGTTTTCAGTAGGATTCGTTGGGTTTATTGTATTACTTGGGGTGTGGTTCTACTGATTGTAATGAACGCTTTTTGACTGATACAATAAACTGATATTTACTTGGTTGGGTTGCACAGTTCTTAAGGCGGCTGTAGAACTATTTGTATCCAATTTATTGTCACCTTGCTGTCATCCCGAGATGTGGTCTGGTAGTTTGGGGGAATTGTTAACTTGCTACTAACTGAGCAGATAGGATAGTGCTTCCTTGTATCTTTTACATCTGAACATAAATATTCCTATAAACGGGGGTGCAGAAAATGGCAGAGAAATTTCAAATGCTGCCGTCTAGCACTTAGAGCTGCAATACACATTTATTGACAGTGATGGTGGCTCCATCTGCTGAGGTTCCTCTAGGGGTAAAACAGAATAAAAAGTGAGGGATTGATCCAGCATTGGATTTATGTTACATGCTCTCCGAGGCTCTTATAATACAAGGGGTCCTTTATATAAACACTTTGTACAGCACTGCAGAATTTGTTGGCGCAACATAATAGAGAAAATTTATGACAAACTTACCGTAATTTTCTTTTCCTGGCTATTTCTCATGGCAGCATCACTTATGGGTAGCTCCTCCCTTAGCAGTCACAGGACAGGAATTAATTAGATTAATTAATTAATTAGACTGATAGGTATAAAGAGTCCCTCCTCCCCTTACACCACAGTCCAATTATAAAGCTGAAAATAAAAAATGGGCGGGAACCCTGATGCTGCCATGAGAAATAGCCAGGAAAAGAAAATTACGGTAAGTTTGTCATAAATTTTCTCTATTCCTGGCTAATCATGGCAGCATCACTTATGGGTAATACCCAAGCTCACAGAAATTAGGGTGGGAATAAAATTATGATAAAATACACAGAACAAATTATTATGCTATGACTGAATTTAATATCAACGGGACAAACAAACCATAGACAAGACACTCTTCCCAAATGAGGTGGAAGGAGTATCCACATCTAGTTTGTAGTGTTTCATGAACGTCATCGGGGAAGACCAGGTGGCTGCCTTGCAAATGTCATCGTATGGAACCTCTGCCCAATTAGCCCATGAAGTTGACAATGCTCTGGTTGAATGAGCCTTTATCTTCAGTGGAGGAGAGCGATCTTTATTGAGATATGCCTTTCTGATTACAAGAGCAATCCAACGCTTCAACGTAGATAGAGAGGCTGCCTCACCTCTCCTGGCCCCTGAAGGCAAAACGAAAAGCTGGTGAGTTTTCCTGTAAGGAGCAGAACGTTCAAGGTACATAGACAGGCAGTTCATGACATCCAAACGTTGCCACTTGATCTCCTCTGGTGAAGAAGGATTGGGGTAGAAGGATGGCAGGACCACCTCTTGAGATAGATGGAAACGAGAGACCACTTTAGGCAGAAATGCTGGATTAGGTTTCAGGCACACCCTATTGTGGTAGAATTGTAGACAAGAAGGCAAGGTGGAGAAGGCCTTAATCTCTGAAATTCTCCTAGCGGAAGCAATTGCTACTAACAATGTTTTGTAAGTTAGGAGGACAGCATCCAAATTCTCAAGAGGAACGAATAGATCCTCAGTCAGGTAGTCGAGAACAAGCGGAAGGTCCCAAGGAGGGGTAGTGGATCTCGAAGGCGGTCTCAACTTGAAAGCTGCCTTGAAGAACCTGGAGATCAATGGGTCTGATGACCAAGAGGTGTTGCACAAAGCTGACAGGGCTGAAGACTGAACTTTAAGAGTGCTGATGCTAAGACCCTTATCCAGACCTTCTTGCAAGAACTCCAAGATTTCAGTGTTGCGAGGGCGTATGAAGTCAACTCGCTTGACCGAAGCCCATTCTTGAAACACATCCCAGATTCTATGGTAGCATGAGGACGTAGAAGCCTTCCTTGAGTGTAAGAGGGTATTGACCACTGCTTCTGAAAGGCCTAACTGTCGAAGTCTTTCTTTTTCAAGACCCACACCCCCAATTTGAGGCGTTCCGGATGAGGATGGAATATTGGACCCTGCGTTAGCAGATCCTTCAGAACAGGCAGGGGCCGAGGCTGTTCCTGGCTCAACATTGACAATAGGGGAAACCACGGCCTTCGAGGCCAAATTGGGATTACGGCAATAACCTTCTTCCCTTCTGACCAAACTTTTCTCAGGAACCTGGGTATCATGGGTAGGGGAGGGAACGCATACCCCAGATCGAACGACCAAGGAAGAGATAGAGCATCCTGGCCCAGTGCCTGACTCTCTGGGTGGAGGGAGTAGTAATTCTCCACCTGGCGGTTCCTGAACGAAGCCATCAGGTCGATCTGGGGCATGCCCCACCGATGGGTGATCCAAGCAAAAACTGACTGGTGAAGTTTCCATTCTCCTGGGAGAATTTCTGTTCTGCTGAGAAAATCCGCCGCTACTTTCTCCGAGCCTGGGAGATAGATAGCCTTCATTCCCTGGAGATAGGTCATGGCCATTTCCATTAGAGGAGCTAGTTCTTTCAAGAGCTGCTTGCTCCTTGTGCCTCCCTGGTTGTTTACATATGAGGCCACCGCTTGGTTGTCCGTCTTGATCAACACCCAGGAATTCCTGATCTTCGGAAGGAACACCCGAATGGCCTTGGAAATAGCTCGTAGTTCCCTTAGGTTCGAGTGGAGCCGACTTTCTTCTCGGGTCCACCACCCCTGAGTCCACGAGGAATCGAGGTGGGCACCCCAACCAGAAGAACTGGCATCTGTCGTAATAACGGTCCACGGAGGCTCTTCCAAGGGAAAGCCCTTTGCCAGGTTCTTCCCGTTCTTCCACCAGTTCAACTTTTTTCTTACTGGCAGTGGCAGAGATATCTTCTGTTCCCAATCCGTTTTTTCTCTGTCGAACTGGAGAAGGAAGCAACCCTGTACAGGATGAAACTTCCATTGGGCCCACTTCACCAAACCTATCGTAGACGTTAAAGAACCCAGGAGACTCATGACTTCCCTTGCCGAGGCCCTTTCGAGAACCTGGAGCTTCATGACTTTGTCTTGTATCTTCATGACCCTCTCTGGAGACAAAAACACACGGGCAGAAATGGTATTTATCACCGCTCCGAGGAACACGATTGTCTGAGATGGAATCAGGGAGCTTTTTTCTAAGTTGAGAAGCCACCCGTGATCTTGCAGGATGTTCATTGCCATTAATGTATGATGCTCCACTATTCTTTGTGAAGGCCCTATGATGAGTATGTCGTCCAGGTAATGGAATATCTCGATACCTCTCATCCTTATGACGGCAATTAAAGAGACAAGGACCTTCGAGAAAGTCCTTGGCGCTAAGCTGAGGCCAAACGGAAGCCCTCGGAACTGAAAATGTCTTCCTAAAGCCCAGAACCGAAGGAACTGCATGTGATTGCTGTTTACAGGGATTTGGAAGTAGGCGTCTTTTAAGTCTATGGAGGTCATCCAATCTCCCGCTTTTACGCACTTTAGGATAGTCTGTAAGGATTCCATTTTGAATGTCCTGATGTCTAGAATGGCGTTTACGCCTTTCAGGTTCAGGATGAGACGCCACTTTCCCTGGGGCTTTGGGGCCAAAAACACAGTGGAATACATCCCCCGGAACCTTTTGTGTGTAGGGACTTCCTCCAACACCATCTGTTCCAGCAGAGTGGAAATACAAGTCCTCATGGCCCTTCGTTTGACACCTTCTGACACTTTTGATTTTCTAAAATGGGCAGCATGTGGACGAGAGGAAAATTATATCCTGTAGCCTTCTTTTATGATTGAAGTGGCCCACGCGTCTGTGACATTTGCGGCCCATACCGGGTAAAAGAACTGCAGTCTTCCACCCACCGTACCCGGATGGGCCCGAGGACCTTCAGAAGGTCTTCCCGGAGGTTCTGGCACCTCTACCTCTGGAAGCCTTATTGGAAGAGGAGTGAGAGAAGGACTTCCACGAAGAATTCCTGGAATACTCCGGGCTTGTAGCTCCTGCTGTCCCGAAAGGACCGATCCTTGAATCGCCTGGTTTTCCAGTAGGAGGAAAAACTCTTTCTGCTGACTTGTGGAAGAAACGCTTTTTTCCCATCAGCAGCTTTCTGAATGGCATCCTCCAGGATCTTACCAAACAGGAGGTCCCCCTGGAACGGGAGACCACACAAGGACGCTTTGGAGGCATAGTCCGCCCCCCAGGAATGAAGCCATAAGGCCCTTCTGGAGGCCATAGATAGGGCCATACCTTTGGCAATCATGCGAGTGATGTCCAGGGAGGCTTCAGAGCAAAATTCAGTAGCAAGGCTCAAATCCTTGAGACTCTCCAGGAGATGTTCTCTACGGACACCTTGACCAATATCTTCCTCCAAATTAGCAAGCCAAACTCTTAAGGCCCTGGAGAGAGTGGTCAGCGCCACTGCCGGATGAAGGGCGGAGCCTAGCGCCAGATAGGCTTTAATTAGGTCACCATCCATACGCTTTTCCATAGGTTCTCTTAAGTATGCCATGGAGTCTATAGGAAGCGTGGTCTTTTTAGCCATATGGATCACTGCGGCATCAACCTTGGGAACCGAATTCCAAAGGCAGCAGTCCATGGCAGAATAAGGATAAGTCCTTGTACTTGTTTTTCAAGGTGGACTTCCTCTCCGGCTTATTCCATTCCTGAAGGATCATGTCCCTTATAGAGGAATGTACTGGGAACGTTGGTCTATTAGGTTTCAAGTCCTCAAAAAACCTGTCAGCCTCTCTCAATTCAGATTTTTCTTCCGTGAGGCTAAGAGTGTCTCTGAGGAGGGTAATAAGTCTATCTATAGATTTAGAGTCCAGAGACCTGGAGGCATAGTCAGCCTCCTCCTCCCCCTCATCAGAGACCTCCCACAGGTCAGGATCCTCCTCAGAGCTGGAAGACTGAGGTTCCGCTCTGCGTCTCTTAGGAGGGCCACCACATCCCGTGGTAGACTTAAAGCCCTCAGCAATTGCACGGGAAATCCAAAGCTTAAGGTCGTCCTGCGGTGAAGTCTTACTGGGGACATTAGCCGCTTCCGACAAGCATTCCCTGCAGAGGTTCCTTCCAGGTGGAGCAGGTGATGAACAATTGATGCATCTGTTGGTCTTTTCTCTGGATTTTCTTGCTGGAGAATCCAACTGTTTGGGGCTGAAATAAAGCCATATATAACATATATTACAGGCTCAGTATGGCACTCTTTTAATAACCCCCCCCTGAACAAAATAAATGGCTCACCTATGTTTTCTAGAGAGGGATCTAGCAGAGGCAGAGGGAGAATCCATACTATGAAAGGAACAAAGGCAAAATCAGAACACATCCCTAAAAAGCCCAAAAAGGTAAACTGGAAAGCAAACCCAAAGCCCCCAGCAAAAACCATGCAATCCTACCTCATAACGGCAGAAAACACACTCCAGGCAGCCAGGAGACAGCAAGAAGGAGAAGTGGCGAAAGTTCAGACCGCAAATCAGAAGTTCCGAACAGCTGACAGGCAAGTGTCAGCATTCCCTAAATACCTCTGCGCCCGGTCCGCGCATGCGCAAAGCGCTGGAACGCACGCCATGCGTTCCAAGCCTCGCGGCCGTCGCGAGGCACTTCCGGGTTCGGCAATTCCGCGGCTGGAACGCACACCGCGGAAAACCAGCAAATCTGGCCGAATACAGCCCCCACAAGGACAACAACTCCCAGCAAGCCCCCAGGGGCAATACAGGGCACGCAGACAGGAAACAACACCCCATAGAGCCCAACAGCACCCTCCATCAGGATGACTGCAGTATGGATCCCCAAAGCACTGCCAACAAGGTAAGGGGGGGGATTTCGACCCCAATTACTAGGTGCACTTCCAGAAACAAGGGGAAATTTTTAAGGATAACCAACCCCAGGAAGCTTAGAACAGTGTCTCCCACAGAACACTAAACATACATCCCACGCAGCAGTTCAGTACTTACTCTGAACCTGACCCAGTTAGTCCTGCTCATGCAGGCTGTTTACTGGGTCCTTCAAATGAAGAGAGGCTGAACTTCATTTGGAACGAACCCACGACAAACGCAGGAAGGTGGCCATAAAATAAAAAGTAAAAAGTCCTGTAGAACTTGCTAAGGACAGGAAAAAAGACTGTGGTGTAAGGGGAGGAGGGACTCTTTATACCTATCAGTCTAATTAATTAATTAATCTAATTAATTCCTGTCCTGTGACTGCTAAGGGAGGAGCTACCCATAAGTGATGCTGCCATGATTAGCCAGGAAATAATAATATAAAACTACTTATAACTTGCACTTAAATTAACCCATGCTTCCTCTTTTAAGGTATAAAGGTAGAAATTTTGCACAAAGCTTTGTGTACAGATATTGGCCACCATTACTCCCCCATAGATGCATTACTTCCTCCCCTTCAGCTCATTTCCATTGAATAAATTAAAATAATTGGTTTTCACCTTTTCTGTTTATGTATTCTTGCCCGTCCGTCACTAATAAATTGAGGACATTCTCACAGAACGTAGTCAGTTCTTCTATTCTCATTTCTGCTCCTGTTCTGTTTGCGTTCAGATTGTCCAGTTTTTCCTGAGTTCCATTTATGTCCGAGGAATAGTTTCCAGTGTCCGTGTCAAACCTCCACAATTCTACTCCTCTATACGCAGTCCGGTAATATGATTGGAAAGAGCCATTCTCAAATTTTTCGCAGCCATGAATGGCTTGTTCAGTGTCGTTACCTGAGAGACAGAAATTGCCTTAGTAACAAAACATGAATGCAAATGACTCCCAGAGATAAAAGATGTTATACGTCAACTCTCATGACTCTCATCAAGCCCTTTGGCTTCCGGACAACTGACTAAATATCATGGAAGATGGTAAGAAATCTGTTGGCTTTATATATAGGGGGCGTTATTAATTAGTGCAACATTTCCTTAAAACATTTTCACAGGTGGAATGAATGTGGACAGAAATATTTGTTTAGAAATGTTATTGCAGTGTGTCAGACTGATAAAATTAATACATTCTGACGCTGCCACGTATAAACCCACAAGCTGCGCCCCATGCGCACAACTCCACAAGCAACCTCCCCTACACACAACACCATACTCATACATACAACACAGAGTCAGATTGAGATTGTCCTGGGACCTAGGCCTTATGAGCGGTGTGAGCGGAATGTTGCGTGGTGGGGAGGCTGAGTGTAGCTCAGTATTGTGTATGAGGTAGCTGAGTGATGTATTTGTTCGGGGAGCGTGAGTGTGCCTGTGTGTGGTGGTTCAGGCTTGTCTTTGTGATGGCTTATTGAAGCTGTGTGTGGTGGCTTATTACAGCTGTATGTGGTGGCTGAATTTTGTTTGTAGAGAAGGCTGAGTGTTGTGTGTGTTAAGTGGAGGCTGAGCGTGACTGAGTATTGTGTGTTGGGGAGGAAGTTGAGTGCATGGTGTGAGGTCTCCCATCATAACTCTCCTTATATTGTTTTTTTTTTTTAAGCTTGTCTGCCTCCTTCTTATCGATTGGATATCTCTGGTGGTCCTTAAGAGGACTCTCTGGGCTGGATCGTTAGTGGTCTGGATATAGGGTGTGGGGTCTGCAACTTTGCTGCATGCAGTTCACTTTAAGAACTCTTTCACAGGAGCTTATCACGAGTAGAAAATGACTGAGACAAAATAGTCCCTACTTTGTCTCTGTATATCTTTTGACTGGGTTGGAATTTTAGTGAAATTCCAACCCAGTCAGAATGAGTATTTCATAAACATTCTATCTATATGAAATACTCATTCTGGAGGGGGAGGGGTTTACAGAGTTGCTTTTACTTCCTTAATATACATTTAGTCATCGCAAAATTGTATATTGTATCTAGTATTTTAAATAACCGTTTTTATGTTAAATTTACATGATAATTATGGCAGCTTTTTGTTGGATGAGTTCCCGGATAACCCTGGTGGAACCTCTAAACTCATGATAACGCATATCCTGCTAGCTGCTAAACAAAGCTTTTTTTTTTACATCTGAAGAAATGTCCCATGGAATACCGTGTACCTTACATAACGTTAATAAGGTATGGGAACTTTGGCGTACTTATGACTTCACCCAACTAATAAATCTTATTAGGCCTTGATTCCTCCCAATATGTAATACCAGTCCAGCAAGGGTTGTGACTGCATACATACTTTTGAATGGAGTATTGTTACAGTTTTTCTACTTCAATGATTTTGGTATCTGAATTACGGGTGATCTATTGTGTAATTGTAAACTTGAAAACTTTAATTAAAATTGAAACATTTAAAAAAAAAAATCATCATACTTTTGTGTGAGTGCACGTTATAATGCAAATTGCCTTCATACCCATTGAGGTATTCCTAATAAACTTTTCATCTCTCCAGAGTTCGAGCTGAAGATCGACCCAGGAATAGTTTGATGGCATCTTCTTTCTCCACGGGACGAGAGGGTCCAGCCAATTGTCATTGCTGTCGTACCAATACACGGGGATGTCATTCAGGTATAAATCAGCAAAAAAATCTGGATTTGCAATTGGAAGGTAGGTGTGATGATATGTCACGGTGTTGCTATCTGGGAAGAAAATGAAGATACTGATGACTTCTAGTGAATAAAATATGCATTTATAGGATTACTTACTAAAGGGACAAATGTCAGTAGTTCAAAGTGAATTTCACATGTTAAAATTAAAAAAGCCAAACTGGAATCATGGGTGACTTGGAGAATATTTATATAATATTACGAAATGAATCCTTGGATTGGCAGCGTTGGCACACCCTCTGTGGCTCCTAGCTGGGCTGTGCGACTGCTGTAAAAATAAACCTACTTCCTTGTATCTCAGGTTTCTCACATAATTATCTTTGAACGCTGAGAGTCTCAAACAGACCAGCTCTCCAAGTACCTGATAGCACTCCTCTTTAGTATGTGTGTGATCTAAGCCTAGCACATATATTCGGTGCTTAGAACCCTACTGTTCTTTATAAAGATTTGGCCGGATAAGGGTATATCCCACCTATATTTTAATTAAGGTATTTATGCGTTGTGTTATTTTGAGACTACATATCAATACATTTTCATTTGGTTTTGATTTTTTTTTAGCTTTTCCTTTGTATTTTTAGTAGTTTTATCTCTGTGTCTGAAGCTTCCACTTTGTAAGGAAAGGAATATTCTTATTGCTACCTACATGTAAACCAGTAGTTGTACTTTTATTTTTTTTAAACATCTTATTCATTTGGACGTTCATGAAATGTACGGACGGTGTCCCTGGCACAGCCTGACATTCAATGCAAATTCCAAATCTCCCATGATTCCCAGTGAGCAGAAAGAAAAGTGTGCTTTATACTTATGTTTTCTGGGGTGGGTAAAAACGGAATTCTCACCAGTTCCGCTGAGGTTTTTGTTGCAGGGATAAGACTGCCTTGAGTTACTGTTCATCACACAGCCACTAGAAGCACTTCTTCCTGTTTCAAAGAGCTTGACTCCGTGAAATGACACTGGACATCCTCACAATTTGCATGAGGATGTCCAGATTCTTCAAATCACGTATTGGAAAGCACTGAATCACTGCTTCCTCGTGGGGAAAGTCTAATGCATGTGGCACTCACCGCCATGCGAGTTAGGTTCCTCCCTCAGCGCTGACGTCGCAAGAGGAGGCAGAGAGGAAGCCAGTGCCAAAGGCACTGGAATAAGGTGAGTCAAAATAGGATTTTATCCCTTTATTTGGTAGTGGGTGTGAGTGGGCAGAGGAACACTTCAGTGTTAAAAATACAGCTTTGCATTCCTAACACTAAAGTGCTCCTTTAAACCAAAAATTGTGGAGATCTGAGAAAGGAAGTTCAAATTTTAGGCCACATATCAGAGTTGGATAATAGCTGAGCTAAGAAATATTCATGTAGGAGATTATTGTTCCTACCTCAACTGATTTGGCTTTGAGGACCCACCCAGCTCCTCAATCTGCACCCATCCTGTTTTGCCAGGTAAGGACATGCATTTGTCGGCTAAAACTGTTATAAGATCACGCACAGGCTGTAAATTAAATAAACAGGTTCACACCCAGATCGACTCCAAACCCACGGGCTCCATAGTCTTTCAATATTTTGCATTGACCCCCGAAAGTGACATCACCTTTAATGGTCTGGTGGCAGCCTGATGCAGGGGAAGTTAGCTGTACCTACCTGAAGTTGTTCCTCGCCTTGCCGCCTCCAAATACTTTACATCCGGGGGGGGGGGAGGGTTAAGAGGGGTTATTTACTAAACTAAACTAAACTAATAAAATTTAAGGTGAAAGCAGCCAAACTGAAAGCATAGCTCACTTATTGTTCCCGTTTGACTATTTTCACCTTAAATTTGATATTCGCTTTGAATCCACTTTGAATTACTGACAATTCTCCCTTTAGTGAATAATCCTGTGATAATAAACTGTTCATCTCATACTGTATTGTATATTATAAAGCACAATATATAAATTGCACAAAAGGTCAGTAAAAACAGAATAAAGAATAACTGACCTGTGTGGGACGTGTGCACCATTAAACTCAGGAGAAGGCTGGAGATTACAATGGAACCCATGTCTGCTCCGGAGTTCTAGATCTGATACGAATGGATACAAATCCTACAGAGAATATCAAAACATGCAGAACGAGGTGTCACCTAGCTTCGAGGTGGATACCAACCAATTAATAACCCAGCCCTTCATTTTAGGACACAGATCCATATTGTGTAATATTTGCTGAATGCAGGGAATAACTTTCAGTTTCACTATTGAGTGATTAATTTACAGCTCTGATATTTACAGTGTGAGTTAGTAAAGTGAGAATTCAAAGTAAATTTAAAATTTAAGGTCAGAATAGCTGAGATGGGAAGTATAGCTAACTGAGAGAATTGTTTCCAATTCTAACAACCCTGTTTATCTAGAAAAGGTTTCTGAACAAGTCACGTGGTGAGAAAAATGTAACAAAGTGTAAAATTTACATGAAGTAAACAGCTAAATTATGGATTGACAACACATGTGACGTTAGTTCTCTTTACAGTATCATACCCCTTCATGTAGGTATAGAGGCAGTAAACCATTTTTTTAAAATAAAATCTGATTTTAAAGAAGAACATATAGATTATATTTTGGAAGGTACTCTTTTAATCCTTACTAACAATTATTGCTAGTTTAAAGTTATGTTTTTTATGCAGACCTGTGGGATGGCAATGGGCACCAAATTTGCACGTTGTTATACAAACCTGTTTATGGTATACTGGGGAGAGAAATTCATTTACCAGGGTCATTCCTGGAGTGCAAATGTGGTGCCCTACCTCCATTTCATAGATGACATTTATTTTATGTGGAAAGGCAATGAAAGAGATTTGGACCATTTTTTTAAAATATCTTAACAGCCACTGGGGCATAATTTTAACATCCACATGGAGCCCCACTGGCATACATTTTTAGCTCTAAATATCTGTGTACAAGATTTTACTATTAAGATAAGAATTATTTTAAACCTGTGGATGCAAACAGTTACATAATGTCACGCCGCCCGCCGGCGCTGCTCCTGCTCCCAAAGCAATCCATAGATTCATAGGCTTTGCCAGCTATTACCACAGATTTTTAAAGGGATTCTCCTCAGACATATCTTCCATTACCAGTCTCACATGAAAAGGGGCTGAAACCCCATGTCTGGCCCTCTGCAGCTTTGTCTGCCTTTGACAAACTTAAATCTTTCTTTTCTACTGGCCCGGTACTTGGACTTGGAGTTACATCTTTTTCTTCCTCGTATCACCCCCAGACCAACGGGGCTAGTGAAAGGGTTAACCAGTCAATAGAGGATTTTTGAGATGTTTCATATCACACAATCATGACAACTGGTACAATCTCTTGTCTTATGCTGAATTTGCGCATAACAACGCTACTCATGATTCTTCCCAGCATATTCCTCCTTACATCACTAGTGGTAGACATCCTCTTGTTGTGCCCTTGCAGTTTCATGAGACTGGTTTACCTGCTCTTGATTGCCACCTCCACGATCTTTAAGAGAGGTGGAAGCACGTGCAGCGTGCTTTGTCTTTGGCCTCCTCTCGTCATAAGGTCTATACTGACAAACGTCGCTCTATGGCACCTAATTATGTTGTTGGAGATAAGGTCTGGTTTTCCACTCGCAACATCCGGTTGAAAGTTCCGACCAAGAAGTTGGCACCCAGGTTCATCGGCCCATATGGGATCTCCAGGAAAATGAGTCCTGTGTCTTAAGCTTTGGCGCTGCCTCCGGCATTGCGTATCCCCAATGTGTTTCATGTATCCCTGCTTAAACCTTTGTTGTGCAATCGCTACACTAGGCGCTCATTCCGTCTTTCGCCTGTGTCAGTTCATGGCAAGGAGGAGTATAAGATCCAGGCGATTGTAGACTCTAGATGGGCAGGGTGTGTTGCCGTATTTAATCCATTAGAAGGGTTCCTGCCCCCGACGTTCATGCTGCTCACTTGCTGCGCGCTTTTCATGCCCGGTTTCCCGATATGCATACCAACGAGACAAACATGCCCAAAAGGGGGGCGTGTCTGCCAAAGAATTGGAAGGCCAGTCTGGCATGAATGCATGTCTGGCTGTATGCCAATCATGAAGGTTGGCCAACTAAGGGCATTCTATGCAGACAGCACCCTGAGCTTGGCATAAATGCGCCTAATGAAGCGCTCGCTCCATGCGTTCTAAGGACTGTACCCTAGCACTTACTTGTCCTCTCCTCTCCTTGCCTTCTTACTAGCAGGCAGAAGCTCCTGGAATATAGGCCGGGACAGAAAAAAGGAGTGTAAAAGGGAACATGACACAGTGTTAGAGAGACCGAATCAGCAAGACTATTTGAATAGTGCGCAAAGTCAGCTTTACCTTAACTTATTTCATTGCTAGCCAGTTCAACCAAGTTTTGTTCCCCTACATCCCTCTTAAGTTTCCTACTTACACAAGAGCATGTGAAGAGTACTAGAAATAATCAATGGACCTATTCCATGGGCATGGGCTTGAAGCTGCAGCTCATTCAGCCCCTATGTTAATCCGGTCCTGGGCTGCACCAGCAGTAGTTTCGCCACTGGACACAAGTCATCCCTTAGGATGATTTTGGGAGATCCTGATACATCATCTACAATGCAACACACTAGAGCCAAATGGATTAATATCTTATACATAGGTATCTGCACTATTGTGTCTTTTTTTTGGTTTTCCCTATGGTTGACCATTATACCCAGTACCAGAGAAGTATTGTCTTGTATTGCTTCACCTATTGTGTGTACTTTTGAATTATTGATGTACGCAGAGAGATACCCATTGAGGATGGCATGGTAACTACCACGTTCCTTCCTGTTAAAATAACACAGAACTCTGAATTTATGTTGCACTTTGCAAACTTGCAAACTTCTAGTTCAAATTAGCGAGCTATATGTTGATCAGGTCAAATATTTAAGAGTGAATGGAAAACAATTAATGCTAAAAAGTTGCTCAGCAGAACTATCTTGTCTGGAAAACCAATGAATCATCCAGATTGTGCAACCTGGAATGAGAAATGTAGAGTCATAGCATTCGTATATCAATATTAAATAGGGGACTTTTTGATCCATAGTAAACCGGTCAGGCAAGCAGATGAGCTTTTTCTGGAAATGTCAAGAAACCACATGGAGTCCTAAAGCTTTTTTTTTTTCAACTGTTGTTGGACTATACGAACATAAATGCTGTTTTTATTTTATCATTCTTGAAAATAAATCTCTCTTCAATATGAATGTCTCACGTCTTTTTTGGTACAATAATTCAGTAAGCAAGAAATAAAGAAATGTGATAAAATTCTGAGTATACAGTTGTTTGGAATGTGTTACTGGGAGTTTTATTAAACTGAGATTTGTCAGGAATTACATAATTGTAGGTAAAAAAAACCTGAGCTCGAAGAAATTGCCTGCTAAATTGCATTTTCTATTTAGCCAATAAACCCCTTTGAATTGTTTAACCTCCGCAATTAATAGACCATTAAAGGCATCTCAATGAAGTGGTCAAGGCGTGATGATCCTGTTGTTTTAACGCTTAATCGCAGGGCTAAACACACCTCTAGTGGCTATCTTTCAGACATCCATTAGAGGCGCTATCACTGCAACAACTGAGATTGACTTGGTCATGTGGCGTTCAATATCTATGAGATGCTGCTCATGGTGCATTGGATTCAATGCTTCCCTACGTAAAGAATTTGATTGGATAAGTGCAGTGCTTGCCGCACATGCACTTCTCACCTGTAATGATTCTCTACGAAAATAATTTGATTGTACACGGAGTGCGAGAGGAATTAGCAAACCAGATGACCACATGGGAGGATGGGTTGCCGGCTGCCAGGACTATGAGGCGTCGCTGAAAAAAATTGTGAAAAAATACCTTTACTTCCAATGATTTTATTAAAGTTCTGGGGGGCTCTAATCTACGTAGGGAGTAAAACATTAAAGAGTTCGAATACATATTCACGCCATTGTGTTCCTTTAAACAATCTACACACATTACACACTAACAGGATTATTGACTAAAGTATAAATAATAAAAAAAAATCAAAGTGGATTTTAAAATTCAGGCCAAAAATGTCTTGTCTTGGAGAATTTTGCCCTAAAATGTAAAACTAGCTTTGAATGAACATCCTTGAAAAACCTTGACATTATCACCATAGATAATTTAGTTGTTTAATCCGTCATGTGTATTTACAGTGTTTTTCAATATTTGTTTATACTGTTTATCTCAGTAAATATTATTATAATTAGCATTATTATTATTATTATTATTATTATTATTATTATTATTATTATTATTAAAGACAATTTGATGCCACAAAGCACAGACTGAGAAAAATAACAAGAAGGAAATAATTAACACTTGGGGAAAGACTATTGAATCTATAACAGAGGAGGACTGGGGTAATCCACAGCCAAAACATGATGGGAGCAAAATGTATGTAAATGTATCATTTCTGGACCTTTCTGCGGAATTGTGTCAATCAAAACTGCATGACAGTGTGGTGGTCATAATGGACAATATGACTAAATGTGCAAAATATTCACAAACAATATTATGAAAGTCTTTGGATGTGCTATATCTCTGCTCTTCAATTTGGCCACTTCAATTTCTGTTTAACTATATATATATATAGCTCAAAATGTGCACTCACCCAATAGACATTGGCAACTCGAAATTCACTACTGAACCTGTCCGACCCACTTATTATATTTAAAAAACAAAAAACTATGAAATAGATAGAAAACGTATCTTGAATCCAACGGGCGAGATCTCCCTCATATCCACTTCCCGTCTGACTACCGCTGCATCACCCGAGATCCAGTCAAATGCTTCTCTAAGAGAAAGATTTGATCTTGTTAGTTTTCAGAGATCATGCAAGCTTAATGTTCCGGGGTGGGATGGAAGCTTTAAAAACTCATTGCAGAAAACGAGGAGGCAGGGAGGTCAAGCTTTCCCTTGTAGGCGAACTGCCTGAAAGACAGAAGCTGATTACGTCTTCTACCAGCATGCAGTGAGTGCTGACGACAGACAGGACCTCCATGAGGGGTTCAGCTGTACGGGGCCTGGGCCACCCACACGGCCTGGTGTGCCCGATCCCTATACCTCCACTGTGCATATATATAGTGCGTACCATTATATATATAAGATGCCAAAATGCCAGAGTATTGCAGAATGCAATGATACCTTTTTTTATTGGACTAACATAATATTTCAAAGACAAGCTTTCGAGAGTGTCCTCTCAAGGCCTGAGGAAGTGGATACTCTCGAAAGCCTGTCTTTGAAATATTATGTTAGTCCAATAAAAAAGGTATCATTGCATATTGCAATACTCTGATATTTTGGCATCTTGTCTACTGGACTAATATGGCTAATCCAATCTACACTATACTGTATATATATATAGAAACAGCAAAAAGAGCCGCACTCCAGGGACTTGTATTTGATTAATAAAACTTAGCTTTTATTTAATCCATTAAAGGTTACAGAAAACATGTCAACGTTTCAGCTCCAACGTGGAGCTTTCATCAGGACAAACAGGGTCTGAAATGTTCCAACAAATCCACCAAATATGTGTAAAATCACAGTGTCCTCCAATGATCTGGGATTTCCATAATCTTTATAGTTGGTGCCTTATATAATATATTATATAATTGGTGAAAGACTTCAAACTCCTTCCCCATAAGTGAAAATATCAGGAGTTAGTATAACAGAGCAAACAGCAAGGGGAGCACGTCTCAGAGAACCGAGATGCTGATCTCACATTCGCAATGGTTGAAGAATATAGAATTTGGAATGTGAATGGCTAACTGTGAATGTGCATTTCTGTGTAGAATGAGAGAGTAGATAAATTATACAGTGTGTGTGTTTTGTTGCAGTAAAAGCTAACAGTATTATGACATTCTCAGTTAAAATGCCATGCAGAACTTGGAAAATAACATTTCTTCATTTCTCACACTTTTTTTTTAGCTTTATCCATATTAAATTATGTCCCATATACAAATATTTGACATGAAATGAAAGCCCTATTTTTCCTGAAAAAAAATTATATATAAGTGTGGGTGCACGTAATATGAAAGAGGTAAATTAAGCTTGATCAAACGTATAGCTGAAAAGGTATAAGAGGTTAAGGACCACTTCTAACCAAATTCCATAATAACAATGAAAACTATCATAACAATCTGTTCTTTAAGGATGCTATTCCAAAATAGAATGTCCACCTCAACAAACAGCTATCGATGATACAGAAACTGGCCATTCGTCCTAGAATGATGTCTTTAGGACTATTAGTGATGGCCAAGAGCAATGTCTGGTCTGTGAGTGATTAAAGTAACTCTAACCCCAGAACAATAAGAGTAAACCATCGGTCTTCACTTTATTATCCAGTTATTCCCTCATGTTCTACATTAGTATTATAAAATGTAATTTTTTTCATGTCCTTGTTTGTCTTTGTTATTATGTCATTGGAGACAGTCATGGCTGATTAATTGGTATTACACAACTATAAGCTCAACCCTGTTCTCCCCGTTTCACTCTGTAAATTAAGGCTGAAAGTACCTCTTCTTTTTACCCATTGAAGATGATTACAGGAACCAGAGGAAAAAAAGGCTTTCAATTTCCATGTGTAAGGGGCAACAAAGAGTGCTTGTAAAAGTGTAACTAGTGCGTACCATTGATAGTAGCTGAATCCTGCATTATGACCATTGCCAACTCCTCTTATTGTCCCACTCAATACAATGAAGAATCTACAAATCTATAACTCTGTGTCACAAAATCAGTTGATTTTTTTTTATTTCTCCCCAGCCTGATTATATGGGGAACCACAGCAAGTTATATATTGCCAGAATTCAAATCAAATGTACTGCAGGGTTGGACGTAATAAGTGTGTACACACACCATTCATCCTCCTAATTGTTCTTCCATGCCCATTACATCTTGGTCTCTAACACATGTCTCACCCCTAAATTCCTCTCTCTAAGGTTCCCTTTTCCCTAATGGTGTCACCCTCTCTTTTTCCAGAGATAAGCCGTAAATGCTATATTTTTTTTTTTGTTTTTTGAATTTTTTATTTTTGCAGTGCATATGAGGGTAACATACAAGCGAGCGGTACCCCAAAGGCATTCCGCATGCATATTTCAGCACAATGTTAACAGAACAATATGAACAGTGGGGTATGTCATAACAGTGCACTAATTTTTTGTTTAAATGCAGGATTTTCAAGTTTAAAGCATGCTAGTTAGATATACATATCATGAGTTTCTCAAGCTGAATTAAGCCATCAGGTGTGTGGCCCACGGGTTCACATGCAAAGTTATCTGTCGCTGGCCTAAGCAGTAAGATAGCGCCTCACACCTTTAAACCTACATTCTTGCCATTGCTGTCATATGTGACTATCTACGTGATAAACAGGTTGCCACCAACTAGGTTCCACTCTTATATGCAAATAGTTACTGATTACCCTGACTGTGCGTTTTAAGGGCAAGCCTAGTACAATAAACATGTTTGACAATATGGAGACTGGGTGCAGGCTGTATTAGCATGTCCAACCTGGTGGGTCATGTCAGGGTCTATTAACTTACGACCGTGAGCGTGTATAACTGCTCTGGAGTGTACACAGAGGCTTTAGTGCGGATGGCTGGGGTCACCACCAGCTCCAACCGGCACAAAGTGGGAGGCAATGGGAATGCAGTCTGTGCTTAGTTGTGGGGAGAGTCCCTGCAGGTCCCCTGAGCTCTCTTCATAGCGTCCCGGTTGCTGTGTGAGTCGAGGAGTCTAGCTTCACAGACCTTAGTTTCCAGACAAGGGTTGTAGCCCTGCGTGGTCGGTGGATGAGGATGTTGTCCCTGTGTTTTCTTCCAGCCCCGATTGGTGGTAAGGCGTGCTCAAGCGGAGGTTATCGCTTTGGCATGGGCAGGTGGAGTAGGTGTGGGCTGTAGGGTTTTCTGCCTGTCTTCGTTCCAAGGCTTGTTCCAAGTGTTGCAGCGCGGCCGTCGGCCATTTTGGTGCCACCGCGTGGGAGCTTTTCTTCTGCGGCTTCAGGCCGCCCAGGCACGCGTGCAAGGCGTTAGCCCACCTGATGGGGACCGGGATGACCCCCCCGGCCCACAGGGGGGGGAAACGGGACCGGGCAGGAGCCAGGCCGGCATTAGTAGATCAGGACGGAGAGCAAGGCAGCGGCCGTCCGCCCCACTCCCCGCTCGGGTAGGCCTCCATCTCCGATCCCCAGAGTCTCTCACCAGGACCCAGAGCCACCCATGGACGGGTGCTCCAGCTACACCGGGACACTCCAGAGCTTCGTGCCATGGACCCCCGGTTTGGTACAAGTCGGGTAGGTTGGGTATATGCCCCAGTGTTTAGGTTTTCCTCGGGAGCCCAAGTGATTTGCAGCCTGTCGGCATGGCCGCCCGGCCCCGCCCCCGTAAATGCTATATTTTAATTTACTGAAGTGTCTCTCTGCTGCAAACATCTTGGCTTCAATGTTGAATGGATTCCAGTGTGCCATTACTCAAGACCTTTATTCTAAACAAAAACATTCAAACAAAATAATGTGTTCACATAATGGGTCGTGTCTCGTGTGACCTGTTTTCTCACTGTAAAATGTCTTTATAAATCATTGGAAAGTTCAGAGATAGCAACTCTTTAATAATATGCACTAATGGGCAAAAACAAAAACTTTAAAAATTTACATTTCTTTGATTTCTAATAACATCAGTATTTTTTTAGAATAAAATAACATTAAAATATTATAACATAACAATGAAATTATATTATAAAAGTATACATCATTGGAACGAACATTTTATGCAGAATGTAACGAAACACACTTTATTAAAAGAAGTTATACACAGAAAACCATGAAAAAACTAAGAAAACTGCGGTATGGCTTCTCACATTTTTTTATTTTTTTTTAGTACTGAAGCCTTGATTTAGTATTTTTGGAGAAGCTCTCCAAATGATTTAATATTATGAAAACTATTTTTTAATTTTGTAATATTTAGATTTTTATTTTATGTACGTGATTTTTTGTGATTTTTTTTAAATACATTCTTTTAAAATATATATTTTAGTACTTGCAAAAACATTTCAACGTTTATCCAGAAATATTAAATAATTTGAAAAGCTTATTCAAAAATATTACATTGAGGCGCGAGTCGGGAAACGTTGTGTCGCAGTTGCAACCTTACAATGGCATCGTATGGAGAGATCCAAATATTTTAGTTTATCAGGTTTTATAATGTCAAAATCAAGATGATATCTGATGTCCAAAATATAGAAAATAACAATACAGCACTGAATACAGAATTTTTTTTAGGGCTGCGGTACTTTTAAAGACAGATAATCCTTTCTTAAGATAGGAAAGACGCAAATCAGATTGAACCTTCACTGAGAGTGCCCACAGAAGGGAGTTCATCCTAAACTATATTTTTAATTAACGAGACGTAAACGCAACATCTTGTGCATTATTGAGTTGGTAATTAAGGGACCTCAGTAGTTTGTCATCAGTGATAAAGTCCACGAGGAGATGTGTATGTCAGTCTCTTGGAGATGGATCTTATTTTTTGGTATTCGGACATGAAATGACGGAGCTGAGAACGGGATCCTTAGACATTCAGTGAATTCAGGAACTGGGATCATTGTTGAAAATCGAACCCATCCTGGCTGTAAAAGTTTTAAAATGAAAGTGGAAATGATTAGTATATTAAACATAATTCAAAAATCAACCGTATGTGACAAATAATTCCAATAAGACCTTACAATAATATAATGAATGAATAGTACTGTACGCCATGTAAATTATTATTGCCCGTTAACGGGACACTATACCATTAGGAATTCAGATATGTGTGTCCTCATTATTTAGATTCAGCGGCTCACCTAAATAATATATTAAAAATAAAATCTCACTTGGTGAAACCCCCCACTCTTTTTGTAACTTCATCTGCCCCCTGCTATGGTCCTTCATAAGGAGTACAGGGGATGAGATGAGAAGCTCATGCACATTGAGCAACGTGCTCATCCAACCAAATGCCTTCTACGAGAAGCATTCAGAGATGACATGTGAGAACCCGGTCTGACGCAGGACGACAGCCACTGTAGGTGTGTTTAGCCTCGCAGTGTAAACATTGCTGTATTTACTAAACAATGATAGGAGCTCTACACACAGGCCACTTCATTGAGATAAAGTGTTCTGGGTGCCTAGAGTGTCCATTTAACAAAACAAAGGGAGGGTGCAATAAAGGGAATATGTCTATTAATTGGCTTTATCCACATTTTTTTACATTTTAATTTAGTTTTAACCCCTTAACGACGCTAGACGGTTCAGGACCGTCATCGGCATTTTTGCGTTGCCGACCGACGACGGTCCTGAACCGTCCTAAATTTAAGAGGTACTTACCCGATCGCCGTCGTTCCCCCGGCGGCGATCGGCGGTGCTCCCGTTGTGGGGAGACTGCCTGCAGCCCAGACAGTCTCCCCATGGCGAATTAGGACCCCTGTGGCCATGTGATCGCCCAACAGGGCGACCACATGGTCACAATAGGTGTCCAAGTATCTGCCTGCAGGGGGACTGTCTGTGCTGACAGGCAGTCTCCCTGCCAGTGTAAAAAAAAAAAAAAAAATTAAAGTTATAGTGAATAAAAAAAAAATATTATTATATGTGTATATATATATATATATGATATATAGACATATATTATACCTATATAATATATGTCTATATATCATATATATAATGTCATGCTAAGTTTATTTTTATATTAATATGTACATATATTAATATAAAAATACACTTATTATTAAATTACACACATATATATATAATATATATAATAACTATATATATTGTATATATATATATTATTATAAAATACAAATAATAAGTAAATTAAATTAAATTAAAAAAATAAAAAAAATAATAAAAATTTTAAAAAAAATTATATATCTATACGAAATTTTATTCTAACTGTATTTTGATATTAATATATATATATTTATATCAAAATACACTTAGAATGAAATTGTATATATATCTATGTATATATAAATAAATAAAAAGAATACGAACTATTCATATGTCCATATACAAAATTACATAAATAATTATATAAATATACATGTAGACTTCAAATATATAAATATGCATATATATTTAAATTCTACGTGCGTATTTATGTAATATTTTTACATAATTAAGTAATTTTATTAATTGCAATTTGAGGGACCTGCCTGCCAACCCACGCCGAAATTGCAGAGAATTTAATTTGCGAGCACTGTATTTTACCCTGTAACGTTCTACGACACCCTAAAACCTGTACATGGGGGGTACTGTTTTACTCGGGAGACTTTGCTGAACACAAATATTAGTGATTCAAAACAGTAAAACATATCACAGCGATGATATTGTCAGTGAAAGTGACTTTTTTTGCATTTTTCACACACAAACAGCACTTTTACTGATGATATAATTGTTGTGATACATTTTCCAGTTTTGAAACACTAATATTTGTGTTCAGCAAAGTCTCCTGAGTATAAAAGTACCCCCCATGTACAGGTTTTATAGCGTTTTTGAAAGTTACAGGGTCAAATATATGGGTCAAATATTTTTACATTGAAAATGGCCAGGTTGGTTACGTTGCCTTTGAGAGCATATGGTAGCCCAGGAATGAGAATTACCCCCATGATGGCATACCATTTGCAAAAGAAGACAACCAAGGTATTGCAAATGGGGTATGTCCAGTCTTTTTTAGTAACCACTTAGTCACAAACACTGGCCAAAATTAGCGTTCAATTTAGTTTTTTACTTTTTTCACACACAAACAAATATGAACGCTAACTTTGGCCAGTGTTTGCGACTAAGTGGCTACTAAAAAAGTCTGGACATACCCCATATTGAATACCCTGGGTTGTCTGCTTTAAAAAAAATATGTACATGTGGGGTGTTATTCAGCGATTTATGACAGATAATAGTGTTACAATGTCACTATTGATACATTTTAAAAATGTATGTTTTGAAACCGCAATATCCTACTTGTACTTATAGCCCTATAACATGCAAAAAAATAGCAAAAAGCATGTAAACACTGGGTATTTTTAAACTCAGGACAACATTTTGAATCTATTTAGCAGTTTTTTTCATTCACTTTTGTAGATGAGTAAAAGATTTTTCACATAAAAGTCAAAAAACATGTATTTTTTTCAATTTTTCATCATATTTTTTCATTTTTTTTAAATTAAATTACATGAGATTATATAAATAATGGTATGTAAAGAAAGCCCCCTTTGTCCTGAAAAAAACAATATATAATTTGTATAGGAACAGTAAATGAGAGAGCGGAAAATTACAGCTAAACACAAACACCACAAAAGTGTAAAAAGATGCCTGGTCGCAAATGTACAACATCGCAAAAACAGTCCGGTCCTTAAGGGGTTAAGAGTGTATTCAGAAATATTAAACCATTTGAAAAGTTTATCCAAAAACATTAAACTTAGGCCAATGTTACCAAGATTCTCTGGGTGCAGTCCCATAATACTTTATGGGGGAGTAGTTTATGGGGTCACTCCGTTCCACCCAGAAATTCAGCTTCTCAGCAACACTAATGATCCAGAATTAAATTTCTGCATTATCAATTTGGCCAACAATTTATACTGTTTGTTGTGTTATACTAATGCTATTTATATTTGTTAATGTATTGATTTCATACACTTAATTGAATGACTGATTGGTTTTTATATGGATTACACCCTATAAATAAGGTTGTGTGTATTATGGTGATAGCTTGACAATGGCATCTGTGTAAGCCGAAATGTTGCTCATTCTGTTCCAATAAATCTGCTTTGAGAGATCCTGAGTGTGGGCACCGGATTTTCTTCTTAATAAGTGAGTGATGTCAGTAACTACTTTTACCTGAGGGTGAATGGACACCCCAATGAAATGAACCCTTTACTGGGAAATACTATGCCAAACACATGTGCTGTTCCATGAAAAGTAATGCCCAAGCAGTTTCTCCAACGGGACTAAACAAAACAAGTTTTGGAGCGTGATTATCAGCAGGCATTTCAAACTTTCACTGAACCTTCAAAGCCTTATCAGAATGCAGAAGATCAAGTAGTGTTTCCACAAGCCTCCCTTGCAAGGTCAACTGTGCTGGCAAGTACCATTCGAAGAGCTTGGGAGGTACTCAAGAAAGATGTGTCATTGCCAACGATATTTAAACTTCCTCCATTGATTAGTTATTGCACGGGGTCCAACCTAAGGTTCAGACTGGTCCATACTGAGCAATACTCGCGTATTAAAAAAAGATCTGCTTACATTGGTTAACATCGGTGTTATCGGTTTTTGAACTGTACTGCCTCCAATTCTATGGTAATTTTTTCCCATCCCAGATCTGGCAAGAAATTTAAGATCTGACATTGCATCACATGAGTGACTTCACATGTCATACAAAATCACATGTCCTTATGGATTGGTCTATAGTGGGAAAACTTCAACCGTAAGAGAAAGGAAGAAGGATCATAGATTGGCAATTAGGGCAGATATTAATCAAGTGTCACCTAACATACTAGTGGCACTTCACTTTTTGGAAGCTGATCATCCACTTCCCCCTCTCAAATTTACGGATATAGATCATATATCTACATGACCACATGGAGCAGACCATGCAATTCAACTCCCTAGACGTGAAGCCTTTTGGATTTACACCCTGGAGACTGCGTCCCCAAATTGACTGAATGTGAAAAACCTTGATTTTTGCCCCATAGAAAGCCGAGTTTTGTTTCTTTCACCATAGATACCCCAATCTTGTTTCTTGTCCCATAGATCCTGTTTCTTGCCCCAAGGGCTTACTTGTTTCAACTTTTTCCTGCTTGATTATGATATATTTTTTACATTTACAGATCCTTTTCTTATAGCGCTGATTTAATTGTCTATCATTGTAAACATGCACATTTAACAATATCTTAAGAGTTTTTATATATAGAAGGCTTGGCCTGTAATTGTGGGAGGCACTTAATTTCCCTATTTAAACCCAGTGAGCCCCTGCTTACCTGTCTTCGACGATCTCGGAAGTGCTTCAGTGTACTTCCGGTTTACAGATCCGTGACGTCAGTTTCCCGCCCGCCGGCAGCCCGGTTCAAACGCCCTGCGGCTGTATTCGTGAGTATAACGCTTTTGCCTTACACGGACGGCATCGAAATCGTAAGTTTAGCCCTGTCGCTCACGGGCTCGGCTTCACTCCGCTCCTGCATTTTCTCGGTCAGTGTAACACGTTCAGTTACACTTACACCTCGTAGTCTCGTTTAGCCGCACCGGGTTGCCATACGTTTTTCGTTCAGTTGGTGCAATACCTTCATTCTGTTCCGTTTTCTGGATATTGTTCACATTTTAAGCAATAATTTAGTAGTTACGTTTTATAAAAGGGGTTTAGGCGGTTTGTAGTATTGCCCAGTATTCTAAACTTCTGTATTTATGGTAGTTTATATGGTCCCCTTAAAGTCATAAATAGCTAAGTAGATTAAATAGGGGGTATGTTGTTCCATTGTTTTAAATGGCTGTTCATGTCCTATTTTTTGTTGTAGTCCTTACTAGTACTGACACTTCTCGCAAGTGGCCCTTCGCGGGTATACGTGTTCGCAGCTTTGTTAAAGAGGTAGGCCTCTGTGTCACCCAGTTCATTTGTGTGTATATTGTAGTTAAATAGTACGTTTCATAAATAGGTCACGTTTCTTTTCCTTTAGTTCCGTTGGTTCCCTTCAGGATAATACTCCTTTATTAGGTCAAGTAAAGTTTTCCTTCCTCTGCAGGTATGTTATTGGTGTGTCCTGGGGGGGGGGGGTTCGAGTACTAGTTGTAATTCTCCCGCCAACTTAGGTATGTTCCCATAGGCCTCTTTGCCTATAAGTTTAGAGGTCCCGCAAGGCATAGGTCAGCCCTTACGTTCGGAGGTTCAGGCCAATCGTCCCAACGCATAGCTATAGCCTTGCTTCAAAACTTAGTTAGGGCCTCACCAGTCACGGCCAAACGTTTTGCTTCTTTTTCATGTCACCGAGAGGCCAACACCCCGCCACCCACCTCAGTGGCACCAAGGCCCCACGAGCCAAATCATAGTTAGTGCCTCTCATAGCCACTTGGCAAGTAGTTAGGGCCTCATCTGCCACCAACGAAAGCTAAGCTAATACAATTTCGCCTATGGGCACTAGCCTAGTAAGTGGGGTCCCTCCAGCTATTTATTTTTCAGTACTAAACTCACCCTCTCTGCCCCCCTTAGAATGTCCAACGCTTCGGTGTTAGAAGACAATCTGTCGGTTACCAGCACCCCTCTCAGGTCGGGCACGCAGAGAAGGCAACCAACCCCTCCAAGTCCAGCTTCCAGCTATCGCTCCTGGACTATCCCTAAGATTACCGCTGAACTTAAAAAGAGGAATATCCCTTATCCGGCTTCAGCTAGGAAGAATGAACTTTTTCATTTATTAAACTCTACTGAGGATAACGAAAGGCCTGGCCCTAGTTCACAGGTTAATGTACTTAATAGCCTGGCTGAATTACACGCCATGATGGCCTCCCTAGTGTCCTCAGTTGCCACCATCAATAACAGATTGGATAACCTGGAAGCTAATAATGTTCCTACAGTCCCCGAGATTCCCGGGCCGGTTGTCCAACCCACACCCGCCCTAGGAGGTAACAGTAACCCTCCACCGGCTAGGAAAGTTACTAACGTTATTAATCCTATTCACCTAATACCGCAGTCTCTCAGACGTGACATCATAGAGGGAAAGGATGTTAACTTGGCCTCGCTACTGATAGCGGCTCAAGACGTGGTAGAAAACAGGGCGTACACGTTTGAGGATCTATCAGTAGTAATGAGGGCCAGAGATCCTAGGTTGAATAGGAAACTTAACATTCCTGAGTTTGTCTTGGCATTTGGCCTATACAGAGACGTTATCTGTACTGCTTTTCCCCTCCGCAGAGAGGACCTAGATTTGTACCTACACAAGGTGATAGAGCTAGCTTATAAGTACGGGGGCTTTGCCTTTTACGACTATCACAAGTCATTCTCCTCTAGGTCAGCCGCTTCATTGTCTCAATATAATGCAGTCACGGACTGGGGTCAGCTAGACACAGAGTTGTTTCTTATGCATTTTGCAGGTCTCAAAACCCCTTCCTGTGCCATATGCTCGTCTGCAGCTCACTCCATTAATTTCTGTCCTGAAAATGTAGCTATCCCCTCTACCAGTAACGCCAACTCCGATTTTCAGTCAACTTCCAACCAGAAGGAGATTAGAGACAAATTAGGCAGGCCAATAGTGTTCTTGGGCAAAGCTCAGGTCTGCAATAATTTTAATGCTGGGGGTTGTAGTTACAGTGCTTGTAGACTGCTGCATGTGTGCTCGCTTTGTTTCAGGGCACATGCCAAGACAATGTGCCCTAACAAATTGTACCCTAAAAAGGCATCCACTCCAATAAACATACCGAGTTTGCAACGTTACCTGGCTAATCATCCTTCTTTACATCTGGTGGAATTTCTCACGTCAGGGTTCACTCACGGGTTTCACACAGGCTTTGTCTCTCTCCCCTCAGGCATCTTGGAGTGCCCCAACCTTCAGTCAGCTCTCACAGACCCCGACACCCTACAAGTACTCTTACAGAAAGAAGTAGATAACGGCTTCATGATAGGCCCTTTCACTACTCCTCCTTTCTCCTCATGGAGAACTAACCCTCTAGGTATCGCCACTGGGAAGTTTAACAACAAAAAGAGACTTATTATTGACTTTTCTGCACCACACGCCTCTCCCACACCTAGCCTGAATGCACTAATCCCGTCAGAAGATTTTTCTCTTCAGTACGCTAGAATCGATGATGCCATTCAAGCGATTATTAACTCCGGGAAGGCAGCCTGGTTAAGTAAGTCAGATATTACTAACGCCTTTAAGTTACTTCCCATTCATCAATCACTCTGGCATCTGCACGGAGTTAAGTGGCAAGACAACTACTATTTCGCTACCAGGCTTACTTTCGGCTCCAAAAGTAGCCCCAAGTTATTCGACCTGTTCGCCGAAACCTTAACATGGCTTCTCCTGAACTTCTGCAGATGCCCAGTTGTCATTCATTATTTAGATGACTTCCTCACCATTGAACCTCACCACTGCACTCCACGCAGCCTTAATCACTTGCTCACGCTCTTCAAAGATTTAGGTGTCCCCGTAGCCCAGGACAAAACTGAAGGTCCCAAAACCGAGATTACTTTTCTGGGGATTACACTCAATTCTGTCACCATGCACGCCAGCCTGCCCCAGGAGAAAGTAGACCGAATTCTGTCTTACATTAGCACCTGCATGTCACTAGGCACTTGCACCAGGAAACAGCTACAGTCACTTTTAGGCTCACTTAATTTCGCCATGAGAATAATTCCACAGGGTAGGTCTTTCATTTCCAGAATCCTTTCACTTTTGCACGGTCTCCCTGACGATGACTCCACTACACCCTTAGACGAGTCAGCTACAGCTGACCTGAGAATGTGGCAGCTGTTCCTTTCCTCGTGGAATGGCAGGTCACTGTTTGTTCCCCCCGTTTCCGACGATTCCCCAGTACTCTGGACTGACGCTTCAGGTACCTTAGGCTATGCGGCCATATTTGGAGACGAGTGGCTGTACGACTCCTGGCCGGTCGAAACCACGTCACTCGAGAGTTTCAGTACCACCTCCTCTCTTTTTGAGATCTACCCTATCGTAGCAGCAGCTTACACATGGGGGGTAGAGTGGAGGGGGCAGTCAGTCAGGTGTTTTTGTGACAACTTAGCTACCTGTAACATCATCAACAAGGGCCGCTCTCAGTCCCTCACGATCATGAACCTAGTCAGGAGACTCACTTGGCTAGCAGCTAATCTCCAGTTCTGCATATCCTGTGTTCACGTCCCAGGTATACAAAATACTGCCGCTGATGCTCTGTCACGCTTCAATTTGCAGGAGTTCTTCAGACTACATCCTACAGCTTCCCAGCAACCCAGGGTACCTCCAAAATTCGAAGACCTGGTAATGCGTTAAGCTCTCTCTTACAACTAAGCGGCACGCTTGCTCAGGCGGGTCTATCCCTTAACACGAGGAAAGCCTATTACAGAGCATATGAACTGTTTATGTGTTTCGTTCGTAATTACTGTGTAATAAATGTTTTTTTCTGTTGAAACCATGGTTGCTTTCACAACTTTTTGCCACTTTTCTCTTAATCTAGCTTACAACACAATCAAACTCTACTTAACGGGAATCCAACACTACATGTTAACCTCCTTTCCCAACAAGTCTCCTTTCCTATCTTCCTACCCTCTTAAAAGTGTCCTCAAAGGCATTCATAACTTGTCAGTACACATACCCACTAAACGCCTTCCCATAGATAGTAAGCTGTTTAAGAATTTGTCCGATGTACTCGACACGTCCCCTTTCGAACATATCACAAACCTCGTTATCAAATCAGCGGCTTATCTAGCCTTTTATGGTTTCTTGAGACCCAAAGAGTTCACTGTAGAGAGAGCTTCTGATTTCAGCTCGTGCCTCCAAAAGAAACACTTAATTAAAAATCTAGATCACTACACTTTGTCCGTTACCCGTACCAAAACAAGCCAAACAGGCCCACCAGTGGAAATTAACTTTTATCCCACTTCAACCAAATGGTGTCCCGTCCGTGTATTGGATAAGCTAGTAGCAGCCCAAGCTAATTCCGCTCCTGATAGCCCACTTCTAGCTATACTAGGGAAACCCCTGACCACAAAAATTTTCATGCTTTACATACGCACCCTTTTACTCCGCTTGGGAAAAAACCCACGTTCATTCTCGGGCCATTCTTTTCGCATTGGAGCAGCCACAGCTGCCTCAGGTAATCATGTACCGACACACATAATTAAAAACATGGGGAGGTGGAAATCATCCGCATACAACAGATACATTCCCAATCCAGAGAAAGAGATAAGGCTGGCTTTCTGTGATATGACTAAATGATGTACCGCTTAATAAACGCATTTTGTTTTTAATGGTTATTATTTTTGCCCTCTTTTACAGGCCTAACCTTACGTCAGTTTCGGCACACCTCAACTGACTTGCTATTAAGGAACTACTTATTTTAAACCCTGTTTTCCTTACGTCCTCGGAATGTGCCGTACACAAATATATATACACACAGATCCAAAGTTTCCTTGCACACTGGCTGAATTATAATGTTGCCTTGAACGCCGGGTGCCAGACTGAGGTCATCAGTATTTCCATATATAGTTATCAAAATCATGTTGTATCGATTTAAAGTAGGAGAAGGGTAAGGAGAGGGGGAGTGTGAGAAACAGATATTGCAAGCTAGGGTGAATAGACATTTCAAGTGACACTATCCTTTGGTCCATGATAAGAATAGAGGTGCCCATTCCTACAGTCGTTCCATTCCTTGATGTAATTAATGGAAAATAAACCAGTTGCATTTTTGGTGAATGTTACTCCCAGGTAACGTTTGTGAATCTCCATTCAAAGCGGTAAATTGTTTTGAGGTGTTCCATGGTATCCAAGGGGATGCTCACCCCCATAGCTTGTGTTTTAATAGTATTGAGAGAGTAGTACGAAACTCTGTCATATTCTTGAATTAGATCCATAAGAGGTGGTAAGGAAGACACTGGATCTGTGAGGTAAAGGAGAATGTCGCCCGCAAATGCACTCATTTTTGTTTCTTTGCTATGAACGGGGATAACACAAATTTAAGTGTGTTGCTACAGGTCTTTTGCAATCACTCAATAGTTTTTCACAACTTGCCGTCTCAGAAATCTGGTTGTAGCCTTTTTGATAGCTTTCTTTTCCTGCCCCATCGAGGTTGTGTAACCACTGTTCCTTCAACTTTGAACTTGCGAACAATGCTTCTAACGGTGTCTCTAGGAACATTCAGTGCCTTCGCTATCTTTTTGTGTCCTGTTCCTTGTTTGTGAATGGCAAGGCTCTCTTCCCTTAACTTTGTGGACCATTCTTTTGACTTAGCCATGTTTCTAACATGCAGTCATGTGGCACCCTCTGGAGGTTTTGTAAGATATGACACTGTTTTTCTAAACTGTAATAATGTATCAATTTGTTTTCTTATTGTCTTACCATGTTGTTATAGTACTTAGAGTTCAATCCTGTCTCTCACAGTTATGACGTTACACATTTTACATTAATATTGAAATTTTCCAAAAGTGCTATTTATCTCTTCAATATCTTATTGTCACACAGATTGCTATACTGAGTATTGCGAAGAGCTGTATGGAGTCAGCATATTTATTATTAGGAGGTAAAGTAGGACATTATTTTTATTAGTTTATAGGAGGATGTAGATTTCAAACCTTTTCTGCCTTTTTCCCACATTATGAATCCAAACACAGAGACTAACACGAACACAATAACGAGGAGTGTGACGAGGATCACTATCCCGATCGAGGGAATTACGTTAATATTGTTGTTAGACTCCGTGAAGCTGGATCTCTCTGTATGAAAACAAAATATTATTTCTATGATTAATAAGATGTTAACAGGAGAGAGAGAGAGCTCAGTCTGGACATATATGTAGAGAGAGAGAGAGAGAGAGCTGAGTCTCTGCATACAGAGAGAGTGTCAGGGTTTCTGCCCACTTACCTGCTGCCGAAGCTCCGAGTGCCACGATCCCCTCTGGCATTCTGTCCTACTCTGCACGCTTGCGTACAGCGTGTATACATGGGCAACCGAACGAATTGCCGAATTCGGCAACAAGGAATGGGTGAGGCAAGTATATATAGTCATCACTTACACCTGATTGGTCCTGTTCAATTTGGAATTGACCACTATTCGTAGAAGGTACTTGACCATCCTAATCTGACCTCTGACATCATTCATGTATGTGCCAAATTCAGTCTACCGAATTCCGCGTACGTTTTGCCGAACGCCGAATTCAGCAGTTTGTTCGGGCGCACATATATACATGCTGCCACCAAACGTGCAGCATCGGACAGGATGCCAGAAGGGATCGTGGCACTCTGAGCTTTGGTGGGAGGTAAGCGGGCAGAAAGCCTGACAGAGAGGGAGCTCAGTCTGTTCATACAGAGAATATATATATATTATTACTCCTACTTACTCCATAGTACAGATGTCGGACCCTCCAGGCTGCTGTGGTTTACCAGGCAGATGTATGCATCTTCTGATATCGAGGATATATTGACCGAAACAGAGGATAAATAGGTCTGATCAGTGAGAGGCAGCGTCAGCCTCTCCAATTCCCCATCAGCTATAATCTGTTCATTCTTGTACCAAGTCATATCAATTTTTCTGGGGTAATGTCCATATGCCTTGCAGTACAGTGTATCACCACTAGAGAGGACTATTACATCTGGTGCAACTGTAATGAGAAAACATGAAATGTATCACAAATTACTATACCTGCAGGCATAACTGCAATAAGACAATAAAACAAGGACATGCAGAATTATTGAAAAATTGTGATAACTTGCAATTCTCATGCAAATTGCTTAGTATGGCACCACCAAAACAACCTGTACGATAGTATATCAATATCCCATGGGTAGTGTCCTTATGCCCTGCAATACAGTGTATCACCACTAGGGTGTATCACCTCTGGTGTAACTGTAAGAAATTAGAAAGAATTACATTTTAGCACACATTATTACAATAACTGCAGTTTTAATTACAGTATGTCAATAAACACAGACAGGAGAGATCCACAGATTATCCAAATGTAATATCACTGAAAATGCTCAGTATGGCACAATGTACAGAATATCATTCCACTTTGAAGCACAATTCATCGATTTAAATGGAGGAATCACTATAAGATGTGATAACAAAGCATAGAACGAACATTGTGCCGTGATTAATCTGTGTTTGATGAGCTGGATCCCAGACATTCACAGCTATTCACTAAAGTGAGAATTCAAGGTGAATTTTAATTTTAAAGGAACACTCCAGGCACCATAACAACTCCATAGAACAGGTGTCAGACTTTCCAGGCTGCTGTGGTTTACCAGGCAGATTTATGCATCTTCTGATATCGAGGATATATTGACCGAAACAGAGGATAAATAGGTCTGATCAGTGAGAGGCAGCGTCAGCCTCTCCAATTCCCCATCAGCTATAATCTGTTCATTCTTGTACCAAGTCATATCAATTTTTCTGGGGTAATGTCCATATGCCTTGCAGTACAGTGTATCACCACTAGAGAGGACTATTACATCTGGTGCAACTGTAATGAGAAAACATGAAATGTATCACAAATTACTATACCTGCAGGCATAACTGCAATAAGACAATAAAACAAGGACATGCAGAATTATTGAAAAATTGTGATAACTTGCAATTCTCATGCAAATTGCTTAGTATGGCACCACCAAAACAACCTGTACGATAGTATATCAATATCCCATGGGTAGTGTCCTTATGCCCTGCAATACAGTGTATCACCACTAGGGTGTATCACCTCTGGTGTAACTGTAAGAAATTAGAAAGAATTACATTTTAGCACACATTATTACAATAACTGCAGTTTTAATTACAGTATGTCAATAAACACAGACAGGAGAGATCCACAGATTATCCAAATGTAATATCACTGAAAATGCTCAGTATGGCACAATGTACAGAATATCATTCCACTTTGAAGCACAATTCATCGATTTAAATGGAGGAATCACTATAAGATGTGATAACAAAGCATAGAACGAACATTGTGCCGTGATTAATCTGTGTTTGATGAGCTGGATCCCAGACATTCACAGCTATTCACTAAAGTGAGAATTCAAGGTGAATTTTAATTTTAAAGGAACACTCCAGGCACCATAACAACTCCATAGAACAGGTGTCAGACTTTCCAGGCTGCTGTGGTTTACCAGGCAGATTTATGCATCTTCTGATATCGAGGATATATTGACCGAAACAGAGGATAAATAGGTCTGATCAGTGAGAGGCAGCGTCAGCCTCTCCAATTCCCCATCAGGTATAATCTGTCCATTCCTGTACCAAGTCATATCAATCTATTACTGTTAGAAAATCACTTTCTAAATGATTTATTACTGTTAGAAAATCACTTTCCACGTGATTTAGCAACAAACATTCCCATAGATATTAATGGTGACCTCTGTAGAAATATTTTATTACAATAGAAGAAAGGTCAGATGAGATGTACGTAACTCGAGTCCCTGACGACAACAACAACAAAAAGTTTAAGATGCACTGGTTTAGAAGCACATAAACCTTGTCTGGATCATTTCTTTGATTCTTCCATGCAATTCTTTTTGATTTTGGGACTGTCTAAGTGTACCACATATGGGCCTCGATAAATATTTTTGTATAAGCTTTTACTTTGTTTTTGCTTTTTGACATTCAATATTAATGTCATGTATATATACAGACTCGTATGACAAGATTATATATGGCAAGAAAAATGATGGATACGTAACAGGACATGTTAAGAATGTTGCAATTATTTATTTATTTTAGAATTTCGAAATTAAACTTTACGTGCTTAACTATTAAGTCCAACAGCATGGCTAAAAACGTGAGCAAAAAAGGCAGGCAGTATTGGGCTTGATTAAAACAAGCTAGATGCTAATTAAAGCTGGTATGTAGCCCTACTCTTCTAAAGCTCTTCTTAGTTAGAATATTAGGTGTGGGGTGGACAGCGTAAATTACGATGGAAGGTAACCATTGAGTTGAACATCTACATCACATGATAAGACAAGTGGAAAGAAAATTAATAAGAATAAGCTCCTGGCCATTAAAGCCTATCACGTATTAATAGTTTTGATGTACAGTGATAACATAGACAACATTTCAGACAGTATAAAGGCCGCAATCAAACCAAGGACAAAAAGAAAAGAAAAACAAGGCACTGCAATGCTTATTGAGATAATGCAATATATTTCAAGTGCTGTAGTTCAGCTTATGATCAACTAATGCCGCAGTGAGGCCATGCAAGAGAGTCCATCTCCATGCCAGGTTCGTTGCTTGCCCTCGCGCCCCCTTGGGATTCAGTCGAAATCGCAGGGATATTTGCAGTCGAATGAGACTTATTCCGAGGTGTCACAGCTCACCACAAGCTCGAGCCCAGGCCTTAGTGGGGTCCAGTGCCCCAACTCAATGAGGCAGGATCTTGGGCCTGTAGGGGATCTGAGATTCGGAATCCCCCCCCGGGTATGTGGACTACGGGCTGGAGACGACTCTGATTGTACCCTCAGCCAGAAGAAGAACGAGGAGTCACAGTTGCGGCTAGGATCATTGGCACGGCAAGATGGGTAGAGTTGCAGGTTTGGCTGTTTATGTGGCACCAGAATGCTCAGCAGATTTAATCGAATTTGGATTTAAAGAAATATTTCCATGTCTTGCCTTCCATGTCTGCGGGGCATTGTCGGGGCTCCAGAATGGCTGCCATCTCATGTGCACCCCTCGGTATCCCAATCCATCGGTCTATAACTGGCACTGCAGAGATGTTCATGGTGGCGGGAGCTATAGAAAGCATGATTCTTGTATAGTTTTTTGTACAGATAATGCCCTTACAGTCTCACTGCTCAATTCTCCGTTCTGTACAACCTTCCTGAACACATCTTGTATAGAGTGAACTAAAGTTTAAACCTTATTTATTGCACATTCTCTTTAATTTAGAGTTTGTCATCTCCTGCACTGTTAATAGTTGACTAGACCTTTCTGAAACCTCCTGTGTGTGATTAAAGTTCAATTTACTGAGCAAGCAAAAACTACTTCTAAAGCAAGTTAACATCTGACTGAAAATTAAACTTTTTTTCATGCAGGCTGTGTGAATTAAAGGCAATTGAGGTTTGGCTAGGGCTGCAGAAACAGAAAAAAAAGTGGATTAACTCCTAAATGGCAGAGAATTGAACAGTGAGACTGCAGTGGTATGATATTTAGACCAAAACTGCTTAATTAAGATAAAGTTGTTCTGATGCCTACAGTGTCCCTTTAACTTGTGACCATTATTTCTGGTAACCATGTTCCTGGTGGTTTTGGCTCTATCACATAATAGAAGTATAGTGATTTCCTCTTAGACTGTAGATAAACAAAATGAAAGGTTTCTGCAAGGATTGGGAAGAATCAGTAAAATTAGTAATCACTAGATCTGGTCTGGCAGTTTGGGGGAATTGTTAACGTGTTACTAACTAAGCAGATAGGATAGTGCTTCCTTGTATCATTTACATCTGGACACAAAAATCCATAAAATGGAGGGTCCAAAAAATGGCAGAGAACTTTCAAAATTAGCCGTCTAGCACTTAGAGAACTGCATTATTCATTTATAGACTGTGATGGACTAAGGAGGTGCCATCTGCTGGGGTTCCTCTAGGGGGGGGGTAAAACAGAATAAAAAGCGAGAGATTGATCCTGCACTGGATTTATGTTACATGCTCTCCGAGGCTCTTATAATACAATGAGCCCTTTATATAAAATGACCTATAACTGGCACTTCAACAGAGATTTTTGTAGAAAGTTTTTGGGTACTAATACTGACCACCATTATCCCCCCCCCCCCCCCCATAGATGCATTACTCCTTTCCATTTAATAAATTAAAATAATTTGCTTTCACCTTTTCTGTTGATGTGTTCTTGCCCGTCTTTCACTAATAGTTTAAGGACATTCTCACAGAACGAAGTTAGTTCCTCTCTTCTCATTTCTGTCTTTGTTCTGTTTGAATTCATATCATCCACCAGTTTTTGAAAACTATCTTTTTCTGAGGAATAGTTTCCAGTGTCCGTGTCAAACCTGAACAATTCTACTCCTCTATACGCAGTCCGGTAATATGATTGGAAAGAGCCATTCTCAAACTTTTCGCAGCCATGAATGACTTGTTCAGTGTCATTACCTGAGGGACAGAAATCACGTTAGTCACAAAACATGAATGCAAATTACTCCAGAGATAAAATATGTTATTAAACTTCAAACTTTGAAGGTGGACATAAATATTTCCCTTAAAATCTCATTGCAGTGGGATAGATTTATACAATTAATTAATGCTTACACCACCACACAGAAACCCACAAGCAGCCGCCTCCCTCCTCCCCCACCATACACACAACTCCCCATGCAACCTCTCCAACACACAACACATGCTTCACCAAACATAAAACACTAGGCTGTGTGAGTGGTGGCTGAGTGTTGTATTAAGGGAAGGCTGAGTGTGGCTTTGTGAGGTGGTTTAGAGTTGTTTATGAGGAAGCTGAGTCCTGTAATTGTGCAGAGAAGATTAGTGCATCTGTGTGTGGTGGTTGAGGCACGTGTGTGCGTATAATGGCCTATTACAGCTGTGTGTGGTGGTTGAATGTTGTTTGTGGAGGATGCTGAGTGTTTTGTGTCTTGAATGGAGACTTGAGTGTGACTGAGTGTTGTGTGTTGGGGAGGAGGTTGAGTGCATGGTGGGAGGTCACCCCTAACATTTCTTATATTGCCTTGCTTAACTTTTGGAAATCCTTGGTGGTGGTTTGAAACAAACATTCAAACCAAACAGCATTTTTCGGTAAGCCATCTTTTGGCAATTTCCCATGTTTAAACTGTTTGCATTGGAAACTTCAAATAGTTACAGGTGCCTTTTACACGCAGTATGATATAATGCAGGAAATGTATTTGTTTTTATTGTTGCAGTAACATTATTGAACTATTTTACAAGAACATAACAGGGCTTTATATGTGTATTATTTTTTTTTATATTTGTTTAAATTCTATTATATTTCTCTCTTTGTTTTTTTTTTTTCTCATTCCGGTATGGTAATGGTTAAACTGACACTGTAGGCAACCAGACCACTTCATCTCATTGAAGTGGTCTGGGTGCAATGTCCCAGGTCCCTTAACCCTGCAATAGTAATTATTGCAGTTATTGAGAAACTGCAATAATTACTATCCAGGGTTAACTCCACCTCTAGTGGCTGTCTACCAGACAGCCACTACAGGGCTTCCTGGTTTGAAACGGACCTTTGGTCCATTATCTGACGCTGGACGTCCTTATACTCTGCTTAAGGACATCCAGCGTCAGATTTGTCCACATAGGAAAGCATTCAATAATGCTTTCCTATGGGGAAATCCTAATGCGAGTGCAGACATTGCCGTGCATACACATTTGGTCTTCCCTGCCGGCTGACGTCGGTGGGTGAGGAGCATGGGTGGTGCCTGACCCAGCGCCAAGTGGCATTGGTGCTGGATTCAGGTAAGTGACTGAAGGGGTTTAAACCCTTCAGCCCAGTGGGGGAGGGAGGCGTGAGGGGGGGGGGAGCACTGTTTGTTTTCCTGGAACTATAGAATCCCTTTAACTTCCCAGTTTAATTAATTTTCTCCCCTTAGGGTGTTGCTTGTAATCTAATGGGTATTTAACCTGCTCATCGCTTGACGAAGACCCTGAAGTCAGGTCGAAATGTTGCCAGTTCTTGGCTTGTGGAAAAAATCTCCTAGACATTTATATGGTGTTGTGACTCCTTATTGTTTTTCTAAAGCATGTGAGGTAATTGGAAGGAGACGTTTGAGATTTCCGCCGAAATTTCTAGTGGAGTGTTGGCCCTTCCTATTGTTTTGTACTGGCGACGACAGGATGAAATAACAAGCTTGGCAAAACTCTCTTTTGTCAGGTTTGTCAAGCTTAGGAAATATACAGAGACATAGTCCCTACTATATGTCTCAGTATATCTTTTGACTGGGTTGTAATTCAGCAAAATTCCAACACAGTCAAAATGAGTATTTCATAAAGATTCCATCTATATAAAATACTCATTCTGGAGGGAAGGGGGGGTTGGCAGAGCACTTTGTACTTCTTTAATATACACCTAGTCATCACCTGAGCAAAACTTTGTATATTGTACCTTGTGTTTAAAATAACGGTTTTTAAGTAAAATTTGCATCATAATTATAGCAGCTTTTTGTTGGGTGTGTTACTGGATATCCTTGGTGGAACCTCTAAATCCATGGTTCTGCTAGCTGCTAAACAAAGCTTAGCCAAAACATGGAAGTCTCCAGATATCCATAAAGTTCTGATCTTCCTCTTCTCCATTTTTGCATATGAAGAAATGTCCCTTAGAATATTGAGTACATTACATATCGATGATAAGGTATGGGAGCTTTGTCGTACTTATGACTTGAAAAAAATCTTAAAAATCTTAGTAGGCCTCCTTAATTTCTCACAATATGTATTACCAGTCCAGCAAGGGTTGTGATTGTGAATATATTACAACTGTTTACTAGTACAGTAAACGTGAGTAAATGTAGTCTCATATATTAGTCTGTATGCTTCTAATTACACTTTATTGTAACGCATACATACTATTAAATAAAGTATTGTTACAGTTTGCCTACGTCAACGATCTTGGTGTCTGAATTACGGGTGATCTCCTGAGTAATTGTAAACTTAAAAACTTGAATGCAAATGTAAACATTTTTAAAAATAAAAATCATGATAATTTTATGTGAGTGCACACTATAATGCAAATTGCTTTCATACCAAAGGGAATTTTCCTCATTAGCTTTTCATCTCTCCAGAGTTCGAGCTGAAGATCAACCCAGGAATAGTTAGACCACATTGTATTTCTCCACGGGATGAGAGGGTCCAGCCAATTGTTATTGCTGTCGTACCAATACACGGGGATATCGTTCAGGTATAAATCAGCAAAAAAATCTGGATTGGAGATTGGAAGGTAGGTGTGATGATATGTCAGGGTGTAGCTATCTGGGAAAGAAATCAAGATACTGATAATTTCTACTTAATAAAATATGCATTTATAGGATTATTCACTGAAGTAGGAAATGTCGGGAGTTCAAAGTGAATGTTAAAATGAAGATAGCAAAACTGGAATCATGGGTGACTTTAGTGAATAGTCCTTACAAATATAACATTTTAAATATTATAAAAATCCATATACATTTCAATTAAGGACTGTAGAAAGGCCAGTATGAAAGAAAAAAATTTCTAGAAAATACATTTTTAATAAATCATTGGGTCAACATGTTGTTTTTAAAAACAGGAGAATTTCTGTGGCAAAATGATAAATAGTTTTCTGATATCAACCAGACAGTTCCACTGGAGCTGGTTCTACAATTGGCACCGTATCCTGGTCACACCATGCCAATATCTCTCGACATACCATCCATTCCCTATCACAGGCCTCCTCTTGAGTATGCTCTGGCTTGCCGTGGCAAGTAACGTCTAAGGCGTGGCTAGTAGCATAGGACTTAATATTTTAAGCCCTGCCATACCATATCACTGACTCAGGAGTGATAGTATGAAGTGATTTACCCACTATATATAATCTCAGGTGCATCCCAATATTCCAAAAAGCACTCTGGGTGTTTGCAGGCTTGTCTCGTCCTCTGTGGCTCCTAGCTGGGCTGAGTGGCTACTATGAAATTAAACCTTCTCCCTCAATTCCAGTATCTTTTACAAACCTTGAAATGTTTCCCTTATACAAGTCAGACTTGTTTCATCCAATTCTATTTCCAAGGGAAATATGAATATTGGATGAGTTTTATCAACATTTTCCCGACCCTTTTACATCTAATTTGTTTTTTTGTTTTTTGGTGCAATTTACTAAAGTTGGTTTTTGGTTGATGGTTTGTTTTTTTCATATGTTGCATTTCTGTCTTTTTTCTGTGGTGCCACAGATTTATCAATTTTCCATCACTTTTTTTTTTTTCAAAGTTTTCTGTTTAACTTCTCTTTCCCCCCCAACTCTAAATTTAATGGTCTTCTGGAATTAAAATGTATGTAAAAACTGGTGGAATTTGCTATGAAGAAAATGTTCTACATCACTGTTTACTTTTTAATACTTTATAAACCTGATTAAAAAAAAGAGAAACTGTGATGTTTATATTGCATGGTTAAAGGGACACTATAGTCACCAGTGCAACTACATGTATTCCTGACCCTATAGTGTTAACACGACCATCTAGCCCCCCTGGACCCCTCATGCCTCCATAAATATAGTAAAAATCTTACTGTATTCAAGCCAGAAGCTGTAAATCTGCATGCTGTTAGACTCGAGAAAAACAAGCAGTCTGCTGACATGTGATAGTCTGATCCAATCACAGTGCTTCCCCATAGGATTGGCTGAGACTGACAAGGAGGCAGATCAGGGGCAGAGCCAGCATGATTCAAACACAGCCCTGGCCAATCAGCATCTCCTCATAGAGATGAATTGAATCAATTAATCTCTATAAGGAAAGTTCAGTGTCTGCATGCAGTGGGAGGAGATACTGAATCACAGGATGCTCATGCACAGCAGATCTGAGTGGATGGAGGGTTATTATTATTATGCCTCCATCAACTCCGAAGTCCCTCTGGTTCACTCTGAGTGACTGCAACTGGAGGTGTTCCTAGCTTTCAATGTAAACACTGTATTTTCTCAGAAAATACAGTGTTTACATGAGAAAGGCTGCAGGGAGCTATAGTTCTCACCTGAACAACCTCATTAAGCTGAAGTTGCTCAGGTGACTATAGTGTCCCTTTAAGCCTGCTTCTTGGCTGTCTACCAGACAGCCACTAGAGGTGCTTCCTTCTTTTTTCACAGAGTTTAACTCCATAAAAATGACACTGAATGTCCGTATGCTTTACACAGGAACATTCTGTCTCTTTAAATCCCCATAGGAAAGTATTGAATCAATGCTTGCAGCTCTAACCATTCAGCACTCTAGGTTCCCCCTCAGCGCTGACATTGGAGAAGGCAAAGACGGAGCCACCACCGAAGGTCCTCGGCACTGGAATAAGGTGAGTTTAAATATCGTTTTTAACACTTTATTTTATTGGGGGTTATAAAGGGGGGAGGCAGAGGAATATTTTAGTATTGGGAATACAACTTTGAACCTATAAACCAAAAATTGAAAGTACAAATTTTAGGCCACATATTGGAGTTGGATAATAGTTGAGCTAAGAAATATTCGAGTAGCAGATTTCTGTTCCTACCTCAACTGATTTGGGTTAAAATCTGTAATCCTTTGTCAGATATCCCAGTTTGGTAAATAAAACTAAAACCAGACGATTCTATCTCTTTATTGAAGAAAATTACGGGTAGACTCAAGACTTTGGAAGGAGCAATTTCCGAGCAGGAAATAGATGCAGATTTTAGGACCATGTCTCGGGGCACCAGAGAGAAGTCACCAGTAAATCGTAATTCGAGTGCATGATTAAACGACCGTGTGTTGTTTTAGAGTAACTTAAGGTACTTTGTCCATTCAAGGTGGTTTCAGCCATTCTCTGAGTTTGGGAGCCCTAGAGGGCCCCCCTCTGGCCTAATTATCACCCATCCTGATTGCATACCTCCCAGTGTTGCTGGGTAAGGACATGCATTTATCATCCAAAACTTTCAGAAGATTATGCACAGGCTGTAAATTAACAAGTAACAGGTGAACACCCAGATCGACTCCAAAACCACTTCTGACAAGTATTAACATGCAAGATGTGATTGGAATAGGAGGAAACATGGAACATTAAAGAAGACTGTACCTGTGACAGCCAGCATCAAGAGTGGTTTTAATGGAATCTATACTCCAGAAAAGGAAGCATGGAGATTTGAGAAAGGAATTTTATAACTAAAAAATTAGCCAAAAAAAAAGAGTTAAACATTTATCCAATTTGGCCTAAAATAAGGGCCAGACTGACCCACTAGGATACCTGGAAATTTTCCAGTAAACCTGCATAACTTCAAGCAGGTGCGCGGATGTAGAGGGTGTACCGGCCCAGGGGGCCCACAGTGCAATCACTGGGTGTCATAGCATGTAGCGTGGCAGAGCCATGGACCACAGTGGAGATTCTGTTCCCCTAGCCAGTCTGACAGGAAGTGCTCTCATTGAGCGCCGAACTGCTTCCTGTCAGACAGAGAGGTGCTGGGGAAGGGAAGAAAGAGGGCCGGGGCTAAGAGACATGGTGATTCTAGGATAGGGTCCTGGGGGAGAAAGAAACAAAGGGGCTGAGATGGAGTAAAAGATACACAAAGGAGGGTTGTAAGAGACATAAAGGGGAAAATTGGTAGTTAAGATACACTAAAGCAAGTAAGACAATCAAAAGAATGACTAAGAAACACAAACTGGGGAAAGAAATTCAAAAGGGAGGTTAAAAGAAGCAGGAGTAGATTATACTTTTTTTTGGGGGGGGGGGGAATACATCTTTGCCTGTGTCGTCTGCTCTCTCTATAACTTGGCTATTCAGAACAGGAGTCTATTGTTTTCAAATAATTTTTATTAAAGTTTTACATATTTGTATAACAACAAGAATATAAACATTGTATTGGGGGTAGGAAGGGAAGGGGAACTTGGAAATGGAAGAGAATAACCATCCAGTATTAAAATAGGCATAACAGTGTATATGGCAAAAAAAAAAAAAAAAAATATGTTTTTACATCAATGCACTTTAATAACAAATATGTCAAAGACCATATGCTGTTTTGATTTTTTCTTCCCACTTATCCCAATTATATTTTAATATTGGGAAACCACGCATATGAGCTCTATGGGATAATTCGTGTGCCTTGTTTTCTAGAATCAAATTAAAAACTTCTCTGAGAGATGGCACATCTTGGGAATTCCAATGTCTAGGTAAACAGGATGTAGCAGCGATCAAAATGTGACCTATGATTATTTTGTCCGATCTATTAATGGACTCCGGGAGTTTTTTAAATAAGGCTAGGTCCGAGGTTAAAATGCTAATGGTTCTGTCCACTTTAATAATTAGGTCGTGAATCAATTTCCAATATTTAGTTAATTTAGGACAGAACCACCAAATATGGGCCATATTGCCCACACCCCCACAATCCCTCCAACACCGGTCAGAATACATATTGTTCATGTTGTGCAATCTAGACGGGGCCAGGTACCAACGATATCAAATTTTATAATGATTTTCAAAGTGGTCGGTGCAATACGAAATACCTTTTAAAGCTTTAAAAAAACCGAACCATTCTTCTAGATCGTACTGGGCACCCAACTCCGTCTCCCATGACAACATGTGTTTTAATTTAACTAGGGGCTTGGCGTTATAAAACGAGTAGCATAAGGATATCATGCCTTTACTAGTGGGGCTGCATAAAAAAGCTTTCTCTAATGGAGACATCTCAAGCGTTTTATAGTTTTTATCCGTTTCAGGTACCTTATATAGTTCTTTCAATTTGTCAATGATTACCTTACAATCCAACTCACATACATTCGTTAATCCATACTTAAGTTTCAATTTTTCCAAAGAAAGAATAGCATTGCCGTGAAAAAAATTGTCAAGATTAGTTATAGAGCATTCCTTCAACAGTTCTATTTTTAAGGATGGAATATAATCTTTCAATAACTCAATAGGCATTGCTCTATATAGGCTGGGAGAATGATCATTTTTAAAAACAATATCCCAGGCCTTAAGTGTAGTCTTGGTAGATAAAAATAACTTTGTAATTCCAGGTCTTTTCTTAGAATTTAACCAGGGTAATTCTGACAATCTAACCGGTAAAATTTGTGATTCTTCTATTTCCATCCATCTGGGTTTATCAACCTGATTGTTAAAGCTCACAGCCACTGCAGCGTTAGTGGCGAAATAATATTTGCGGATATCGGGAACACCGATACCGCCATTCGATTTGTGGTACTGCAAGGAAGTGAGCTTCACTCGAGCAGGCTTATTCCCCCAGATGAACTTCATCATTGTCGAATGAACTTTATTAAAAAATGATAATGGGATGGACAAAGGGATGGTCCTAAAAAAATATAGAATTTTTGGTAGTATCGTCATTTTAACAGATGCGACCCTCCCCAGCCAGGAAAGTTCCATTCCGCCCCATCTCTCCATCTCCTTTTGTAGGTCCGACCATGCTTTCCTCAAGTTGTGATTATGCATATTTACCAAATTTTTGCTTAAATTAATGCCAAGGTATTCCATGTAGTCAGCTCTCCAATAATTTCTTAAGGGCAATGGCTTCCGAATTTTTTAAATGAAATGGAAGGCGCCTGAGACTTAGACTCGTTTAATTTGTAGTACGATATCTCGCCAAATTGAGTTAAAATGTCTTTGAGGTGGCTCAAAGATTCTTTTGGGTTTTTGACAGCTAGAATTATATCATCTGCAAACAGGCCAATTTTGTGAGCGGATTCTTTAACAACAATTCCTGCAATTTGTGGGGTTGTTCTAATTAGTTCAGCCAGGGGTTCTATTGCTAAAACAAATAGAATTGGAGATAAAGGGCACCCCTGTCTCGTCCCATTGGTTAGAGAAAACGTTTTGGATGTGAAACCAGAAGCTGAGACATGGGCGGAAGGTGCACAATATAGCGCCTTAATTGCTGTGATAAAAGATGATGGTATGTTGAATCTTTCTAACGTACTCCATAAATATACCCAATGTATCCTGTCAAACGCCTTCTCTGCGTCTAGAGATAGAAGCAATGAAGGCGTTTTGGTCATATTGATGTGCTGAATCAAGTTTATGAATCTTCTAGTCCCGTCGGGCGCCTGTCTGTCCTTTACAAAACCCACTTGATCCTTGTTTATTAGCAATGGGATTAATTTGGTTAATCTATTTGCGAGAACTTTAGAATAAATCTTTGAGTCATTATTGATTAGGGAAATGGGTCTAAAATTGTGGCATCTATCAGGAGTTTTTCCCGGTTTTGGCAAGGTGACTATTCGTGCGCACAAGGACTCCTCTGGCATCGTTCCCCCGGACTTATAGGAATTGAATAATTTGGTCATGTGGGGAATTAAAATTTCTTGAAAAGTTTTATAATATAAAATAGTGAATCCATCGGGACCAGGGGCTTTTCCGGATGGCATAAGTTTGATCACCTCAGCTATCTCTTTTGCTGATATTTCACATTCTAAGCTTTCTAAGTGTCCTGGAGACAGCCGAGGCAATGTCACTCGGTCTAAAAATTTATCAATGGTCGTTGCAGAAGGCTGGGTAAGGTTCGAATCACATTCTAAATTATAAAGTTTACTATAATACTCTGCAAACATGTCACTGATTTTAGTAGGATGAAACACTTTTCGCCCCTGATCATCAAGTAAATACGCTATTTTTGATTGTGCATTCACATGCCGGAGTTTGGATGCCAAAAGAGTAGAGGCCCTGTTGCCTTTTAAGTAAAATGTTTTCCTGAGACGTCTCACCATAAGAGATGTACGATCTAAATTAATTTTGTTAATTTTAGCCTTAATTTCTCCTATCATTGCTGATAGGGAAGACGAGGGACCACATTTATTAGCCTGATTCAAATTGTACAGTTCTTTTTCCAATGTTCTTAAATTATTGCTATTAAGTTTCTTCAGGTGAGACGCTCTAGAAATAAAATGACCTCTTAACACAGCCTTATGCGCATTCCAAGACACCTCGCCAGGAACCTCGGGTGAGGTATTTTCCAAAAAATAATCGCTCAAGGCTTTCTCCGTTAATGATCTGTTCACAACATCGTTTAATAAATAATCGCCTAATTTCCAGGATCTATTCGGGGCTGAAGAAACAATTTCGTCAATATGCATTATGATTGGAGCATGGTCAGACCAGTTAATGTCCAAGATATCAGATTTCAAGATGTGCGGGATTAAAGCGCTCTGGACCATAAACCTGTCCAGCCTGGAATACATATTTTTAGATACAGAATAATACGTAAAATCTCTTTCATTCTCATGCATCAGTCTCCAGGAATCATATAAACCACATTCAATCATGTATCTGGAACATTTGTTAGCTAATCTGTCGCTGTCCCCTCTATGTTGTTGATCATTGTCTTCCCTAGCGTTATCCAATTCACCGTCCATAACAAAATTCGTATCGCCACACATTACCAAGCTGCCTCTCACATTCTCATTCACTAAGTCCATCAATTTCCTAAAGAACTGCAACTGACCAGTGTTGGGAAAATACATGTTCACTTTAGTATATTCAATAGTGTTAAGTGAACCTATCCATATTAAATACCTCCCGTCATCATCCGTCAATACTTTGTTCGTCGAACATGCTACATTTCTGTGGAAGAAAATCAATGTACCTCTAGACTTGGATTTATAAGTGCTATGATATTGGACTGGGAAAAGCTTTGACATAATCTTATGTGTTTTATCATTTTTAAAATGCGTTTCCTGTACACAGATGACATCTGATTTGTTGGATTTTGCTTCTTTGAATAGTAAGCGTCTTTTGTGGGCGGTGTTCAGGCCTCTCACATTAAATGACATATATTTTAAAACCATAATTTATGGAACAGCAATGCTTGATAAAGAGTAAAAGAACATTCAACTTTGTGAGAGTCCGAACAACCGCCTTCCAATAAAGAAACATCCAACAATACTGTCACAACAAACTCTAGTTGTTTACATGTGTGTACAGGAATAAATAAACAAATTTGTGCAAGTCGCTGATGCCACATAATATGCATTTTTGTATGAGGCATTTCTGTGATTCGTGGTCTGGAAACATTTCTACCAAATTTTAAAGGATGGATGGTCAAAGAAATTAGAAAAATAAAAATATCAACGGGGTACAAAAAACTTGGATATATACCCCTATCAGGGGAAATAAACAAACAGTGAAAAAGAGCCATGAGGGAGAGCAAAAAAAGTTTCTCCATCTCAGGGTATTAGGCCCAGGTTGGGGGGAGAGAAGGCTGCTGGATACAAGGGGAGCAATATAAATAAACAAAAAAATAAATAAATAAATTTTTAAAAAAGAAAAAACAAAGAGGCAGCTGTAAAATATGACATTTGAAAGGACAAAAATCACAGAACAATAAAAAAATAATAAGATTAAATACGAAATTATGTATAAAAAACAAGGGACCATAAAATAATATTGAATGTAAAAATTTGGAAAGATTTAAGTGGTCCAATCGGTTTCTGAAATAAACCGTTAAGTCGCATGTCAAATAATCATTGGTGTGCAAATTCTAAGGACAGTCATAACCAGCAGAAACAAGTCAAAATTCAAAGTAATCCCGCTAAATCTCCAGACTGGAGCAGGACTCGAAAGCCTGTTGCAGAGATAAAGTTTTCTCAGAACCAAGCCATAAAAATCAATAGAAAAAAAAAAAAATCATGAAAATAAACGTGTATATATATAAAAAAAAAATCCTTAGTGAAGATAGGAAGAACATCTTAACTTGAAGTGTCGAACGATTTACGACCGTGGAAAATGAAGACTGTAGCTCTATGAACTGGAAACTCAGGAAGTGTCCGATTTGCTTCTCTTACTGGCCTGCAGAGGAGTAGATGGCGAGAGTCTATGAGGCGATACCTGACTTCTATTCATGGATTGGATGAGTTCCATTCCTTCCTCAGGCGACGTGATTATGAAATTCCTGCCATCCATGCGGAAAAGGACTTTAACCGTGAATCCCCATCTATATCTTATCCCTCTTTGTCTTAGATCCGCGGTAAAAAGTTGAAATTCTCTGCGTCGCCTCATTGTTTGGGCAGAGAAGTCTTGGAAGACCTTCATACCGCTGTAGTCCCCCGTGAGACCTGACGTGCGTACTGCACCCAGAAATTCCTCTTTAATGTGGTAATAGTGAAATCTCACTATCACATCTTTGGGTGCAGCCGCAGGCGCATTACCGGGTTTAGGCAATCTATGGATGCGGTCCAGTAGCAGATCCGTATTTTTAGCAGTTGGTAGAGCTGACTTCACCATTGCCTGGAAATAACTTTGTAATTCCAGAGAGTCTATATTTTCAGGGATCCCCCTGATCTTTAGGTTATTACGCCTACTTCTATCCTCGGCGTCCGCTAACTTTTCCGCTTGTTGGTGTACTTGCTTCTGAAGCTCTTTTACAATTTCAACCAAATCCAGGTGAGATTGCTCTTGAGAGTGCAATCTATTCTCTATTATTTCCGTCCGCTGATTAATGCCCTCCATGGCTCCATATAAAGTGTCAAAGTCTTTCTTAAAGTCGTTTTTCAGATCGACTATCAAATCTTTAATGAGTTGTATTATCATGCCAGCTGATGGTGGCAGATCATCTGCCAATTCAGGTGGCATATTAGGATTGTAAGTCGCTGCTATAAATGTGGTGGTAGCCATATTGGAGGTGGCAGTGGCCATCTTGGGAGTGGAATATACAATGTCTGGTCTGGCAGCCATCTTTGTTGTGGCATCATGACCTTTTCTCTGTGGTAGCGCAGAGAAAGTACTTGTTTGGAGCATTTCAGCTCCTAGTTCCATGTTTTGGACTTCTGGGCTTTCCATAGCCCTTACTGTGCCTTTAAGAGTATTGGGTCGGATAGCAGAGCCCCCCCCCCACCGGGACCGAGAACCTGGAGGCCGAGGATCCCGATGGGGAGCGTGACCTCACACTACCCTCCCCTTTACTTGCAGCCCGGTCACTTTTGTAAGTGAGCGACCGGGCTGCTCTATGCTGAGACCGCGAGCGGCTTGCTGGGTGGTCCTTGCCGCTCGCGGGAGACACAGCTTTGTGCTCCGAGCATGCTGAGCACTCGGAGCACTCTGAGCCGCACACAGAGGTGTCGGCTAGTGCGGCCGCGGTCCCGCCGCTCTCTGGATGCTGCGAGCGGGTCGCGACCGCACAGGCATACGATTTAGCATGGGAGACCAGGAGGGAGGTGGGGAGGGATTTCCCCGGCACCACCAACGATATTTTAAGCGTCGAAACCAGCCGCGAGCCGGATTTTGAAGCAGGGGAGTGAGCCTGGGAACCCTTACTCTCCCCAGCAGCTCCTGCTCCCGATTTCTTCGTTACAGGTACAGATTTTTCAGCCTTCTTCGTTCTCTCCATGTTAGGACTTGTATTAACTGTTATTATTTAAAGGTAGAATTTCTCCATTTCAATTAAATTGTCACTTTATGAACTAAATTGCCCCCCTTGTCCAGGAGCCTCTCTAAAACGTGGCCATCTAAGATGGTGGCCAAGACACGCCCCAACAGGAGTCTATTCTGAAGAGTTGATTGACAGGTGAGAGAAAAATGTCTTAAGCTTAATGTAGTGGTTCTGGTGTCTATAGCCTGGCCCTACAGGCTGAGCACTGTAAATGCTGCCTTTTCAGAGAAACATCTGTAGTGGCAGTCATTCAGGCGGCCACTAGAGGTGCTTCCTAGTCCAGTGCTGTGCAGTGTGCAGCACCTATGTTAAGCATCTCCGGGCTCTTCATGGAGGCGCTGAATGCTCCCCAGAGAGCTGCATTGAGTCAATGCATCTCTATGAGGAGATGCTGATTGGCACAGCGCAGCATTTTGCCACGCATGTGCAATAGCATCCCAATGTTTTCATATGGGAAAGCATTGGATTAGCTGAGATTATCAAGTTTAAAGATCTCAGCCAAATCTCATAGGCAGTGCCAGCACAACCATAAGGCAATGCAGGCACAACCATAAGGCGACGCAGGAGCAGATGCTGGAATATAGAACTTTGTTGCATACCCCAGAAAGCTGGTGTGATGGTATTGAATAGGTGGCAGTGCAGTATGTTTTTCTTTCCAGCTATGCTGAGATCACGGAGAGTATTACCAACACGTTGCTCGTGGGCAGAGAGTAGAGGTCATAACATAGGCAGGGATTAGTCGTGACATATCTCCACCTCTCTGTTAGTGTAGGAGTAGTGATGTCCCGAACGGTTCGCTGGCGAATAGTTCCTGGTGAACATCGCGTGTTCGCGTTCGCCACGGATGGCGAACATATGCGATGTTCGGTCCGCCCCCTATTCGTCATCATTGAGTAAACTTTGACCCTGTACCTCACAGTCAGCAGACACATTCCAGCCAATCAGCAGCAGACCCTCCCTCCCAGACCCCCCCCCACCTCCTAGACAGCATACAATTTAGATTAATTCTGCAGCTGCATTCATTTTTTTTTTTTTTTTTTTTTTTTTTTTGTATTATTATTATTTTTTGTGTTTGTGTTTATTATACATTATCCTCCCCATAGTCAGTAACCAGGGCCGGCGCGTCCATAAGGCGGCACAGGCGGCCGCCTTAGGGCGCACGGGCTCTGGGGGCGCAAGATTTCAGTGACCGGCAGGAGGGAAGCTCTCCCTCCTGCCGGGCCACCATCTCGGCCCCGGTGCTGTGTGCGGCTGTGCTGAGATCAGACGCGGCGAGGGAGCTCTAACCTCTCTGCTCTGCTCCCTCGCGCGCTGCCTGTCTGCTGATACCGCGGGAGCCGGAATATGACGTCATATTCCGGCTCCCGCGGTATCAGCAGACAGGCAGCGCGCGAGGGAGCAGAGCAGAGAGGTTAGAGCTCCCTCGCCGCGTCTGATCTCAGCACAGCCGCACGCCGCCCATCAGCCCCACTGGACCCCAGGGAAGGAGTCATCATCCACACCAGCTCTCCAGGTAGGGAGGCTGGGTGGAAAATATTTATTTATAAAATAATTAGTGAGTGTATGTGTGTGAGTGTGTGTGTGAGTGTATGTGTCTGTGTGTGTGTGTGAGTGTGTATGTGTGTGTGTATGTGTCTGTGTGTGTGTGTGTGTGTGTGTATGTGTGTGTATGTGTGTGAGTGTATGTGTCTGTGTGTGTGTATGTGTCTGTGTGTGTGTGTGTGTGTGTGTGTGTGTGTGTGTGTGTGTGTGTGTGAGTGTATGTGTCTGTGTGTGTGTGTGTGTGTGTGTGTGTGTGTATGTGTCTGTGTGTGAGTGTATGTGTATGTCTGTGTGTGAGTGTATGTGTCTGTGTGTGTGTGTGTGTGTGTGTGTGTGTGTGTGAGTGTATGTGTCTGTGTGTGTGTGAGTGTATGTGTCTGTGTGTGAGTGTATGTGTCTGTGAGTGACAGAGTGTGTTTCTGTGAGTGACAGTGTGTGTCTGTGAGTGACAGAGTGTGTGTCTGTGAGTGACAGAGTGTGTGTCTGTGAGTGACAGAGTGTGCTTCTGTGAGTGACAGTGTGCGTCTGTGAGTGACAGAGTGTGTGCTTCTGTGAGTGACAGCGTGAGTGTGTGCGTCTGTGAGTGACAGAGTGTGCGTCTGTGAGTGACAGTGTGTGCGTCTGTGAGTGACAGTGTGTGTCTGTGAGTGACAGCGTGTGTGTGTGTGCATGTGTGTGACTATCAGTGTGTCTGTCAATGAGTGTCAATCAGTGTGGGTCTGTCAGTGTCAATGAATGAGTGTGTGTCAGATCAATGAGTCTGTGTCTGTCAGTGACGTCTGTGTGTTTGTCATTGAGTGTGTGACTGTCAGTGTGTACAGAGTGTAGCGGAGCGAAGCGCGGTACAGGAGCTTCTGTTTCCTGTACCTGGCCAGACTGACAGGAGGTGCTCACAGAGAGAGCACTCCCTGTCAGTTCGGCCGGGTACAGAAAACTGAAGCTCCTGTACCGCGCTCCGCTCCGCTACACTCTGTACACACTGACACACCAGGAAGGGGAGTGTGACCACTAAAGGGGTGTGGGGTGCACCAAGGGACCATTAATGATCAGGGAGGGGACAGGGGCTGGGTAAGAGGCACATAGGTGAAGATGTTTTTTTTTGGGGGGGGGGGGAAATGCATCTTCGCCTATGTACCTAAAAATCCAAGCACCGGCCCTGCCAGTAACCTGTGTTTATTAAACATTATCCCCCATAGCCAGTAACCTGTGTTTATTATACATTACCCCCCCATAGCCAGTAACCTGTGTTTATTATACATTATCCCCCCATAGCCAATAACCTGTGTTTATTATACATTATCCTCCCATAGCCAGTAACCTGTGTTTATTATACATTACCCCCCCCATAGCCAGTAACCTGTGCTTATTATACATTATCTCCCCCATAGCCAGTAACCTGTGTTTATTATACATTATCCCTCCCATAGCCAGTAACCTGTGTTTATTATACATTATCCCAACACAACCAGTAACCTGTGTTTATTATACATTATCTCCCATAGTCATTTATCGTTGGCCCTAGGCAGCATGATGTCTTAGGCCGGCACAGAGAGTGAGTGAGTGAGTGAGTGAGTTAGTGAATAATATAATAATATATGTTCAGAAACATATTAGTAATATATGTAAATCGGGTTCATGCAAAGAGGGGGAAAAGGTATTAAAGAAAAACACACTTATTGCATCAAATTTACAAAGCCAAACTTTTAAAAGCTTTCCTCATTTCTTTCTCGGGATGAGGAATATATCGGTTGTAGACTGAGGATTTCCATCTGCCCAATCTTTTAATAATATGCACTGGAGTGTCAGTGTTGAAGGAGACCGGAGCTGCCCCTATTCTAAATGAAAGACCCGAGACATGGATACAACCCAATCTTAGGAGTAGTGTTCTGATGTAGAAGATGAATTTAGCCGTAGTCAGAGGGATTCAGTGAGAGTAGTGGTGAAATGTGTGTGGCATGACTGAGTGTGGGTAAGTAAGAGTCAAGTATTTTAACTGGGCACTAGTTCTAGGTGGGATAAAGTGGTATAGCGGATGGATGAGTAGTTTGGTTCGTTTTAGAGGTTTGTAGAGAAAGTATATAGTGATCATGATTTTTAGCGATATCCAATATTTTTAAGGTGGTCCCAGTGCCACCACTCATATCTGGTGTCACAATAGCTTGCATTTAAAAAACAAAAAAAACTTTTTTGACTGTAATATAATAGCAGTCAGTTTCCTTCACACGTGTGCGTTTCAGGGCAGACCAGTGCACAGTGTCACACCAGTGCAACTCATATCTGGTGTAACAGTAGTGTACATTAAAAAAAAAAAAAACTAGAAATTTGACTGTGAAATAATAGCAGTCAGTTTCCTTCACACGTGTGCGTTTCAGGGCCTGCCAGGGCACAGTGTCACACCAGTGCAACTCATATCTGGTGTAACAGTAGTGTACATTTAAAAAAAAAATACAGGGGGCTTGTTGTCACCTTTTGGGGACCCTCGGTGTTGTACATGGCTGGGTGGAGGAAGAGACCTTCAGTGACATCAGTGAGGACAAGGAACGGGACATGGCTAGCTTGGTATCCAACCTTGTGCAAATGGGGAATTTGCGGTTGTGCAAATGGACTGTTTGCGGTTGTTTGCGGTGCATTAAACGGGGAGTTTGGTCTGTCACTGTGAAGCGGGCGTAACCCTTACACTACCTGATCGATACAACATCATACCTGATGTTTTAAAGCACGTTATTCCAAACAATTTAGGAATGTTAGGTGATTTATGCCCTTTTTGGATTAAAACCAGACTCTGCATCAACTATGTAATTTTCCATGGGAGTTTTGCCATGGATCCCTCTCCGGCATACCACAGTCCAGGTGTTAGTCCCCTTGAAACAACTTTTCCATCAGTATTGTGGCCAGAAAGAGTCCTTGTGGGTTTTAAAATTGTTATAATTTATTATTCTAGTCTATTTTTATTTTTTATCTTTATTTTATTTCATTCTTACCTTTACCTTTATATTTATTTTTATTTTTATATTTATTTTTATTTTTATCTTTATTATTTTTTACTATTATTATATTTTTTTTTACTTTCATTTCTATCTTTATCTACTTTTATCATGTTTTTCATTTTCATCCATATATATATGTTTTTTTCTTTATTATCCATTTATCTACATTTTTTCTTTTTCTTTCTCTTTATTTCTTTATTTCTCCTTTTTTTTTTTTATTTTTTTTTTTATTAGTATTATTTTTTATTCTATTTATATATTTTTTTTTTTTTTCATTTCATTTTCATTTTTTTTATTATTTTTTCACCATTTTTTCATTATTATTTTTTCTTTGTTTTCTTTATTATTATATTTTTTTTACTATTATATATTTTTTTCATTATTTTTTCATCTTTTTCATTATATATTTTTTTTTATTATTATTTTTCATTTAAAGAATTATTTTTTTCATAATTTTTGTTTTCATTACTTTTCATCAATTTTTGTAATAAGATTTTTGTCATTATTATTACTACCATTTTTTCGTTAGTTTACAATCTGTATTACTCATTTTTTAGTCTATATCTATTTTATTTCATTTTTTCATTTTTTCATTTTTTAATTTTTCCTTTTTTTACTTATATTTTTATTTATTTATTTTTTATCCTTATTTGTATTTGCATTTTCATATTTTCATCTGTATTTCCATATTCAACTACAATTTTATCCCAATTATCTCCATTTGTGTTTCTTGCACTTTACTGCTTTTTACTTATTTATATAAACTGTTGTCCAATGCATAATCTTCCAAGCATTACCACATTTGGTTTATAATGGGATATGCTCAAGCAATGCTAACATCTAATCAACTAAATTTTTGATTTTAATTACAAGTAATTATGGGCTGATTGACATTTGCTTCATTGAAAAAACAAAGTGATTTATTTTATTTTATTTTACTGATAATGACAAGTATCTAAGTGTATGGATTTTATAATGAATGTAAAAAAATATTTTTTTTGTAGTAGAAATTCGATTTTAAAATGAAACATGCTCCAGCAGAGAAAGAATTAATGCTACAATGACAACTTTATAAAGAATGTTAAAAGATTTATGTAGTATCAATTCGATATCAAAACGAAATATGCTCCAGCAGAGAAAGAGTTAAAGTCTCAATGAAACAATTAGACCAGAATGTATTTAATAGACGAGAAAACCGAGAATGCCATCCTCTGATGAAGTGATCCCTGAATCACGAAACGCGTAAGGCGGCATTCTATTCTGAGTCCCAGGAGAGCAAGCTGGAACGCAAACCGGAGCCGCAGTGGAACGCACGCGGCTGTCAGCAAGCCTGTCCACAACACGAGGAGGTCCACATCTGACTTCATCCGGCCGGTGAGAAAGATTTTTTCATCTCTTTGGACACTCGTAACTTTAATCAGACAGCAGTTGCTCTCCATATTTGGGAACTTCCATGAACTTTTATTGTCTTTTACATTTTATGTGTTAGTCCTTGACAGTTAATTGTTGTTAAATAAAATCGTGCATATTTTAACCAATCTGTCGGCTGCACAGTATAATTGGCATAATCCGTTTTCTACTACAGTGGGATTACATACATTTTTTTCCCTAATTTATTTATCTACAAGTGTATTGGTTAACACATATTGTGGAACCTCTACTAGATTATCTATATTCAGCTGATTTTATTTGTCTTTCTTGCCCTCATATGGGAAGAAAAGATACAAACAGCTGAAACATTTGTTATACAATTTGGTTATCTTGTTATTTCTGGAAACTATATTGCAACCATCTCCACAGAGTCCTGCAAATCACTATTGATTCTCAAGATACCCTGCATTTAAAATTCGCCTGCCTATTAAGGTCTATGGCAGTTTGCCGGGTTCACCCGTTCGCGAACATTTGCGGAAGTTCGCGTTCGCGAATGGAAAATTTCATGTTCGCGACATCACTATGTAGGAGTCATCGAGTTTTCCTTTGGACTCAAGTCACAGGTGTTTCTGGAACCTAACAACGTCCCTGATGGAAATGTTTCTTTCATACATGCTTATAGAACATATCAGCACTGATATTTACTTGTAAATATCTATCTGCTCAGATACTGAGCAGATACTGAATGCGGTGGCAATGGTCATTCAATTAATTTACCATTATTGGCAGGATATGAGCCCCATTGTCATGAAACCGGACGATGTTAGACCCTCCCAAGATGGATTCTGTTGGTTTGTAATTCCTGTAGTTAGTTGAGGTCATTCAACACCAGTAAGACTCTCATTAATTCTAGCAAGAGTAAATAACCTCTGACAGATTTAAACCTGATGGATTGCTATTAAAACCCATAAAATCAGGAGTCAGGGGGGGAAGTTACCCCATCCTAACCCTTTATCTAATGATAGTTTATGTCTTGGGAATTTGACAGTAATTATCCTGGTTCCACAAATATTCCATTTACCATTGTACTGAGATTCCCTACCCAAGCCCTTAAAGTGGATTGTAACTTTTGGTGGTCTTTGAAAATTTTACAATGACCCCCCAAAAGTGACATCTCCAGTAATGGTCTAGTGGCAGCCTGGTGAAGGGGAAGGTTGTTGTACTTACCTGAAGTTGTCCCTCGTGGCCGCCTCCACCTCCATTCAGCGCATTCTCTTCAGCTCCTGGCATCACACACAGTGGGTACACCTTCTGGTATAATTCATCGTGCACCCATGTGGCTACTTATACCTTTGACTATTGTGATATCGTAGAATGCCCATTTCCCACATCACAAATCCAGAGTATCTATAGAGATATCCCTCATTCAAAAGACCCATATGTTTGTGTAGTTGACAAGCAATGGGGGCACAATTGTAACCATTGGGGGGCGGCGGGATGGAATGCCGGGCCTGCCTGGGGTTACAAACCAAAAAGTGCCTTATCTAAAGTAGATGATCATGGTAGATCCCTTCTCCAGAGAATGACTTTGAGAAAGCCTGGGGGGGGCACACCTATGAAATTAATCCTTAACATTGAGCATCCAAGCCCAACAGATGCAGACCAGTATGTGATGGGAATGTATTGGAAAAAGGGTTCTTACCGTAAATTAGGGCATTTCTACCTCAAAGATATGTGCAACTCTTCTGAGTGGCAAGGGGCTACCCATATGGTCCCTAACCCATTAAAACCTCATATCCAGACCTTTCAAGACATGATGGCCATTGCTAACCCCACCTTTGAAGATACCATGGCCGCTGAAACAGGTTTTAATGATGTAAATTTATGGTTAGAATGGATGAAATATAATGCTAATAAGCATAATAAGACCGCATGCTATGTGTGTGGCGGTGCCCGGCCTCACCTGGGTACTGTACCTCTAATCCTGCCAGTAGATGTAGAGGAATGTGTTTTAAGCCTTTTTGCCTATCACTATGATTTTAACAGGTCCATATGTATTGCATGGACAAAGGAGTATCCTCTCCTAACCAAGGATGTCAAACCCCCAGATGGTATTACCGTGTATAAAGGTAATTACACTTGTTATGCTAATTATGATGGAATTGGTAAATTCTTGGGTAACTTCTCTAAGGGGTATTGTGCTACCTACAGAAGTGTCTCTATGAACTTGTTGCAGTTTCACACCAGGTCATTAGGGGATATCTACTGGTTGTGCGGAGATTTACAGCTAAGATCCAGAATGGACAAAGAGTGGTGGGGGGAGTGTACTCTGGCTAAAGCCATTATGCCTATACATATCATCTCTGACACACACCTCGTCACCCATGAGTCCAGGCACACAAAGGTTAAGCGTGACGCCCCAGTGAAAGGAAGTTTTGATCCTCATGTGTATATTGATGCCATTGGAGTGCCTAGGGGGGTACCCAATGAGTTTAAAGCGTGGATCCAATTTGGCCTACCGGCCAGTTTGACGGAGGTTGCGGTAATCAGGAGAACTTGGAATGGACCGTCAAATCTTGGTTCCAGGGTATTTTTCCGCACAAACTTCTTGACCAGAACCCAATCTCCGGGAAGCAGGTTGTGGGTACCTGTATCCAAATCGGGATCTGGAATTGAAGAGAAAACTTGGGCATGTATTTTGTCTAAGGCATTTGCAAGTTCAGTTACATAGTCTACTAACACATCTGATTGGAGCTGTAACTGCTGCGGATAATAACAACCTAGTCTGGGTGCTGTCCCAAATAGAATCTCATATGGGGACAGTGAATGCTTCCCTCTAGGTGTGTGCCTAACACTAAATAAAGCTATTGACAGGCTTTCTGGCCAGGGCATTTTTGTTTCTTGTGACATTTTTAACATTCTGGCTTTTAGAGTGCCATTCATGCGCTCTACTTTACCACTACTTTGTGGGTGGTAAGGGGTGTGGAAGGCTAGAGTCACCCCTAGAGCAGTCCAAATTTCTTTAGTCACTGTCGCTGTGAAAGCTGGGCCTTGGTCACTTTCAATGACTTCTGGGAGTCCGAACCTACATACTATCTCTGTAAGTAGGCGTCTTGCGGTTGTTTTTGCAGTGATATTGGCCACTGGGTAGGCCTCTGGCCATCCTGAGAACATGTCCACTATGACTAGTGCATATTCATGGGGCCCACTCTTGGGCATTTGGATGTGGTCAATTTGAATTCGCTGGAAGGGGTACATGGGCTTTGCCAGATGTTTTGCAGGCACCTTGATTGGTCTTCCTGGATTGCATTTTGCACAAATGACACAGGCCTTACAGAAGCTGCTGATCAATGTTGTGATTCCGGGCGCTTCATAATACTTCTGTATGAGGGCGGCCATCAATTCCTTTGACAGGTGTGCAGGCCCATGTGCCCATTGGACAACTGCTGGATATAAATTTTTGGAAAGACAAAATTTGAAGTTGTTGTAATATACTCCGTCCTTTTGGACAGCTCCTTTCTTTTTCCATTTCTGGATTTCTTCAGGAGTGACTGCAGCTTGCTGTTCTCGCAAAATTCGCAAATCAGTAGGAAGAGTTTGCAGAGCAAAAATAGGGACTTCTTCTTCTTCTTGTCCGGACACTTCTTCATCCACTTCCTGCAGATCCCTGGCTGCTAGCTTAGCAGCCTGATCAGCCAAATGGTTGCCCTTTGCTTCATCTGTATCCAATTTCCCATGGGCCTTTACCTTCAAAACGGCCACTTCTTTAGGGAGTAGGAGGGCATCCATTAGCTCCTTGATTGCAGTGCTATGCTTGACTGGTGTACCGGCGGTGGTAAGAAATCCTCTTGTCTTCCAAATTAGGCCGAAGTCATGTGCCACACCCAGAGCATATCTTGAATCTGTATAGATGTTGGCACATTTTCCTTCTGAAATTTTGCATGCTGAAGTCAGAGCCTGTAATTCAGCTTCTTGCGCAGACATTGCTGGCGGTAAGGATGATGATTTGATAACTTCATCTGTTGTGGTTACGGCATATCCTGTATGATATCTTCCTTCTTCATCAGCATATCTTGAACCGTCCACAAACAGGGTAAAATCTGGATCTAGTAATGGATTCTCATGCACAGTTGGTAGGTGCACTGTCTCCATTTTCATCTGTTCAAAACAGTCATGAGGTGTTTCAGGGTCATAATCATTCACTATGACCAGATCTTGAAATTCTTTTTCTAGGAAGTGGCGTGGCCATGCTTCCAGAAGGTCAGTTGTTGGGTATTTGGCAATACCATTTTCCTGTAGCTGTTCTTCATCCATGGTGGCCCATAGCTTCGCCATGGGCCCAAGATCATTCCATGACCTTGTCTTCAATTTGGTAACAGGAATATGTGGGATAGCAGTATCCCAATGGCGGTAGAGGTAGTTAAGTTGTTGAGGTAGTTGGACCAAGACCATGCTATTGCCTTCAGAGTCACAATAAAAATCTTGAGCAGTGAGCTTCACATCAGTCCAGTGGTAAAGCTCATCTTCATAGCAAGGTTCGGGAGTAATGTTTGGTTTGTACCACATGGTACAGAAGGCGTAATCTGGGCCTTCACAGAGAGGCTTTTCAGCTTCATAAAATGTCAAATGTGGATGCATGACTTTCTTGATACATCCACAGAGCAGGTAAATGTAGGTTTCATCCGTGATAAATCCATAATAGATACCCCCCTCAGGGAGTGGAAGAAGGGTGGATGGGTTAAGAACTTGACATCTTTGGATGGAAATGTTGTCAGGTAGAAGAAGATGACACTGTAGGCGTAGGTGTCTGGCTGGAGACACGTGCTTGAGCTGGACTTGGTTGATGATGGCAGAAATGTCATGAGGGGCCAAAACAACCAGAGGGTGGCCAAGGACCAGGTCTGAGGTTCTTTCTATGAGCTCTCTTGCAGCAAAAACAGCCCTGAGACAGGAAGGGGTCCCTCTGGCCACAATGTCCAGTTGACATGAGAAATATCCAATAGGCCTCTGGCGGCCTCTTAAGTCATTAGTTTGGGTGAGAACTCCTGTTGCATGGCCTTGTCTTTCAGAGACAAATAATTTGAAAGGTTTGGAGTAGTCAGGTAGGCCCAAGGCAGGAGCAGAAGCAATGGCACGTTTTAGAGCATTGAAATTGTCCAGAGCTTCATTAGTCAAACAGAATGGGTCAGACTTAAGTGCATCATAGAGAGGTTGCATAAGCAGAGAGGCTTCTGGGATCCATGCTCTGCAGTAGGAAATGAGGCCTAGGAAGGCATGAAGAGACTTTGAAGTCCTTGGAGGTGGAATGTCCAGTACAGCTCTTACCCGGTCCCGAGTAAGATGTCTGGTGCCTTGAGATAGGCAATGTCCAAGGAAAATTACCGAAGGTTGGCAGAATTGGAGCTTGATGAGCGAGGCTTTGCATCCTTGTTCTGCCAAATAGCAAAGGAGACTAATTGAGCAATTTTCAGTAGTGGGTATATCATCTCCACAGAGCAACAAATCATCCACATACTGGAGCAGAACAACTTCTGGGTGCTCGGCTTGCCATGGGTCAAGGATGGTGGCCATGGCCTTTGCAAATTGACTTGGAGAATTTTGTGCCCCTTGGGGCATGACAGTCCAGGTATACTGTTGCATTTCATGGGTGAAGGCAAACAGGTATTGACAAGATGGGTCCAGTGGGACACTGAAAAAGGCATTGGCCAGGTCTATGACTGTGAAAATTTTTGCAGATGGTGGGACTCCAGAGAGCAGAGTATGGGGATTTGGTACAAGAGGGGTGTCCAGGACGGTAGCTTCATTGACAGCACGGAGATCCTGAACCATCCTGTACTTCTCTGGCTCACCTTTTGGAGTTTTCTTTTTCACCGGGAATAATGGGGTGTTGCATTCAGATTTACATTTTACCAGGGCACCCTTCTCCAAGAGTGCCTTGATGTGGATAGAAATGGCAGCAGCCTGTGCTGGTTTTAATGGATATTGTGGCTTTCTTGGTAACTTAGCTCCTGGAATAAGCTTTACCACCACAGGGGGAACATTTAGGTGACCTATGTCCTCTGGGCCTGAGGACCATAACTTGGCGGGCACCTGTGTTTTTAATACCTCTGGGAAATTGGACCTTAATTCTGCTGCTTTCTCACGGGGCTTTTCCAAATGCAGCATCAGAGGCAAGGAGCACAAGGCTGAGGTGTCTGATTCAGATAGAGGTGTAGTCATTTCTATTTGCCCATCTGGGGTGAAGGTGATGGATGCTTGCAGACGTGAGAGAACATCAGCACCTAACAGGTTAATTGGGCAAGTGGAGGATACCACAAAACGAGCAAGCAGGCTAGAGCCAACTCGTAGTGGAGTTGTTAAAGGGCTGTGTCTTGGCTGGCCATCCACTCCAACACAAGAGACATCAATATTGGACAGGAAAGATGGGTCTGGCAGGTCTTGTTCTCTCAGAACACTACGGGCTGCACCTGTGTCAACAAGAAATGTGGTTGGTTGGCCCTCAATGGGTAAAGTCACTGTAGCAAGTGCCCCCCCCTTATCCCCTGTAGACACTGCCATGACAGGGGTTAATGACACAGGCTTGCCAATTTCCTAATCATCTGGTTCCTCAATTATTGGAACCTCCTTCTCGGCCTTAGGGGCCGGGGCAGGCCTGGATGGCTTTCTTGGCTCTCTCCTGGGTTCCGGGCAATCACTTTTAAAATGCCCTTTGACCTTGCAATTAAAACAAACACCATCCTCTGGTCTGGTACCCTTGGGAATAGGGGTAGTGCGTGCCACCATAAGAGGAGCAGAGCTTGGCCTTCTGGGGGTCTGGGCAGACTCTAGGCCCCTAGCAACTAGGAGTAAAGTATCCAGGGGAACAACCTTATATTCAGGGCGGGCAGCGATAATTCCCTTGCGTATTGGGTCTTTAACACCTTGGACAAAAGCACCGGACAGCATTTGTGAATGAATTTTGTCAGTAAGATCAAACCCCAAATCTGTGAACATTTGATACAGTCTTGCATGAAACCTTTCCACTGATTCTCCTTTATCTTGTATAACATCAGTAAGGCCAGCAGCCTGATCTGCAAGTTTGTCCTTAGCCCAATCTCTTAATTGGTTGCAAAAAGTTACTCCGGAGGGGTAATCAATGTCACTGCCGAGCAGATCTGTACTGAGGTGTCGGGCCATGCTTGGCCAATATGCATCCCCTGCTTTAATAGCACAAATGCTCAGTAGATCACGCCATGCGGCGGAATAAGTCTTTTGAATTTGAACTATCCCTCGGTAGAAGGGCATAGGCTGCTTTTCTGGGTCAGGGAGTGATTTCATTAAAGCACTAGCTTGAGTGGGGTTAAAAGCAACATACTTAGGAGGGGCCCGTTCTCCCCGACCCTTGTGGCCGAAGGGATCATCGATAGAACGATGAGCTGAGGCTCCCGCAGCAACCTCCGATGAGACATGGGAGACCCTGTCCTCCTCTTCGTCATCGAATTCTATGATATTGGCTCTCTTACGTGGTGCAGGGCCCGCGTGAGGTGAAAGGATCGGGGGATGGGAAGGAGCCCCAGATGCAGGGGTGGCTAGCGAGTCATAACCTGGGGACAGGTAGTCACCGGGGATTACCGGCATCAGGGCTGAACTGGGGGCCGCCATATTGGAGGCGGGAAAAGGAGTTGCATTAGGATTAAGGGAAGAAGTGGCGGCCATGTTTGATATGGGCACTTCCGGGGCAGACTGAGCCGGACTGGGCATGACCGGAACCTGGGGAGTGGCTTGGGGAAAGGGAGGGTAACCGGGGTAGGGCAGGGCCATGGGATATGGGAAGGGGTAGGGCCAGGCAGGGGAGGGCATTAGAGTAGGGTGGGTAGGTACATTTAAGGAGGTAGGGTATTGGAGCTGGTTATGGGAGGAGACAGGACGGGATTGGTGGGGATGGGTGCAGAAGGAGGAGTCGGAGCAAGGGAGGGAGGGGTAGTTAGTTGGGCGGATGCTGATGGGAGGGGATTAGCTACGGAGAGGGATTGCAGGGAGGAAATGGCAGATGAAATGTTAGGATTAGGCATGGAAGGTAGCGTGGGGATGGATGAGGATGATGGGACTGTTAGAGACGGGGAAGGGGTAAAGAAGGATCCATCAGAATTCAGGACCGGGCAGACAGGGGAGGTGATGGGATGGGATTCGGGAGGATCGGGAGTGGGGAACATAGTCAGCTGGCTATGACCTACTGCTGACTGAACCTTGGGGATAGACATCCCCTGGGCGCCATTTTGGGGCGCTGGCTGAGGGTAAACCCCAGCAACACAATTCTTATGATACACAAACAATTTCACACCTTTGTGATTTATTTCTTCCTCAACCCAACCTTCTAGCTGAATAGCCTTCGCTACTCTGTACCATGCTTCAGCAGTCTTTAATAAATCATTATCTGTAAGCTTGCCTTTCATTTATGCCAGTAACTTGCGCCAGCTTTCTGGTTGCAATCTTCCACATGTCGGTACAGCAATTTTACATACTTTTGCAATCCTTTCAACACCTTTAACCATCTCCTCACCCTCTCTGTTCTCTACTAAATCACATGCTAACCAGCCCTTGCTGGGCTTATCTAAATCCTGTCCCATAGTCCCTTTACCCCTATACCAGCGTCCTAGATATAGAGAGAGAGAAGGAAAATTGAACAGGAACGTCTACAATGCTCGACTGCCACCCGAGAACCGTGGGACTTTCTCAGGTGCGTCTTCCCAAAACGTAGACTAGTCACTGAATCCGCCTACCCGGGGTGGTAGACACGGATTGGAGCAAGGTGAGAAGTGTGTGACCAATCACTTCTCTTTTAAGAGGAATGGGAGTGGATAGTATAACAATATAGGAAGTGTAGAAAAGATGAAAGGCAAGGAAAATCCTTAGAGACAGACACAGGAGTTCATGAGACTCCTCATTAAACAAACAAGACAACAATACAGTTGAAATACAGTGCATGCATCACAGTTCAAATGAAATCAACAGTAATTCCTTTCCTTTACTCGTGTGCTTACTCCAAAGTCACCTCCCTCAACCCCGTAGTGTCTCCGCTCGGAGAACAACTTTCATAAGTCTCACTACCAGCGGCCACGGAAAACAACTGACACCGGTCCGAGTTCCGTCAGCCTCCCTCTGCACAGTAGTCCACAAGAATGTGGCCACCTCTATCCTCACTCCCGTAGTGCCCCTATAAAACCCACTTATAAGTCTCACTACCACGTGATGCGGAAAACAAGCAATGCCCACTTGAATCCCCCCAGGAAACAGAGTCCCCTGCCACAAGACTAAGCCCCCCTCACAAATAAAACAGAAAACTGGAATTCCACCAGCCCCAGCGCTCAGGGTTGTGGTTACCAAAACCGGACTCCCCCCAGCCGAAGCTGTGGGTTACCAAAACCGGACTCCCCCCAGCCAAAGCTGTGGGTTACCAAAACCGGACTCCCCTCAGCCGGAGCTGTGGGTTACCAAAACCGGACTCCCCTCAGCCGGAGCTGTGGGTTACCAAAACCGGACTCCCCCCAGCCAAAGCTGTGGGTTACCAAAACCGGACTCCCCTCAGCCGGAGCTGTGGGTTACCAAAACCGGACTCCCCTCAGCCGGAGCTGTGGGTTACCAAAACGCTAGCTAGGCTGTAAAACAGGCAACAGAAGACCCAGGCAAATCCCCTCAGGTCCACCCCCCTTTATCCCAAAAGGGGTAAAATACAAACAGATAGACTAACAAACTGAAGACCCAGGCAAATCCCCTCAGGTCCACCCCCCTTTATCCCAAAAAGGGGAAAACAAGCAAGACAGAGAACCCCAGGCAAATCCCCCGCAGGTCCACCCCCCTTTATCTCAAAATGGGGAAACAGGCAAACAATTCAAACACACCCAGGCAACAGATAGACTAAAATGCAGGTAAACAAGTGAGTAACGAGGCACCGGGCAAGATATTACCTGTCTTTGATGTCCTCCCGGGAAGCAGTCACAGACACGTGGACGGGTCAATCAAAGGGGCCGGAACATACCGGTGGCTCTGCAGAAGTCTCTACCGTGTACCTGGAGGTGATCAATCTCCTTTCCTTCCCCCTGGATTCCTCCGTCCACCCTTGTCTTCCTTAGGACGGCTCACCGGCCGGACATAGCCCGATGCCCCACGTTGGGCGCCAAGTTGTTATGGTACTTTTTAGCAGTAAACCAAAATGTTTAAATGTCTATCTGTTCCTGTCCGAATTAATAAAATTGAATTGCGTATATACGCTGAAGTAATTAAGTCTGACACGCAAGGTTCAGGTTAAAATAACTTCGAGAAAATTTATTGGCAAGTGATTAAAAAGCGGGCACGCAGGCCCTTTTAAGAGACATTTTACGTCATCATTGATTATTAGAATATCAGCAAATAAACATCATTAATTGGATTAATTGTTAAGTGTCGGGATTAGTGTCCTCCTATCAATATTATTAATTGGCTCAAAAACTAAGTGGTTAGTCCCGTGCCCACCCACCAAGAGGTGGGATCGTTCTGGACACGGGTGGGGACAAGGGGGTCTTGAGCGTCATTTTACACGGTCGGTGATCTCAGGCCTCGTGGCCAGGTGCAAGGTCTCTTATGAATAGAACATTTCATTACTACTGTGTTCTCATGGCCTTCAAATTATACTATGTTGCAAGTTAAGGAGAAGTCAGCAATTCCTGTGTTAATCATGTCTTTGTTAGAACATACAGTCTTTGTCTTATTGTATTAGATGTGCTGGGAAATTCTGTCATGTAAGGTAGTTTTAAAATGAACAAGTTAGGCCATGAGGACAAAATGGAGGATTGAAGAAGTCAGGTTAGGAGGACAAAATGGAGGATTGTCACAGTATAAAGTTAAAATGGAGTTAGTGCAATAATTCAATACAAGTACAATAAAGATTTTTAATAATCCCACATCAGATACCAACCAATTAATAACCCAGCCCTTCATTTTAGGACACAAATCCATATTGAGTAATATTTGCTGAATGCAGGGAATAACGTTCAGTTTCACTAATGAGAGTTTTATATAGAGCTCTGATATTTGCAGTGTGAATTACTAAAGTGAGAATTCAAAGTGAATTTAAAATTTAAGGTCAGAGTAGCCGTACTGGAAGCATGGCTGACTGAGAGAATTTATTCTAATTCGGAAGTTCTCTGAACAAGTCACGTGTTGACAAAACTGTAACAAAATGTAATATTTCTATGGAGTCACCAGATGAATTATTGACTGTACCCAGAGAGATACCCACCGAGGATGGCATCGCCGCTACAACGGGTGTTTCCTGTTAAAGAATATTAGGAGCAGAATTTATATCTGCAGCAAAGTTTTATGTCAAAAATAAATTTCAAATTAACGAGCACTGATTTGCTAATCAGACAAAATACTTGACGATAAAGGGAAATTAATTAATACTCCGAACTTGATCCACAGAATTATCTTCTCTGGATAACCAGTAAATCATCTGGATTGTGCATTGGATTCAATGCTTCCCTATGAGAAGCATTTGATTGGACAAACACAGTGCTTGCCGCACATGCGCTTTGCACGCGTTATGATTGTACAAGGAGTGCGAGAGGAATCAGCAGCCCTGATGACCACACGGGTGGATGAGTTACCGGCTGCAGGAACTGTCAGACGTCGCTGGAAAAAGGGTAAATAAAACCCTTTACTTCCATCCTTTTTATTAAATTTATGGGGGGCTCTAATCTAACACTACAGAGTTTGGAATACATGTTCACGCTATTGTGTTCTTTAAACACACTACACACATTAAACACTAACAGGATTATTGACTAACGTATGAATAATAAAAAAAACTCTAATTGGATTTTAGTATTCAAGCCAAAAATGTCTTAATTGAAAACATAGCTGATTTGGAGAATTTTGTTCTAAAATTTGCTTTGAATGAAGAGTTGTGAAAAAAAAATTGTGACATTATCACCACAGATAGTTTTTTTTTTTTTTTTTTTTAATTAGTTAATTAGTTCATGTTAAACTTGAGTGGTTTTCAATTTCTGTTTATACTATTTATCTCAAAGCTCAGACTAAGAAAAATAGGTAAATGTGAAATTCAAGTTTTATAAATGGAAACAATTATTACTGGGGTCTGGAATCTATAACAGAGGGGGACTCGAGTAAGCCACAGCCCAGACATTGTGGGAAGAAAATGGAAGTACATTTCTAATTTCATTTAAAAACAAAATTTCAGTTTAGGCAAGTGTATCATTGCTCCATTACTATAGTCCAATAAATGTTGATAAATTTCAGAAAGGGGACTGGACAAGGTCAATTGTGACCAATAGGACATCTTAAAGAAAATAAACAGTGTCATGAAAAAGATTTAGAATAACCCTTTAAAATCCAGACTAGATCCTGTAAACACAATCTGTGCTGTCTACTGACCTCCTTCGATAACTTGTTACATATTGTACTTCTCACAGCAGCAACTCTAGACCAGAGCCTGTCCTTTATGGGCAGGTGGGACATGTCCCTGGACAAGATCTGTCCTCATATTGGACATATTTCTTTCACACAGCATCAGGAACTATTGTATAAACTGCTTACCTTTCCAAATAAAAAGATAATGGCCCATGCTGGAAGCATGGAGAGACCCCGGGCATGTACTTTCAAATATCGTAGGATTGCCCCTTAATCCACAGGTTTTGAAAAGTTCCAGGACATTATTAGGGTCTTCACTAAAGTGAGAATTAATGGGAATTCAAAGTGAATTTTAAATTTAAGGCCAAAATAGCCGAACTGAAAACAGAATTCAATTTTTTTTAATTTGGCTATTTTGGCCAACGTTCTAAAACTTTTCTTTGAACGCCTGCCAATTCTCGCTGGTATACGGAGATGAGCTTGGTCTTTTGACCCACCACCTATCTTCTCTTTCAGGTTGGCTCGTCTGCAAACTGGTGCTCTATCGCCTGTCGTATGATGATTACAGCACTCTCTTAAATCCCTGAACACAGGACCTCCCTTCAAGTATCGTCGTCTAAGGAGAAGGTGTCGCGCATGGAGGAGCTGAGCGCAGCTTCTAGGAATACTATGTCAGGATACATAGACACGTGGGCTCATTGGATTCTGAATACTTCCTCTGAGGACCCCTAGTAATGTCTGGTCCTTATCTAGCAGTAAATAATAGGCTTTTACAACTAACCTTGATCGGTCTTTCACTTTATTATCCAGTTATTCCCTCATGTTCTACATTAGTATTATAAAATGTAATTTTTTCATGTCCTTGTGTGTCTTTGTTATTATGTCATTGGAGACAGTCGAGGGCTGATTAATTGGTATTACACAACTATAAGCTCAACCCTGTTCTCCCCGTTTCACTCTGTAAATTAAGGCAGAAAGTACCTCTTCTCTTTACCCATTGAAGATGATTACAGAAACCTTATCAGGATTTAAATTTCCATGTGTAAGGGGCAACAAAGAGTGCTTGTAAAAGTGTTACTAGTGCGTACCAGTGATAGTAGCTGAATCCTGCATTATGACCATTGCCAACTACTCTTATTGTCCCACTCAATACAATGCAGAATATATAAGTCTCACGAAATCAGTTTTTGTTTTTTTTTTCCATTTTATTTCTCCCCATCCTGGTTATACAGGGGTCCATGGCAAATTATATATATTTTCGAAATTTAACTGAAATGTACTGCAGAGTTAAATGTAATTGTCACGGTCTCCTGAGCCAGACACATTAACAGATCACAGATGAAGAAATTGCAGTACTGGTCCTTAGAGTGGCCGGGCTATGCAAAATAGAGAGAAGTCAGACTACAAGCCAAAGTCAGAGGGACACAGAGAAACGGAATAACGATAAGACAAGCCGAGGTCAAGGATCAGTGAAAGCAGGATAAACGGTGAGACAAGCCAAAATTCGGTAACCAGACAATCAGACAGACTAAATGCGCTAATGGGCTATCAAAAGACCACAATAGGGCAACAAGGCACGGAGGAGGCAAGTTTAAATATGCTTAGGGTAATTCTGATTGGATAGTTTCCACTTAGAATTAATTATAACACGTGGAAGGTATTTGATCCTTCCACTTTGACCCCTGACATCGTCAATGTGTGCCGAGTCAGGTGGCTGACTCAGGCGTATATTTAAGCACGCTGCACGCTCGTTCATTTAGAAAGAATGGCACCTGCGGTCAGTAAAACAGCCGCGAGCATCCACTAGAAGCCGCCCTGCGGTGGGCAAGTGGAGCTGCCGTGAATGACGAGCGGGAACCGAAAGCCGCCATTTGCGGTGAGCTGGCAAGTGAAGCCGCCGCGAGTGGCAAGTGGCAACCAGAAGACGCCGCTCACGCTGAGCGGGCAAGTAAGGCCGCCGCTCGCGGTGAGTGAGCAAGTGAAGGGCCTGACGGTAATAAGTGTGTACACACACCATTCATCCTCCTAATTGTTCTTCCATGCCCATTACATCTTTGTCTCTATCATGTACTTCGCCCCTCAATTCCTCTGTTTCTTCTCCCCAAATTTTCCTTTTCTCTAATGCGGTTACCCCCTCTTTTTACAGAGACAAGCCGTGTATGCTATATTTTAATTTGTAGCAGAGATACACCTCACTGAACATCTTGGCTTCAACATTGATTGGATTCCTGCATGCCACTCAAGACATTTATGCTAAACAGAAACATTCTAACAAAATAAGGTGTTCACTTAATATGTTGTGTGACCTGTAGTTTTACTGGGATGCTACTAACAAAGTAACTCTAATAAAGTGCACTAGTGGACAACATTTTTTTTAAAAACTTTGGAAATTGGTATTTCTGAGGTTTGATGGCTAATAACATCAGGTTTTTTTTTTTAGAATAAAATTATAAAATTGTATTTCATTAGAAATAAAATTAGAAGCAGAATGTAATGAAACACACAAAAAAATTGCATTTTAAAAGAAGTTATACACAGAAAACCATTTTGAAACAAGGAAAACCATGGTAAAGCATATTTCATAACTTATTACCATTTATTTATCATTACTGAAGCCTTGATTTAATATTTTTGGAGAAACTTTTCAAATGATGTAAAATTATGAAAACTATTAAAATATTGTAATAATTTGATATTTCTTTAGATATAGTTATATTAAAAAAAATTCCAAGTATTAAAATATATATATATATATTAATAATCAGGGGAAACAATTTGAATAGTTTATCCAGAAATATTAAATAATTTCAAAAGCTAATCCAAAAATATTACATTGAGACGGGATACGTTGTGTCGCAGTTACAACCTTACAATGGCGTCGCATGGAGAGAACCACATATTTTAGTTTATCAGGTTTTATAATGTCAAAACCAAGATGATGTCCAACACAAAATATATGAAATAACAATACAGCACTGAATACATTAATTTTGGGTGGCAGATAACCTTTTTACCAGTCGTACAATAGGAAAGACACAAATCAGATTGAACCTTCATTGAGTGTACCCACAGGAGGGAGTTCATCCTAAACTATATTTTTAATTAACAAGACTTAAACGCAACATCCTGTGCATTATTGTGTTGGCGATGGAGGGTCCTCAGTAGTTTGTCATCAGTGATAAAGTCCACGAGGAGATGTGTATGTCAGTCTCTTGGAGATGGGTCTTATTTTTGGGTATTCGGACATGAAATGACGGAGCTGTGAACGGGATCGAAGGGAAATCAGGAACTGGGATCATTGTTGAAAACCGTACCCATTCGGGCTGTAAAAGTTTTAAAATGAAAAAGTGGAAATGATTAGTATATTAAACATAATTCAAAATTCAACAGTATATTAATACCAATATGACCTCATAATAGAATAATGAATGATGGGTACTGAACGCAATGTAAATTATTGATGCCTGTTAACGGAACACTATACAGGGGCTAAACTATATTAAAGTGTAAAAATGGTTTTGACTTAACCTTTTTTCCAGCCCAGAGTCTCACTTGGTGAAGCCACTTACATCATCTCCGCCGAGATCATCTGTCCACTTCAATGCGCTTTTATAAGGCAACATCCAATCAAATGCTTTCTACGAGAAGCATTCAGAGATGACATGTGAGAACCCAGTCTGACGCAGGACGACAGCCACTATAGGTGTGTTTAGCCTCGCAGTGTAAACAATGCTGTATTTACTAAGCAATGATAGGAGCTCTACACACAGGCCACTTCATTGAGATAAAGTGTTCTGGGTGCCTATAGTGTCCATTTAATAAAACAAAGGGAGGGTGCAATAATGTGAATATGTCCTTCTTTCACTATATTCACTAAAGAGAGATTTGACAAGGGGATTGCAAATTGTAAGCCAAAATCTCTAAAAAAAAAACAACAGGTTTGAATACTTTTTTTCAATTTAAGGGTATTTCCACCTTAAACTTTGCTTTGCTTCGTTTTCCACAATTCCCACATTAGTGAATTACTCATTGCAAGAAAATAATGGTAACCAGCAACAATTAGGCAACTCTTTTAGGGCATAGATTGAGAGCTAAAAGTGTATATAAGATAATAAAATAAGATTTTGTTCTCATTGAACAAAGTATCTTTTCGATATATCTTACATTCGCACCTCTTACTGCTATATATCTTACATTCGCACCTCTTACTGCTATATTGTGGTGGGTTTAATTATCACTGTGTCGTGTTGCAGTAATATAATTAATATTTCATGCTGCAATACGTTCTTTATTAAAGGGACATTCTAAGCGCAACACAATCACTGCAGCACAATGCGGTAACTAGGGATTCAATGTCATATTTTTGGATAAACTTTTAAAATTATATTTTCAAAATGTTAAATGTAAAAAATATATAATACATAAAATAAATATTAATATATATTTAAAAAAAACACTAAATATAAAAAATATTATAACGTTTTAAAAAGTGTAAATTTAATCTTAAGTGTATCCAGAAATATAAAACTATTTGAAATGTTTTTCCAAAAATATTAAATTGAGGTGTATGTTGCCAAGATTCTCTGTGCGCAGCCCATTATACTTTATTAACTGTTGTGGGAGTAGTTTATAGGGCCACTCCCTTCCACCCAGAAACCCAGCTCTTGGTAATGATCCAGAATTACATTTCCGCATTATCAATGCCAATTTCGGCAAACCGGGATGGCAGTGACAGACTGAGAGCCCTATGGGGGAGTCTCTGGGTGTCATGCCCTGAGATTGGAAAAAAGTCAGCAATTTGGGTCTGCAGGGATAGGGGCTGTAGTGTGTGTGTGTGGGGGGGGGGGGGGTGCAATGTGTGTGTGTAAGGGGTGCAGTGTGTGTGTGTGTACAGGGGTGCAGTGTGCATGTATGTGTGTGTGTGTGTGTGTGTGTACAGGCGTGCAGTGTGCGTGTGTGTGTGTGAGGGATGCAGTGTGTGTACAGGGGTGCATTCTGTTTGTGAAGGTGGTAGTTTGTGTGTGTGTGTGTGTGTGTGTGTATGTGGGGCAGTTTGTGCATGAGGGATACAGTGTGAGGGGTACAGTGTGTGGGGGGGTTCAGTGTGTGTGCGGGGTACAGTGTGTGTGAGGGGTACAGTGTGTGTGAGGCGTACAGTGTGTGTAAGGGAGCAGGTGGTGTGAGGAGTACAGTGTGTGTGTATGGGGGTGCAGTGTGTGTGGATGGGTGGGGGCAGTATGTGTGTGTGTGTGTGTGTATGGGTGGGGGCAATGTGTGGGTGTATGGGGGCAGGGTATATGGGGGCAGTGTGTCTATGGGGGGGCATTTGTGTGCAGGGCCGGTGCTTGGATTTTTAGGTACATAGGCGAAGATGCATTTTTCCGCCCCCCCCCCCCCAAAAAAAAAAAACATCTTCACCTATGTGCCTCTTAACCAGCCCCTCCCTGGTCCCTTCCCTGTCCCTTAGTGTTCTTCTCCCCTCCCCCCTCTTTTCCCTGTCTCTTGGTGTTTCTCTCCCATTCCCTCCCTGTCCCTTGGTGCACCCCACACCCCTTTAGTGGTCACACTCCCCTTCCTGGTGTGTCAATGTGTACAGAGTGTAGCGGAGCGCGGTACAGGAGCTTCAGTTTTCTGTACCCGGCCGAACTGACAGGGAGTGCTCTCTCTGTGAGCACCTCCTGTCAGTCTGGCCAGGTACAGGAAACAGAAGCTCCTGTACCGCGCTCCGCTCCGCTACACTCTGTACACACTGACAGTCACACACTCAATGACAAACACACAGACGTCACTGACAGACACAGACTCATTGACAGACACACTGATAGTCACACACAGACTCAATGACAAACATACTCTCACTGATTTGACAGACACACACTCATACACTTACAAACACACTCATCATACACTGACAAACACACTCATACACTCACATGCACACACACAGACGCACTCGCAGACGCACACTCTGTCACTCGCAGACGCACACGCCGTCACTCGCAGACGCACACGCCGTCACTCGCAGACGCACACGCCGTCACTCGCAGACGCACACGCCGTCACTCGCAGACGCACACGCCGTCACTCGCAGACGCACACGCCGTCACACACACACAGACACATACACTCACACACAGACACTCACACTCACACACAGACACATACACTCACACACACACACACACACACACACACACACACAGACACACAGACACATACACAGACACATGCACACACACAGACACAGACACATACACACACACAGACACAGACACATACACACACACAGACACAGACACATACACACAGACACATACACTCACACACACACAGACACATACACTCACACACATACACTCACTAATTATTTTACAAATACATATTTTCCACCCAGCCTCCCTACCTGGAGAGCTGGTGTGGATGATGAATCCTTCCCTGGGGTCCAGTGGGGCTGCTGGGCGGCGTGCGGCTGTGCTGTAATCAGACGCGGCGAGGGAGCTCTAACCTCTCTGCTCTGCTCCCTCGCGCGCTGTCTGCTGATACCGCGGGAGCCGGAATATGACGTCATATTCCGGCTCCCGCGGTATCAGCAGACAGGCAGCGCGCGAGGGAGCAGAGCAGAGAGGTTAGAGCTCCCTCGCCGCGTCTGATTACAGCACAGCCGCACGCCGCACCGGGGGCCGAGATGGTGGCCCGGCAGGAGGGAGAGCTTCCCTCCTGCCGGTCACTGAAATCTTGCACCCCCAGAGCCCGTGCGCCCTAAGGCGGCCGCCTGTGCGTATGTGGGGCAATATGTGTGTATGGGGAGCTATTTTGGGGTGTTGGGTCTGTGGGAGCAGGAGGGCAAATTAATATATATATACTTTATTTTTTTCCCAGCGGGTCCTCTCTCCCTCCCTCCCTCCCTGTCAGCAAAGTGCTAGTGGGCCGGAGAGGGAGATCTCTGATCGGTACTATGATCATAGTATGGTTTTGGAACCTCTGGTTTAATTGATTGTGGCACCCTCTGGAGGTTTTGTGAGCTATGACACTGTTTTATTGAACTGTAATAATGTATCCATTTGTTTGCTTGTTGTCTTACCATGTTGTTATAGTACCTAGAGTTCAATACTGTCTCTCACAGTCAGGACGGTATACATTTTACATTAATATTGAAATTGTCCAATTTCAAAATATTCAAAAAAAATCTCTTGATTTATTTCATCTTATTTACAATGAGTTAGAAGGGTTCTAAAGACGCCAAGTACAGGGAGGGTTATATAGAGTAATAGGAGGCGTTATACAGGGGGTTATATGGAGTAATAGGGGGAGATATAAGGAGGGGTATACGGAGTAATAGGAGGAGTTATAGGGGGAGTTATATGGAGTAATAGGAGGAGTTATAGGGAGGGTTATATGGAGTAATAGGAGGAGTTATAAAGAAGTTATATAGAGTAATAGGAGGAGTTATAGGGAGGGTTATATGGAGTAATAGGAGGAGTTAAAGGGAGCGTTATATGGAGTAATAGGAGGAGATATAGGGAGGGTTATATGGAGTAATAGGGGGAGTTATAGGGAGCGTTATATGGAGTAATGGGAGGAGATATAGGGAGGGTTATATGGAGTAATGGGGGAGTTATAGGGAGGGTTATATGGAGTAATAGGAGGAGTTATAGGGAGGGTTATATGGAGTAATAGGAGGAGTTATATGGAGTAATAGGAGGAGTTATAGGGAGGGTTATATGAAGTAATAGGGGGAGTTATAGGGAGGTTTATATGGAGTAATAGGAGGAGTTGTAGGAAGGGTTATATGGAGTAATAGGAGGAGTTATAGGGAGGGTTATATGGAGTAATAGGAGGAGTTATAGGGAGGGTTACATGGAGTAATAGGAGGAGTTATAGGGAGGGTTATATGGAGTAATAGGAGGAATTATAGGGAGGGTTATATGGAGTAATAGGAGGAGTTATATGGAGGGTAATATGGAGTAATAGGAGGAGTTATAGGAAGGGTAATATGGAGTAATAGGAGGAGTTATAGGGAGGGTTGTATGGAGTAATAGGAGGAGTTATAGGGAGGGTTATATGGAGTAATAGGAGGAATTATAGGTAGAGTTTTATGGAGTAATAGGAGGAGTTATAGGGAGAGTTATATGGAGTAATAGGAGGAGTTATAGGGAGGGTTATATGGAGTAATAGGAGGAGTTATAAGGAGTAATAGGAGGAGTTATAGGGAGGGTTAAATTGAGTAATAGGAGGAGTTATAGGGAGGGTTATATGGAGTAATAGGAGGAATTATAGGGAGGGTTACATGGAGTAATATGAGGAGTTATGGGGAGGGTTATATGGAGTAATAGGAGGAGTTATAGGGAGAGTTATATGGAGTAATAGGAGGAGTTATAGGGAGGGTTAAATGGAGTAATAGGAGGAGTTATAGGGAGGGTTATATGGAGTAATAGGAGGAATTATAGGGAGGGTTATATGGAGTAATATGAGTAGTTATGGGGAGGGTTATATGGAGTAATAGGAGGAGTTATAGGGAGAGTTATATGGAGTAATAGGAGGAGTTATAGGGAGGTTATATAGAGTAATAGGAGGAGTTATAGGGAGGGTTATATGGAGTAATAGGAGGAGTTATATGGAGCAATAGGAGGAGTTATAGAGAGGTTATATGGAGTAATAGGAGGGGTTATAGTGAGGGTTATATGGAGTAAAAGCAGGAGTTATAGGAAGAGTTATATGGAGTAATAGGAGGAGTTATTGGGAGGGTTATATGGAGTAATAGCAGGAGTTATAGGGAGAGTTATATGGAGTAATAGGAGGAGTTATAGGGAGCAATAGGAGGAGTTATAGAGAGGTTATATGGAGTAATAGGAGGAGTTATAGGGAGGATTATATGGAGTAATAGGAGGGGTTATAGGGAGCAATAGGAGGAGTTATAGAGAGGTTATATGGAGTAATAGGAGGGGTTATAGTGAGGGTTATATGGAGTAAAAGCAGGAGTTATAGGGAGAGTTATATGGAGTAATAGGAGGAGTTATAGAGAGGGTTATATGGAGTAATAGCAGGAGTTATAGGGAGAGTTATATGGAGTAATAGGAGGAGTTATAGGGAGAGTTATATGGAGTAATAGGAGGAGTTATAGGGAGGGTTATATGGAGTAATAGGAGGAGTTATAGGGAGTGTTATATGGAGTGATAGGAGGGATTATAGTGAGGGTTATAGGGAGTAATAGGAGGAGTTATAGGGAGGATTATATGGAGTAATAGGAGGAGTTATAGGGAGAGTTATATGGAGTAATAGGAGGAGTTATAGGGAGCAATAGGAGGAGTTATAGAGAGGTTATATGGAGTAATAGGAGGAGTTATAGGGAGGATTATATGGAGTAATAGGAGGGGTTATAGGGAGCAATAGGAGGAGTTATAGAGAGGTTATATGGAGTAATAGGAGGGGTTATAGTGAGGGTTATATGGAGTAAAAGCAGGAGTTATAGGGAGAGTTATATGGAGTAATAGGAGGAGTTATAGAGAGGGTTATATGGAGTAATAGCAGGAGTTATAGGGAGAGTTATATGGAGTAATAGGAGGAGTTATAGGGCGAGTTATATGGAGTAATAGGAGGGGTCATATGCAGCAATAGGAGGAGTTATAGGGAGAGTCAGCATATTTATTATTAGGAGGGAAATTCTGAAATTATTATTATTAGTTTATATGAAGTTGTGGATTTCAAACCTTTTCTGTTTTTTTCCCACGTTGTGAATCCAAACACAGAGGCTAACACGAACAGAATGACGATGAGTGTGATGAGGATCACTATCCCGATGGAAGGAATTACATTAATATTGCTGTTAGATGGACTAGACGCCAACAGGCCAGATTTCCCTGTATGGAAACAAAATACAATTTACATGATTTATAAGATGTACACGGGAGAGAGAGAGAGAGAGAGAGAGAGAGAGAGAGCTCAGTCTGTTCATACAGAGAGAGAAAGAGAGAGAGAGCTCAGTCTGTACATACAGAGAGAGAGAGAGAGATCAGTCTGTTCATACAGAGAGAGAGAGAGCCCAGTCTGTTCATACAGAGAGAGAGCTCAGTCTGTTCATACAGAGAGAGAGATAGCTCAGTCTGTACACACAGAGAGAGAGAGAGCTCAGTCTGTACATACAGAGAGAGAGAGCGTGCTTAGTCTGTACATACAGAGAGAGAGAGAGCTCAGTCTGTACATACAGAGAGAGAGAGAACTCAGTCTGTACATTGAGAGAGAGAGCTCAGTCTGTACATACAGAAAGAGAGAGCTCAGTCTGCACATACAGAGAGAGAGAGAGCTCAGTCTGTACATACAGAGAGAGAGAGCTCAGTCTGTACATGCAGAGAGAGTGCTCAGTCTGTACATACAGAGAGACAGCGAGAGAGAGAGCTCAGTCTGTACATACAGAGAGAGAGAGAACTCAGTCTGTACATACAGAGAGAAAGAGAGCTCAGTCTGTACATACAGAGAGAGAGAGAGCTCAGTCTGTACATACAGAAAGAGAGAGCTCAGTCTGTACATACAGAGAGAGAGAGAGAGCTCAGTCTGTACATACAGAGAGAGAGAGAGCTCAGTCTGTACATACAGATAGAGAGAGAGCTCAGTCTGTACATACAGAGACAGAGACAGAGAGCTCAGTCTGTACATACAGAGAGAGAGAGCTCAGTCTGTACATACAGAGAGAGAGAGCTCAGTCTGTACATACAGAGAGAGAGAGAGCTCAGTCTGTACATACAGAGAGTATACAGTGAGGTAGGAAAGTATTTGATCCCCTGCTGATTTTGAAGATGTGCCCACTGACAATGAAATGATCAGTCTATAATTTTAATGGTAGGTGTCTTTTAACAGTGAGAGACAGAATAACAACAAAAAAATCCCCCCAAAAAACGCATGTCAAAAAATGTATAAATTGATTTGCATGTCAATGAGTGAAATAAGTCTTTGATCCCCTATCAACCAGCAAGATTTCTTGCTCCCAGGTGTCTTTTATACAGGTTACAAGCTGAGATTAGGAGCGGGAGTGCTCCTAATCTCAGCTCGTTACCTGTATAAAAGACACCTGTCCACAGAAGCAATTAATCAGATTCCAAACTCTCCACCATGGCCAGTCCCAAATGCAAGAAACACAAAATAACTGTCAGTCTCCCTCGGTCTGGTGCTCCATTCAAGATCTCACGTCGTGGAGTTTCATTGATCATGAGAACGCTGAGAAATCAGCCCAGAACTACACGGGAGAATCTTGTTAATGATCTCAAGGCAGCTGGGACCATAGTCACCAAGAACACAATTGGTAACACACTACACCGTGAAGTACTGAAATCCTGCAGCGCCCGCAAGGTCCCCCTGCTCAAGAAAGCATATGTACAGGCCTGTCTGATGTTTGCCAACATCTGAATGATTCAGAGGAGAACTGGGCAAAAGTGTTGTGGTCAGATGAGACCCAAATCAAGCTCTTTGGCATCAACTCAACTTGCCGTGTTTGGAGGAGTAGGAATGCTGCCTATGACCCCAAGAACACCATCCCCACTGTCAAACATGGAGGTGGAAACATTATGCTTTGGGGGGGGTTTCTGCTAAGAGGACAGGACTACTGCACTGCATCAAAGGGACATTGGATGGGGCCATATACCGTCAAATCTTGGGTGAGAACCACCTTCCCTCAGCCAGGGCATTGAAAATGGGTTGTGGATGGGTATTGCAGCATGACAATGACCTAAAACACACAGCCAAGGCAACAAAGGAGTAGCTCAAGAAGAAGCACATTAAGGTCCTGGAGTGGTCTAGCCAGTCTCCAGACCTTAATCCCATAGAAAATCTGCTGAGGAGCTCAAGGTTCAAGTTGCCAAACGTCGGCCTCAAAACCTTAATGACTTGGAGAGGAACTGTTAAGAGTGGGACAAAATCCCTCTTGAGAGTATGCAAACCTGGTGGCCAACTACAACAAACGTCTGACCTCTGTGATTGCCAACAAGGGTTTTGCCACCAAGTACTAAGTCGAAGGGGTCAAATACTTATTTCCCTCATTGACATGCAAATCAATTTCTAACTTTTTGACATGTGTTTTTCTGGATTTTTTTAATTTTTTTGTTATTCTGTCTCTCACTGTTAAAATAACCCTACCATTAAAATTATAGATCGATCATTTCTTTGTCAGTGGGCAAACGTTCAAAATCAGCAGGCAATCAAATACTTTTATCCATCACTGTATATATATATTTTATTACTCCTACTTACTCCATAGTATAGATGTCGGACCCTCCAGGCTGCTGTGGTTTACCAGGCAGATGTATGCATCTTCTGATATCGAGGATATATTGACCGAAACAGAGGACAAATAGGTCTGATCAGTGAGAGGCAGCGTCAGCCTCTCCAATTCCCCATCAGGTATAATCTGTCCATTCTTGTACCAAGTCATATCAATTTTTCTGGGGTAATGTCCATATGCCTTGCAGTACAGTGCATCACCACTAGAGAGCACTATTACATCTGGTGCAACTGTAATGAGAAAACATGAAATGTATCACAAATTACTATACCTACAGGCATAACTGCAAAATTCCCAAATTATCGAAAAATTGTGATCACAAGCAATTCTCATGCAAATTGCTTAGAATGTCTCCAGTTTGTAAGCTTGTTTGAGCAGGGCCCTCAATACCCTCCGTTGCTGTGCGTCCAGCTTGTTGCAATTACGTCTGTTAGTCCACCTATTGTACAACGCTATTTGCTGTTGCTTTATAAATAATAATAATAATAATAATAATAATGACACAACCAAAACAAGGATACATGGAATCCTTCCTATAGCTAAAAAATATTTTCTTTTAGCCAATAATGTATATTATATTATACTAGAAGAATATGTTAAAAGAATGGTACATAATCTGGTTCCTTGAAAAAAAAAAAAGTTAAACATTGGGTTAGGAGAATGGAAACATAGCCTGGATCCTTTTTACGTCTTCTGTGCAATCCCTTTTGGTTAGGGGAAGCATGTGTTGAAGACAGAGATCCAATAAGCTTTTTGGGAGTCTAAATGTACCACATATAGTTTTGGGTCACCACGTTCCTTGCGGTTTTGGATGGTGGCTTTTTCTTGTGGTTTTCTTTGTGAAGAAACATACTAAACATATTATGTGAGGAACAGGCAGAAAATGGCAGGTTTTTAACCCTATTGGAAGCTCTCAAAAATAAAACATAGAAAAAAACACATACGATCTTCATGCTTTCTTTCTACTTATTTATTTAATAACTTTTTTTTCCTTTTTTTTGCCACCTAAGTCAACAGGAGTTTTCTAAACTGGAAGTTGCTACTTTTTATTAACAGTAAAAATGCAAGGTCTGTTGAGAATTAAATACCAGCTCCCATTTCACCTGCATGAGAAGATGACAGGACCATACCCTACAAGATCCCAGAGTTGGTTCTGTTCTTTTATGGGTTCCAAGATTTTCAACCTTCTCATATCTTTAGACCTTGGAATACCTTTTAAGGATCCTCAATGGCCAAAAACCATAAATGCTTGTAACAAGAGGAGGATATTACAATTCAATAGTGTGAGTAATACAAGGATTATTTTATATATATATATATATATATATATATATATATGTATTTGGGTGCAGAAACTGGTGTGGCAGAACCAGCCTCGCCACTGGGCATTGGAGAAGACTGATTGCCAACCTCCTGCCATGTGACTATGGCCCCTGGGATGTATTGCCTGCTCTCCTGTACTGCTGAGGTTTGCTACCAGCTAGGTGGTTTTGGCTATGGAGCTTGTCTAGTGCCCTCTGTTGGTAGCAACAGCAATATGCACTACCTGAATAGCAAGACTGGTTCATTTGCATATTCGGGTAGATTTGCATATTGCTAATTCTGCAGGCAAGTGAGATATTTTCTGTTAATTATTGTCTCCCCCACCTCTTTAAAAATATGCCATTGTGTTATAATAAGTCACTGTATGTTGCCTGCTATGATTTGACTGTTTGTAATTTTATTGAGTTTTCACAGCAATGTTAATGTAATGACCATATGGGCTAGTCCCAAGGAAAATAAAGTTTTAGACAGTTCTTCTTCACCCTCAATCTAGAGTCCTGTCTCTTATTGGCGAAAATTGCTATATCACTACAAGGGATTGCTATGCTCTGCATGCTCTCTTGGATAATCACTACTAAGCTCTTTTAAGAGCGTGTTCCTGTCGTGCTCTCGGAAGGAGCCTATGGTGGTTATGGTGTTGCCTGGAGTGCTTGGAGCCCTCAGGAAGCGCTAGGAGCATCCATCAACGGAGGTACCCAGTCGGGGTACCAGGTGATCCGTTACAACTGGACCCCATTACTGTCCCATAGATGCATTACTCCCCACCCCCAGCTCATTTCTATTTAGTAAAAAAAAAAATTAGAGTTTCACCTTTTCTGTGGATGTATTCTTGCCCATTCATCACTAAAAATTTAGTTATGTTCTCACAGAAGGAAGTCAGTTCTTCTGTTCTCAACTTCTTTGCTGTTCTGTTCTCGTTCAGAGCATCCACAATTTCCTGATTACCATCAATTTCCGAGGAATAATTTCCAGTGTCCGTATCAAACCTTAAAAGTTCTATTCCATTAAATGCATTCCGGAAGTTGTACTGGAACGAGCCATTGCTGGTTTCCATGCAACCATGTATATATTGTTGGGTGCCATTACCTGAGAAATGGAAAACCAATGATTTAGGGGTCCATACACAATGTTATAACACACAGCAAAAAGCAATAGAAAATTGATATAGTAACATAAAAAAATGAAAGCACTCCATAGCCAAAAGTTTTGCAAAACTGTAACTCTCATGACTATGAGCAAGCCACACAATGCTAGAATGTCAGGATATTTATATCGGCAGACATTTTGTGCTACAATAGAAATTAAAAGTGTATATTGTCAGAGTCACTCAGAACAGAGCTGACTCCATTTTGGATTTCAGGATAACAAAGACACATAATTTCCTTGCTTTCACTAACCACTGAGCCTGAGCTAAGTAATGCATTATATAAACAAGCCAAGTGATGAGCACTGAAGCAGGGGGATGGAATGCTCTGTTTAAATGTTAATGGAATAGAAATAATTCGAAACACAGACATTAGTGACAGAGAAGATTAAGTAATTAATTTTACTTTCTAAATTTTACAAGGTCCCATTGTAAGTAGGGGTGAAATTTAGTTTAGAACTGTCAATTTGAGAAATTACGATCAAAGTAGTTGCCACAAAAACTGAGGCAAACGTTTTGAACTGACAGCAAAATGTAATATATGATAGTCATTTTAGATAAGCCAAATTACGTCAAAATCGTCATCAGGAAAAGTTAACTCTTTCCTGGATAGGAAAGTTTAGTGAGGCGAGACTGCCCTCTATGGACCAAATACCTAAATTGCAATCTGCAGGTTGACCACCTTCAGTTTCCTATTGGCCTTATCAACTAATGACGTACAGAGAGTCTGGCCCTTTAAAAGTTAGGACAAAGGGAAGAGAGAGTTAGTTGAAGGAGTTTTGGGCTTTCAGATTCGGACATGCAGAGAGATCCATGACAGATCTTCACTCTGGGACTAACACTCAAGAAACACTCATGGACACTTTTACTTTTACTCTTACTTTCTAAGCAACACTATTTTTTACTATTACTTACATACCTCCATATAACCAATCATACACGCATTCAAGTTCCTGGGACTACCTACTCATCTGATGAGAATATCTACTTAACTGGTAATTATGCTGGTTTTATTTAATTAATCTAAATTAATTAAAAATCTAATAGCATGATATATGACTGGATAAATCACGGTCAGATTTCAATATTTAGAAATCTTAGTTAACTAAAGAATATATAGTTATAAACATTCCATTCTGCAGGTGGAATTAAGAATAATTATATATTAATGTGATATTATCACGTGTTAGCATACCGATGTTTTTATCCAGGTGTATTGATTTGCTCTAAATAAGATAAGATATCTTTTTAGGCAAATTAAAATTTGGCTTATAGAATCTGGTAGATTATTTTTATTGGATGGTTCCAGGAAATGATTAATGAGCTGGTTTGAATGTTATTTTAATTGAAAATTGCATGAGAATAGGATATTATATGCCTAGGAGGATCTAGCCAGCATTGAAAGGGTTACTCAGTTGATCTAACTGTAGCCAAGGTTTTATGGCTTTTCACTGGACTCTGTGAAGTTTTTTTTTTTACTTTCTGTCTGTGAAGTACCCTCATAAATATTGTAAGTCTTGAGAGTTGATGCTGTTAGCCATTGGAACGTGTTTTAACATTGTGTAGCGTTACTTACCTTATCCGGGGGCCGGCCGCGGTCCTCTCTTCAAGCCGCGCGCGGTCCTGCGGCTGCACGAGCCGCGCGCGGCTCATCCGACTCTCCAAACAGGAAGACGGGCAGTGACCGCGAGATGCGGTCACGTGTCCCGCCTGCAGCTAAGAGCGCGCCGCGAGTCTCGGGCGCGCTCTTAAAGAGACAGTGGGAGCCTAAATTGCAAAAAGGCTCCCATTGGCTCCTGTCATGCCAATCACCCCATACACTTACCTTTTGGGGGTGTGGAAGTGACAGGAACCAATCACTTTAGTTTTAAGGCTACTTATACTTACCCTTTTCCCTTAGTTCCTTGCCCTATCGTGGTTTCTACTACAGTTCCCTTTAGTGCTTGTTGTGTTCAGTTGTGTTTCTCCGTATTTGACCTTGGCTTTGTATTCTGACTTTGTTTTCGCTTTATCCTTGTCTGTACTGTTTGCCGGCTTGCTGATTCCTGTGTACCAGACCCCGGCTAGTTCTCGTTTACGCTGTCTCTTTGTGCCCTTGACCTCGGTTCGTTCCTGACTCTGTACTTCTCCTATTACGCCAAGTCCGGCCACTCTAAGGTCCGGTAGACGTATATCACCTCTGTGCTGTCTTCTGTTTGGCTGGATTCTGCGTGTAGGGGTATATTCACGTTACATTACGATAGGGCCATGGACCCCGCAGATTTAGCTCAACAGATGGCGTCCCATGAGGCTAGATTTGTAGAGCAGGATCACCGTATGGATCAGATAGCTCAGGCTCTCCAGACGCTCTTAGCTAGAACCATTCCAGCAACCGCACCTAACCCTCCTACACCCCTGCTTCCTGAAGTATCCACTTTGCCTACTACTTCGGCCCATTTAACACCTCCTCCTAGGTATGGAGGGGATTCTAAGACTTGCAGAGGGTTCATTAACCAAATAGAGTTTCATTTTGAGATGTATCCACGTTCATTTCCCACAGAGAGGTCTAAAGTTGGGTTCTTTATGCACCAACTTACCGACAAAGCACTTGAATGGGCAAACCCTATTTGGGAGGCTAATGGACCTATGGTGCATGACTTTCACAGTTTCCTTACAGCATTTCGCAGAACTTTTGACACTATGAAAAGGTCTAAGAATGCCGCAAGAGCATTAATGAGAGTTAAACAGGGTTCTAGGTCTGTGGCTGATTTCGCTATTCAGTTTCGTACCCTTGCCTCACAGGTAGACTGGACCAACAATGGGTTAACTACTGCCTTCATGGAAGGCTTATCAGACTCTATATTGGATGAGGTAGCAGCTAAGGAGCTTCCTGTTGCCTTAGAGGACCTTATTGACTACCTCATCGATATAGATAATAGGATTTGTGACAGGCTCTATACCAAGAACAGGAATAGACGTTTTGTTACACCTATTCATCCCAGAGTTAATACACCGGAAAGTGTAAAAGTATCTGAAGAGGAACCCATGCAATTAGGGGTTGCCAAACTCTCTGATAATGAAAAATTACATAGGAGAAGGGAGGGACTCTGCCTGTATTGTGGTAGGAGAGACCATATGGTAAATGAGTGTCCTTTGCTCCCGGAAAACTCTCGCACCTAAGACCTTATAGGGGACTGGCCTTGGGTGTGATTTCTAAGTCTCCTACATTGCCTCCTAACCGACTGCTTCTCCCTGTTTCTTTACATATGGGAGAGAGTTGTATAGTTGATAATATATATGCCCTGGTTGACTCTGGGGCAGCTGAGAATTTTATAGACTCTGGTTTTGTAAAGAAAAACAATATTCCCATCAGGGAGAAGGAGATACCCTTGGCCGTTGAGGCCATAGATGGTAGACCATTGATATCTCCAGTTGTTACTCATGAGACTGCACCGCTACACATGTACACAGGGGTTTTACACTATGAAACCATTCGGTTCCAGGTCATCACCTCTCCCTCTTCACAGTTGGTGTTAGGGTATCCATGGTTACGTGCCCACAATCCCATTTTTGACTGCGAGACAGGGCAGATAAAATCATGGAGTGAAGCCTGCCATGAGTCCTGTACTATTGAAGTCACGCCTGTGAATTATATTAATGTTCCTACCATTCCTCCTTTGTCTACGGCTATACCCTCTCAGTATTTATCTTTAAAGACTGTCTTTGATAAAAGAGAGGCTGACAAATTACCGCCTCACAGACCCTACGATTGTGCTAATGACTTGCTGCCTGGCACTATACCTCCAAAGGGCAGGGTGTACCCCTTATCGATTCAAGAAAACCGTTTCATGGAGGAATATATTAAAGAATCATTAGACAAGGGATTTATTAGGAGATCCTCTTCTCCGGCTGGAGCGGGGTTCTACTTTGTATCGAAGAAAGAAGGTGATTTAAGACCTTGCATTGATTATAGAGGTCTGAATAAAATCACCATCAAAAATGCTTACCCTATACCGTTAATAACAGAATTGTTTGACCGGCTCAAACATGCTACGGTATTCACCAAACTAGACCTTAGAGGAGCGTACAATTTAATACGTATAAAAAAGGACCACGAATGGAGACAGCCTTCAACACTAGGTCAGGTCATTATGAGTATACCATCATGCCATTTGGGCTTTGCAATGCCCCAGCCGTATTCCAAGAATTTATCAATGATGTCTTAAGAGACTTTATTCACTCATTTGTTATTGTGTACTTGGACGACATTTTAATATATTCTACAGACATACACACTCATCACAGGCATGTTACGACAGTTTTGAAGACCCTACTTGCTAATGGTCTTTATTGCAAACTAGAAAAATGTCTATTTGACCAATCCGAGGTCCAGTTTTTGGGGTATTTGATTTCCGCTAAGGGTTTTCGTATGGATCCCCGGAAGCTCGCTGCGGTCATAGAATGGCCTCTGCCACAAGGTCTGAAAGCCATCCAGCGTTTTCTGGGTTTCTCTAATTATTATAGACGTTTTATCAAAGGTTTTTCGTCTATTGTAGCACCTATTACCCGTATGACAAAAAAGGAGGGCAATACTCGTGTCTGGTCTACCGAGGCACTTCAAGCTTTTGACTTTCTTAAAACTACGTTCGCCTCTGCACCTATTTTACAGCATCCTGTCCCCTCATTGCCCTATATACTTGAGGTGGATGCTTCCGATATAGGGGTAGGTGCTGTCTTATCCCAAAGAGAGTCTCCTGACAAGCCATTGCATCCTTGTGGTTTCTTTTCTAAACAAATGTCCAAAGCAGAAAAGAATTATGATGTGGGTAATCGCGAACTCCTTGCTATCATTTTAGCACTCAAAGAATGGAGACATTTGTTAGAAGGCACTAAGGATCCCATCCTCATATTTACGGATCATAAGAACTATCCTACCTTAGCAAAGCTAAAAGATTGTCTTCCAGGCAGGCTAGGTGGTCACTGTTCTTGTCTCATTTTAATTATATAATCACCTATAGACCAGGTAATCGGAACACTAAAGCGGACGCTCTGTCCAGACAGTTTGAAACTATTGACAAACAGGAGGTTGATGTTACTCCTGTCATTCCCCCAGACAGGATAATAGCTACTACTATATTGTCTATTTCCTCGTCCCTCTTGCAGGCCATACAAGCGAAACAAAGCATGGCACCTAGCGAGAGGCCTAACGATAAATTGTTCGTTGACATTCCCGAGAGAAGGGATATTCTGTCACTGTATCATGATACTAAGACTGCTGGACATCCTGGTATATCCAAAACGGTGTCAGCTGTTTCTCGGTATTTTTGGTGGGATACCTTACGCAAGGATGTCACTGATTATATAAGTGCTTGTTCTAATTGTGCATGTATGAAATCCTCTCGTAGAGTTCCTTGTGGGCTGTTGCATCCGTTACCCGTTCCCGAGAGACCTTGGTCTAATCTATCAATGGATTTTATTGTTGAATTACCCCCTTCGAATGGTAACACAGTCATCCTAATGATAGTAGATCGATTTTCCAAAATGGCTCACTTTGTGTCTCTTCGCAAGTTGCCCACTTCCAAGGAACTGGCTCTTATCTTCGCTAGAGAAGTGTTTCGGTTACATGGTATTCCCGTATCTATTGTATCCGATAGGGGTAGACAATTTATTTCCAGGTTCTGGAAAGCCTTTTGTTCGGAAATGGGTATTTCTCTCTCATTTTCTTCCGCTTACCATCCCCAGTCTAATGGAGCTGCTGAACGTGCCAACCAGTCTCTGGAGCAGTACCTCCGTTGTTTTGTGTCTCACCATCAGGACAATTGGTCTGACCTGCTTCCTTGGGCTGAGTTTGCTCGGAATAACGCCACTCATGATTCTTCCGGCAAAAGCCCTTTTTACGTTGTCTATGGCCAGCATCCCGTTGTTCTTCCGGCTGCATTCTCCTCACAGGGCATGCCAGTTCTGGACGAGCATTTGGCTGGTTTGCGTAATACTTGGGAACAGGTTGTCAGGGTCTTACCTGAGTTGGGAGTCTGTAGCGCAGATATGTCGCTCACCCTTGCAGATAGCCACAGGCCGAGGTGGTCAGGTAAGAATTCACCTGGCCTGTGGGTCTGTGCACGGGGGCTGTGCAGGATGCAGTACCAAATTCGCAGGACAGGCAAGGACAGAACCAGCAGGATAGTCGAGGGATAGCCGAGGTCAAAGGATGCCAGAGGTCAGAATAAACGTAGTCACAAGCCGAGGTCAAATATACGAAGCAGAATAAACAGGAACACTGGTACGACACAGGAACACTAGATCAAAGATTTGACAATGAGTACAGGGCGAGGCTGGGTTTAAATACCCTGCTGATGAAGATCAGAGTCAGGTGAGATACAGACAAGTCAAGGTGCAGCCCCCGGTGTAGTAGCCAAGCCAGGATGAACAAGACCGGAATCAGTAGTCTCTGGTAAAGCTGCTGTGGCTCAGAGGCAGAGAGCAGGACTAGGATAGATAAGTACCCCGGTTCAAGTCCCCTGTTGGGAATTCCAGGAGCGACCACGTCTGGCCGTCTGTCTCACAGGTGAGTACCCTGACAGTACCTCCCCCTTCAAAAACGACCTCTGGGCGTAAGTAGGCTCCTCATTGAAATAATCCGTCTCTCCAGAGTCACTCTCAGAATCCATTGAGTCCCCATAGTGAAAGTCCTCAGTATGGAATCCCTGATTAGCTCGGGATTTCCCAGTACCAGCTTCTGGTACGGCTGACGATCGGTCTAGGTTCCGGGTAGGGGTGACAAAAACTTCCACAACTTCGGGAGGGACAGTGCTCGTAGCTAGCAGTGCTTTTTCGAACACTTCCAGGTCTTTTTTACAGACCGTAGTGCCATTAGAAGCAATGACACAATCCTTAGGTAAATCCTTTTCAAGTGAGCAGGAAGTAGTGGTGGTACTACAGGAAGCAACTTTGGTAGTAAATGCAGACGACTCTGGAGCAGGGGGTATAGCATTCTCCATGGAAGCCAAGCCTGGACAGGAATAACGGCTCTCTTGTAGCTCTTTAGGCTGATAAGCGGTGTACACTGGATGAAGAATATTATCACCCAGTCGGAGAGCTGGAGGTCTAGGAGGGCGAACAGGACAAAGCGTGATGAAGTGTCCTCCTTCTCCACAGTAAAAACACAGACCATGGCTTCTCCTTCGGTCCCTCTCCCCAGGTGTGACTTTGCAGTGGACACGTCCAATTTGCATAGGTTCCTCAGGATCAAGTGGAACACAGGATACCGCTGGAGTTTTCCTGGGAACTGGATCATAAGAGGGTATCACTGGGGTGTGGTGATAGTACTCGGTTCCTTGGTGACGTAGACTCCGCGATTTTTTAGTAGGTGGAGCTGGCTTGGGCTTAGTGGTCCTGCACTGTGAGTCCAAAGCAATAATAAAGGATTCCCAGCTGACAAGGACAGGACTCTTCCTCTGCAACATTTGGTAAGACCAAACTTTAATGCGTCCAGACAACAGGTTGATAGCCGCTCTGACCCTGATGAAATCCGTGGCGTAAGTTCGAGGCTTTAAAGAGAACAATACCTCGCAATCCATCCTGAATGACTGGAAGGACGTGTAGTTACCATCAAATCTGTCGGGCATGATGACAAAGGGTTCCGGAGCTGGATGTACTGCGCCTTTAAGAGAAAAAAGTTCCTGCTGCAACTCCGAAACAGTCTGGGCCAGGCTGGACACTTGCTGGAGTAAGGGTGAGCACATTTCTGCGGACTCCATATTGGTCAAGTCTTTTGTCAGGGTCTTACCTGAGTTGGGAGTCTGTAGCGCAGATATGTCGCTCACCCTTGCAGATAGCCACAGGCCGAGGTGGTCAGGTAAGAATTCACCTGGCCTGTGGGTCTGTGCACGGGGGCTGTGCAGGATGCAGTACCAAATTCGCAGGACAGGCAAGGACAGAACCAGCAGGATAGTCGAGGGATAGCCGAGGTCAAAGGATGCCAGAGGTCAGAATAAACGTAGTCACAAGCCGAGGTCAAATATACGAAGCAGAATAAACAGGAACACTGGTACGACACAGGAACACTAGATCAAAGACTTGACAATGAGTACAGGGCGAGGCTGGGTTTAAATACCCTGCTGATGAAGATCAGAGTCAGGTGAGATACAGACAAGTCAAGGTGCAGCCCCCGGTGTAGTAGCCAAGCCAGGATGAACAAGACCGGAATCAGTAGTCTCTGGTAAAGCTGCTGTGGCTCAGAGGCAGAGAGCAGGACTAGGATAGATAAGTACCCCGGTTCAAGTCCCCTGTTGGGAATTCCAGGAGCGACCACGTCTGGCCGTCTGTCTCACAGGTGAGTACCCTGACACAGGTTCAGCGTTCTTTGGTGGACTCTGCTGCTCGCCAGAAGGCTCAGGCTGACAAGCATCGCAGAGCGGCTCCTTCCTATGTTGTGGGGGACAGGGTTTTGCTTTCCACACGGAATATTCGCCTCCGGGTGCCTTCTATGAAATTGGCTCCCCGCTTCATTGGTCCTTATCGCATTATACATAAGGTTAATCCCGTTTCTTATGCCTTGGGTCTGCCTAAGAATCTGCGTATACCTAATGTCTTTCACACCTCGTTGTTGAAGCCTTACGTACGCAACCGCTTTACCCGGCATACTCCCCCTCCCCCTCCTGTCTCTGTGGAGGGTCATGAGGAGTTCGAAGTGTCTGCTGTTCTTGACTCTCGTTTCCTTAGGGGTCGGCTTCAGTACTTGGTACATTGGAAGGGTTATGGGCCTGAGGAGCGCAGTTGGATTTCTGCGGATGCTGTTCATGCTCCCCGCCTTGTGCGCGCTTTCCATTCATGTTTTCCTGCCAGGCCAGGTCCAGCCCGCCCGGAGGGCGTGTCCTGGGGGGGGGTACTGTAGCGTTACTTACCTTCTCCAGGGGCCGGCCGCGGTCCTCTCTTCAAGCCGCGCGCGGTCCTGCGGCTGCACGAGCCACGCGCGGCTCATCCGACTCTCCACACAGGAAGACGGGCAGTGACCGCGAGATGCGGTCACGTGTCCCGCCTGATGCTAAGAGCACGCCGCGAGTCTCGGGCGCGCTCTTAAAGAGACAGTGGGAGCCTAAATTGCAAAAAGGCTCCCATTGGCTCCTGTCATGCCAATCACCCCATACACTTACCTTTTGGGGGTGTGGAAGTGACAGGAGCCAATCACATTAGTTTTAAGGCTACTTATACTTACCCTTTTCCCTTAGTTCCTTGCCCTATCGTGGTTTCTACTACAGTTCCCTTTAGTGCTTGTTGTGTTCAGTTGTGTTTCTCCGTATTTGACCTTGGCTTTGTATTCTGACTTCGTTTTCACTTTATCCTTGTCTGTACTGTTTGCCGGCTTGCTGATTCCTGTGTACCAGACCCCGGCTAGTTCTCGTTTACGCTGTCTCTTTGTGCCCTTGACCTCGGTTCGTTCCTGACTCTGTACTTCTCCTATTACGTCAAGTCCGGCCACTCTAAGGTCCGGTAGACGTATATCACCTCTGTGCTGTCTTCTGTTTGGCTGGATTCTGCGTGTAGGGGTATATTCACGTTACACATTGCCATTGTATTGCATACTTATGTTATACTAAATATTCACTGATTATTATCATGCATGCTGCCTAATATTATTATTATTTTATTTGTCACAATAAATTATATCTGTTTTTATAACAAATTGTGATTTTATTTGTATGGAATACATTTCACTTACATGATAACAATCTCTAAGATCTAAGAGAATTGAAATAGTGGGCAATTCTCGACTGTTTAATATTATCATCCCATAAATATCCCCACAAGAAGCAGTGTCCCACATACATACAGCTTCCACATGCACACACACACACACACACATCACAAGCAGCTTTCCATGCGAACACACACAAACCCAAGTATCCTCCCCAACACATACAATAACTTAACTAGAAGTACCCCCACACACAGACATCATAAACAGAGCCAAATCACACACAAACCCAAAGCAGCCTTTATCATAAACATGTATGCAGTTTCCTGGACACTCACATACCTCACATCCCACATCTTTGATCACATACAGCTTCCTCACTCCCAGACAAAATTTGTGTTTCACATACAGTTATAAACAAAGCTTTACACACATGCACACCACACACAGCTCCCATTACACATATTAGAGGTAGTTAAGGGAGACTGGTCTCTCATCAACCCAAGACATACTTGAAAGCAAAATAAATCTCAATGTATCCTTCCTGGTAAAATATTTTATAAATAAGTGGCTGAGTTGCATACATACCCAGAGTATTTTCTAATAATCTAAAAATATGCTTTGTGAAAATAGGAGGCTTGGCTAGAGGGCGGGGCTTTGCAGCAGAAAGCGGTTGTCACGGCAAGGGTGCATAATTCATTATTGGACTATGAAATATTGTCCGGTGATGTAATTTGTGTGGTGCCTGCCTGGTAGAGATGGTATTGTCATTGTCAAAAGGGGTAATTTGATTGTATAGAAGGTTTATAGCCTTAATCCCTCATTGAAGCTGTGCCCCGCCACACAGGTTAGATGACAGAAAGTGTAATGTAAATTGCACATGCATGTGAAAAGGGAAACATGTATCCTGTGATTAATCAAAGGCTCTGCCACGTGTGAGAATCTACACTTGAAAAGCCTGAATGTCTGGTTTCAGGCATATGGCATGTACCTCTTAATTGATGAGTCAATCTCTTTGATATGTTATTGGACATAAACCTTGTTCCAGTATCATAGCCAAAGGAAAAACACATTAATATTTACCCACAGAATAATAATTAAGCCTCCTTTTTGTTAGATTTGGAATGTGACAAGTGCAATCTTCTAAACAAGCCCAAACATGACTGGCATAACGTAACCATAGGGGAAGGGATTGTGATGTCTGCTATATTGGGTCACAAGTAAGAAGTGTTACATGTCTATGGAATGTGAAAATAATAACAAATTCATAGATGCCATTATTATTATTTCTGTGGCAGGTACATAAGAGAAGATAGAACCAAATGTTTCCATTTGGATTGATGTGGGTCTTGGCACAAGGGGGTGGTCACTCAGTGGCTCTATAGATACACCTTAACTCCACCTCTGGGTGAGGCGTGGTAATCCACAGGGTATATCTCTAATGATCCTGAAGGGTGCATTGTACTTGCTTGGGGCCAGAATCCAATTCTAAGTGAGTCACCATCTTTCCTATCAGAGACCCACTGGGGCAGAAGTATTTACTTTGAAGAGCTGAGTAAGTGATTAGGACTTTCTGTTATTTTACCCCTTTTGTTTTTATCTTTTGTTTGGTGTAAATAATTTGTTTATCATCTATATTTTTGTAAGCACTGTGACTATTTTTTTTCCTCATAATAAATATTCCTTTATTAAATTCTGCCTTTGTCTGTTAAAGCATCATGTTACATGAAGAGACTAATTAGTATTTTTGCAATTCCTTAAATATTGTGCTAAGTTGTATTTGGTGGGTTTTTATTATTGATTTACCTGGTGGACCAAGGCACCCCGTTTATAAATTGGCTTGGTGGTGGCAGCATTAACATAGTTATAGTTAACAGAATTACATTATTAGGTTTATATTATTAGGTTTATATTATTAGGTTTAAGTGTGAGTGGTGTTAAAGGGGGATTTTGTCATTATTTCCGGTGTAGTGCAGACAAACAGACATTAATATAAGGCCAAAATACACTTTAGTGGAGTGCCATTTTAATGTATTAATGCTCTCTGCATGTCTGGTATATTTATAGAATTTGGACACCTTGAATAAACTAAACTCGAGTTTGATATTTCTCAGAATAAATGCATAAGAAAGCAAAAAACACAACTTCCAATTTGACGCTCTTTACATTTCAAGCACTTTTCAAGTACCAAAAAAGCTATACCAGGGTTTGGTATAATGAGGTCCCCATATCATATTGCTTATCAATGCAGTTTTGCAGAAAAATCAGTGCACATAGGGGCACAACTAACTGAGATCCGTCAGATATGTTTAGAGATCACTATGGGAAGCAACACAGAAAACCTCAAAATTATCTCTTTGTTTTTTAAATCCCTCTTTAAAACTGTTTAGCTGGGGGGCGTGGCCTGGACGCTGATGAAAATGGCTGCATAGAACGAGTGCTCCGCACCCCGGCGCTCAATAAAGCCCTGTAATCTGCTACAGCCCCGATCTCGGAGCAGTGAACCGTGCCCTGAGCACCCCCTTTACCACGGCCGAATGTCAAGCCGCAGAATTACTAAGAAAAAAGGCACCACAGAAGCATTATCCGTGGCGAACATGTTTGCCGCCCAGAGGCCTGCTGCACGTGGCGTGCCCTCGACTGCAAGCCCCAGTGCCACTCTCCTCGAGGACCCCCTCCGGGCCCACGACACCCCATCGGAGGCAGCTTCTAGTGCCATCCTACAGTCCCTAGCGGACGTTAAAGGATACCTGGCCGAAGAAATCCAGCGCACGGCCACGGAGGTAAAAGCAGAGATAGCCGCCATTGGAGGCCGCACAACCCGCATCGAGCTGCAACTCGGCAAGGCGGTACAAGCCCACAATCAGGCGGTTTCCGTCACAAACACCCTCCTTACCAGAGTGACGAACCTGGAACTGGAGCTTGAGGACGTCTCCAATCGCTCCAGGAGAAACAATCTGCGCATACGTGGATTACCGGAATCGGTGGCGGATGCGACCCTTGAGGAGACACTGGTCGCCTGTTTCAAACAGAGCCTCCCCGACATCCCGGCACATCTGTGGATGATGGACAGGGTACATAGAGCCCTGCGGGCCCGAGGACCGAAGAATAGCCCGCCCCGTGATGTTATCATCAAATGGCACTACTACACGACCAAGGAGGCCATCTTGAGACACAGCAGGACGATGGCCTTTGCCCACGAGGGGACCAGCTTCCAAATTTACCAAGACGTGGCGCAGGCCACTCTGCTCCGACGGAAGGAGTGGAAACCGGTCACTGATTTGCTGAGAAACAACGGCCTGCGCTTTGCCTGGGGCTACCCGTTCAAGATATTGGTCTTCAAAGGCCCCAGGCCATCGGTGCTGCTCCCTACAACGGACATACCCACGTTTCTGGCTGATCTGGGCTTGGACTTGCCGGAGGACTTCCAGCCCCCACAGTCGCACACAGGGACTCTCGCCAGGCTAGACTTTGCCGCCGAAACCCAAGATATCCAGCGGGAATGACGCCGGGAGGGAGCGCCCAGAGGGGCTCCATTGCAGAAGGCAGGGGGACCTGCTACAGCCTTTGGACGCTTTGATATCACTTAAGTATACAGAAATGCCCTGGTTTCACTCTGTTTTTGGTTTGTGTTAGATTTAGGTTCCTCTCTTTCCATAAACTCTGATAATGGGGGAATATAACAGTGTGGGGACATGTCATCAGATGTATGCTACTACCCCTGAAGCCCTCTGCTACCCTGGGGGGCACACTGGGCTTTAGTACCGAGGGGATTAGCTTTGATGCTCCCATAGTTAGCTGATGCTGCATGATACTTCAGGGGAATGAGATAGCAGCCGCTGCTCCTCATGCAATGTTATAATGTATATTTTATATGCTGGTAGTCTGTGGGCAAGGATAGTGCGCCCTGAAATGCCCTGACACCGGGAGTTTTCATCCCATAATTCTGGTCCCGTTTCAACCTGATGCTAGCGGTGTGAAGGCAGGGTACAGGTTGACACTGTTTAATGGGCTGGGAGGATACCATGATATGGCGCGCTTTGGCACTCCAGCACGGGCCTCTGAGAGGGAGGTGATCGAGAGGTGACTTCTGTTGGGGGGGGGGGGGAGGGAGGACTTGATTGTGGAGGGGACGCCTTGAGGAGGCAGGTTATTATTAATAGTTTATTTTCGCTAACGACCAGCAGGGGGAAAAATAATTTTAAAAAAAATATATATATATATAATAAGAAATTACCAAAAAAAAACAAAAAACACACAAGAAAAATAATGGGGAAAAATAATAAAAAAAAAAAAAAAGAGAAACCCAAAAAATAAAGAAACAGCACAGAAAATGACAGACAAATGACCGCTTTCCACATAATGAGCAAGATGGCGGAGGGGTATGCTGTAGATGGCGGGAAGCAGGGGGCAAGTACCCTTATACAAACAATAGAGCGGGACGCAGGCCACACTGGCTGATTGGCCGGTGGGTGTGAGCCCGCCTCAAGGCAAAGTCACAGGGAGGGGGTGGGACCCTGACTTAGACGCGCCTGTTGGGCGGCTTCCTCTACACATCTGGCGCACATGCAGCCTCTCTGGCGAGTGCTCCTGTGGGTGCGCGCAGGGGGGTGGGATGACTCACGGTGCCGCTCGTGCCTCGTGGCGCTGCAGGGATATCCTGGCGCGGCTCCCTGGGTCTTCCCCCCCTCCTCCCTCATTGCTAACAGGGCTCAGGGATCGGGAGCTGGTATACAACGTCCTTAGACGTTTCGCTCTGATTGAGCAATGCCGGGGTGCTCTTCGGCTGAGTTTCCCCCCCGTTTTGAGGTGATTCCCCTGACGCGGAGGTGACCCACCCCCAGAGCTCCTGGCATAGTATAAGTCCCGGAATTGTACAGTACAGTGTATATAAGTGTTTTGTTCTAACGTTGGAAATACCAACGTAAATCTCGCTCTCTCTCTTTTTCTCTCTCTTTCTCTTCCTCTATAGCCCCCTTTTTTTTTTTTCCCATACCCTCTCTCCCTTTACCTCTCCCCCTCCCCCCCCCCCCCCCCCCCCGACCCAACCCACCACAGCCGGACCTGCTGGGGGAGACGACTAGGTCGCCTGTCTTGGACTAGCAGGGCGTGCAGACAACCGAACACACATAACCAGGCATAGTACATTTCCAAGTAACTACACGAAATGGAACTAAAACTAACGTCACTAAACGTTAACGGGCTCAACAGCCCAAACAAACGACGGCTTCTCTTCCGTGAACTCAGACGGCAGAAGGCCGACATAGCATATATTCAAGAAACCCACCTCTCACGCATCTCAGGGCCACAGCTCACGAACCATGTGTACACCAGAGCATACGCCTCTAGGGCACTTTGTAAGAGGAATGGGGTTGAGATACTGATCCATAAAGATTGCCCACTCGCTGTAACTCACACATATGAGGATAGAGAGGGGCGGTACGTGGTCCTGTCAGGCATGCTTCATTCTAACACATACCATCTGATCAATGTCTATGCGCCCAATGTCCCTGACAGAGCATTCTGGACAGACCTGGAGACACTGATCCTAGGACTTCCCAGGGGAATCCTGCTATTAGGTGGTGATCTCAACGCCACACCATGCCCAGCATTAGACAGGGGTGGAGGCCCGGGACTACCTAGGTCCCAGAATAAGGGAGGACAAGACAAACTCTTCAACGCATTCCTAGACCACACGGGCCTTCTAGACCCTTGGAGGATACAGCACCCGAGTGTACGTGACTACACTTTTTACTCAGCTGTCCACACCACTTATTCCCGAATAGACATGTTCCTAGTTAACTCGCTTGCCATGTCGTGGTTGAAAACCTCGGACATAAACCTCATCAGCTGGTCCGACCACGCCGACATTGCCATAACCCTTAAAGTGCCGGGCCCCCATACCTCCTGGAGGTGGAGGCTCAACGCCTCCATACTCAGACACCCCCAGACAAAGGAAGCAATTTTAGCAGACATCATACGCTACTTTCAGGACAATGACACCCCGGACGTATCACCCACTACACTGTGGGCGGCTCATAAGCCGGTGATTAGAGGACTGCTTATTAAGACAGCCACACACCTAAAGAAGAAAAAGCTTGAGAAGTTGGCGGAGCTACAGAAGCTCTTGCGCAGGGCGGAGACACGAAACCAACAGGGAGCCACCCCACATACCACTAGAGACCTAGCAGACATTAGGCGACAACTCAGAGAGCTCATGCTGGACGAGGTCAGTAGAGACATGGTCCGCTCCAAACGTTTTTTCTATGAAAAATCCAACAGAATGGATACGTTACTAGCGCGAGCCCTGAGACCCAAACGCACAACGTCTAACATCATAGCCATCAAAGACACTCAGGGGCGCGTACTTAACAACCCAAGGGATATCAACGAAGAATTTACTAAATTTTATGCCCAAGTCTATAACCACTCCCCGACACTTACGACTACGAATAACATGCACCTAGACCTTGTTACGGACTTCTTGCGGCAGGCCCATATGCCGCTACTCCCAGCGCACAAAACTGCGCCCTTGGGAGCACCCATAGGACACGATGAAATAGACAGGGCAATCACAGCCCTCAAGGGGGGGAAGGCCCCGGGCCCAGATGGGTTCGACGGTGCTTACTACAAAACTTTCAGGGAACAGCTGATCCCCCACCTAGCCGCAATGTACATGACTTGGACAGACAACGACTCACCCAACGTGGACCTCTCCACAGCAGACATAGTCCTGATTCCCAAACCTGACCGAGACCTCACTGAGGTGGCCAATTATCGCCTTATTTCCCTCATCAACTTTGATCTTAAAGTATATGCAAAGATCTTGGCCACTAGACTCAACCTCATTCTCCCAGAACTAGTACACCCTGACCAAGTGGGTTTTGTCCCCGACAGACAACTATACGGCAACACGAGACGAGCCGTGGACATAGTGTGGTGGGCAAGCACGAAGCGAACGCCTTCTCTGGTCCTCTCCCTGGACGCAGAGAAGGCCTTCGATAGAATACAATGGCCATATCTGTTTGCCCTCCTAGAGGAAATGCACCTTCCCGAAACATTTATCAGGGCGACTAAGGCTCTGTACACCGCCCCAAGAGCACAAATGCTCATCCCAGGAGCGCAGCCAGTCCCCTTTGACCTGAAAAACGGCACCCGCCAGGGCTGCCCCCTTTCTCCCCTCCTTTTTGTTTTAGCGCTGGAACCCCTATTGCACCTCATCCGAACAGACAATGCGATCAAAGGCGTACAGGTTGCGTCCGATGAATTTAAAATCTCGGCTTATGCCGATGATCTCTTACTTACCATAACAGACCCTAAAGAAACAATCCCTCATGTCCTTAAGCTTCTTGACATGTACCACCAGGTATCTGGATACAAAATCAATATAGAAAAATCGGTCGGCATGCCGATAGGGCTCTTAGACGCAGACATCCTCTGGCTGCAATGCACTACGGCCCTTAAAATAAGCACACAGCCCATAAAATATTTAGGGATTAAGCTCACACGAGACCACAAGGAACTATACAAGGTAAACCACCAAAGGCTAATCGATACCCTACGCAGAGACTTAGACCGATGGCATGACAAACCCATCTCGTGGATGGGACGGCTACACGCCATTAAAATGAACCTCCTTCCGCGCCTCCTCTTCATCTTCCAAGCGCTACCCGTGGCAGTAACTAAAAACGACCTTAAACCCCTACAGACCGCAATAGACAATTTCATATGGGCAGGGAAGAGGCACAGAGTAGCAAGACACACACTGTATACCCCTAAGAGCAGAGGGGGACTGGGACTCCCGAACCTCCACCTCTACTACTTGGCAGCCCACCTAGCACAAATTATAGAGTGGCACTCACCGCCTGACACACACAGGTGGGTTGATCTAGAAACACACCTTATGTCCACCGACCTCCCCCAGTACTGGATCTGGGTCCCGAAACCTGACCGCCCAGAGATCCGCACTTCCTGCCCGGCCATCCTAAACTCAATTCGGATATGGAATACTACAGCTCATAAATATGCCCTCACGTACCCTGTCTCGCCTCTGACGCCCTACCTTCGCAATAAAGCCTTCCCTCCTGGCATGACCCCAAGGGACTTCCGAGGTCTTGAGGACACGGGAGCGCAACGTTACTGTCACCTGTTTCAGGATGGTACATTCCACACTTTCGACAATCTGAAAACTAGGGCCCCCCTAACCAATAAAGACTATTTTCGATATCTTCAACTTAGGGACTTTGCCAAGAAACCCAACATAGCAGCAGCGGCCAGGGCAAAGCCCACGTTCTTTGAAGCATTATGCATGTCTGGCGGGCCGCGTACCGGCCTTATCACTCGCTTGTATGAGCAGCTTAGCGCACCCACAAAAGACTCCCAAACGCCCTCGTACATACTGCAGTGGGAAGCTGACCTCCGTCAAACCCTGGATAGCGGGGATTGGCAAGACATATGGGAGGCAGCGGCCAAGTCCTCAATCTGTGTTATTCACCAAGAGCAATGTTATAAAACACTGATGAGGTGGTACACCACCCCAGTCAAACTACACAGAATGGGCAAAACATCCTCCGATGTATGTTGGCGAGGCTGTGGGGAAAAAGGTACCTACCTCCACATGTGGTGGACCTGCCCGAAAGTCTCCCTATACTGGGAACAGGCAGCTTGTAACGGACCGTTTCACACACACGAGGATAAAACCCAGTTTAGGCGATAATCCCCTTTTCAGATGCACAGACAGCTACTGCAAACACCATTCTCCCGACTGGAACCACAGAACACTGGGAATTCATTCAAACCCTCTCCAGGCTCTATAACACAGGCAATTCGTCTGTTTTCATTCCCTTGTTTGTGACCGACCGCAGGGCCAAAATGCATGGAACTGTTTTCGGATACTTTACCCATGCGGTCGGTCAAATCTTTGGAACTTCATATCTCCCGAACCATTCATCCGAATGACCTGATTCTTGGATATGTTGTCCCCCTGAATAAGGGCTATCAGGGGATACCTGGAGGTGTAGCATGTGTATTTGGGGTACATCCAGGAATTGGGGAAAAGGGTGTACGGTATAATTATGTTAAGTGCTAATCTAAGGGGAGGAAATGTGTGGGAGGTACATCCATGTGATTGGTTAAATTCATCCTCCCCCTGGGAGTGTCCTGTATGTACTTGTTTGTAATAAAAGCCAGACTGGGTGTCCCAGTCCAGAGTTCCTGCTTAACCCTCAAAATGAAGTGTCGTCTCGTTCTTGGGGGGAATTGGATTGTAAGCTGACTGCCAAGAGTGTAAGCCGATTGTATGCTTTTCTTGTTCAGCTGTTCCAGTTCGGAGTGTTATTTCGTATCCAGATCGGGAGTGTGATGTTCTGCAGTAGCTGTGCCTGTCTTTAGAAAAGGGGATTATCGCCTAAACGGATTTTTCCCCTTTTATGCTGAAACGGTCCTTTACAATTGGTGGCAAGCGGCGGGATCGTTCCTACAACCAGAGGGACAGCTGCAGACAACACCATTCCTGGATTACAAAGTGAGGGCAACGCCAGTACCCGTACAGCGCCCCTATCTACAAGGAACCAACTGCAGCAGAGCAAGCATGGCACCCAGCTACACTCAAGAGGCGTATGACAGAGAGGTCACCGCGGTGCTGGCTATATGCGGACCCAACCTCTCAGAGGATCTAATACAGCAGGTGAAGAAAGCAGTGCGAGAGTACTTGCCGCGGGAATCAGAGCGGGCCAGGGGGTTTGCAGACCTCCCTCCCCAGCGGCAATGTGTGGCCCAGGGAGCTGATGGTGTCGTCCATCCTCCCCAGCAGCCGTGTGTGTCCAAGGGAGCCGAAGGTGCAGTCCTTCCTCCCCAGCGGCAGGCTGAGTTACAGGGGGCAGAGGTTGTTGTTCCTGCCCCCCAGCAGCAAAGTGATATGCCAAGAAGGCAGTGTGAAGTGAAGGGAGAGGAGAGCAGCGTCCTCCCTCCCCAGCGGCAATGTGTGCCCCAGGGAGCTGATGGTGTCGTCCATCCTCCCCAGCAGCCGTGTGTGTCCAAGGGAGCCGAAGGTGCAGTCCTTCCTCCCCAGCGGCAGGCTGAGTTACAGGGGGCAGAGGTTGTTGTTCCTGCCCCCCAGCAGCAAAGTGATATGCCAAGAAGGCAGTGCGAAGGGAAGGGAGAGGAGAGCAGCGTCCTCCCTCCCCAGCGGCAATGTGTGCCCCAGGGAGCTGATGGTGTCGTCCATCCTCCCCGGCAGCCGTGTGTGTCCAAGGGAGCCGAAGGTGCAGTCCTTCCTCCCCAGCGGCAGGCTGAGTTACAGGGGGCAGAGGTTGTTGTTCCTGCCCCCCAGCAGCAAAGTGATATGCCAAGAAGGCAGTGTGAAGCGAAGGGAGAGGAGAGCAGCGTCCTCCCTCCCCAGCGGCAGTGTGTGCCCCAGGGAGCTGATGGTGTCGTCCATCCTCCCCAGCAGCCGTGTGTGTCCAAGGGAGCCGAAGGTGCAGTCCTTCCTCCCCAGCGGCAGGCTGAGTTACAGGGGGCAGAGGTTGTTGTTCCTGCCCCCCAGCAGCAAAGTGAGATGCCAAGAAGGCAGTGTGAAGCGAAGGGGGAGGAGAGCAGCGTCCTCCCTCCCCAGCGGCAGTGTGTGCCCCAGGGAGCTGATGGTGTCGTCCATCCTCCCCAGCGGCAGTGTGTATCCCAGGGAGCTGATGGTGTCGTCCATCCTCCCCAGCGGCAGTGTGTCCTGCAGGGAGCAGAGACAGTCAGTCTCGCACCCCAGCAGCCGGACAAGAGAATGAAAGGGGAGACAGCTGGTCCCCCTTTCCACCAGCAGAGAGAGTGGCAGGGAGAGGAGCCTGCTAACCCCCCTCCCCAGCGGCAGTTTACCGTCCAGAGAGAGGAGCTTGTTACACCCTCTCTCCAGCGGCAGCCTAACCCACCAAGGGGAGATGTTAAGCCCCACATCTGTGCAGATGGGACCGTAGTCTCTGCACTTACAGCCCCAGGGGTAGGGACGGTCGGTCCTGTCCCCCAGCCACAGAGCGATATATCTAAAGGGGAGACAGTCGGTCTCCAGCAGCCAGGCTCCCACCAGACTACTCCCGTGGTAGTGCTGGCAACAGGACAGAGTACCGCTGGTCTCTGCCCCCTCAGCAACCCACCAAGGCAGCCTATCAGTCTCTCACACAGCCGTGGGGAGGCACCTGAACTTGGACAAAATTCTCCCTCACCCAGGTGTGGTAACTGTTTATTATGGGTGGGCTGCTCTACTACTTCTGTTCTGTGGGTGGGTTGCTGGACTAACCAGGGCACTGACCGGCAGGAGGTCAGATACCCTGTTAGTCTAATTGGTAAAGGGGAGAATTGTGGCGAAACCAACTTCGCCACTGTGGGCTGGAGAAGCCTGGCTGCTAGCCTCCTGCCCTGCGACTATGGCCCCTGGACATATTGCACTTTAAAGACTATATTTGGGCATGTATAATTTATATTGCTGCTACTGGCCCTTTAAAATCAGCGGTGGACATTTTGGGACTACTGTCCCTTTAAGACTGTGAAGCATATTCTATTGTACTGCCTGTATATTGTATATGTATTTATGTATGCAGTTAACCTGGGTTATATATATATATATGCAGCCTTCATCTGATTGTTCGGTAGAATCACTCCATTCATTGTATTGAGGAAACTACCGAACAACCAGACCACCCAGGATTAAGTGTGCCTCCAATTACCGTTTGCAACAATGTTGCAAACGGGTAATTGGCAATCATGTAATGTGTTCTGTGTCCTCTGGGTGGCCGCCATTCAGGAAACAACCACGTGGCGGCGGCCCTCTTTAACTACCGAACAGCGGTGTTTTGCCGTCGAGTGTCTGGAACTAAAATCGGACACTTGACTAGGCAAACACCGCTGAGACCTCCATACTTCCAGAAATTCGTATAAAAACTACCGAATGACCAGCCGTTCGGTAGAAAGAACCCCACAAACAAGGGAATTCATTCAAACCCTCTCCAGGCTCTATAACACAGGCAATTCGTCTGTTTTCATTCCCTTGTTTGTGACCGACCGCAGGGCCAAAATGCATGGAACTGTTTTCGGATACTTTACCCATGCGGTCGGTCAAATCTTTGGAACTTCATATCTCCCGAACCATTCATCCGAATGACCTGATTCTTGGATATGTTGTCCCCCTGAATAAGGGCTATCAGGGGATACCTGTTTTGGAGGTGTAGCATGTGTATTTGGGGTACATCCAGGAATTGGGGAAAAGGGTGTACGGTATAATTATGTTAAGTGCTAATCTAAGGGGAGGAAATGTGTGGGAGGTACATCCATGTGATTGGTTAAATTCATCCTCCCCCTGGGAGTGTCCTGTATGTACTTGTTTGTAATAAAAGCCAGACTGGGTGTCCCAGTCCAGAGTTCCTGCTTAACCCTCAAAATGAAGTGTCGTCTCGTTCTTGGGGGGGATTGGATTGTAAGCTGACTGCCAAGAGTGTTAGCCGATTGTATGCTTTTCTTGTTCAGCTGTTCCAGTTCGGAGTGTTATATCGTATCCAGATCGGGAGTGTGATGTTCTGCAGTAGCTGTGCCTGTCTTTAGAAAAGGGGATTATCGCCTAAACTGATTTTTCCCCTTTTATGCTGAAACGGTCCGTTACAACCAACTTCGCCACTTAGCTCAACTCACGACAGACGTTCTCAAACGACCAATCCAGCCCGACCCCTGGACGTGCCTATTGGCCAAACCGATAGATAACCTCTTGAACAGAGAACAAAAACTGGTGAACAAAATCAACTTAGCGGCCCGGCGCGCCCTGGCGCAGACGTGGCTCCAGGTTGACACTCCACACATGGACAGAACCATAGGCAATATCAAAGAGGCCTGCCTTATGGATCAACTCACGGCCCAGGTGCGAGACACATACACACACTTCCGTAGGGTCTGGGAACCCTGGGAGGAATACATAGATCCCTGAACAAGTGCCCCGCATACTCGCAGGGACATGGAGACTACCTTTCGGGCGGACGCCTGCCTTCTCCCGACATCGGGTCCAACTCACCTCTACTCAGCCCTCCCCTCCCCCCCCCTCTCTCTTTTTCTTCTCTCTCTCGCAACCTCACAAACAGACCGGGGGAAAACAACGCTGTCATATACTCTAAACTCCCTCTTATCATGCTACCGGTCTTCCCTTCTCCTTCCTTCTTTTCTTGAATTTCAGTTTGTTAAAAATGTTAAGTAGGTATAACTGTTTAAAGTGACAGCTCCTCACAGTGCAGAGACCATATGAGTTGCCTCAGTAACAAGCTGCTCACAACGACCTCACTGTAAACCGTGAAATGCGTATGGCACACTGCAAATGCTGGCTTTTGCGTAGGCCCCTACAAACTACACTAAAAGGGCGTTTTTCCTTCACCAAGGCACCTATAGATGCCTAGTTGATACATTACAAACCAGAAAGGTGCCGGGACAGGTCATAACATGTAATGTCGATTGCCCGAGTCCACTTCACTGAGCATATATGGGCTTCTGCGTAAGCCGCACTGTTATGTTAACGGTTGAATTGTCTTACTATACCGCCATGGGCTTCTGCGCAAGCCATCCAACTGTCTTATTAAATTGCATGTTGCTCTATGTCACGACCAAAAATAAAGAATTTAAAAAAAAAAAACTGTTTAGCTGAAAACATATAATACATTTAAAAACATTTACTTTAAACAACATTCAGTTACATTCTTGATCATTATCTATCAATTTATATTGTGCGTCCACAAAGGCCTACCCAAAATGTGTCCAATTTATATTATTGGTGTCATACCGAGTGTTGTATTCCTCATTAGATTTTCATCACTCCAGAGTTCTAACTGAAGATTTCTCCAGAAGTTGGGAGATGCCATCTTCCTTCTCCAGGGGACCAGAGGCTCCAGCCATTTGTTATTGCTGTCATACCAATATATGGGGATGTCATTCAGATATAAATCAGCAAAAAAATCTGGATCTGAGATTGCAAGGTAGGTGTGATGATAAGTCAGGGTGTAGCTATCTGGGAAGGAATAAAGATACTGAATCCATCGACTAAGCAATTTATAAGTAATTCAGAGCAATTTAGCAATTCATAAAAGTCACATTTTAGTTCACAGTTAGCGTAGATAAATTGCTACGTTTAACGGATATGGAAAAAGAAAACCATAAATGGCAGTAAGTGTGAGACGTGGAAAAGTCTAGTCACAAAGGCCATCAAAGAACCGCGAAGCGTAATAGATACACCTCCATTATTAACAACTGGCAAGGTGTTCTCGTCTTCAAATGCATCTCTTTATTGGTGATTATACCAAAACAGCTCAATTGTTACTTCATCAGATCAGATTGCTTGGCTTCAGGATGCCTCTGGCTTATCAACGTGCCGTGATACATACTTCAGATACCTGGATTTGCCATCTCAGGTAAGATTTCTTTCTGTCAACCCTGCCATGTAAATCATGTTGTGCAATCATCACTGGTCAGTGGATCTGTGCACGACTACTCCAGTCCCAGCTTAACCCACGGTCGTTTGTTGTGATACGGGGTCCTTCTCTTTATTACAGTGTTGTAGTGCACATTTTCCACATTTTTATATACACACCTGGACATCTATAATACTGCACTATATTTTATTTTATATAGCAAATTGCTGTATTAATATCCCTTAACACATAACGTTAATGTTTTAATAAGTGCTCCACTGTTTACACTAGTGGTAGTTTTAACAACCTAGTACACCTTTGTATATAGTTTTTAGCATAGCCTTTTGTTTTTAATTCAATGGCTATTTATTCTGTATGTCCAGGAGGGGGCGCTAGAGTACTGCTTTTATATCTGCGCCTGACACATGCAGGTTATATGCAGGACTGTCACTACAGAAAGGAATATTCTCATCGCTCACTACAAAGTAACCTTTAGCTGTGCTTTTATTTCTCTAAAACATAATACGTTCAAGGATGCTTATGGACTGAAACAAGAATTATGGAGATTTGACAAACACAATACAATTTTAGGCCAAATTAGTAGAGATGAGAAATAATCCTAAAATTTGCAATTCCCTTGTCAATGCGCCTTAATTCTCAGTCTGTAGAATAAACTCCATTATGAATTCTCCTGGTACTGGCTGCGATGGGCCCAGACATGTTTAGATTTACCTTGAAACACATTAAATGGCTTCTTATTCCATCATATATTTTATTCGCAAACTTATTAAAGTCCTGAGGGTTTGGAGCTGGCTGGGTGTGTACCTGTAAACTTGCTGCATATTTTATTTACACTGTGACTATAGAGCCTGTATAAAATATTAGGCTAATTAGGCTAAGTAATGCTTATGCTGATTGCTGCCAACATTGGGAGTACTGTAATCGCTGGGGAAATACCTGCAAAATGTCCCTAATCCGCTTAACACATTTCAAACTCCTTTAAAGGGACACTATCGTCACCAAAACAACTTTAGTTTAATGAAGCCGTTTTGGTGTATAGATCATGCTCCTGCAGTCTCACTGCTCAATTCTCTGCCATTTAGGAGTTATATCACTTTGTTTATGCAGCCCTAGCCACACCTCCCTGCATGTGACTGACACAGCCTTCCTAAACACTTCCTGTAAAGAGTCATCTAATGTTTTACATTTCATTTATTGCAAATTCTGTTTAATTTATCATTTCTTATCTCCTGCTCTGTTAGTAGCTTGCTAGACGCTGCAGGAGCCTCCTGTATGTAATTAAAGTTCAATTTACAGAGCAGGAGATAAAAACAAAACTCATCTGAGTAAAAATGAAACCATTTTGTTTTCATGCAAATTATGTTAGTCACATCCAGGGAAGGTGTGGCTAGGGTTTCATAAACAGAAACAAAAGTGATTTAACTCCTAAATGGCAGAGAATTGAGCAGAGAGACTACAGGGGCATGACCTATACACCGAAACTACTTCATTAAGCAAAAGTTGTTTCTGTGACTATAGTGTCCCTTTAACCCCTTAAAGGACCACTCTAGTGCCAGGAAAGCATACTCGTTTTCCTGGCACTAGAGTGCCCTGAGGGTGCCCCCACCCTCAGGGACCCCCTCCCTCCCGGCTCTGGAAAGGGGAAAGGGGTAAAAACTTACCTTTTTCCAGCGCTGGGCGGAGAGATCTCCTCCTGCTCTCCTCCTCCGATCCTCCTCTTCTCCTCCCCGTCGGCTGAATGCGCACGCGCGGCAAGAGCTGCGCGCGCATTCAGCCGGTCACATAGGAAAGCATTCACAATGCTTTCCTATGGACGCTGGCGTGCTCTCACTGTGAAAATCACAGTGAGAAGCACGCAAGCGCCTCTAGCGGCTGTCAATGAGACAGCCACTAGAGGACATAGGGGGAAGGCTTAACCCATTCATAAACATAGCAGTTTCTCTGAAACTGCTATGTTTCTGAAAAAATGGGTTAACCCTAGAAGGACCTGGCACCCAGACCACTTCATTAAGCTGAAGTGGTCTGGGTGCCTAGAGTGGTCCTTTAAGGACACATGACATGTGTGACATGTCATGATTCCCTTTTATTCCAGAAGTTTGGTCCTTAAGGGGTTAATGATGAGGTCACGGAGCACTTTTTGGTGACTTCATATTGGTACAATTAGAAAGGTACGTAAATGGTCCTAATAGCAACAACTATATACTGCTAGGAAATAGCCACATCCAAAGTATTGAACGTCCCCAAAACCTAAGTTTCTAGAGCAAACGGACAGAATTCTCTGCCTGGTTAATTTAATTTACTAAAATTGGATAACAGAAAAGGGAACTGCAGATTTCTGACCAGAAACAGCAAACAAAAAATTATCCCCAAAAAAAATAATTTAAAAAGTTGAGCCAGAAAAAAAGCGAGTTTTGAGATATCTCCTAGAATGTATAATTGCATTGGTAATTATCTGTTTTATGTCTAATCCCCAATGTGTTTGTAATTCCATATATAAAGGTCACAGAAGTGCGCTGGATGAACAATTCATGTCTGGAGGGTAAACGATTGATCAGCATCGGCAGAATAACAAGCCGGAGATTTTGACACAATGTAGACCTGACAGACAGATGATTTAAAAAAGCTTTGGAGGGGCTCGATTGTATGTTTAAATAAACAATGGAAGTATGTCTTTACATATTGCTGCCAGGACAAGGCTTACATTGAGGGACAAACGTTTCAACACTGAGATTCACCGTATTACAGAATTCTGGTATTAATGTCCTTAACCCCTTAAGGACACATGACATGTGTGAGATGTCACGATTCCCTTTTATTCCAGAAGTTTGGTCCTTAAGGGGTTAAAGAACAACTGTTCTCTCAAAACATTTTTTTTTATATAAAATCCTTTCTTCATGTATTTAAAGGAAATAGATTGTTTATAAAGTATATATTTTTTTACAAATGAGAAAAAGTCATCTGTACCTTTAGCGTGTTTCAGCCATATACATGCACCTTGGGTCTGAAAGTGTTGGAAAACTATCAGTCAGTCTCTGTGGTCTTCCCTGATTCTGTGCAGGAAGTGAAGCTGGGAAGACCATAGAGCAGTGATGGCGAACCTATGGCACGCGTGCCACAGGTGGCACGCCGGGCCCTTTCTGTTGGCACGCGGCCATAGGTCCGCCGCCATTAATGCAGAGTAGGCACCTGCCTGCCCGAAACGGCAGGCGCCTACTCTGCTTCCGGGTCGGGAGGCAGGGGGAGGGATCTGTGATGCAGCTTCCCTGTCCTCCCGCGCGATGCTGTGTGGAGCGTTGCCTAGCGTTACCATGGCAACGCTCCACACAGCATCGTGCGGGGCGACAGGGGAGCTGATTCACAGATCCCTCCCCCTGTAGTGCTTACCACCACCAGACCACCATGGATGGCTGTGCCGCCCCCCATCTTACTTCATTAAAGGTAAGAAGGAGGGAGGGGGTGGATACTGACACACAGCACCCTTACCCCCCCAGCATGTACCCCTACCCCCCCAAGCACTCCTATCCCCAGCAGTACCCCTACCACCCCCAGCAGTAACCCCCCACAGCAGTACCCCTACTCCACCACAGCAGTACCCCTACCACCCACAACAGTACCCCTACCGCCCCAGCACCCCTATCCCCCCAGCAGTACCCTTACCACCCCAAGCAGTACCCCTACCCCCCACAACAGTACCCCTACCCCCCATCACCCCTATCCCCCCAGCAGTACCCTTACCACACCCAGCAGTACCCCTTCCCCTCCCACAGCAGTACCCCTACTCCCCCGCAGCAGTACCCCTACCCCCCACAACAGTACCCCTACCCCCCCAGCACCCCTATCCCCCCAGCAGTACCCCTACCATCCCCAGCAGTACCCCTTCCCCCCAGCAGTACCTCTACCCCCCCAGCAGTACCCCTACCCCCCACAACAGTACCCCTACCCCCCCAGCACCCCTAACCCCCCAGCAGTACCCCTACCCCCCAGAAGTACCTCTACCCCCCCAGCAGTACTCCTACCCCCCGACAGCACCCATATCCCCCCAGCAGTACCCTACCCCCCAGCAGTACCCCTACCACCCCCAGTAGTACCCCTACCCCCCACAGCAGTACCCCTACCCCCCAACAGCAGTACCCCTACCCCCCACAACAGTACCCCTACCACCCCCAGCAGTACCCCTACCCCCCCAGCAGTACCCCTACCCCACACACACAGCACCCCTACCCCCCCACATAGTACCCCTACCTCCCCAGCAGTACCCCTACCCCCCCAGCAGTACCCCTACCCCCCACAGCACCCCTACCTCCCCACAACACCCTTACCCCCGCCCAGCACCCCTACCCCCCACACAGCACCCCTCTCACACACACACATTACCCCTCATACACACACACATACAGCACCCCTCTTACACACACACACACACAGCACCCCCCCACACACACACACAGCACCCCACACAGCACCCCCCCACACACACACAGCACCCCCCCACACACACATACAGCACCCCCACACACACACATACAGCACCCCCCCACACACACACACACAGCACCCCCCACACACACACACACACAGCACCCCCCACACACACACACAGCACCCCCCCACACACACAGCACCCCCCACACACACACAGCACCCCCCACACACACACACAGCACCCCCCACACACACACACAGCACCCCCCCACACTTACACAGCACCCCTCATACACACACACACAGCACCCCTCATACACACACACACACACAACACCCCCCACACACACATGCACCCCCCACACACACACGCACCCCCCCCACACACACGCAATTGCCGTGTTGGCACTTTAGGAAAAAAAAGTTGGCATGTATTGCGGTTTGGGCACTCGGGCTCAAAAAGGTTCGCCATCACTGCCATAGAGACTACCTGTTGGTGTTCAAACACTGCCTGACCCAAGGTGCATGTATATGGCTGAAGGATCCCGTCACATAATAAACATATGAGTTGTTCTCTTTTTCTTTTTTCTTTTTTTACACAGAGACTTTATTTGTAAAATAAATCTATTTCCTTTTAATACTTGATTAAAGGAATCATTATATAAAAATATATATTTTTAGGTGAAGTACGCAAAGTACGATTATTGGCAGTAAATTAGTCCCACTGGCATGACATCTGCAGTCGATGATGGCCTCGATTTAATAAGATTTCCAAATTATTCAATAGTGTTTAGAAACGTTCCAAATGATTTATCTACATAAGTCAACATTTCTGTAGATAAATAATTGGGAACATTTTGGTAACAGTAATAAATAATTTTGGAAGCATATTTAATCGAGGCTAATGTTAAACCCTTCCAAGGTGGACACACACTCATATTATCTGTGACACTCAGTATGTACTGTAAAAGTATCATTCCAGGTTTAACAAAGGTAAGTCATGAAAGGTTTAATGAAGGTAACACTGATTTAAAAAATAAACAATTTATTTTAATATGTTAAAAGCACAATGCATCATTTTCAAAACAAACGTAGATTCTAAAATCAATATCTCACCTGCGTGGGACATGTGAACCATTAAACTCAGGAGAAGACTGGAGATTAGGACGGGGTCCATGTCTTCTCCAGGTATCTAGACGATCCGATACGAATGGATACTAATCCTTCAGAGAATTTCAAAACCTGTAGGATGGGGTGTCACCTGCGTGTCTTTGAGGTGGATACTGAATTAACAAACCCAGCCCTTAATTTTAGGACACAAGTTGGTACACAATTTAGTATTGTGTAATATTTGAATCCGAATGCCAAAGAACATCACATCTAAGCCTCACAGGTGAATGGTCGATTTCCAACAGTGAAATTTTATCGATAACAAAAAAAATATTTTCCGAGCAGGCCAAGTAGTGAGAAGAATGTAATAAAATCTAATGATAGTTATTCGGAGTAACCATTTGAATTATAGGCTGTGCTCGGAGGGGAACACACAGATACACGCTCCATGACCTTGGATGGAAGAAATAATACAATGATACAATTCTTTTATATCACAAATAAAGTTCAAATGAATACAACAATTTTGTTGACGTTTACCTAGGGCGCCATGCTGATGAGGCCCACAAGGTCGATGCAGCAGTACTCCATGGCTGGTTTCTGGTCACTGATCGTCTTGGATCATAGCCACATTGCTAAAAGTATCTTCAGTAATTCAGTATGAAGTCTGAAACATGAGGCCTGTCTGAGCTCATTTGCATGTCAAGCTAGGAGCTCTGGGAAAGTTGTGAAAATGTGCCTTTTTTGAGGTTCTATGCCCAAGAAGGACCCCTCAAAGTCCAATTTGAGATATGCAAGTGAGGCATAGCAGTAATTTACTATTTGCTCTGTGGGGTGTTATATCGTCTTTAACCTCACCACAATGTTGTTGGTACCTAGCTCAGAGCCTAACTAAAGAGGTGGATCTTCAGCATCTTTTTATTATTAAATATTAGCATTAAATACGTTTTTTAAATCTGTGAGAGAGGATTCCAAAGTTCGAATGTCAAAAGATGTTAGTTGTTCATGTAATAAACTAATCTACAATTAATTTGCAGAGGTGATGACTGAGGCTGAAGGCCACTTTTGCATCAATGTTTTATACATTGGGATTGACAGAAAGAGGGTTGGGAGGTTTGGTAGAAGTTGAGCCAACTGAAATAATGCCAGAAATGGGATTTAAAAGATCTATTCTTGCAGGTGTAAGCCGGCTGTACCTTTTAAAGACATCTAATATTGCTTATTTATTCAATGTAGTTCCCAGGAATATTAAATTATGGGAAAGTGTCATTAAAAACTTGTAAAAACATGTATAATATAATCCAGAAGAAGACAATGGAGGATATTCCAAAGTGTGGATTAAAGAGTCAGAATAGAGCTCTAATGCCAATCAAATATTTAAAGGGACATTTAAAGGGACATCCCATTTTAATTCATTATGGAGTTAAATTATTCTTAAACACATGCAATCTATTACAAAAGAATGAACTTTAAAAAAAGAATTTCCCTTAGTTTCTTCAAATCCATAATTTCTGCAGAGATCTGGAAGTTTCTGAGATTTACTTTATTTTATTTTTTGGTTTCATAAAAACAGTTGTGAGTTAGGGGATGGGTTCAACTAATTTTGGGCTGAAATTGGCTTTTTCCTCGTCATTTCTCCACAAGTCACAAATTACTTAAAAAGAAAACCATTGTGTTGAACGGTTTAAATATCATGCAATTAGTTCCCCTTAATTTTCACTTTTTAAATCATTTTTTTCACATTATGTATTTTATTTGTTTTTTTTAATGCTTGTCTGTAATCTAACATTTTATTTCCATTGATTTCGGCAATTTCCTTCTTATATAATACGCCCCAGGGCGAATAACTTCGGCCAAGTAAATGTTAAATTGCATCGCAGTATCAATGTTGCTTTTGTTATCAGGGGGACAAAGGCTGCATTATATTTGTTGCTTGGGTCATTCACATTTAAGTGTTTATCAAAAATGAAATTACATGAAACCCTGTGAGTGCCAGCTGGGTGTATTGCTACGCAAATTGTGGTACAAAGGGTTTATTTGTCCCCATTAGTATTGGCAGTCAGGCATTAATTCGATCCCAGACTCCCACTTTACTCCGGGGGACGATTTACTGAATTTAAAACTGGATTTCGTACAAAATGATCCGATTATTTACTATAGTGCGAGTTTCTTGGAATTTAACCAGGGTTATACACTAAACCGTGAATTTACAGCGGCTCTTCTGTTATTCCACCTGTGCACCCTGTGTTTTTTTTTTTTTTTAAGATGATTATTTTGAAAGTGATTCATAAGAAAAAGTATGGACACATTTTCCTTGTGTATAACTTAAAATTTGTCAAAGGGTGAAGCTTTAGTAAATCAACACGTTCTTTATCAACTTTGTCATTGGCCGTCAACATAATACTCTCCTACCTCCGGCGTCATATCATCAATGGTCATTGTGAGGTCATTAAGATTGTGGCACCGTGCACAAACACCAAACGGGACTGGAAAAACTTAAAATAAGGTAAGAAGCACCCGTACCAGGACCACTAAATGTTATTAAGGGAGGTTAGAGAGAGGCAAATATAGGCTATAGGAAAGGGGGCAAGTTTTGCGACAGAGCCACTTTAAAATGTTTTTCAATTTTCAAGCCCAAGCCCGACACAGAGGAGACTAGGGATTTGTTTACCAAAATGGCTATTTTTATCTAAAATGTAAAACTCTCTATGAAGTCACTTTGAGTTCCCGACAGTTCCCTCCTTATCGAATAACCCTGTCTGGCTTATAATGTTATGTTTACTTAGAATTCACAGTTACGGTTATTCAATAAATCTAAATTAAATTAAATCTGAATTGCAAAACTTGGACAAAAATAGCTCATCTGTAAAAAAAAAAATGTAAAGCAACACAACTCTTGCCACAAGTTGACTTTTAGGCCTCGATTTAACACGCTTTATCTTGGCTCATTAAAGCAAATTCACATTCAATTCACACAAACAGGAAGATTTATTGACCAATTAGCATACTGTGAAGTGCAGAAATATGAATTGCAAAATTCAGGCTAAGAATCCAAGGTGTGATGGCAGCATACATCCCAAGTGTCCCTATTTGGGAGAGACAGTCCCTATTTTGGGCCCAAATCCCTCTGTCCATTATTTTCTATCATAATATTTGTCTTTTCTTAGAACTCCATATTGTTGGCGTGTCTGACAGGATTATTCACTAAACGGAGATTTCAAAGTGAATTTCAAATTTAAGGCCAAAATTGCTGCAAAAAAATCAGAAGAGGTCATTGTGTCTGGTGTAACCCTTTAAGGTTTGGCAAAGCATCATGGCCAGTGGTGTATTTTGGATTTGTGCTGCCCGAGGCATGACTAAATTCAGGCACCACCAAAATCTAAATTTGCCCCCCAATTCGTGGCAAGGCCACTTTTTTGACTGACAGACACATGCCCTCATTGATACATTCACTGATATACACTCACTGACAGATACACAGTCATTGGCACACACATACAATCATTGGCACACACTGTTTAACTAACACACACTTTCACTGACAGACACACACTGACACACCGACTCACTGGCAGGCACACACTCTCAGATACACATAAAATGACATACACACACTGACACACACTCACAGGCACACCCATTCTCACTGAAAGACACACACTTTCACTCACTCACAGACACACACTGACAGCTACACTCACTCACTCACCGTAAGGTGGACCGCCCCAGAACATGAGGCAAACAAGGCATTTGTCTGAGAGCTTGGGTGGTGTTTTTTGGCGCCCCCCCCCCCTCCGAAAGTGCCGCCCTCGGCAAATGCCTTGTTTGCCTTGTGGTAAATACATCCCTGATCATGGCAGTTGTAGCTCTATAACAGCTGGTGAAGTTTAAACATGGTGCGGTGTTGCCCCTTGACTTGTTGGGCTATACCCAGTTAATCCCATGAGATGCCAAGCTCTGTTAAAAACAGCTGCATTTTTAGTCATCAAAAAAGAAAGAAATTGGAAACTACAGGTAAAATTATAACAGAAACTGATTTTTTCTCTAAGAGATATTTATCAGTAGTCCTTAGAGAGACTATAAATTTCGTTATTTTTTTTCTTTGTAACAAAAACTGGTGGTTGCGGCTCACTGACCCGCTGTAACGAGAATATACTCCTACACGCAGGATCCAGCTAAACAGAAGACAGCACAGAGGAGAGACACGTCTACCGGACCTTAGAGTGGCCGGACTCGACGTATATAGGAGAAGTACAGAGTCAGGAACGATCCGAGGTCAAGGGCACAAAGAGACAGCGTAAACGAGAACTAGCCGGGGTCTGGTACACAGGAATCAGCAAGCCGGCAAACAGAACAGACAAGGATAAAGCGAAAACGAAGTCAGAATACAAAGCCAAGGTCAAATACGGAGGAACACAACTGAACACAACAAGCGCTAAAGGGAACTGTAGCAGAAACCACGATAGGGCAACGAACTTAGGGAAAAGGGTAAGTATAAGTAGCCTCCAAACTAATGTGATTGGCTCCTGTCACTTCCACACCCCCAAAAGGTAAGTGTATGGGGTGATTGGCATGACAGGAGCCAATGGGAGCCTTTTTGCAATTTAGGCTCCCACTGTCTCTTTAAGAGCGCGCCCGTGACTCGCGGCGCGCTCTTAGCTTCAGGCGGGACACATGACCGCATCTCGCGGTCACTGCCCGTCTTCCTGTTAGGGGAGTCGGATGAGCCGCGCGCGGCTCATGCAGCCGCAGGACCGCGCGCGGCTTGAAGAGAGGACCTCGGCCGGCCCCTGGATAAGGTAAGTAACGCTACACCCACCAACCCACCGACCCACCAGTCCCTATGAACCAGAGAAATATGGAGGAATACAGAAATATACTTAAACTATGTTTGTGCAGAGATATGGCTAACCGATATCTGAGAGAGCATCAAATCAGATTAGTCCACAGACTGTCACCTAAACCAGAAAATCAGGTCTCCGGTGCTCTCCATCTCCGCAAAATGAAACCACAGAGAGCACAGACCTTGCATTTATTAATTCTTCACCAAACACAGATCCAGGGAAACATAATATATCTAGTCTAATGCATCAAAGTATGTAGAGTTCTTACAAAGGATAAAGGATATAAACATCTGTGTAATATATGTCAAAATGAAAACTTAAAGGGACACTATAGTCAACAGAACAACTACAATTTAATGTAGTTATTATGGTGAGTATAGTTAGACCCTGCAGGGCTTTTTAATGTAGACAATGCCTTTTTAGAGAACAGGCAGTGTTTACAATGTGCAGCACTGTCGTTCAGCATCTCCACGTTGTACATGGAGACAATGAATGTTCCCCGTAGAGATACATTGATTCAATACATGTCTAAGAGGTGATGCTGATTGGTGCAGCACATGCACAATAGCCTCCCAATGCTTTGATATGTGATAGCATGGGATTGGCTGAGATCATCAAAACTGATGATCTCAGGCAAGGAAACGGAGCATGAGCAGTCGTGATGAGACCCTCACGACGCTGGAAAAATGTAAGTAAACAACATTTTTCACAGACAGTAAAAGAGTAAAGAAAGGTAATGTAATTATTAACCTCCTGAAGCGGGGTGTAACCACTAGTGAGACTGGTCACTATGGAATAAATTAGAAAAAAAAAAAGAGAACTGATAGGATAGAGCGAGAAATAACTATCGCTGGTGGAGTGGCAAATATCAACCAATTAGGCTAGGTATCTCTAAAAATAAAACTTATCACGAGGGAGCTCATGTTCGGCTTACAATGGCGTTTACAGAAATTCACTTATACCTGTCCCCATATATTAGTGAAAAAAACGGCTATCATTACAATTTCCAGCTTTCTTTCATTATATTGATTCTAGGGGTGGGAGGAATTCTTTAAACATTTATTTAGGAGTAACAGGCATTTTGGGTTAAGGGATGCCCTCGTGTCACGGCCCTCGGCTCGCCGCGAGGTGCGGTCGCGTCCGACCGATGCAACCATGTGGACAACTGAGCTTACCTGCTCAGTGGCCAGTCAGGAACCGATCCGCCAGATCCTCCCGGCCGCCTTCCCTTAATCAATATGGCACCGACCACGCAGTTGTGGCCATATATAGCCCTGCCCCCCAGGTTGGCACGACTGTACGTGTGACGTCACAACGTCGACGCACACTCACGTTCTGGGGTCAGAGGTCAGCCTCTGACCAATCACAGCCAAATGAGGGATATTTAAATCCCTGAAGTTCCCTAATTCATTGTCCTATCGTGGTTTCCGTTCCTGGTTCCCGAGAGTGCGTTTTCTTGTCCTGTTTTTGATATTCCCGGAATTTTGACCTTGGCTATTCCTGACTATTCTGATTTCTGGTTTCCCTGACTTGGCTTGTTAAATGGTATTGTATATTTCTGGCTCCCTTGACCATTCTCTGTCTTTAACGTATTAGTCCGTCCATTTTAAGGACCAGTTTACGTTCTATCCTTTTCTGTTCTGTCTATGTAGAGGTTACATAGTTCTGCGTGCTGGACCACACATGTAGTCGTGACACCTCAAAGGCACAGAATTAGTATTTACTTAGTATTTACTTTATTTCTCCCTGCTATCACCCCTATTGATACAGAGCTGTATTGGCTACATTGTTTGGCAGCGATTATTAGCTAATACAATGTTGCTTTGTTGTTCCCACTACATTTCTGGACTTTTTTAGTTGCACTCTCTCTAGCAGGACCATTTAGCCTGTATTACATGCATTTTCTGATGTCTTAGTATTCCTATTGCAGCTCTGCACATTATGAAATACTACTTTTTGTCTTTCTAAAATGGAGGGAGACGTCCCCTTATCCCTTTGGAGTTTAGACTTCGATTTTTTTTTGTCTATTCTCCTTTTACTGCTGGTCTGCTACAGATGTTTTTTTTATTAACCTGAATTTACAAAGCTACAGCCTGTACTACAAGCCTGTCAAACTTGCGGCCCACAAGGACCATCTTTGCGGCCCTGCGAACCACAAGTACATGCTGGTGTTATAGCAGAGTAGGCACCTGCTTTCCCCACATTGCAGGTGCCTACTATGCTAACACTTACCCAGCCGGGGAGGAGGGCCAGCGAGGGAGCTCAGCCTTCCTGCTCCTCACTGCTCCCGCGCACGCGCCGTCTGTAGTGAAGCTGGGCGCCGGAATATGATGTCATATTCCAGCACCCGACATCACTAAACCGCGCAAGGGAGCAGTGAGGAGCAGGAAGGAGATCTCCAGACAGAAGATCCCCACACCAGTTCCCAAAGGTAGGTAACAATAAATTAAATGATGTGAGTGCAAGAATGTGTAAATGTGTGTGTGTGTGTGTGTGTGTGTGTGTGTGTGTCTGTCAGTGTGTGTGTGTCTGTCAGTGTGTGTGTCTGTCAGTGTGTGTGTCAGTGTGTGTCTGTGAGTGTGTCTGTCAGAGTGTGTGTGTGTGTGTGTCAGTGTGTGTCTGTAACACCCAGCACTCCCAAGCAACCAAGTCCTGCTGAATCTTCAGAGCAGAGACTGGGCCCCTTAAAACAGCATTAACACCCAGCACTCCCAAGCAACCAAGTCCTGCTGAATCTTCAGAGCAGAGACTGGGCCCCTTAAAACAGCATTAACACCCAGCACTCCCAAGCAACCAAGTCCTGCTGAATCTTCAGAGCAGAGACTGGGCCCCTTAAAACAGCATTAACACCCAGCACTCCCAAGCAACCAAGTCCTGCTGAATCTTCAGAGCAGAGACTGGGCCCCTTAAAACAGCATTAACACCCAGCACTCCCAAGCAACCAAGTCCTGCTGAATCTTCAGAGCAGAGACTGGGCCCCTTAAAACAGCATTAACACCCAGCACTCCCAAGCAACCAAGTCCTGCTGAATCTTCAGAGCAGAGACTGGGCCCCTTAAAACAGCATTAACACCCAGCACTCCCAAGCAACCAAGTCCTGCTGAATCTTCAGAGCAGAGACTGGGCCCCTTAAAACAGCATTAACACCCAGCACTCCCAAGCAACCAAGTCCTGCTGAATCTTCAGAGCAGAGACTGGGCCCCTTAAAACAGCATTAACACCCAGCACTCCCAAGCAACCAAGTCCTGCTGAATCTTCAGAGCAGAGACTGGGCCCCTTAAAACAGCATTAACACCCAGCACTCCCAAGCAACCAAGTCCTGCTGAATCTTCAGAGCAGAGACTGGGCCCCTTAAAACAGCATTAACACCCAGCACTCCCAAGCAACCAAGTCCTGCTGAATCTTCAGAGCAGAGACTGGGCCCCTTAAAACAGCATTAACACCCAGCACTCCCAAGCAACCAAGTCCTGCTGAATCTTCAGAGCAGAGACTGGGCCCCTTAAAACAGCATTAACACCCAGCACTCCCAAGCAACCAAGTCCTGCTGAATCTTCAGAGCAGAGACTGGGCCCCTTAAAACAGCATTAACACCCAGCACTCCCAAGCAACCAAGTCCTGCTGAATCTTCAGAGCAGAGACTGGGCCCCTTAAAACAGCATTAACACCCAGCACTCCCAAGCAACCAAGTCCTGCTGAATCTTCAGAGCAGAGACTGGGCCCCTTAAAACAGCATTAACACCCAGCACTCCCAAGCAACCAAGTCCTGCTGAATCTTCAGAGCAGAGACTGGGCCCCTTAAAACAGCATTAACACCCAGCACTCCCAAGCAACCAAGTCCTGCTGAATCTTCAGAGCAGAGACTGGGCCCCTTAAAACAGCATTAACACCCAGCACTCCCAAGCAACCAAGTCCTGCTGAATCTTCAGAGCAGAGACTGGGCCCCTTAAAACAGCATTAACACCCAGCACTCCCAAGCAACCAAGTCCTGCTGAATCTTCAGAGCAGAGACTGGGCCCCTTAAAACAGCATTAACACCCAGCACTCCCAAGCAACCAAGTCCTGCTGAATCTTCAGAGCAGAGACTGGGCCCCTTAAAACAGCATTAACACCCAGCACTCCCAAGCAACCAAGTCCTGCTGAATCTTCAGAGCAGAGACTGGGCCCCTTAAAACAGCATTAACACCCAGCACTCCCAAGCAACCAAGTCCTGCTGAATCTTCAGAGCAGAGGTATCATCTCTGGAAGATCTACTCAAGAATACCTGTATTACTGTTTCCTTTAAACTCTTATTTTAAAATTGTGTTCTATTCCATCTCCCTCCCTATACTATCACTACTTAATTGATACCTATATCTCCCATCCCGATCTTCTGTTCTTGTTTTGCTTAAAGCTGCTGTGATCATGTCATTTTATGTTCATTCTTTAAGACTTTTTGTTAATTGTTTGTTTACCTAGTGTTACTACTCACTGATAATCTTGTAAATTTATGTTCATGGTTTATGACTTTCACCTATCTGATCCTTCCTATCTTTTTATCCCAAATGTTATCTCCTTTTAGTTTTTCATCTCTAATTAATTACCTCAATAGCCCCATGTCTCCCCACCCATAATAGTGTGTTTTATTTCTTTTTTTTTTCTAACCTCAGACCTTATATTTCAGACTGGGCCCCTTAAAACAGCATTAACACCCAGCACTCCCAAGCAACCAAGTCCTGCTGAATCTTCAGAGCAGAGACTGGGCCCCTTAAAACAGCATTAACACCCAGCACTCCCAAGCAACCAAGTCCTGCTGAATCTTCAGAGCAGAGACTGGGCCCCTTAAAACAGCATTAACACCCAGCACTCCCAAGCAACCAAGTCCTGCTGAATCTTCAGAGCAGAGGTATCATCTCTGGAAGATCTACTCAAGAATACCTGTATTACTGTTTCCTTTAAACTCTTATTTTAAAATTGTGTTCTATTCCATCTCCCTCCCTATACTATCACTACTTAATTGATACCTATATCTCCCATCCCGATCTTCTGTTCTTGTTTTGCTTAAAGCTGCTGTGATCATGTCATTTTATGTTCATTCTTTAAGACTTTTTGTTAATTGTTTGTTTACCTAGTGTTACTACTCACTGATAATCTTGTAAATTTATGTTCATGGTTTATGACTTTCACCTATCTGATCCTTCCTATCTTTTTATCCCAAATGTTATCTCCTTTTAGTTTTTCATCTCTAATTAATTACCTCAATAGCCCCATGTCTCCCCACCCATAATAGTGTGTTTTATTTCTTTTTTTTTTCTAACCTCAGACCTTATATTTCAGACTGGGCCCCTTAAAACAGCATTAACACCCAGCACTCCCAAGCAACCAAGTCCTGCTGAATCTTCAGAGCAGAGACTGGGCCCCTTAAAACAGCATTAACACCCAGCACTCCCAAGCAACCAAGTCCTGCTGAATCTTCAGAGCAGAGACTGGGCCCCTTAAAACAGCATTAACACCCAGCACTCCCAAGCAACCAAGTCCTGCTGAATCTTCAGAGCAGAGGTATCATCTCTGGAAGATCTACTCAAGAATACCTGTATTACTGTTTCCTTTAAACTCTTATTTTAAAATTGTGTTCTATTCCATCTCCCTCCCTATACTATCACTACTTAATTGATACCTATATCTCCCATCCCGATCTTCTGTTCTTGTTTTGCTTAAAGCTGCTGTGATCATGTCATTTTATGTTCATTCTTTAAGACTTTTTGTTAATTGTTTGTTTACCTAGTGTTACTACTCACTGATAATCTTGTAAATTTATGTTCATGGTTTATGACTTTCACCTATCTGATCCTTCCTATCTTTTTATCCCAAATGTTATCTCCTTTTAGTTTTTCATCTCTAATTAATTACCTCAATAGCCCCATGTCTCCCCACCCATAATAGTGTGTTTTATTTCTTTTTTTTTTCTAACCTCAGACCTTATATTTCAGACTGGGCCCCTTAAAACAGCATTAACACCCAGCACTCCCAAGCAACCAAGTCCTGCTGAATCTTCAGAGCAGAGACTGGGCCCCTTAAAACAGCATTAACACCCAGCACTCCCAAGCAACCAAGTCCTGCTGAATCTTCAGAGCAGAGACTGGGCCCCTTAAAACAGCATTAACACCCAGCACTCCCAAGCAACCAAGTCCTGCTGAATCTTCAGAGCAGAGACTGGGCCCCTTAAAACAGCATTAACACCCAGCACTCCCAAGCAACCAAGTCCTGCTGAATCTTCAGAGCAGAGACTGGGCCCCTTAAAACAGCATTAACACCCAGCACTCCCAAGCAACCAAGTCCTGCTGAATCTTCAGAGCAGAGGTATCATCTCTGGAAGATCTACTCAAGAATACCTGTATTACTGTTTCCTTTAAACTCTTATTTTAAAATTGTGTTCTATTCCATCTCCCTCCCTATACTATCACTACTTAATTGATACCTATATCTCCCATCCCGATCTTCTGTTCTTGTTTTGCTTAAAGCTGCTGTGATCATGTCATTTTATGTTCATTCTTTAAGACTTTTTGTTAATTGTTTGTTTACCTAGTGTTACTACTCACTGATAATCTTGTAAATTTATGTTCATGGTTTATGACTTTCACCTATCTGATCCTTCCTATCTTTTTATCCCAAATGTTATCTCCTTTTAGTTTTTCATCTCTAATTAATTACCTCAATAGCCCCATGTCTCCCCACCCATAATAGTGTGTTTTATTTCTTTTTTTTTTCTAACCTCAGACCTTATATTTCAGACTGGGCCCCTTAAAACAGCATTAACACCCAGCACTCCCAAGCAACCAAGTCCTGCTGAATCTTCAGAGCAGAGACTGGGCCCCTTAAAACAGCATTAACACCCAGCACTCCCAAGCAACCAAGTCCTGCTGAATCTTCAGAGCAGAGACTGGGCCCCTTAAAACAGCATTAACACCCAGCACTCCCAAGCAACCAAGTCCTGCTGAATCTTCAGAGCAGAGACTGGGCCCCTTAAAACAGCATTAACACCCAGCACTCCCAAGCAACCAAGTCCTGCTGAATCTTCAGAGCAGAGACTGGGCCCCTTAAAACAGCATTAACACCCAGCACTCCCAAGCAACCAAGTCCTGCTGAATCTTCAGAGCAGAGGTATCATCTCTGGAAGATCTACTCAAGAATACCTGTATTACTGTTTCCTTTAAACTCTTATTTTAAAATTGTGTTCTATTCCATCTCCCTCCCTATACTATCACTACTTAATTGATACCTATATCTCCCATCCCGATCTTCTGTTCTTGTTTTGCTTAAAGCTGCTGTGATCATGTCATTTTATGTTCATTCTTTAAGACTTTTTGTTAATTGTTTGTTTACCTAGTGTTACTACTCACTGATAATCTTGTAAATTTATGTTCATGGTTTATGACTTTCACCTATCTGATCCTTCCTATCTTTTTATCCCAAATGTTATCTCCTTTTAGTTTTTCATCTCTAATTAATTACCTCAATAGCCCCATGTCTCCCCACCCATAATAGTGTGTTTTATTTCTTTTTTTTTTCTAACCTCAGACCTTATATTTCAGACTGGGCCCCTTAAAACAGCATTAACACCCAGCACTCCCAAGCAACCAAGTCCTGCTGAATCTTCAGAGCAGAGACTGGGCCCCTTAAAACAGCATTAACACCCAGCACTCCCAAGCAACCAAGTCCTGCTGAATCTTCAGAGCAGAGACTGGGCCCCTTAAAACAGCATTAACACCCAGCACTCCCAAGCAACCAAGTCCTGCTGAATCTTCAGAGCAGAGGTATCATCTCTGGAAGATCTACTCAAGAATACCTGTATTACTGTTTCCTTTAAACTCTTATTTTAAAATTGTGTTCTATTCCATCTCCCTCCCTATACTATCACTACTTAATTGATACCTATATCTCCCATCCCGATCTTCTGTTCTTGTTTTGCTTAAAGCTGCTGTGATCATGTCATTTTATGTTCATTCTTTAAGACTTTTTGTTAATTGTTTGTTTACCTAGTGTTACTACTCACTGATAATCTTGTAAATTTATGTTCATGGTTTATGACTTTCACCTATCTGATCCTTCCTATCTTTTTATCCCAAATGTTATCTCCTTTTAGTTTTTCATCTCTAATTAATTACCTCAATAGCCCCATGTCTCCCCACCCATAATAGTGTGTTTTATTTCTTTTTTTTTTCTAACCTCAGACCTTATATTTCAGACTGGGCCCCTTAAAACAGCATTAACACCCAGCACTCCCAAGCAACCAAGTCCTGCTGAATCTTCAGAGCAGAGACTGGGCCCCTTAAAACAGCATTAACACCCAGCACTCCCAAGCAACCAAGTCCTGCTGAATCTTCAGAGCAGAGACTGGGCCCCTTAAAACAGCATTAACACCCAGCACTCCCAAGCAACCAAGTCCTGCTGAATCTTCAGAGCAGAGACTGGGCCCCTTAAAACAGCATTAACACCCAGCACTCCCAAGCAACCAAGTCCTGCTGAATCTTCAGAGCAGAGACTGGGCCCCTTAAAACAGCATTAACACCCAGCACTCCCAAGCAACCAAGTCCTGCTGAATCTTCAGAGCAGAGGTATCATCTCTGGAAGATCTACTCAAGAATACCTGTATTACTGTTTCCTTTAAACTCTTATTTTAAAATTGTGTTCTATTCCATCTCCCTCCCTATACTATCACTACTTAATTGATACCTATATCTCCCATCCCGATCTTCTGTTCTTGTTTTGCTTAAAGCTGCTGTGATCATGTCATTTTATGTTCATTCTTTAAGACTTTTTGTTAATTGTTTGTTTACCTAGTGTTACTACTCACTGATAATCTTGTAAATTTATGTTCATGGTTTATGACTTTCACCTATCTGATCCTTCCTATCTTTTTATCCCAAATGTTATCTCCTTTTAGTTTTTCATCTCTAATTAATTACCTCAATAGCCCCATGTCTCCCCACCCATAATAGTGTGTTTTATTTCTTTTTTTTTTTCTAACCTCAGACCTTATATTTCAGACTGGGCCCCTTAAAACAGCATTAACACCCAGCACTCCCAAGCAACCAAGTCCTGCTGAATCTTCAGAGCAGAGGTATCATCTCTGGAAGATCTACTCAAGAATACCTGTATTACTGTTTCCTTTAAACTCTTATTTTAAAATTGTGTTCTATTCCATCTCCCTCCCTATACTATCACTACTTAATTGATACCTATATCTCCCATCCCGATCTTCTGTTCTTGTTTTGCTTAAAGCTGCTGTGATCATGTCATTTTATGTTCATTCTTTAAGACTTTTTGTTAATTGTTTGTTTACCTAGTGTTACTACTCACTGATAATCTTGTAAATTTATGTTCATGGTTTATGACTTTCACCTATCTGATCCTTCCTATCTTTTTATCCCAAATGTTATCTCCTTTTAGTTTTTCATCTCTAATTAATTACCTCAATAGCCCCATGTCTCCCCACCCATAATAGTGTGTTTTATTTCTTTTTTTTTTCTAACCTCAGACCTTATATTTCAGACTGGGCCCCTTAAAACAGCATTAACACCCAGCACTCCCAAGCAACCAAGTCCTGCTGAATCTTCAGAGCAGAGACTGGGCCCCTTAAAACAGCATTAACACCCAGCACTCCCAAGCAACCAAGTCCTGCTGAATCTTCAGAGCAGAGACTGGGCCCCTTAAAACAGCATTAACACCCAGCACTCCCAAGCAACCAAGTCCTGCTGAATCTTCAGAGCAGAGACTGGGCCCCTTAAAACAGCATTAACACCCAGCACTCCCAAGCAACCAAGTCCTGCTGAATCTTCAGAGCAGAGACTGGGCCCCTTAAAACAGCATTAACACCCAGCACTCCCAAGCAACCAAGTCCTGCTGAATCTTCAGAGCAGAGGTATCATCTCTGGAAGATCTACTCAAGAATACCTGTATTACTGTTTCCTTTAAACTCTTATTTTAAAATTGTGTTCTATTCCATCTCCCTCCCTATACTATCACTACTTAATTGATACCTATATCTCCCATCCCGATCTTCTGTTCTTGTTTTGCTTAAAGCTGCTGTGATCATGTCATTTTATGTTCATTCTTTAAGACTTTTTGTTAATTGTTTGTTTACCTAGTGTTACTACTCACTGATAATCTTGTAAATTTATGTTCATGGTTTATGACTTTCACCTATCTGATCCTTCCTATCTTTTTATCCCAAATGTTATCTCCTTTTAGTTTTTCATCTCTAATTAATTACCTCAATAGCCCCATGTCTCCCCACCCATAATAGTGTGTTTTATTTCTTTTTTTTTTCTAACCTCAGACCTTATATTTCAGACTGGGCCCCTTAAAACAGCATTAACACCCAGCACTCCCAAGCAACCAAGTCCTGCTGAATCTTCAGAGCAGAGGTATCATCTCTGGAAGATCTACTCAAGAATACCTGTATTACTGTTTCCTTTAAACTCTTATTTTAAAATTGTGTTCTATTCCATCTCCCTCCCTATACTATCACTACTTAATTGATACCTATATCTCCCATCCCGATCTTCTGTTCTTGTTTTGCTTAAAGCTGCTGTGATCATGTCATTTTATGTTCATTCTTTAAGACTTTTTGTTAATTGTTTGTTTACCTAGTGTTACTACTCACTGATAATCTTGTAAATTTATGTTCATGGTTTATGACTTTCACCTATCTGATCCTTCCTATCTTTTTATCCCAAATGTTATCTCCTTTTAGTTTTTCATCTCTAATTAATTACCTCAATAGCCCCATGTCTCCCCACCCATAATAGTGTGTTTTATTTCTTTTTTTTTTCTAACCTCAGACCTTATATTTCAGACTGGGCCCCTTAAAACAGCATTAACACCCAGCACTCCCAAGCAACCAAGTCCTGCTGAATCTTCAGAGCAGAGACTGGGCCCCTTAAAACAGCATTAACACCCAGCACTCCCAAGCAACCAAGTCCTGCTGAATCTTCAGAGCAGAGACTGGGCCCCTTAAAACAGCATTAACACCCAGCACTCCCAAGCAACCAAGTCCTGCTGAATCTTCAGAGCAGAGACTGGGCCCCTTAAAACAGCATTAACACCCAGCACTCCCAAGCAACCAAGTCCTGCTGAATCTTCAGAGCAGAGACTGGGCCCCTTAAAACAGCATTAACACCCAGCACTCCCAAGCAACCAAGTCCTGCTGAATCTTCAGAGCAGAGGTATCATCTCTGGAAGATCTACTCAAGAATACCTGTATTACTGTTTCCTTTAAACTCTTATTTTAAAATTGTGTTCTATTCCATCTCCCTCCCTATACTATCACTACTTAATTGATACCTATATCTCCCATCCCGATCTTCTGTTCTTGTTTTGCTTAAAGCTGCTGTGATCATGTCATTTTATGTTCATTCTTTAAGACTTTTTGTTAATTGTTTGTTTACCTAGTGTTACTACTCACTGATAATCTTGTAAATTTATGTTCATGGTTTATGACTTTCACCTATCTGATCCTTCCTATCTTTTTATCCCAAATGTTATCTCCTTTTAGTTTTTCATCTCTAATTAATTACCTCAATAGCCCCATGTCTCCCCACCCATAATAGTGTGTTTTATTTCTTTTTTTTTTCTAACCTCAGACCTTATATTTCAGACTGGGCCCCTTAAAACAGCATTAACACCCAGCACTCCCAAGCAACCAAGTCCTGCTGAATCTTCAGAGCAGAGGTATCATCTCTGGAAGATCTACTCAAGAATACCTGTATTACTGTTTCCTTTAAACTCTTATTTTAAAATTGTGTTCTATTCCATCTCCCTCCCTATACTATCACTACTTAATTGATACCTATATCTCCCATCCCGATCTTCTGTTCTTGTTTTGCTTAAAGCTGCTGTGATCATGTCATTTTATGTTCATTCTTTAAGACTTTTTGTTAATTGTTTGTTTACCTAGTGTTACTACTCACTGATAATCTTGTAAATTTATGTTCATGGTTTATGACTTTCACCTATCTGATCCTTCCTATCTTTTTATCCCAAATGTTATCTCCTTTTAGTTTTTCATCTCTAATTAATTACCTCAATAGCCCCATGTCTCCCCACCCATAATAGTGTGTTTTATTTCTTTTTTTTTTCTAACCTCAGACCTTATATTTCAGACTGGGCCCCTTAAAACAGCATTAACACCCAGCACTCCCAAGCAACCAAGTCCTGCTGAATCTTCAGAGCAGAGGTATCATCTCTGGAAGATCTACTCAAGAATACCTGTATTACTGTTTCCTTTAAACTCTTATTTTAAAATTGTGTTCTATTCCATCTCCCTCCCTATACTATCACTACTTAATTGATACCTATATCTCCCATCCCGATCTTCTGTTCTTGTTTTGCTTAAAGCTGCTGTGATCATGTCATTTTATGTTCATTCTTTAAGACTTTTTGTTAATTGTTTGTTTACCTAGTGTTACTACTCACTGATAATCTTGTAAATTTATGTTCATGGTTTATGACTTTCACCTATCTGATCCTTCCTATCTTTTTATCCCAAATGTTATCTCCTTTTAGTTTTTCATCTCTAATTAATTACCTCAATAGCCCCATGTCTCCCCACCCATAATAGTGTGTTTTATTTCTTTTTTTTTTCTAACCTCAGACCTTATATTTCAGACTGGGCCCCTTAAAACAGCATTAACACCCAGCACTCCCAAGCAACCAAGTCCTGCTGAATCTTCAGAGCAGAGGTATCATCTCTGGAAGATCTACTCAAGAATACCTGTATTACTGTTTCCTTTAAACTCTTATTTTAAAATTGTGTTCTATTCCATCTCCCTCCCTATACTATCACTACTTAATTGATACCTATATCTCCCATCCCGATCTTCTGTTCTTGTTTTGCTTAAAGCTGCTGTGATCATGTCATTTTATGTTCATTCTTTAAGACTTTTTGTTAATTGTTTGTTTACCTAGTGTTACTACTCACTGATAATCTTGTAAATTTATGTTCATGGTTTATGACTTTCACCTATCTGATCCTTCCTATCTTTTTATCCCAAATGTTATCTCCTTTTAGTTTTTCATCTCTAATTAATTACCTCAATAGCCCCATGTCTCCCCACCCATAATAGTGTGTTTTATTTCTTTTTTTTTTCTAACCTCAGACCTTATATTTCAGACTGGGCCCCTTAAAACAGCATTAACACCCAGCACTCCCAAGCAACCAAGTCCTGCTGAATCTTCAGAGCAGAGACTGGGCCCCTTAAAACAGCATTAACACCCAGCACTCCCAAGCAACCAAGTCCTGCTGAATCTTCAGAGCAGAGACTGGGCCCCTTAAAACAGCATTAACACCCAGCACTCCCAAGCAACCAAGTCCTGCTGAATCTTCAGAGCAGAGACTGGGCCCCTTAAAACAGCATTAACACCCAGCACTCCCAAGCAACCAAGTCCTGCTGAATCTTCAGAGCAGAGACTGGGCCCCTTAAAACAGCATTAACACCCAGCACTCCCAAGCAACCAAGTCCTGCTGAATCTTCAGAGCAGAGGTATCATCTCTGGAAGATCTACTCAAGAATACCTGTATTACTGTTTCCTTTAAACTCTTATTTTAAAATTGTGTTCTATTCCATCTCCCTCCCTATACTATCACTACTTAATTGATACCTATATCTCCCATCCCGATCTTCTGTTCTTGTTTTGCTTAAAGCTGCTGTGATCATGTCATTTTATGTTCATTCTTTAAGACTTTTTGTTAATTGTTTGTTTACCTAGTGTTACTACTCACTGATAATCTTGTAAATTTATGTTCATGGTTTATGACTTTCACCTATCTGATCCTTCCTATCTTTTTATCCCAAATGTTATCTCCTTTTAGTTTTTCATCTCTAATTAATTACCTCAATAGCCCCATGTCTCCCCACCCATAATAGTGTGTTTTATTTCTTTTTTTTTTCTAACCTCAGACCTTATATTTCAGACTGGGCCCCTTAAAACAGCATTAACACCCAGCACTCCCAAGCAACCAAGTCCTGCTGAATCTTCAGAGCAGAGGTATCATCTCTGGAAGATCTACTCAAGAATACCTGTATTACTGTTTCCTTTAAACTCTTATTTTAAAATTGTGTTCTATTCCATCTCCCTCCCTATACTATCACTACTTAATTGATACCTATATCTCCCATCCCGATCTTCTGTTCTTGTTTTGCTTAAAGCTGCTGTGATCATGTCATTTTATGTTCATTCTTTAAGACTTTTTGTTAATTGTTTGTTTACCTAGTGTTACTACTCACTGATAATCTTGTAAATTTATGTTCATGGTTTATGACTTTCACCTATCTGATCCTTCCTATCTTTTTATCCCAAATGTTATCTCCTTTTAGTTTTTCATCTCTAATTAATTACCTCAATAGCCCCATGTCTCCCCACCCATAATAGTGTGTTTTATTTCTTTTTTTTTTCTAACCTCAGACCTTATATTTCAGACTGGGCCCCTTAAAACAGCATTAACACCCAGCACTCCCAAGCAACCAAGTCCTGCTGAATCTTCAGAGCAGAGACTGGGCCCCTTAAAACAGCATTAACACCCAGCACTCCCAAGCAACCAAGTCCTGCTGAATCTTCAGAGCAGAGACTGGGCCCCTTAAAACAGCATTAACACCCAGCACTCCCAAGCAACCAAGTCCTGCTGAATCTTCAGAGCAGAGACTGGGCCCCTTAAAACAGCATTAACACCCAGCACTCCCAAGCAACCAAGTCCTGCTGAATCTTCAGAGCAGAGACTGGGCCCCTTAAAACAGCATTAACACCCAGCACTCCCAAGCAACCAAGTCCTGCTGAATCTTCAGAGCAGAGGTATCATCTCTGGAAGATCTACTCAAGAATACCTGTATTACTGTTTCCTTTAAACTCTTATTTTAAAATTGTGTTCTATTCCATCTCCCTCCCTATACTATCACTACTTAATTGATACCTATATCTCCCATCCCGATCTTCTGTTCTTGTTTTGCTTAAAGCTGCTGTGATCATGTCATTTTATGTTCATTCTTTAAGACTTTTTGTTAATTGTTTGTTTACCTAGTGTTACTACTCACTGATAATCTTGTAAATTTATGTTCATGGTTTATGACTTTCACCTATCTGATCCTTCCTATCTTTTTATCCCAAATGTTATCTCCTTTTAGTTTTTCATCTCTAATTAATTACCTCAATAGCCCCATGTCTCCCCACCCATAATAGTGTGTTTTATTTCTTTTTTTTTTCTAACCTCAGACCTTATATTTCAGACTGGGCCCCTTAAAACAGCATTAACACCCAGCACTCCCAAGCAACCAAGTCCTGCTGAATCTTCAGAGCAGAGGTATCATCTCTGGAAGATCTACTCAAGAATACCTGTATTACTGTTTCCTTTAAACTCTTATTTTAAAATTGTGTTCTATTCCATCTCCCTCCCTATACTATCACTACTTAATTGATACCTATATCTCCCATCCCGATCTTCTGTTCTTGTTTTGCTTAAAGCTGCTGTGATCATGTCATTTTATGTTCATTCTTTAAGACTTTTTGTTAATTGTTTGTTTACCTAGTGTTACTACTCACTGATAATCTTGTAAATTTATGTTCATGGTTTATGACTTTCACCTATCTGATCCTTCCTATCTTTTTATCCCAAATGTTATCTCCTTTTAGTTTTTCATCTCTAATTAATTACCTCAATAGCCCCATGTCTCCCCACCCATAATAGTGTGTTTTATTTCTTTTTTTTTTCTAACCTCAGACCTTATATTTCAGACTGGGCCCCTTAAAACAGCATTAACACCCAGCACTCCCAAGCAACCAAGTCCTGCTGAATCTTCAGAGCAGAGGTATCATCTCTGGAAGATCTACTCAAGAATACCTGTATTACTGTTTCCTTTAAACTCTTATTTTAAAATTGTGTTCTATTCCATCTCCCTCCCTATACTATCACTACTTAATTGATACCTATATCTCCCATCCCGATCTTCTGTTCTTGTTTTGCTTAAAGCTGCTGTGATCATGTCATTTTATGTTCATTCTTTAAGACTTTTTGTTAATTGTTTGTTTACCTAGTGTTACTACTCACTGATAATCTTGTAAATTTATGTTCATGGTTTATGACTTTCACCTATCTGATCCTTCCTATCTTTTTATCCCAAATGTTATCTCCTTTTAGTTTTTCATCTCTAATTAATTACCTCAATAGCCCCATGTCTCCCCACCCATAATAGTGTGTTTTATTTCTTTTTTTTTTCTAACCTCAGACCTTATATTTCAGACTGGGCCCCTTAAAACAGCATTAACACCCAGCACTCCCAAGCAACCAAGTCCTGCTGAATCTTCAGAGCAGAGGTATCATCTCTGGAAGATCTACTCAAGAATACCTGTATTACTGTTTCCTTTAAACTCTTATTTTAAAATTGTGTTCTATTCCATCTCCCTCCCTATACTATCACTACTTAATTGATACCTATATCTCCCATCCCGATCTTCTGTTCTTGTTTTGCTTAAAGCTGCTGTGATCATGTCATTTTATGTTCATTCTTTAAGACTTTTTGTTAATTGTTTGTTTACCTAGTGTTACTACTCACTGATAATCTTGTAAATTTATGTTCATGGTTTATGACTTTCACCTATCTGATCCTTCCTATCTTTTTATCCCAAATGTTATCTCCTTTTAGTTTTTCATCTCTAATTAATTACCTCAATAGCCCCATGTCTCCCCACCCATAATAGTGTGTTTTATTTCTTTTTTTTTTCTAACCTCAGACCTTATATTTCAGACTGGGCCCCTTAAAACAGCATTAACACCCAGCACTCCCAAGCAACCAAGTCCTGCTGAATCTTCAGAGCAGAGGTATCATCTCTGGAAGATTGCCCACCCATCCCGCCCCATGGTCGACAACTTACTTATAGATAGTGCACATCAGCTGGTTTCCTTAACACACCAATCAAATCACTAAACCTCTCCTCACCTGAATATATTTAACACACTGCATCCTTACATTGGTTTAATCACTCATTGATATTTGTGTGTTTGTATATATGATCTACAAATCTATATAATACACTTTTTCTAATGTTCTCCCTTCTATTTTTCACTTTAACACTAACTTCTCTCATCACTAAAATATCGCTATCCTTTCACTCACCTATCCCTAGCAACACCATAATTATTACTTCAACCTTACTCCCCTCCCCTCTCTATTCAGCCCATGCACTCTACACATACCTTTCCAGCCTATCTCCACCAACTCCTCACAAATCCTCTACATACATACCATCCTACAAAACTTTCAAATCCTACTCCCACCTTCACTTCCTTTCTATCCTTCTGCTCCTAGCTGCTGGTGATGTCTCTCCTAACCCCGGCCCCCTCGCAACAAACTCAGCACATACTAACCCAAGGATCCACACTAATCTCATACCCATCTCATGTTCCTCTAAATCCTCCTTCAATACTGCCCTCTGGAACGCACGCTCTGTTTGCAATATAACTAAATCCACTGCTGTCCATGACTTCTTCATCTCTTGTTCTATAGATTTACTAGCCATAACAGAAACCTGGCTCTCCCCCTCTGACACTGCCACCCCTGCATCTTTGTCCTTCGGTGGTCTCCAACTTACCCACAACCCAAGAAACTCTGAATGTAAAGGTGGTGGTGTTGGGTTTCTCCTCTCCCCTCACTGCTCTTTTAAACCTCTTCCCACCCCCCCTTCTCTCTCTTTCCCATCATTTGAAATACACTCAATTCGCCTTTTCAAACCCTTCTCTGCTAACATTGCTGTTATTTACCGCCCCCCTGGTTCCCCTCTTCTCTTCCTTGACCACTTTGCTGCCTGGCTACCCTATTTCCTCTCTTCTAACATTCCATCCCTAATTCTCGGGGACTTCAATATTCCTATAAACCCACCTTTGACCTCTGCAGCCACCAAACTACTTTCCATCACTTCCTCCCTCGGGCTATCGCAGTGGGCAGATTCTCCCACCCATGTAGCTGGCAATACCCTTGACCTAATCTTCACTTATGCATGTACAGTATCTAATATCTGCAACACTCCATATCCACTCTCTGATCACCACCTCTTATCATTTGCTCTCACATACCCCCTCACCCAAAAACCTCAGCCTAACCCCCCTCAACTCAGGAGGGACCTTAATTCTCTTGATCTCCAACAGTTGTCATCTGACATTGATTCACAACTGCTGTCCATCCCTTCCCTCTCCTGTCCTTCACAGGCCATCTCCATATATAACTCTACTCTTACATCTGCCTTGAACACTGCAGCGCCACTCCAAACAAGCACCTCAAGGAGGACCCGCCCCCAACCATGGCATACTAAATCAACGCGCTACCTGCAAAGATGCTCCCGTTGTGCTGAACGCTCCTGGAGGAAGTCTCGTACACAATCAGACTTTCTCCATTATAGATTCATATTGTGCTCATACAGTGCAGCCCTTGCCCTTGCCAAACAGTCCTATTTTTCCACTCTCATTAGTTCATGTTCCCGCAACCCCAGGCGTCTCTTTCACACCTTTAATTCTCTTCTTCACACTGCTGTGGCCACCCCCAAAACAAACCTTACTGCTGATAACTTCGCATGTTACTTCACTGACAAGATTGAACAGCTAAGGAAAGAATTCTCCCCTCCTTGCCTTTCTGTTTCTCAATCACACATAGATCATGCCTTTCCTACCCTTCAGACATTCTCCCCAGCTACTGACCAAGAGGTGGCTGCTCTTCTTTGCTCCTCTCGCCCCACCACTTGCCCGCTCGATCCTGTCCCATCTCACCTTATTAGATCTCTCTCCACTTGTCTCGTGCCTTCTTTAACACACATCTTCAACTGCTCGCTCTCCTCTGGCATCGTCCCTGCTGACCTTAAACATGCCACTGTAGTACCTATACTAAAAAAACCATCCCTCGACCCATCCACCCCCTCTAACTACCGTCCCATATCCCTGCTCCCTTTTTCCTCAAAGCTTCTGGAAAGACTTGTCTTTACCCGTGTGTCTCATTTCCTCAATTCCAACTCTCTCCTTGACCCTCTTCAATCTGGCTTCCGCCCTCTCCACTCTACAGAGACTGCCCTTATCAAAGTTACTAACGACCTAATCGCAGCTAAATCCAAAGGCCACTACTCCATACTAATTCTTCTTGACCTCTCAGCGGCCTTTGACACCGTTGATCATGCTCTCCTTCTTCAAACTCTTCAATCGCTTGGTCTCTGTGACTCTGTCCTCTCGTGGTTTTCCTCCTATCTCTCCCAACGCTCATTCAGTGTCTCCTTTTCTAATGATACCTCCTCCCCTTGCCCTGTCTCAGTTGGAGTTCCCCAAGGCTCCGTCCTTGGTCCCCTTCTATTTTCTCTTTATACTGCCTCTCTTGGCAAACTTATTACCTCTTTTGGATTTCACTACCACCTGTACGCTGATGACACCCAACTATATCTCTCCTCCCCGGACCTCTCCCCTGCCGTCCTGCAACGTGTCACTGCTTGCCTTTCTTCCATCTCTGACTGGATGTCCTCCCGCTTTCTGAAACTCAATCTCTCAAAAACTGAGCTCCTTGTCTTTCCTCCTCCTAATACTGATCCTCCTCTTTCGCTCTCCCTCCAAGTTTGTGGTACCAACATCAGTCCATCCTTGCAAGCACGCTGTCTTGGCGTCATACTTGACTCTGGTCTCACCTTTGAGCCTCACATCCAGCATGTTGCCAAATCCTGTAGATTCCATCTTAAAAACATAGCCCGCATCCGCCCCTTTCTTGCACCAGATACTACCAAGGAGCTTGTCCATGCTCTAGTAATTTCCCGCATGGATTATTGTAACGCTCTCCTGATTGGTCTCCCCAATAGCCGTACTGCACCCTTACAGTCCGTAATGAATGCTGCTGCTAGATTGATTTTCCTCTCTAGTCGTTTCTCTCACACCTCACCCCTCTGCCAGTCCTTACATTGGCTTCCTGTATGCTATAGGAGTCAATTCAAGGTACTAACTCACACCTATAAAGCACTGAACAACTCTAGCCCCTCTTATATCTCCTCACAGATCCATAGGTATGTCCCTTCTCGGTCTCTCCGTTCTGCCCGTGACCACCTCCTGTCCGTTGTCCGCACTCGTACGGCCAACTCGCGCTTGCAGGACTTCTCACGGGCGGCTCCCTTCCTATGGAATAGCCTGCCTACCGCCATCAGACTCTCCCCTAGTCTTGCATCTTTTAAGAAGTGCCTTAAAACCCATCTCTTTAGGAAAGCTTATGGCCTCCAAGACTAACCCTTACCTCACATACCTGTCTCTTTCCCTCTCCTAAAGGGCAGCCCACCTTATTTGATTGTAAATTCCTGTCCTAATGTGTTTTACACCCCACCTCCTATAGAATGTAAGCTCGTTTGAGCAGGGTCCTCTTCAACCTATTGTTCCTGTAAGTTTATTTGTAATTGTCCTATTTATAGTTGAATCCCCCTCTCATAATATTGTAAAGCGCTACGGAATCTGTTGGCGCTATATAAATGGCAATAATAAATAATAAAATAAGTGTGTCTGTCAGAGTGTGTGATTCTGTCAGTGAGTATATGTGTGTCTGTGTGTCTGTGTGTGTGTCTGTGTGTGTCTGTGTCTGTCTGTGAGTGTGTGTGTCTGTCTGTGAGTGTGTGTGTCTGTCTGTGAGTGTGTCTGTCTGTCTGTCTGTGTGTCTGTCTGTCTGTGAATGAGTGTGTGTCTGTCTGTGAATGAGTGTGTGTGTCTGTCTGTGAATGTGTGTGTCTGTCTGTGAATGAGTGTGTGTGTCTGTCTGTGAATGTGTGTGTCTGTGAATGAGTGTGTCTGTCTGTGAGTGTGTGTGTCTGTCTGTGAGTGTGTGTCTGTGTGTGTGTGTCTGTGTGTCTGTCTGTGAATGAGTGTGTGTGTCTGTCTGTCTGTGAATGTGTGTGTGTCTGTGAATGTGTGTGTCTGTCTGTGAATGAGTGTGTGTGTCTGTGAATGAGTGTGTCTGTCTGTGAATGTGTGTGTGTGTGTGTTGGTCAGTATTGCATTGGCTGCGACTGGACAGGAGTACCTGGAGGTGCATGGAGGCACGCAACGCCATGTGACATCAACGTGCTCCAGCTTCACAGGGTTTCAAGAAGTAGCGGGAGGATCAGATTTGGCACAGGGTGGTAGAGAGTGATGCTGTGGTTTAGTAGAGGGGGATGCTGGTTTTTTTTTTATACTGTTTTTTTTTTAAATAAACCTACGTTTCTATGAAAATTTAAGGTATTGTTTTTTTGCGGCCCACATAAACTTAAACCTTGTTTATGTGGCATGTGCCAGACTTTGAGTTTGACATGCTTGCTGTACTACCTTACTCTGTATTCATTATCCCTAGATTTGGGTAGAACTACCAGATTTTCATATACAGACATTATAGCTCCACTCAGGATAATTTTTTGTAAATATGTACGTTGTTATTTCTGTTTGAATTTTGTTTTCCTTTTCTTTTTGTTGTGGTGACTTATTTCACCTCTATTTTTAGAGATACCTAGCCTAATTGGTTGATATTTGCCACCAACGATACAGTTATTATTCCTCGCTCTCTCCTGGCAGTTTTCTTAACCTTTTTCTTTGGTGCATAGATCACGACTTAATTCTCTCCCTCGACTGGATCAGCTGCAGTGACGTGTTTCGACGTATAAATAAATATAATAATGGTTAGTTCAATGGCTTTTTTAATCTTATTAAAATATATATATATATATATTTTTTTTTATAAAAAGTGAGCCATTAAATCTAAAAAAAAAATAAGCAGTTTATAGTTTATACACAATAATAATAATTACCAACGGAATTAATTAAAATTAAAAAAAATGCAAAGGGTTAAAATAATAATTAACAACAACCAACAAAGGAAATAAATCGACATAAATGGAGCATAATAATTATCAATAAGAAAAGAAATAATAAAATACTAAAATGAGTTATATAATAATAATAATAGCAAATAAACAATAAGTATATAGCTTATAAAAAATATCTGCGCCCAACGTGGGGCTCGAACCCACGACCCTGAGATTAAGAGTCTCATGCTCTACCGACTGAGCTAGCCGGGCAGATGGTACAATGCTTGGAACATGCCACCTGCATGCCTAGTGTATCAATGTGTGGATCTGTTATAGTTACAGAATAGGGGAGTTTGTGGAAGCACTCTGCATTAGTAAAGATACGAGGTAGGAAAAACACCCCTCCTGAATTGGGTGCGTCTATGCAGAGCCTTTCGCCCACAGCAATGGGGGCGGGGCTCTGAGCGTGATGTCACGGAAGCGGGCGTGGCTTGGGCAGGAGGCCGGATCCTCGGTACTCAAGTGAATTGTCAGCCCGGGAGAATGTCCGCTGATCCCCTACCGCCACCCGCGGCTTCCCCGGGGCCTGCTCTGCCGACCTGCATAGCGCTGGCCCTGGTCTCCCTGCTGTGCTTCGTGGCCGGATTCGGGACGGGGGCCGAGTTCGTGCGATTCCTGTCCTTCGGGGCGATATTTAAAAATATCAGCGGAGAGTCAGGTGGGAAACATGGCGGAGGCTCGGGGGGAAGGGGTAACACAGGCTGGGGAGTGAGGGGTGGGGGGGCTGAAGGGGTAATTCACCGGCTGGGAAGTGAGAGGGGGGCAGCGGGCGTGAAGTGGTAATTTACCGGCGGGGGGGCGGGAGTGAGGGGCTGAAGGGGTAATTTTCCGGCGGGGAGGGGTGGGCTGTAGTGGTAACTTACCGGCTGGGATGGGGGGGGTGAGGGGCTGAAGTGGTAAACCCAGTTAGTCCTTATTCCAATCATTTATAAATAAATAAATAAACAGACATGTAGGTAAATACAGAGCAATTCAGAGAGAATTTCATTTTAGTCATTATCAATAATGTATGCTAAAAATAAGCATTAGGAAAATATCCCACTTCTGCCACCATGCACAAACCAATAACAATAATTTAATATAAAGTTATCCCACTGCTAACACCATCCACAAACCAATAACAATCATTAATATAATGTTATCCTGCCGCTAACACCATCCACAAACCAATAACAATCATTAATATAATGTTATCCTGCCGCTAACACCATCCACAAACCAATAACAATCATTAATATAATGTTATCCCACTTTTGCCACCATCCACAAACCAATAACAATCGTTAATATAAAGTTATCCCACTGCTGCCACCATCCACAAACCAATAACAATTGTTAATATAAAGTTATCCCACTGCTGCCACCATCCACAAACCAATAACAATCGTTAATATAAAGTTATCCCACTTCTGCCACCATCTACAAACCAATAACAATAATTTATATAAAGTTATCCCACCGCTACCACCATCCACCACCCTCAAACCAATAACAATCATTAATATAAAGTTATCCCACTGCTGCCACCATCCACAAACCAATAACAATTGTTAATATAAAGTTATCCCACCCCTACCACCATCCACAAACAAATAAGGTGAGATGGGAGGGTTTATTTTAAATAAACATGGTGGGAGGGAAGATTTTCACATCTGTTGTCGGCATGCTGTATGCGCTGACAACAGACATAATTTATGCCCAGAATTAAGGGCTGCCTTAGTCATATGTGCTGGGGGTGCAATTTGTTCTCAGCACACAAATAAGATTATCTAAGTATGTGGAGTGTTTCACGCTGAAACACTGCACATACAGACTCTTCATGACCACTTCAAATCAGTTAGGTTGTCATGGTAGTTGGAGCGTTCCTTTAAAGGCACACTATAGTCACCAGAACAACTACAGCTTAATTTTAAGAGAAAAGACAGTGTTTACATTGCCCCCCTGGACACCTCCAAGTAGCCACTCCTCAGATGGCCATTGGAGGAGCTTCCTGGCTCAAGGCTGCGCAATAGGCAGCAGTGCCGCTCAGCGTCTTTACGCTCTGCATGGGGACACTGAATTTTTCTCATAGCGATGCATTGATTGAATGCGTCTCTATGAGGAGGCGCTGATAGGCCAAAACGGAATTTGCCACCGCCCCTTGATTTTAGCCAATCCAATGCTTTCCCCATTGGAAAGCATTGGATTGGCTAAAAATCTGAAATTCTGATGTCACCAAGGAGAAGGATCTAGAGCCGGCAGACCCGCACGCTACTAGGAATAATTTTTTTTTTTATTAACTTTTAAGGGGGCTAAGTGGGGGCAAGCCACCTAAATGGTGGGTTAAACACTATAGGGTCAGGAATACATGTTTGTGTTCCTGACCCTATAATGATCCTTTAAATATTCCCATTGTATATTGTAAAGCACTATTGTAATGATACAATACATACATGTTTTATGTAATGTTATATTTGTTATAATGTTGCTTATAAATCAACATGTAACCTAATTATATCGATAGGAGGAATAAGTGAAGTTTACGCTTTTAAACTGGACCATTCCTCCTAGGCTAAGGATAAAGCAGGAACCTTCTCACGTTCTCATTGAGTACAGCAAACCTTCTACAAAGGCATATGATCTATCCATAAGTGGGGAGAATTAAGTCTTAAGGGTGATGGCGGGTGACGGTAAACAGTCCTTGTACACTACAAATAGCGATGTCTTAGCTCTTACCTATTAATTCTCTCTTTGCAACAGGTGAAACCTCGCTGTCATGGGGCGAAGCTGTGGAAGATTCTCAGGTGCTGCGATCCCTTGGGATAGATGTCGCCCTGCTTTTTCTGTTTGTACTCCAGCACAGCATCATGGCCTGGTCGGCAGTGAAGGGTGGAATCACCCGTGTGTTCGGCGTGCTGCAGCGTTCCGTCTATATCCTCTGCACTGCCCTGTCTCTGCAGGTACCGCCACTGATTACTGTATTACTGGGTTAGCAATTAAACGTGAGTGTTAAAAGCCAGAAGTCAGTAAAAAGGGAGATCATCTCCAGCCTGATCCCTAAGTAATGGACTCTCATTCACATAAAAAGCTGCAACACTTTATACTTAAATATCTAGTATTTATACTTAATAGGAATCACCTAGCATGCAGATTCCACCCATTCTGAGGGATAAAAAGATTTTATATTCTGGTTTGTTTCTGTGTTTCTAATTCACGCTAACATGTTCTGAGCCAAACTAGTGCATACACTTCTAATCTTATACCTAGTCAACTCCTCCTAAAAAATGTAGTTGAGCTTGCTTGTCTGTTACAGGTCTGTGCTGTGGTCATGTGTGTAGTGTATTCCCACATGTTAAATATGTTGTCCTACTCTCACATCTAAGTTAAGTCTCATAGCAAGGCAATTAAAAAATATGTAAAAAATAAAAATTCGTTCTTGGTTAAAGCGACACTGGCACCCTCAGAATTTGCAAAGACAGCCTATGGTGACATCACCAATAGGGATCGTGATGGTTGGGGGGAAGGGTCAGGTAAAGGTGAGTTCTACTTTTTGCTGGTGACTGTCGGGATTGACATTATATCTCTGCCCAGTGTCCAAGAAAAATACATACGCTAAATAAGTCCCTACTTTGTCTTATGTTTTTAGTTAGAAATAGATGAAAATGGAAAAAAATAGTTAGAGTAGGGAAGAGGAAGAGATTGGGAAAAGGTAAGTACAGCGTGACAGTGCCATTTTATTAGTGTGTTTTATAGCCACTGTTACTGTCACCATGGGTAGTTGTGGTTTGTTTGTTATGGTAATTCTTATTAACAAATAACCAGAAGTGTCATTATGCCATCTTGAGATTTTAACCTTTTGGTTATTGCAATCAGGTGTACCAACCCATAGCTTTGTGTGTGTGTGTGTGTTCACTCTCAAAATAAGTTGACTTTCTGTGTCTGACCAATCACAGTCTTCCTAACCTAGCTCAATGAGAAGTCTTTGCAAGGCAGGTGCTCTGGGTAATTGCTGCCTCTTGAGGTCAGCTCCACTGAGCTAACCAAACCAGGAAGTAACAGGACTGGTTGAGAGCTGGGGAGGCATAACATTCTAGATTACTGTTCTCTTTCCCTGTCTTCCAGGTAATGATAAGGTCCTGGCAACCCTGCCCACATGGTCCCTACCTGTGGAACGTATCTTCAGATTATTGGAATGCGCTACTGCCTCTGCTGTGTGCCCTCCTGCATACCATCTCTTGGCTGCTGATATTTAGCGTTCTGCTTATCTTCGACTATGCCGAGCTAATGGGCATTAAACAGGTGGGCATAAACCCAGAGGTGATATGTTTTCAATATCCATGGTGCTATTCCTACTGGAACTAGGAATTATACGTCACATTTATTATCCCTAAAGACACTGTCCTGTGTATTAAAATAAAATTATTTTCTTATTTTTGTGTATCTGTATTCGCTGCTTAACTTCTGAGTTAGTCTGTCTTATAATAGTTATTTGGGCTTATTCACAAAGAACTTGGTGAACTCAAAATACAGTGATGGCCTGCACGCAATGATTCTACTGTTCTCCTGGTTATTTAAAGTGGCAGTCTAGGCATAACCATTACAGCACCTTGTAGAAGTTATGGTGTCAGGAGTCCTCTGGTGCGATGTCACTTTAGTTAAACAGTTTTCAAACAAGTTGGACACTTACCTGGGTCACTTGGGTGCCTCAGCCTCCATTTCTGAAATTTCTAATGGGGAAATTCCTTCCGCTTCTTAATTGATGTCAATCTGTCCATGTTTGGCCAAAAGTGACTTGCTGAGAGCAGCAACTGACACTCCAAAGAATTTTGTCCAAATAGGGATGATATTGGTATATCTATTACAGAAGGGAGACTTCCACTTTAGCTATCTCAAAAGTGAAGGCCAGACTGGAGGCACCCTGGGAACCTGCGTAAGTGTCAAACCATTCGATAGCTAATTTTTTTTATCATGGGAAGGCACCAGAAGTTTCCAGACACCATAATCGCCGATGCAGGCTGTATTAGTTATAGTAGAAATGGTAAGAGAATGAGACAGCGCTGGTCAACTTACAGGCAGCAACCCTTAAAAGGGAATCCCTCAAAACCCTTTAAAACAAGATAAATAAAAAAATAATACAAAAGGCTGCGCCACAATAAATAATATAGAATAAAAAATAAGCAAAGTCCAAATAAAAAAAGTCAAACTTTTATGTCCTTACGAATGGTCTTTTGTGCAATGATGGTCTTCAGATAGTGTAGTAGTTCCACTTATATGGAAGATAAAAGAGAGGGACAACCAATAGTGCAATATGAATAGCTCAAATAAATTTCCACAACGCGTTTTGTCAAACGACTTTTTCAAATGGAATAACATTGTTAAATAATTGTTAAATAACATTGTTATTCCATTTGAAAAAGTCTGTTGACGAAACGCGTTATGGAAATTTAATATTGTGTATTTTTATATTAAAAGTATTTTGGTCATTTGTTTGTGCCAATTATCTTTTTTTTATATACACATAATTTTTATTCTACCCTGGCCTTTTATTATTTTATCTATTTTTTTTATTTTTATTGGTTTTATAACCTTTTGGAAGTTTCCTGCACCCAAAGAAATCCTAGGTGGGGATCAATCCACCCATGCTGATATCACAGAGCAGTTGGTCTGCTCTCCATTTGTAAGTACGTTTTTAATTAATTTATATTGACACTGTCTTACAGTGAGCACTATTGGCTGTCTCTTTTTTTCTGAGAATTGGACACCAGTGACGGTGAGGTACCCACTACATATCCCATAAGCGGGGATTATACCGCTGTACGCGCTTTACCCTAGAGCTGGATATAAGCTCTTTTAAATTTGAGTTCTCTACCATTATTTTTTATTACGTCCATATTTGAGCTATACATATTGCACTATTGGTTGCCCCTCTCTTTTATCTTCCATATAAGTTGAACTACTACACTATCTGAAGACCCCATCATTGCACAAAAGACCATTCGTAAGGACATAAAAGTTGGACTTTTTTTATTTGGACTTTGCTTATTTTTTATTCTATATTATTTATTGTGGTGCAGCCTTTTCTATTATTGTTTTTATTTGTAGTGGTTATAGTACCTACACTGCCCCTTAAACCGTACTGCTAACAGGCAAAGAATATCTAAACAAGCTATAGCGTGTTTACCACATTATCACATTTGTATGTATAACAAGGGCTTTTTTGGAATTGAACTACAATATAAAAAAAAAGCTGAAAGCCAGGGTTCTGATTGATGAGTGGCTCATGTCTAAATTGATTTTTTGATATAATTGCTAAATAATTAAAGGGTAACTCTAAGCATTATAACCACTGCAGCCTGCTATAGGAGTACCTGGCTCAGTTTCCCGGTAATGTGGCAAACCGTTTGTCCTCTTACTTGGTCCTGCCGGGGGCTGAGGGTCCTCTGTTGCTAGATGTGACGTGCAAAATGCAGACTGCAGAAGCTAGATCCATTTCAACTGCAGAATTTAATCCCAGTTAATGGAGACTTAACCTGACCAAAATAGGGGGCACCCATCTTTCTTTTAATTTATTCCACCCCTTTAATGGAAGGCGATATGCCCTGAATAACTATTAAGAAGGAAACAGCTGAGCTCACCCATCACAAAGGGGTTTGCAGAGGTGATATTATCACAAACTGGTCACTATAATGTCTTTTAAAATGTCAGCTGTTAAACCTGACTGAATCTCTAGTAGTGCACGATTGAGAAGGAAAACAACTCTTCCCAGTATAACCAAAGTAGAATATAAGGTCCAGGATACATATTTAATGGATAAGTTGACTGCTCACTTATTCCAGACTGTAGCTTCTTTTAATCAAAAATGGGAAACTTACTAAGAACTTACCCCCCCCCCCCCCCCCTCCCTAAAACTGTCTTATTCTTTATTTTACCTCCTGACTGTTCTACTCTACTTCTTGTGATCTACTAATGTCATTCAAAAAAACGTATTGTTCGTTATGGTATATTTCGTGATTCTTCGGTGTATAGTAGGTGTGAATGTAACTGTGACAATTGGCTACACGTAAATAAAGAATTTTTAAAAAATCACTCGAATTAAAACTACAGTACCTAAAGGTGGCCACAGGGTGCTGCTGTTGTAACATAATATGTTTGTCTAATGGCATCCCTTTCCTTCACAGGTGTATTATCACTGCTTTGGTATGGGTGATCCTCTCTCACATAAGTCACCACGTGTCGCCCGCCTGTATGCCCATCTCAGACACCCCATCTACCTTGAGCTGCTCCTCATCCTGTGGGCAGTGCCCAGTATGCCCCCCGATCGCTTGCTTCTCTCCTCTTTCCTCACACTGTACCTGTCGCTGGTCCATCGGCTGGATGTGCAGGATTACACCTACCTGCGTTCACAGCTTCAGAAGAAGTTCGTGCTCTTTTCCCGGGAGGAAACTACTAACGAGAGGTGGGGACTGTGGAAGAAAGACTGAAACGAAGGAGATCGACAAACCCAGGAAGAACTGGGACGTAAATGAACTGGATCTGGTTAGGGCAAATCTGTGAGCAGTGTTAGGGCATTAGGAAAATGAGCTTTGGAAGGCAAGGTGAACAAGGAAGATAGACGTATGGAGGGAAAGAATGTGCTTTTCACAAACTAATGCAAGGCTTTGCACAAATGCCAGGAGTTTTGTTTTTTTGTGGTTTTCGAGGAAGGCTTTGTCGCCATGGGACAATTTTAACATAATCTAGATTTTAGTCCATGACTCCTCTGGCCGCCCTTTTTGGGTTCATGTCTCAAATCATTTAGTCGTTATTGGTGCATATTTCCACCCCATGTCTCTTATTTGGATTCCAGGAGAATTAGATCTGCTACTATGTACAAATATTACCCAGCAGCCAACGTCATCTTGCATCTTGAAAGCCATGCTGTGTAATGCAGGATTCAGTGTTCTGGTGCTCTCTAGCTGTCGGGGGGGATGGGAACTCTTAACAGATTGATGTAAAATCATGTCTAGATTATCTCCAGGCCTAGATCGGTCTGCCTGAGTAAACGCAAGTCATAGTATCCTCTACAGAAAATCCCTGAGCTTCTGGCAGTTCCTCAAGGGCAAAATATATAAATACATATCATGATTATCACTTGCACAATAATGGGATTCCATTTTACCGCTGGGAACTATGTGACCAATCACTTTCATGGCCAGGAGTTTGCTTAATGCAATGCTTACCTTTTATTTATTTTATACATACATTAAATGCAGATTATGTTTTAATATTTGCATTTCTAACCAAATATCTGGTACTACTATTTCCAGAGATGCAACGTTTTAAAAGTCCAGCCATCTGTTTACCGTATTCTGCTTGCCAGCTGGCATTCCTGTCGCCTTAGTACAGGGGTAGGCTACCTTCAGCACTCCAGATGTTGTGGACTACATCTCCCATAATGCTCTTAGAGCCATAATACTGGCGAGGCATCAGCAAACATCTGGAGGGCCGAAGGTTGTCTATTCCTGCCCTAGTGGGATGCTTTAATGTGTAAGTTGAAGCCAAGTGCATTATTGGAGTTTAATTAACAGGTAGCCTATAATCTACTGATCCTCATTTTGGCAGACTGGTTGGTTGGTTCCACCAAAAGATTTGGAGTTTATACTTTTTGCAGATATATATATAATTATATATATATATATATATATATATATATATATATTTTTTTTTTAAATAAATCTAACCCACAGAAGCATATTCACTCTGTCAGCAAACGTGGGAATTAATATGGAAATTTTAGGCCTACGTAACAATTTTGATTCTATTTACTATAGAGCTTTGTCTCTGTTCCACTGATTTGATATAAAAAATTGCAGTTCTCATGTCTTTTTCCACGGTTCCTGATGAGTGAATGAATAAAGCAAACGCTTACTTTATCTGCTCATTCAGCCAGCTTTTTATGAGTGTCTCCAGCAAACTAATATTACATATTTTTATGCTTTTTTTTATGTAGAAACAAGAAAATCCTATATTTTAATAAAAATACTAAAAAAGCATTATGTGTTTCTGCTTCTATGATTATAAGAATCTGTCTGTTGGGTTGGATTGTGTCCTGAGGTGGTAACCACTAACTCTGGCACTGCGGTGTTTGTAAACTACATTTCCCATGAAGCTCAATCTAAATCAGGGGTTTCAAACCTTTTATGATCGGAACCCTAATTCTGTACATAGCATTAGCTCCGTGATTATTCTTCGACTGGAACTCCTCACAAACACCTTCATTAACTCATTAAGGACCGATGACAGCCCGTGTCATCATTACAATCTGCTCTTCCAAGATCCTTTTCAGGAATACAATGGCCCATTCAATTAATAATTGCAGGGCTGTATGGAGGTGTCAAAGCAAAATAAACTGGAAAATCCATGCAGACATAAGCCCATTAGGGACCGTGCTGGTATCTCTGCATAATGAGGAATCTGGTTAAGCAATTCCCAATATTCACATGGTATCCATCAGAGTTAAACTGTTTATTTGCTTTTGGCAGTGTTATTCACCAACCTCCTAACTGTACTCTGTACAGACGGCTGGGTTTATTTATCTCTTGTTTTAAGGTGGAAAGGAGGAGAGATTTGTTCATTACTTGTATTTAAAGGTACACTGTAAGTATCATAACCACTGCAGCTCATTGTAGTGTACATGACGCTATAGCCCCCGGTTCTCGTCAAAATTGTTTTGGGAGCCGTTTGTCAAAAACTGTAATTTTTTTGCAACACCCATAGCTCGCTGCATCAAACTGCTCCAAAACTGTCTGAAAGTCAGGGGACAACATCCATAGACTCGTACCACTATAACCACTACAATAAACTGTTGCAGTTATGGCGCTTAGTCCCTTTATATATTTCCTAATATATTTAGTATTTGTACATGACATTGTTTATGAATTTTTATTTCTTCATTTGCCAGTATTTTTCTTAAAGGGACACGGTAGGCACCCAGACCACTTCAGCTCATTGAAGTGGTCTGGGTGGTGTGTCCCTTTTGCACCTAGTAATGCAATGTTAAACCTAAGTCTGCCCTCAGTGGCTGTCTACCAGACAACCACTGGGGGCGCTTCCGGAATCGTAACAGACTTTTGGTCTGTTATCTGACGCTGGACGTCCTCACGCTTGACATTTGCCGCACGTGCGCATTAGACCCTGCTCGTCGCGGGTTTGAGGAGGGGGTGGAACCTCGAGGGACATTGGCGCTGTGATAAGGTAAGTAAATAAAGGGGTTTTTAACCCTTTATTTATCGGGTGGGAGGCAGAGGGATCGGTCGGGCCAGGAATACAGCTTTGTATTCCTGGCACTACAGTATCCCTTTAATTACTTTTTTGCACAATTGTAATCTATTGAAAAAAAATTGGCACTACTCAAAACTATATTTGGTAATAAAGCGGTCTCTTGTATTTTTCTGCCTGTCCTTCCAAGGTAAACCATAGGTAAATGTGGCCAGACACATATAAAAGTAGTTTAAAGAAACACAAAGAGGGGAAGACTGAAGATGAGAAAACATTACAGGAACACTGCACTGCCCAAATAAAAATCACTGTTTAGAATATATACCCCTAATAATGGTGCATTTATTCAATGGACGGTATATCTAAAATACCTAAACACCTCTTGCAAAAACTGCAAATCTATTGTCTGCATTATTTGCAAGCCTGCCCCTTCTAACCCAGCCCAGGCTTTCTGTGACTGTCCAATCACAGACTTCCCAATGCAGCTCAGTGAGAAGTCTTTGCAAGGCATGTGCTCTGGGCTATTGCTGCCTTTTTAGTTTAGTTCCACTGAGCTAAACAAACCAGGAAGTAACAGGGCATGTTGTGTGACTGCCAGGAGGTGTAACAAGATTATTTTATAAAACTGCCACTTTCACTGAAATCTGCACTTTTTGTAAAATAGGAGGGGGGTTGGAGAGGACACGCTCTTCACACCTGAAATAATTCAGCAAAATAAAGTACATTAGGGGTCTTTGGATACCCCTAAGAACAAAGAAACTGGTCATTTGCAGCCTGGGGTGCCTCTGCATGTGGGACGTGTAATCGGTGCATTACGTACTGTAAATGGAGATGGGGAAATTCCTACACTTGCATGGACAAAAGAACATTTTAGCTTTGTTTTGTTTTTTAACTAAATTGGATGATTTCTGACTTCCCAGAACTGCCATTTGTCACTTTGATAAGAGTGTAGCAATGTTCGCTATGTGCCGTTAATCGTGTAAACAAGTCTGTAGCTGTGTCTGCACTATTAGACGCGATTCAGAGAACATCATTAAAGGGACTCTAATCCCACAAAACCTTGCACATCCCTGCAGTATGGGTGCTCGAGCTGTTTCTGGGAATTGTAGTTGTAAATAAAATAGTTTAAAAAAAAAAAAGGACATTTTCAACTAATTCAGGACAAAATGCGGCCATCGGGTATTAAACATTTGCAAATTATCATTCACTGGCATTTTGTAGGTGAGAGATAATTTGAAGTACTCTTTGTCAGCTAACAGCCCAAGCAGCCAGCAGACACATAGTGCGAGGGTTTATCCCGAGGCATATAACCATATTAGAATAAAGTTCCCATAAACTGTGCCATCGGAGGGGCATGTCTATTAAACCGTGAACAGCCAGGTCTGCACAAATATATGCAATGTGTTACTTGGAAGTTTGTTCACTAAATATTGAATTATGCGGGGAAAAAAATTAAAATCCAAATAAGAAAATGTAAGCTTATGTATTTATATTGTGACTATAAGTGAGTTGAAATTTTGAAATGTAGCCTAAATGTTGCAATTTAGATTTCAGTTTTCTATGGAAGAGAGGGACTCTGCCCCTCTCAGACTGGTTTTGTTAAAATTACACTTGCTGGGCATCGACTCACGGACACTGCTCCTAATTCTATGATCAACAAAATGCGATAGTTAGGAAGCCTACCATTGGCTAACGTAGAATTCCAATTAATAAATTAATAAAGAGGAAGGGAGCGGGGACAGTTGTGATATTGTGAGAAAAGGCGATTTAAATGATAAGGTCCCCATGGAATTAATTCTCATTATATCACAACTGTCCCCGCTCCCTTCCTCCTTTGCCCTTCTTCTATTATCTCATGTTCTGTTGCTTTGATTTAGCATTATTCAACATCTGAGACACTAATTGTTTCCTGTCACCGTATGTGTGTTAATGCTTGCATTTTATGCTTAAAGAAAGAAAAAAGTCAAACCGTTCTAAAATGATTTGACTAAATACAGTGCACTGTTGTGGTTATGGTGCTTGGAGTGCTCCTTTAAGTACCAGCTATGAGAAGTAGGTGGCGTAGATGCATCAGGCTTGTTGACGGGTTTACCTTAGCCTACATTGCTTTTAACAGTGGTCTGGGGGCCAGATCTGACAATATTTTCCTGGAAACACATCCCTTCCACTGAGGGACCACACATTATTATTATTATTATTATTATTATTATTATTATTTATAAAGCGCCAACAAATTCTGCAGCGCTGTACAATAGACATGAAAATAATTTTCCTACAGTGTGTAGTATTCATGAGAAATTAGGATGAACAGACAGATAGATTAGATAGATTAGATAGATAGATAGATTACATTTCCACTTGTGCTTTTACCAGTGATAAATGCTCAGGTTTTCTTCTTGAATGGCGAATAAACTTGCCCGAAAATCCATTTGCAGTCTCACTAAGGATCATTAATCGCGTTCTGAATAATAATCCTGGGAAAAGAAATTTCACCTGCGGGCAACGGCACTTCAATGCACAATCCAAGCACTATAACAACTACAGCCTTTTGTATGGTTTATTACAGTGTTTATAAGGCAAGAAGGATGCAGTCCTGATGGATGCAGTCCCTTCTACTTTAACAAAAAACATGGGTCTACCCTGCACCCATAACCCACCCCCAGGGCCGTACTGGCCCACCGGGATACCGGGAAATTTCCCGGTGGGCCGCGGCACCTGGGGGCTGCTCAGGCAATGTATGTGCCACCGGGTGGCCGGTCCGGTGGCACATACTCTGAGGGGGCCGGCCGGCCGGCGGCCGCATTGCACGCTGGAGCCGCCGGACCGGGTGGCAGCCTCGCTGGTCCGGCGGCACTCCTAATGCTGGGGGCTGAAGGAGGAGGGAGGAGCATGTCTCTGTACCATGCTCCCTCGCGATTCCCACAATTCACAGCACAAGAACCGCGAGGGAGCATGGTACAGAGACATGCTCCTCCCTCCTCCTTCAGGCTCAGCCCCCAGCATTAGAAGTGCCGCCGGACCGGCGAGGCTGTATCGTGGAACGCGCTGCCCCCCCTGCCTCCTCTCAGGTAGGGGGGTGGGGGGGCAAGAAAGAGACAGATGGGGGAGGGGTGTGTGCAAGAAAGAGACAGAAGGGGAGGGAGAATTGGGGGGGGCAAGAAAGAGACAGAAGGGGAGGGAGAATTGGGGGGGCAAGAAAGAGACAGAAGGGGAGGGAGAATTGGGGGGGGCAAGAAAGAGACAGAAGGGGAGGGAGAATGGGGGGGGTGCAAGAAAGAGACAGAAGGGGAGGGAGAATGGGGGGGCAAGAAAGAGACAGAGGGGGAGGGAGAATGAGGGGGGGCAAGAAAGAGACAGAGGGGGAGGGAGAATGGGGGGGTGCAAGAAAGACAGAAGGGGAGGGAGAATGGGTGGGGGGTGCAAGAAAGAAACAGAGGGGGAGGGAGAATGGGGGGGGTGCAAGAAAGAGACAGAAGGGGAGGGAGAATTGGGGGGGGCAAGAAAGAGACAGAAGGGGAGGGAGAATTGGGGGGGGCAAGAAAGAGACAGAAGGGGAGGGAGAATTGGGGGGGGCAAGAAAGAGACAGAAGGGGAGCGAGAATGAGGGGGGGGGCAAGAAAGAGACAGAGGGGGGAGGGAGAATGGGGGGGTGCAAGAAAGACAGAAGGGGAGGGAGAATGGGTGGGGGGTGCAAGAAAGAGACAGAGGGGGAGGGAGAATGGGGGGGTGCAAGAAAGAGACAGAAGGGGAGGGAGAATGGGGGGGCAAGAAAGAGACAGAAGGGGGGAGAATTGGGGGGTGCAAGAAAGAGACAGAAGGGGGGAGAATTGGGGGTGTGCAAGAAAGAGACAGAAGGGGAGGGAGAATTGGGGGGGCAAGAAAGAGACAGAAGGGGAGGGAGAATTGGGGGGGCAAGAAAGAGACAGAAGGGGAGGGAGAATGGGGGGGCAAGAAAGAGACAGAAGGGGAGGGAGAATGGGGGGGTGCAAGAAAGAGACAGAGGGGGGAGGGAGAATGGGGGGTGCAAGAAAGACAGAAGGGGAGGGAGAATGGGTGGGGGGTGCAAGAAAGAGACAGAAGGGGAGGGAGAATGGGGGGGTTGCAAGAAAGAGACAGAAGGGGAGGGAGAATGGGGGGGTGCAAGAAAGAGACAGAAGGGGAGGGAGAATGGGGGGGTGGTGCAAGAAAGAGACAGAGGGGGAGGGTGCAAGAAAGAGACAGAGGGGGAGAGAGAATGGGTGGGGGGTGCAAGAAAGAGACAGAGGGGGAGGGTGCAAGAAAGAGACAGAGGGGGAGAGAGAATGGGTGGGGGGTGCAAGAAAGAGACAGGGGGGGTGCAAGAAAGAGACAGAGGGGGAGGGAGAGTGCCACAGGGAAAGGAGGGAGAATAGAGAGACAGAGGGGGGGGGAGAATAGAGAGACAGAGGGGGAGGGAGAGTGCCACAGGGAAAGGAGGGAGAAAGAGGCAGAGGGGGGAGAATAGAGAGACAGGGGAAGAGATATGTGGGGGAGAGAGAGAGAGAGACACATGGAAAGGGGGGAGAGAGACAGAGGGGAAGAGATATGTGGGGGAGAGAGACAGATGGGAAGAGATGTGTGGGGGGAGAGAGACACATGGGAAGGGGGAGAGAGACAGAGGGGAAGAGATATGTGGGGGAGAGAGGGGGGAAGAGAGATGTGGGGGAGAGAGACACAGGGAAAGGGAGGAGAAAGAGACAGAGGGGAAGAGAGATGTGGGGGAGAGAGAGACACAGGGAAAGGGGGGGAGACAGAGACAGAGGGGAAGAGAGAGACAGGGAGAAAGGAGAGAGACACCCAAGGGGAGGGGGAAGAGAGAGACAGGGAGAAAGGAGAGAGACACACAAGGGGAGGGGGAAGAGAGAAACAGAGGGAGAAAGGAGAGACACACACAAGGGGAGGGGGAGAAAGGCAGAGGGGGAAGAGAGAGACTGGGAAGGAGAGGGGAGACTCCTCCCCCCCACGAGGCTCTCCCCTGGTGGTCGCAGTGTTGAGAGTGAACTCTAGACCCATAGACACACTACCCCCACACACACACCATACACATGCACACATTGCCCCCCACACACATTCACAGCCCTCCACACACATTCACAGCCCCCACACACCCTACGCATTCACACACTACATCCCCCACACACACACACACACATACACTGAACCTTTCACACACACACTGCACCCCTCACACATTGCACCACTGCTCCTATACCCTACTACAGCCCCATATCCCAGCAGACCCCAGGTAAGTTGTCAAACTGTTCTTAACCCCTTAAGGACCAAACTTCTGGAATAAAATGGAATCATGATATGTCACACATGCCATGTGTCCTTAAGGGGTTTTAAACGGTTTGACTTCTTACTCTGTGAAGGGGTCCCGGCACTCCTTGCACCATAACCACTACACAGAGCAGTACTGGTTATTGTGCATGGATTTTTTCCCCTCCCGGGATCAGGCTCTGGATCCTCCAATGGTATATGACATGTATATTAATGTGTGTATTAGTTATATACATATATATACATACAGAAATATATGTTGTACCTTGCACACAAGCTAACCTTCTTTAGCAAATAAAACCGGGTGCATTACCAGGGCCAAATGTCCATAAATCCAAAGTAAATGGCAGCACTCACGGGTACTTCGTTTTAAAATATAACTTTTATTCCAGTTCCATAAAAATCGACGTTTCAGTCCCTCTTGTGGACTTTCATCAGGATTCAATCCTGATGAAAGTCCACAAGAGGGAATGAAACGTCGATTTTTATGGAACTGGAATAAAAGTTATATTTTAAAACGAAGTACCCGTGAGTGCTGCCATTTTACTTTGGATTTATATATATATATATATATATATATATATATATATATACACATACATATACACACACATATATATATATATATACACATATATATATAAATATAAAAATATGCCTTTTATATTTACACTAACATATTTAAAATGAAGCGCGCACCCACAGGACTTCAATATAAATAAGATAACGTCAATTCTTTACAGTTGTGCCGTACATACATTCACTATTTCAGTCCCATTACCAAGCTTTCCTTAATATGTCCAGGTAGTTGGACCGAAACATTGATTACATGCACGTCTGCTTAAAATAAATCAGCACTTTTGTTTATTTTGAAGCCTATGAGTGCTTTTCTTTACGTTGGAGTAATAGTTTTTAATTTTAAGTTCTCTTTTCTAACTCTGTATCTGCACACTATGCTGGCGCGATGCATTATGGGGCTGGTAAATATTTTTTTCCAGGGCTGCTTTTAATTCCCAGTCCGGCCCTGCCCACCCCCACTGCCACAAACAAGACAATAATAATAATAACTTATATCTCCTCAGTATTCAGCCAAAATATCTGTACAGGTTAACCCGTTACTACTGTGGGTCAAATCTCTCCAATCTGTGACTGATTCCTAGTTTGTGGATGGCTTGGCTCCTTTGTTGTTTATCAGGATTACGAAAGAAAATGATTTGTTTTTTGTTTGTTTGTTTGTTTGTTTTCTTTTTTTATTACTGTGTGTTTACGTGTAACAAAGCACATGCCAGGCTAGATTTATGCTGTAAAATTCACTTTTTCAGCTTATATTAGACCCTACTTTTCCATTGTTTGATAAGATGTGAATAGATTTGACCTAATAAGGATAATCTAAGCACAAAGAAATTGTAAGAAAAAACAAAACAACCACAAAGTTACAATTGTATGCAAACAGGCACCTATGTTGACATCAAAAGTCTTTATTACATTAAATGCAGTATGTAAAGGTGAATTGGGCAATGCAATAGTTTCTTTACATTGTCCCTCGCAGAATTATAACAACAAGGCCTGTGCTTTTTCATTCTTCTCTATCCACGAGTCACGGTTTTTGTAATCTTTCGTAACATTTCCCCAAACAACCTGAAACACAAATAACCTTTGAAAACAACAAAAGTGAACTCAAATTAACGAATACAGTTTATCAATGTTTTCAACTTCACAGTGACACTGCGGGTATTAACACATCTTCGATATGTTTTATAATTTTGTGGCTTTATTTTTTCCGCCCATGCTTTTACATAATATTTATGAAAACAATTTAGCATTATTTCGGAATGTAACCGTCTCCTCTGTGTGGCGAAACCAACCTCGCCACTGGGCCCTGGAGAAGCCTGTTTGCTAGCCTCCTACCTACTGACTATGGCCCCTGGGTTATTTGGGGCATATTGTACTGTATATTGCTGCTACTGGCCCTTTTAACAGCATCTATGGACATATTGGGACTTTTGGGACTACTGTCCCTTTAAGATTGTGAAGCATATTCAAGTGTACTGCCTGTAATATTATATATGTATTTATAGATGTGTTAAGTTTATCCTGGGTGATTTGTATGCAGCATTCTGATTGTTCGGTAGAATCACTCCATTCAGTATATTGAGTGAAACTACCGAACAACCAGACCACCCAGGAATGAGTGTGCCTCCAATTACCGTTTGCAACAATGTTGCAAACAGGTAATTGGCAATCAGTGCAGTGTGGTCTTTGTCCTCTGGGTGGCCGCCATTCGGGAAACAAACACGTGGCGGCGGCCATCTTAAACTACCGAACAGCGGTGTTTTGCCGTCGAGTGTCTGGAACTAAAATCGGACACTTGACTAGGCAAACACCGCTGAGACCTCCATACTTCCAGAAATTCGTATGGAAACTACCGAATGACCCGCCGTTCGGTAGAAAGAGCCCCATAAACAAGGGAATTCATTCAAACCCTCTCCAGGCTCTATAACACAGGCAATTCGCCTGTTTTCATTCCCTTGTTTGTGACCGACCGCAGGGCCAAAATGCATGGAACTGTTTTCGGATACTTTACCCATGCGGTCGGTCAAATCTTTGGAACCCCATATCTCACGAACCATTCATCCGAATTACTTGAATTTTGAATATGTTGTCCCCCTGAATAAGGGCTATCCAGCGATGCTGGATTTAAAGGTGTACCCCCGGGTTTTGGGGTACATCCAGAACTTGGCTGAAAAAGTATACCGGATAATTGAGTTTAATGTTATCTGAGGGGAGGGGATGTGTGGGCTGAACCATGTATGTGATTGGTTATTTTATGCCTCCCCCTGGGTGTGGCCTGTATGTGGATTAGTGTAATAAAAGCCAGGCTGGATGAGCCAGTCCAGAGTTCCTGTTTTAACCTCAAAGTGATGTGTCGTCTCATTATTGGGGGAAGGATTTATTGTATGCTGTTCCAGTTGACTGCTAGGGGTACAAGCCTATTCGTATGGTTCCTATTCAATGGTCTACAGCATTCATACGCTTGGGAGAATTTAAAGGTTTCTTGGATTCGGTGATTATGGTGTCTGCCAGAGTGCTTGGAGTCCTCAGGAAGCACTAGGAGCATCCTTTGACGGAGGTACTCAGTCGGGGTGCCAGGTGATCCGTTACACTCTGTCCTACCTTGCCCATTCTAAAATGCTTCCTTCGTGCGGGTTACTTTACCACCGAACGTGATGTCTCAACTTCCTTTCTGTCCACCCTTCCTAAACCGAAATGTTCACGCCATCATGAAGCACAGCAAAGTGTCTCTAAGGGTCGTACGTAGTTTTGCTCACTGTATTCATAAGCAAAAAGTTCATTAGTGAACTCTGCTTTCCCGTAAAGTCGTGCTGTGCAGGGATTTTTGGGATAAACTCAACACTCTGAAATCTGCCGTAGGACATCAATTAATCGGCTGCTCGCTGTGTTTCTGTCCAGACAAGTGAAGCAACTTTAACGGGGTTATTTACTATAGTGAGAATTCAAAGTGAATTTCTCATTCAAGGCAGGAGTAGCTGAAATTTAAGCACAGCTGACTTTGAGAATTTTTCCATTTTGACTATTTTGACCTTAAATTTGAAGTTCACTTTAAATTCTCACTTTACTGTAAATGTATCATTTTATCTTATTTGAATTGTATGTTCTTGCATAGTTTTAAGTGTATTTTCTATGCAATGGCTTAAGGTTAGCAAAGCATCATGGGAGTTGTACTAATAGGTAATGGTCTAGTCTAGCGTGTATGAAACCTTCCCTAATGCATTGAAATGGAATATTGCTGGCAGCCAGGACTGGTGAGTCAGTGGGTGTGAGCACCACTTACTTCTATGAGGTAGGTATGGGAGAGCATGTTTTACAATATTAGTGTCACACTTTAGCTGCAGCTCCACATCCTGATTGATTCTCAGTATAAAGCTTGCTATTAACCACAGAGGAAATGAGGCCACATCATCAAGAACTCCCATCAGACAGGGTGGCCATGTTTCTACCCCTATATACGGAGAGCCTTTCAGACATATATCAACTCTCCATCACCATTATCCGTTAGAAGCAGGGTTCTCCAAACTCTGGCCCTCTAGATGTTGCTGAACTACAACTCCCATGATTCTCTGGCTATCTATTTCATTCAAATAACCAAATGAGTTGTAGTTCAGCAACATCTGGAGACTGGAGGGCCAGAGTTTGGAGAACCCTGAGTTAGAAGGTGGTGGGAAACAGCACAGTCAATCACTAGTGTAGCAATGATGTGGGATTATTTAAAAAACCTTATTGTACTTGTATTCAATTATTGCACTAACTCCATTTTAACTTTATACCGTGACAATCCTCCATTTTGTCCTCCTAACCTGACTTCTTCAATCCTCCATTTTGTCCTCATAACCTAACTTGTTCATTTCAAAACTACCTTACATGACAGAATTTCCCAGCACATCTAATACAATAGACAAAGACTGTATTTTCTATAAAGACATGATTAACACAGGAATTGCTGACTTTTCCTTAGATTTGCAACATAGTATAGTTTGAAGGCCATGAGAACACAGTAGTAATGAAATGTTCTATTCATAAGAGACCTTGCACCTGGCCACGAGGCCTGAGATCACCGACCGTGTAAAATGACGCTCAAGACCCCTTGTCCCCCACCCGTGTCCAGAACAATCCCACCTCTTGGTGGGTGGACACGGGACTAACCACTTAGTTTTTGAGCCAATTAATAATATTGATAGGTGGACATTAATCCCGACACTTAACAATTAATCCAATTAATGATGTTTATTTGCTGATATTCTAATAATCAATGATGACGTAAAATGTCTCTTAAAAGGACCTGCGCGTCCGCTTTTTAATCACTTGCCAATAAATTTTCTCGAAGTTATTTTAACCTGAACCTTGTGTGTCAGACTTAATTACTTCAGCGTATATACGCAATTTATTTTATTGATTTGGACAGGAACAGATAGACATTTAAACATTTTTGTTTACTGCTAAAAAGTACCATAACAACTTGGCGCCCAACGTGGGGCACCGGGCTATGTCCGGCCGGTGAGCCGTCCTAAGGAAGACAAGGGTGGACGGAGGAATCCAGGGGGAAGGAAAGGAGACTGATCACCTCCAGGTACACGGTAGAGACTTCTGCAGAGCCACCGGTATGTTCCGGCCCCTTTGATTGACCCGTCCACGTGTCTGTGACTGCTTCCCGGGAGGACATCAAAGACAGGTAATATCTTGCCCGGTGTCTCGTTACTCATTTGTTTACCTGCATTTTAGTCTATCTGTTGCCTGGGTGTGTTTGAATTGTGTTTGAATTGTTTGCCTGTTTCCCCATTTTGAGATAAAGGGGGGGTGGACCTGCAGGGGATTTGCCTGGGGTTCTGTCTTGCTTGTTTTCCCCTTTTTGGGATAAAGGGGGGTGGACCTGAGGGGATTTGCCTGGGTCTTCGGTTTGTCTGTTTATCTGTTTGTATTTTGCCCCTTTTGGGATAAAGGGGGGTGGACCTGTGGATGCGTTCCTGGGGGTCTTCTGTTACCTGTTTTACTCCTTTTAGGAACCACGGTGCTGTGGTTGTAGGGAAAAAGGGGGGTTGACCTGTGGATGCGTTCCTGGGGGTCTTCTTTGCCTGTTTACCTCTTTTAGGAGCCTCGTGGCTGTGGCTGTAAGGAAAAAGGGGATTGTTGGAACTGTGGATTTTGTGTAGACTCATAATTTCCTGTGATCCTTCTGGTGACACTCTGAGAGCTCAGCTAGCCTCATTGTGCACGTGGTAACCCACAGTTTCGAGTACTGGGGCTAGTGGAATTCCAAGTTTGGTAACCACTGTCCCGAGTACCGAGGCGGGGGGGATTCCAGTTTTGGTAAACCTCAGCTTCGACTGGGGGGATTCCAGTTTTCTTTTGGTAACCACAGCCCTGAGCGCTGGGGCTGGTGGAATTCCAGTTTTCTGTTTATTTGTGGTAGGGGACTTAGTCTTGTGGCAGGGGACTCTGTTTCCTGGGGGGATTCAAGTAGGCATTGCTTGTTTTCCGCATCACGTGGTAGTGAGACTTATAAGTGGGTTTTATAGGGGCACTACGGGAGTGAGGATAGAGGTGGCCACATTCTTGTGGACTGCTGTGCAGAGGGAGGCTGACGGAACTCGGACCGGTGTCAGTTGTTTTCCGTGGCCGCTGGTAGTGAGACTTATGCAAGTCATTCTCCGAGCGGAGACACTACGGGGTTGAGGGAGGTGACTTTGGAGTAAGCACACGAGTAAAGGAAAGGAATTACTGTTGATTTCATTTGAACTGTGATGCATGCACTGTATTTCAACTGTATTGTTGTCTTGTTTGTTTAATGAGGAGTCTCATGTACTCCTGTGTCTGTCTCTAAGGATTTTTCCTTGCCTTTCATCTTTTCTACACTTTCTATATTATTATACTATCCACTCCCATTCCTCTTAAAAGAGAAGTGATTGGTCACACACTTCTCACCTCGCTCCAATCCGTGTCTACCACCCCGGGTAGGCGGATTCAGTGACTAGTCTACGTTTTGGGAAGACGCACCTGAGAAAGTCCCACGATTCTCGGGTGGCAGTCGAGCATTGTAGACGTTCCTGTTCAATTTTCCTTCTCTCTCTCTATATCTAGGACGCTGGTATAGGGGTAAAGGGACTATGGGACAGGATTTAGATAAGCCCAGCAAGGGCTGGTTAGCATGTGATTTAGTAGAGAACAGAGAGGGTGAAGAGATGGTTAAAGGTGTTGAAAAGATTGCAAAAGTATGTAAAATTGCTGTACCGACATGTGGGAGATTGCAACCAGAAAGTTGGCGCAAGTTACTAGCAGAAATGAAAGGCAAGCTTACAGATAATGGTTTATTAAAAACTGCCGAAGCATGGTACAGAGTAGCGAAGGCTATTCAGTTAGAAGGTTGGGTTGAAGAAGAGATAAATCACAAAGGTGTGAAATTGTTTGTGTATCATAAAAATTGTGTTGCTGGGGTTTTCCCTCAGCCAGCGCCCCAAAATGGCGCCCAGGGGATGTCTATCCCCAAGGTTCAGTCAGCAATAGGTGATGGCCAGCTGACTATGTTCCCCGCTCCCAATCCTCCCGAATCCCATCCCATCACCTCCCCTGTCTGCCCGGTCCTGAATTCTGATGGATCTTTCTTTACCCCTTCCCCTTCTCTAACGGTCCCATCATCCTCAGCCATCCCCACGCTCCCTTCCATGCCTAATCCTAACATCTCATCTGCCACCTCCTCCCTGCAATCCCTCTCTATGGTTAATCCCCTTCCATCAGCACCCGCCCAACTAACTACCCCTCCCTCCCATGCTACGACTCCTCTTTCTGCATCCATCCCTACTAATCCCGTCCTGTCTCCTCCCATAACCAGCTCCGCCTCTCCTCCCATAACCAGCTCCGCCCCAGTCCAATATCCTACCTCCTTAACCGTACCTGCCCACCCTACTCTTTTGCCCTCCCCTGCCTGGCCCTACCCCTTCCCATATCCCATGGCCCTGCCCTACCCCGGTTACCCTCCCTTTCCCCAATCCACTCCCCAGGTTCCGGTCATGCCCAGTCCGGCCCAGTCTGCCCCGGAAGTGCCCATATCAAATATGGCCGCCGCTTCTTCCCTTAATCCTGAAGCAACTCCTTTCCCCGCCTCCAATATGGCGGCCCCCAGTTCAGCCTTGATGCCGGTAATCCCCGGTGACTACCTGTCCCCAGGTTATGACTCGCTAGCCACCCCTGCATCTGGGGCTCATTCCCAACCACCGATCCTTTCACCTCACGCGGGCCCTGCACCGCGTAAAAGAGCCAATATCATAGAATTCGATGATGACGAGGAGGACAGGGTGTCCCATGTCTCATCGGAGCTTGCTGCGGGAGCCCCAACTCATCGTTCTATCGATGACCCCTTTGGCCACAAGGGTCGGGGAGAACGGGCCCCTCCTAAATATGTTGCTTTCAACCCCACTCAAGCTAGTGCTTTAATGAAATCACTCCCTGACCCAGAAAAGCAGCCTATGCCCTTCTACCGAGGGATAGTTCAAATTCAAAAGACTTATTCCGCCGCATGGCGTGATCTACTGAGCATTTGTGCTATTAAAGCAGGGGATGCATATTGGCCAAGTATGGCCCGACACCTCAGTACAGATCTGCTCAGCAGTGATGTTGATTACCCCTCAGGAGTAACTTTCTGCACCCAATTAAGAGAATGGGCTAAGGACAAACTAGCAGATCAGGCTGCTGGCCTTACTGATGTTATTCAAGATAAAGGAGAATCAGTGGAAAGGTTTCATGCAAGACTGTATCAAATGTTTACAGATTTGGGGTTTGATCTTACTGACAAGATTCATTCACAAATGCTGTCAGGTGCGTTTGTCCAAGGTGTTAAAGACTCTATACGCAAGGGAATCATTGCTGCACGCCCTGAATATAAGGTTGTTCCCCTGGATACCCTACTTTTAGTTGCTAGAGGTTTGGAATCCGCTCAGACCCCAAGAAGACCCACTTCAGTTCCTCTCATGGTATCCCGCTCCACCCCAGTCCCAAGAGGTACTAGACCGGAGGAGGGGGGACATTGTTTTAATTGTGGAGCCAAGGGGCACTTTAGAAGTGACTGTCCAGAACCAAAAAAGGAGCCAAGGGAGCCCAGAAAGCCCTCCAAACCTGCCCCGGCTCCCAAAGCCACCAAACAGGTTCCGATAATTGAGGAACCGGATGATTAGGAAATTGGCAAGCCTGTGTCATTAACCCCTGTTATGGTAGTGTCTACAGGGGATAAGGGAGGGCCACTTGCTACAGTGACTTTACCCATTGAGGGCCAACCAACCACATTTCTTGTTGACACAGGTGCAGCCCGTAGTGTTCTAAGAGAACAAGACCTGCCAGATCCATCTTTCCTGTCTAATATTGATGTCTCTTGTGTTGGAGTGGATGGCCAGCCAAGACACAGCCCTTTAACAACTCCACTACGAGTTGGCTCTAGCCTGCTTGCTCGTTTTGTGGTATCCTCCACTTGCCCAATTAACCTATTAGGTGCTGATGTTCTCTCCCGCCTGCAAGCATCCATCACCTTCACCCCAGATGGGCAAATAGAAATGACTACACCCCTATCTGAATCAGACACCTCAGCCTTGTGCTCCTTGCCTCTGATGCTGCATTTGGAAAAGCCCCGTGAGAAGGCAGCAGAATTAAGGTCCAATTTCCCAGAGGCATTAAAAACACAGGTGCCCGCCAAGTTATGGTCCTCAGGCCCAGAGGACATAGGTCACCTAAATGTTCCCCCTGTGGTGGTAAAGCTTATTCCAGGAGCTAAATTACCAAGAAAACCACAATATCCATTAAAACCAGCACAGGCTGCCGCCATTTCTACCCACATCAAGGCACTTTTGGAGAAGGGTGCCCTGGTGAAATGTAAATCTGAATGCAACACCCCATTATTCCCTGTGAAAAAGAAAACTCCAAAAGGTGAGCCAGAGAAGTACAGGATGGTTCAGGATCTCCGTGCTGTCAATGAAGCTACCGTCCTGGACACCCCTCTTGTACCAAATCCCCATACTCTGCTCTCTGGAGTCCCACCATCTGCCAAATTTTTCACAGTCATTGACCTAGCAAATGCCTTTTTCAGTGTCCCACTGGACCCATCCTGCCAATACCTGTTTGCCTTCACCCATGAGATGCAACAGTATACCTGGACTGTCATGCCCCAAGGGGCACAAAATTCACCAAGTCAATTTGCAAAGGCCATGGCCACCATCCTTGACCCATGGCAGGTTGAGCACCCAGAAGTTGTTCTACTCCAGTATGTGGATGATTTGCTGCTCTGTGGAGATGATATACCCACTACTGAAAAGTGCTCAATTAGTCTGCTTTGTTATTTGGCAGAACAAGGATGCAAAGCTTCGCTCATCAAGCTACAGTTCTGCCAACCCTCAGTAATTTTCCTTGGACATTGCCTATCTCAAGGTACCAGACATCTTACTCGGGACCGGGTAAGAGCTGTACTGGATATTCCAACTCCAAGGACTTCAAAATCTCTCCATGCCTTCCTAGGCCTCATTTCCTACTGCAGAGCATGGATCCCAGAAGCCTCCCTGCTCATGCAGCCTCTCTATGACGCACTTAAGTCTGACCCTTTCTGTTTGCCTAATGAAGCTCTGGACAATTTCAATGCTCTCAAACGTGCCATTGCTTCTGCTCCTGCCTTGGGCCTACCTGACTACTCAAAACCTTTCAAATTATTTGTCTCTGAAAGACAAGGCCACGCAACAGGAGTTCTCACCCAAACTAATGACTTAAGAGGCCGCCAGAGGCCTATTGGATATTTCTCATGTCAACTGGACATTGTGGCCAGAGGGACTCCTTCCTGTCTCAGGGCTGTTTTTGCTGCAAGAGAGCTCATAGAAAGAACCTCAGACCTGGTCCTTGGCCACCCTCTGGTTGTTTTGGCCCCTCATGACATTTCTGCCATCATCAACCAAGTCCAGCTCAAGCACGTGTCTCCAGCCAGACACCTACGCCTCCAATGCCATCTTCTTCTACCTGACAACATTTCCATCCAAAGATGTCAAGTTCTTAACCCATCCACTCTTCTTCCACTCCCTGAGGGGGGTATCTATTATGGATTTATCACAGATGAAACCTACATTTACCTGCTTTGTGGATGTATCAAGAAAGTCATGCATCCACATTTGACATTTTATGAAGATGAGAAGCCTCTCTGTGAAGGCCCAGATTACGCCTTCTGTACCATGTGGTACAAACCAGACATTACTCCCGAACCTTGCTATGAAGATGAGCTTTACCACTGGACTGATGTGAAGCTCACTGCTCAAGATTTCTATTGTGACTCTGAAGGCAATAGCATGGTCTTGATCCAACTACCTCAACAACTTAACTACCTCTACCGCCATTGGGATACTGCTATCCCACATATTCCTGTTACCAAATTGAAGACAAGGTCATGGAATGATCTTGGGCCCATGGCAAAGCTATGGGCCACCATGGATGAAGAACAGCTACAGGAAAATGGTATTGTCAAATACCCAACAACTGACCTTCTGGAAGCATGGCCACGCCACTTCCTAGAAAAGGAATTTCAAGATCTGGTCATAGTGAATGATTATGACCCCGAAACACCTCATGACTGTTTTGAACAGATGAAAATGGAGACAGTGCACCTACCAACTGTGCATGAGAATCCATTACAAGATCCAGATTTTACCCTGTTTGTGGACGGCTCAAGATATGCTGATGAAGAAGGAAGATATCATACAGGATATGCCGTAACCACAACAGACGAAGTTATCAAATCATCATCCTTACCGCCAGCAATGTCTGCGCAAGAAGCTGAATTACAGGCTCTGACTTCAGCATGCAAAATTTCCGAAGGAAAACGTGCCAACATCTATACAGATTCAAGATATGCTCTGGGTGTGGCACATGACTTCGGCCTAATTTGGAAGACAAGAGGATTTCTTACCACCGCCGGTACACCAGTCAAACATAGTACTGCAATCAAGGAGCTAATGGATGCCCTCCTACTCCCTGAAGAAGTGGCCGTTTTGAAGGTAAAGGCCCATGGGAAATTGGATACAGATGAAGCAAAGGGCAACCATTTGGCTGATCAGGCTGCTAAGCTAGCAGCCAGGGATCTGCAGGAAGTGGATGAAGAAGTGTCCGGACAAGAAGAAGAAGAAGAAGAAGTCCCTATTTTTGCTCTGCAAACTCTTCCTACTGATTTGCGAATTTTGCGAGAACAGCAAGCTGCAGTCACTCCTGAAGAAATCCAAAAATGGAAAAAGAAAGGAGCCGTCCAAAAGGACGGAGTATATTACAACAACTTCAAATTCTGTCTTCCAAAAAATTTATATCCAGCAGTTGTCCAATGGGCACATGGGCCTGCACACCTGTCAAAGGAATTGATGGCCGCCCTCATACAGAAGTATTATGAAGCACCCGGAATCACAACATTGATCAGCAGCTTCTGTAAGGCCTGTGTCATTTGTGCAAAATGCAATCCAGGAAGACCAATCAAGGTGCCTGCAAAACACCTGGCAAAGCCCATGTACCCCTTCCAGCGAATTCAAATTGACCACATCCAAATGCCCAAGAGTGGGCCCCATGAATATGCACTAGTCATAGTGGACATGTTCTCAGGATGGCCAGAGGCCTACCCAGTGGCCAATATCACTGCAAAAACAACCGCAAGACGCCTACTTACAGAGATAGTATGTAGGTTTGGACTCCCAGAAGTCATTGAAAGTGATCAAGGCCCAGCCTTCACAGCAACAGTGACTAAAGAAATTTGGACTGCTCTAGGGGTGACCCTAGCCTTCCACACCCCTTACCACCCACAAAGTAGTGGTAAAGTAGAGCGCATGAATGGCACTCTAAAAGCCAGAATGTTAAAAATGTCACAAGAAACAAAGATGCCCTGGCCAGAAAGCCTGTCAATAGCTTTATTTAGTGTTAGGCACACACCTAGAGGGAAGCATTCACTGTCCCCATATGAAATTCTATTTGGGACAGCACCCAGACTAGGTTGTTATTATCCGCAGCAGTTACAGCTCCAATCAGATGTTTTAGTAGATTATGTAACTGAACTTGCAAGTGCCTTGAACAAAATACATGCCCAAGTTTTCTCTTCAATTCCAGATCCCGATTTGGACACAGGTACCCATAACCTGCTTCCCGGAGATTGGGTTCTGGTCAAGAAGTTTGTGCGGAAAAATACCCTGGAACCAAGATTTGACGGTCCATTCCAAGTTCTCCTGATTACCGCAACCTCCGTCAAACTGGCCGGCAGGCCAAATTGGATCCACGCTTCCCACTGCAAGAAATCTCCAGCCCCCGAGGAAGCTGATACCGCACAAGCATGTACCTCTGGTACACCTTCTCCTTAATCAGCCTTATAAAGGCCCAACAAGTAGCCATCACCAAAGATATTAGTGGGTATACCTTCTGGTACAATTCATCATGCACCCATGTGGCTACCTACACCTTTGACTATTGTGACATTGTAGAATGTCCGTTCCCCACATCACAAATCCAGAGTATTTACAGAGATATCCCTCATTCAAAAGACCCATATGTTTGTGTAGTTGACAAGCAATGGGGGCACAATTGTAATCATTGGGGGGCGGCGGGATGGAATGCCGGGCCTGCCTGGGGTTACAAACCAAAAAGTGCCTTATCTAAAGTAGATGATCAAGGTAGATCCCTTCTCCAGAGAATGACTTTGAGAAAGCCTGGGGGAGGTACACCAATGAAATTAATCCTTAACATTGAGCATCCAAGCCCAACGGATGCAGACCAGTATGTGATGGGAATGTATTGGAAAAAGGGTTCCTACCGTAAATTAGGGCATTTCTTCTTAAAAGATATGTGCAACTCTTCTGAGTGGCAAGGGGCCACCCATATGGTCCCTAACCCATTAAAACCTCATATCCAGACCTTTCAAGACATGATGGCCATTGCTAACCCCACCTTTGAAGATACCATGGCCGCTGAAACAGGCTTTAATGATGTAAATTTATGGTTAGAATGGATGAAATATAATGCTAATAAGCATAATAAGACTGCATGCTATGTGTGTGGTGGTGCCCGGCCTCACCTGGGTACCGTACCTCTAATCCTGCCAGTAGATATAGAGGAATGTGTTTTAAGCCTTTTTGCCTATCACTATGATTTTAACAGGTCCATATGTATTGCATGGACAAAGGAGTATCCTCTCCTAACCAAGGATGTCAAACCCCCAGATGGTATTACCGTGTATAAAGGTAATTACACTTGTTATGCTAATTATGATGGAATTGGTAAATTCTTGGGTAACTTCTCTAAGGGGTATTGTGCTACCTACAGGAGTGTCTCTATGGACTTGTTGCAGTTTCACACCAGGTCATTAGGGGATATCTACTGGTTGTGTGGGGATTTACAGCTGAGATCCAGAATGGACAAGGAGTGGTGGGGGGAGTGTACTTTGGCTAAAGCTATTATGCCTATACATATCATCTCTGACACACACCTCGTCACCCATGAGTCCAGGCACACTAAGGTTAAGCGTGACGCCCCAGTGAAAGGAAGTTTTGATCCTCATGTTTATATTGATGCTATTGGGGTGCCTAGGGGGGTGCCCAATGAATTTAAAGCAAGAGATGAAGTTGCTGCAGGATTTGAATCACTTTTTGCCATAGTTACCACAAACAAGAATTTAAATTGGATAAATTACATTTATTATAATCAACAGCGTTTTGTTAATTATACCAGAGACGCCCTCCAGGGATTGGCCGAACAATTGCAGGCCACATCCCAAATGGCTTTTCCGAATAGAATGGCCCTAGATATGATCTTAGCCGAAAAAGGAGGGGTTTGTAAAATTTTGCCCGACACCTTGACATGTTGTACCTATATCCCAGAAAACACAGGCCCTAATGGTAAAGTTACATTAGCCATAGAGAAATTAAATGACCTGTCTATAGAGTTGAAAAGGAATTCTGGGATACAAGATCCCTGGGAAAGATGGTTTGGTTGGATGACAGGATGGCAAAAGGCTTTAATGCATATTGGTATGGCTATACTAATTTTTCTTTTTATCTTTGCTCTTCTCTTTTGTTGTATCCTCCCATGTCTGAGAAAATCCCTCATGAAGACTGTTGACCAAGCGGCACCCACTTTCACCCATCTCGAAGTTGATGACCAAGATTTCCAAGACATCAACTCACCCTGTCTGCCGCTGCAAACAATCCCTTTTGTTGATAAAGTGCAGGAATTCTAGGAAGGGACTAGCTCAGGGACAGCATCTGTCAGTGAATGGTAAAGGCCCCGTGTGGAGAAGTGGTGGGTTAGCTGCCATGGGATACCCGTGGGTGTGAAGTGTTCGAGAGCCATACTGACGGATGAGTTAGCCTATTAGGGTCAGATCTAGGGACAGTCTTGCACTTTGCATTAACACCTAGCTAGCGGCCACGGGGTTTCTGTGCCTTTGGGTTAACACGTCTTCCTGGTACTAACTTAATAAAGTTTTATCTCTTAGAATCTAACATTTCATAGGGGGGACTGATGTGGGATTATTTAAAAAACCTTATTGTACTTGTATTCAATTATTGCACTAACTCCATTTTAACTTTATACCGTGACAATCCTCCATTTTGTCCTCCTAACCTGACTTCTTCAATCCTCCATTTTGTCCTCATAACCTAACTTGTTCATTTCAAAACTACCTTACATGACAGAATTTCCCAGCACATCTAATACAATAGAACAAAGACTGTATTTTCTATAAAGACATGATTAACACAGGAATTGCTGACTTTTCCTTAGATTTGCAACATAGTATAGTTTGAAGGCCATGAGAACACAGTAGTAATGAAATGTTCTATTCATAAGAGACCTTGCACCTGGCCACGAGGCCTGAGATCACCGACCGTGTAAAATGACGCTCAAGACCCCTTGTCCCCCACCCGTGTCCAGAACAATCCCACCTCTTGGTGGGTGGACACGGGACTAACCACTTAGTTTTTGAGCCAATTAATAATATTGATAGGTGGACATTAATCCCGACACTTAACAATTAATCCAATTAATGATGTTTATTTGCTGATATTCTAATAATCAATGATGACGTAAAATGTCTCTTAAAAGGACCTGCGCGTCCGCTTTTTAATCACTTGCCAATAAATTTTCTCGAAGTTATTTTAACCTGAACCTTGTGTGTCAGACTTAATTACTTCAGCGTATATACGCAATTTATTTTATTGATTTGGACAGGAACAGATAGACATTTAAACATTTTTGTTTACTGCTAAAAAGTACCATAACAGCAACATGACCCCCAACTCCTTCCTGGTCTGGGATTTATGTGCATTACACGTCAGAAAGCCAACATTGGATACTAGTAAATCTTAGAATTCCAGGAGAGTGAGGGATACTAAATTTTATAGTCTCCTATAATTCTAGAAGGAAAATGAGGGATGATGGGTGTTATATTTACAAAAATAGGAACCCTAAAAAATGGGGGGGTTCTAGATAGGAGGACGACCAAAAACTCAAAGGGAATAAAGGCCTAACTTTATTGCTTCTAGGGAATAAAGTAAACCAAAAAAAATATTAAAAACTAATCTGAATAGGGAAGAATTGCCTAAACCACCGTTTCACAATTGGTGCTTCCGCAAGAACACAAATGGGGTTCTGACAAAATTTTGCAAGGGAGCATTCAACGCGCACAGCAGTGATGCCGGAGCCTGAATATGACGTAACTCTGGCTCCAGTGTCACCAAGAGGACCACAGGGACATAGAGGTAAAAACATTTTTAAATAATAAATTGTATGTGTGTCTGTTAGGGAGTTTGTATGTGTTTGTGTGTCTGTCAAAGAGTGTATGTGTGTTTGTCAGTGAGTGTATATGTGTTTGTATGTTTGTCTGTCAAAGAGTATGTGTGTCTGAGTGTGTGTCAAGGTTTGTGTATGTGTCACTGTGTGTATCTGAGTTTGTGTGTGTGTGCCAGTGTATATCAGTGTGTTTGTATGTGCCTATGTGTGTGTATGCCAGTGTGTGTGTGTATCTGAGTGTTTGTCAGTGTGTGTATATGACACTGTGTGTACGTGTCAATGTGTGTATCTGAGTGTATGTATGTGCCAGTGTGTGTATTTGTGGGTGCACGTGTGTGTATATATCACTGTGTGTATCTGAGTGTGTGTATGTGTTGTCTAAATGTGTGTGTATCTGTGTGTCAGTGTGTATCAGTGTGCCACTATGTTCCAGTGTGTGTATCTGTGTGTCAGATACATACACACACACACACAGATACACACACTGGCACATACAAACATAGATACACAAACCTTGACACACACCAGCACATACAAACACAGATACAGACTCTTTGACACAAAGATACACACATCTTGACACACAGATACATACACACACAGATGCACACTGTGTGTCAAGGTGTGTGCATCTGTGTGTCAGAGTCATTCACACACTGACACACAGATACACACACTGGCACATTCAAACACAGATACACACACCTTGATACACAGACACACATCAGCTCATACAAACACAGATACACACACTCACACACAGATATACACTGTGTGTCAGTGTGTGTATCTGTGTGCCACTATGTGCCATTGTGTGTGTATCTGTGTGTCAGATACATACACACAAACACACATACAGATACACATTACACATTGACACTGTAGAGGAGTAGCAGGGGTTAATCCACGATATCTCCGCTGGTAGGCAGGAACCCGCAGGTAAAACACAGGTAACGTAGTATAATCCCTTTTCCCCAAAGACTAGACGACACATAGTCTGGGAGTCAACTGAAGGCTTTATTGAACAGTTCCCAAATTTATACGGTTTCCCATGCAAGGGGTCTCCAAACTGTTACAGCAGGGGTTTTAATCAGGTGGACTGTGTGGGAAACTGACCATGCAGGGTCGTTTCCCAGCATTCCTTACTGTACAGGGACCAAGAGGACGTCAGCAAGTCCTGTTAATTACATTATTAGCCTGTACAGTAAAACAGAGCATTTTATATTAAATTCTATAACCTAGACAATTTACAACAGATTTGCACGAATGACCTCTCATTGGGTTGCGGGGATCTGAATTTACAATCTAGCGAAATACCGCTCAGATCCCGCAGAAATGACCGAACGCCACACATAATACAACTTTAGGTGAACCAGGTCTCTATGGAAAGAATACACAAAATGCTACATTTTGCAGAAAGAGCAAGTTGCCCGAACGGCCTGGAAGTCCAGCGGTGTTTGGAAATCAAGTAGCCGATTTTAGTTCCAGGCACTCGACGACCAAACACTGCTGAACTTTTAGCGAGCAAAGATGGCCGCAGCCACGTGTTCTGCATACGAACGGCAGCCACACACAAAACACTTTAACTGAGATTGAAACAATGTTGCAACTTAGTTAATGAGAGACAACAACAACTTTATTAGCCACATGCGGCTTTATACTTTCCCTATGCAAGGGGTGGATCACACATGAAGACAATGTCCCCCTCCCAGGGCCTTCCCACTCCCAGGGGTACCCTGACAGAAACGAAACTCCAGTCCTCTTTGTCCCTTGTTTCTGCCACTTAGTGTCCCCTCCCAGGCCCCTACCTCTCCCAGGGGTCTTCTTCCCAGAGGTCTCTGTATCTGGGGGTCATAGCGCGGGAAACTTCCCACCTCTTTACCTTCCAGTGACAGAGAGCCCACCAACCTCCGCCATTGTCCCCATAGGATGTCCCCACCAATCTCAGGGACCCTCACAACGGTAACCGCCACAAACAGTCTTCGTTCGCTTGGTCCCTGTGTGAAGGAAAGCGTCTCCTTTGTGATGTGAATGCTCCCCCTTGGCATCGTTCAACAGTACCAACGACGGCCACCCAGAGCAGCACTCATTAATTACTTCCCTTGCAGTTTCACACTATGTTGCGAGTTGCCAATGTTCTAATTTATTGGTGTGAACATTTTAATGGGTGTCGGGGAGGTCCTCGTTTGGGAACCGAATGAGGTGTGAAGCAGTCCGCGAATGCTCCCCCTGGATAGCGTTCGTCTAACGAACGGGCCGCCACCCAGGGTCGGCACGCGCCGATGCTTCCTTTGCGGTTTGTGGTTTTGACACCTTATTACGAGGTCCAAACGTTCTAAAACCACATTCTAAATGGGATTTTGTGGTGGTCCCCACTCGGGAGCTGAATGGAGTCCCGTTTGTGGTGGTACTCTCGAACGGGCGCAGGCAATTCTACAGTTTTACAAAACACAAGTAACGAAACACAGGGTCAAGCTAGGGGAAACACACAAAAGGGATGTCAGTACAGTAACACACATTGCAGGGCAAGTCACAGTTTAGCGGGGGTTTCGCTACAATGGTATACTATGGGCTCCCAGTGATATAGAGCACATTCCTCTGTATAATAATAATAAAATAAAAATATAGTAATGGTATACTATGGGCTCCCAGTGATATAGAGCACATTCATCTGTATAATAATAATAATAAAATAAAAATATAGTAATGGTATACTATGGGCTCCCAGTGATATAGAGCACGTTTCTCTATATAATAATAATAATAATAATAATAATAATATAGTAATGGTATACTATAGGCTCCCAGTGATATAGAGCATGTTCCTCTATATAATAATAATAATAATAATAATAATAATAATAATAATATAGTAATGGTATCTTATGGGCTCCCAGTGATATAGAGCATGTTCCTCTATATAATAATAATAATAATAATAATAATAATATAGTAATGGTATCTTATGGGCTCCCAGTGATATAGAGCATGTTACTCTATATAATAATAATAATAATAATAATAATAATAATATAGTAATGGTATCCTATGGGCACCCAGTGATATAGAGCATGTTACACTATATAATAATAATAATAATAATAATAATAATAATAATAATAATAAAGTAATGGTATACTATGGGCTCCCAGTGATATAGAGCATGTTACTCTATATAATAATAAGAATAATAATTATTATAATAATATAGTAATGGTATCCTATGGGCTCCCAGTGATATAGAGCATGTTACTCTATATAATAATAATAATTATAATAATATAGTGATGGTATACTATAGGCTCCCAGTGATATAGAGAACGTTCCTCTATATTATAATAATAATAATAATATAGTAATGGTATACTATGGGCTCCCAGTGATATAGAGCACGTTCCTCTATATAATAATAATAATAATAATAATAATAATATAGTAATGGTATACTATGGGCTCCCAGTGATATAGAGCATGTTACTCTATATAATAATAATAATAATAATATAGTAATGGTATACTATGGGCTCCCAGTGATATAGAGTACGTTCCTCATAATAATAATAATAATAATAATAATAATAATAATAATATAGTAATGGTATACTATGGGCTCCCAGTGATATAGAGCATGTTACTCTATATAATAATAATAATAATAATAATATAATATAGTAATGGTATACTATGGGCTCCCAGTGATATAGAGTACGTTCCTCTATATAATAATAATAATAATAATAATAATAATAATAATAATAACAATAATAATAATATAGTAATGGTATACTATGGGCTCCCAGTGATATAGAGCATGTTACTCTATATAATAATAATAATAATAACAATAATAATAATAATATAGTAATGGTATACTATGGGCTCCCAGTGATATAGAGCATGTTCCTCTATATAATAATAATAATAATAATAATAATAATAATAATAATAATAATAATAATAATAACAATAATAATAATATAGTAATGGTATACTATGGGCTCCCAGTGATATAGAGCACGTTCCTCTATATCATAATAATAATAATAATAATAACAATAATAACAATAATAATAATATAGTAATGGTATACTATGGGCTCCCAGTGATATAGAGTACGTTCCTCTATATAATAATAATAATAATAATAATAATAATAATAATAATAACAATAATAATAATATAGTAATGGTATACTATGGGCTCCCAGTGATATAGAGCATGTTACTCTATATAATAATAATAATAATAACAATAATAATAATAATATAGTAATGGTATACTATGGGCTCCCAGTGATATAGAGCACGTTCCTCTATATCATAATAATAATAATAATAATAACAATAATAACAATAATAATAATATAGTAATGGTATCCTATGGGCTCCCAGTGATATAGCGGTTTGTGTAATTTGAATGCAGTGACAAACCCCTTCCCGGCAATGATTGAGTTAATAAGGCTGCACCCCCCCCCCCCCCCCCCCCACTTCCTCCCCTCCTCCCCCCCAGCCACCCCTCCTTTCTCCTCCTGAGTCTGATTCAATCCCTTCTTCCCACACATCCTTCTGTCTCTCACACTAAGGGAATCCTCAGCACTACCCACCCAGGCACTGCTGCCTCCAAATAGCAGGTATGTAGCCATGTCAATCCCTGCAGGATCCTGGATGGGACTTTTATAAAGAAATAGTAATATATAAAGCCCCCTGCATTGTGCTCTGAGCTCGAGACATTGTATCAGCTGGTAGGAACGGTATGTATCATTGCAACTTAGCTGCGAGTCTGTAGCGCGATAAGTACAGTGCTTCTGTCTGTCTGATTGTGTGTCTCTCTGTCTGATATTCCATATAGTGTGTGTGTGTGTGTGTCTGTCTGATGCTCAATATACTGTGTGTGTCTCTGTCTGATATTCTATATACTGTGTGTCTGTCTGATACTCTATATACTGTGTATGTGTCTCTGTCTGATACTCTATATACTGTGTGTGTCTGTGTGTGTGTGTGTGTGTGTGTGTCTGTCTGATGCTCAATACACTGTGTGTGTGTCTGATATTCCATATAGTGTGTGTCTGTGTCTGTGTGTGTGTGTGATATTCCATATAGTGTGTGTGTCTGTCTAATGCTCAATATACTGTGTGTGTGTCTCTGTCTGATATTCTATACACTGTGTGTCTGTCTGATACTCTATATACTGTGTGTGTGTCTGATATTCCATATAGTGTGTGTGTCTGTCTAATGCTCAATATACTGTGTGTGTCTCTGTCTGATATTCTATATACTGTGTGTCTGTCTGATACTCTATATACTGTGTATGTGTCTCTGTCTGATACTCTATATACTGTGTGTGTCTCTGTCTGATATTATATATACTGTGTCTGTCCGATACTCTATATACCGTGTGTCTGATATTCCATATAGTGTATGTGTGTTTGTCTGATATTCTATATACTGTGTGTCTGTCTGATGCACTACATACTATGTGTCTGTCTGATATTCCATTTACTGTGTGTGTGTGTGTGTGTGTGTGATACACTATATAAACAAAGTAGATATAGAGTATAGGTGCTCACTATGAACTATATAGATAGTTGGAAGCTGCAGATTATCATACAAGGTTTCCCCAATATTTTGAGAGGGTAAAAGCGACAGAAAACAAACAAACTATCTTCCCTTTGTTTTCTGTCACTATATACTGTGTGTCTGATATTCCATATAGTGTGTGTGTGTCTGTCTGATGCACTATATACGATTTGTCTGTCTGATACTCTATATACTGTGTGTGTGTGTCTCTGTCTGTCTGATATTTATATACTACGCGTATGTCTGATACTATATATACTATGTGTGTGTCTGATACTCCATATACAGTGTGTGTGCCTGATACTCTATATACCGTGTGTGTGTCTGATACTCTATATACTGTGTGTGTGATACTCTATATACAGTGTGTGTGTCTGATACTCTATATACTGTGTGTGTGATACTCTATATACAGTGTGTGTGTCTGATACTCTATATACTGTGTGTGTGATACTCTATATACTGTGTGTGTGATACTCTATATACAGTGTGTGTGTCTGATACTCTATATACTGTGTGTGTGATACTCTATATACTGTGTGTGTGTCTGTCTGATACTCCATATACAGTGTGTGTGTCTGATACTCTATATACAGTGTGTGTGTCTGATACTCTATATACTGTGTGTGTGATACTCTATATACTGTGTGTGTGATACTCTATATACTGTGTGTGTGTCTGTCTGATACTCCATATACAGTGTGTGTGTCTGATACTCCATATACAGTGTGTGTGTCTGATACTCTATATACTGTGTGTGTGATACTCTATATACTGTGTGTGTGTCTGTCTGATATTCCATATACAGTGTGTGTGTGCGTCTGATACCCTATATACTGTGTGTGTGTGTGTGTGTGTGTGTGATACTCTATATAGTGTATGTCTATCTGATACAATATATACTGTATATATGACTGAATCACTCTATATACAGTATATGTGTCTCACGCACTCTATATACAGTATGTGTGTCTATCTGGTGCACTCCATATACATTGTTTGTAATTATGCCTCCTGCCTGTAACGTGTACCAGTTCAGTGTACACACTGTGTCTGTATACTATGTGTGAACACAGAGCTTTAATATGGGACCAGATGTACATAATATATATTTTAGAGAGATCAGCAGGGTATGTTCCTTTGTCGCCTTAAACATTGTTTGTATGTGTGTGTGCATTTATTTATATGGATCTTTCTCGTAATTATTTAAACCTTTCTTTAGTGCAAAACTTTCCTTTCTTTCGATCATGACTCCCTCTCTGTTCTATATAGTCCTTTTTAATATACAGTGCAGTCTATAGAGCAGTCAGTGTGTAGCTGTGTGTACAGTATATGATATTGTCTATATAAGTCTTTGGTCGGTCTGTATAACTGTCTCTGTTTATACAGCTGTTCAATGTCTCCCTTTGTCTTTGCCCATTGTCTGTCTCTGCAGGCCTGATTTCCATAGTCTTAGTGTCTGTGTCACTGAGTAAATCTCCACCTTGACTTCTTCTTAAAAAGCTCTTATCTTACTTATGTAGTGTAAATGCTGTCTCTCTGACCCCGTCTGTGCTTTTTTTCATCATCGTTTCCTTTTGTTCCTATTTGTGTATGGGGATTTCCAGTTTAAATCATAATCCTTTCTCTCTGCAGTCTATATCATATCACCCCATGTATGTCTGTCTGTCTTTATTAATTCCGTATCTATTTGGCAGTCTACAACAGTGATATTGTATTCTGCAACTGTCCCCCAAGACGAACCGTGCCTTACTAATACTTTCCTGTATTTTGTGTTTTGCTGATATACAAATCGAACTCTTCGGTCCACCATCCTTCCACTAAAGGACATTTGATTTTACGTATTCACTTTGTGTACCACTAACTAGTTTTTTTTCCCCTAAACTACTAACTACTAGCTTGATTCTGGCCCTCGATGGCTAGCTTTGGACAGCCCTGATATATCACATGCATGTGGCTTTGATCTAAAAAATATTCATTACACCAGCTGTGATCCCGGCAGTAAATAATTGTGACATAATGTGATATATGTTAAGACCTTTCTTTCCATATATAGTAATATAGTGTATATAGGCTCTATAATAGGATCATTTAATTCATGATATACACAGCCCTCCCCGCAGCCCCCCACTTTTTTTCCTGCACCCACTGTTTCTTCATTTTTATGTCTACCCATGTCCGGTTCCCCTTTTTTTTCTCACCTCCTCCCTCTTTCTCTTTTTCTCTTCCTCTAAGTTAAGTTCTAAAATTGCTCGTCTGTATATTATTTTTGCTCCTGTTTACATGATGAAACTCTACTAATGCAAGCAAAGTCAACCTTCTGCTTTTCTGTTTTCAAATTCACTCCATCCATCTCCTATCCTTCACAATCAACTCAGAAAAAGTATTCTTTCCCACTCTGTCTTATTTACCACTAACTCCTTTTTTTTTCTATCCCGTAACATTTTGGCCTCCATTAATATTAGTATCATTCTTTGCCTTCCTCTTTAAATCTTCATAAACAAACCGCTATATTTTCTTTCTTTTTCTGGACTTTCCCTTTTGTCTCTCTATTCTTTATCTTTTCCAACCAGTAATGTCGTCTTTGTTTCCTTTCTCTACAAGGTTTCTCAATGAGAAGTCAATAGATCGCAAGAAGACAACTTTCAACATGCCTCCAGAGAGAAAAATGACCTTGTAAAGCAAAGAGATAGCTTCAGACAGAGTAAATACCAAGTGCTCATTATCAAACTGCAGCTATCTAAAGATGATGGAGGTTCCAGACTGGAAGTTTCATCTTCTGGAGAGGAGACGGAAGGAAGACGAAGAAATGAAACGAAAGGAGAGAGAGGAAGAAGATCGCCTTGCCAATATGCCTCCATGGAAAAGAGAAATCATCCTTCGAAGGAAAGCCAAGGCTGAAGCATCTATGTTGGAGACTAGAGTTGAGGTTGAGGGAGAACAAGAAGAGAGAGAAAAAGTGAGCAGCGTAGATCAAGACGAAACAGAGGCTCGAGTATTAAGGGAAAACATTGGACCAGTTCAACAGAACCCATTTATTCAGCTGGAAAAGCAGAGGAGGGTCCCAGAACTTTCCTGTAGTAAACCAAAGCCAACCCCAGATCTGCCTATTGTACGCACTTTGCGAATGGATGATGTTGTCAAGGATTTGCATCCATCAAATGAAGAAGAGGAACTGGAGGCTCCCACTGATGACCAGCCACCTCTCCTAGATGAGAGAAAAGGAAGGGTCAGCAGACTATTGAGTCGTTTTGGACGTTCATGGGTTGAGGCAGAGAATGGGGGCACAGTTGTTCCACGTATCAATGGGGAGGGAGAGGTGACAGTTAAGCCACCGTGCCCTGTAGTGATGTCGGTGGAACTTGATATCCAGGTCTCAGCATCTCATTCTCAGCTTGCACCGCCTTCTCCTTCCTGTCCTCGGACTGTCACGGGAAGCCAGACTTTAACTCAGGAAACCACTGTCTCCTCCCTCACCCCCCCATCCTCTTCCTGCACTGATTCTGAGCCAGCTGTGCACTTGCCCTGTGTGGCATCACCAACAGCCATGAGTGGGCTTGCTACACGGCCTAGCACGGCTGAGGATGCCAGAACCTTTCCATTTCAACTACGTTCAGCTTCTTCCAGTGCACCAAGACCACTAAAACAGACAGTTCAGGCTTCCCCTCCAACACCCAAACATGTCACAGGGCGAGTGGAGGCAGATGGAGAAGGGGGTCCTTCCATATCCAGGGTTACAGGCCTTTCACCGGCCAGTAAAATAATCATAGGTGGAGAAAGCCAGGCCATGCAGCGGAGGAAAGGCAATACAATTACAGTAAACCCACGTAAGGCACCTGTTTGTGAGAATGGTTACGTTGCCACTGAGACTAAGACTCCTAGCCCCAAGACTGATACTGGCAAGAAGAGATACCCAACAGTTGATGAAATTAAAGTGATAGGAGGCTACCAGGCATTGTCAAAGTCCTGTCTGGCAAAGCACAGTCGGGATAAGAAGAAGGTAAGGCCTTTCCTTTTGAAATAGATATTGATCTAGATATCTGTAGATATATGCAAAGATTTTAAATATGCAGATTGATTGTCTATTATTCGGCTGACTAGCCACCCATCAGCTAGTCTATATCTAATGCTGCTGGGAATAAAAAAAAGCTGAAATTAATAATTCTCCTGTGCGGCTACATTGGACACAACATTTTCAGAATTCTATCCAGAATTGAATGAGTTAACCTCTTTGCATTTCTGTATCCAGAGTGTAATCGTGAGCTGGCTGAGCAGAAAGGGAGTGGTAGTCCTAAGCCCTGCCCTTGTTTAAAGCTCCGGGGCACACTTAGTATGTAGTTATTCTGAATGCCAGGGATCTCAAGCAGAAACAAATTACACAATCCTGTTTAAAATTCATCATTTCCTCTCCAGCCCTTTCAATGACGGCTTCTCAGTGGATATTGTGCTTTACCTCCCCACCCCCCATATACATATCAGTGATCCTGCAATGGAGTTATTTTCTGCAGGAATGTGAGTTCTGATAACAAACACACAGCAAGTTTAGACATGTGCACTTGTGTCCTGCTCAGAAGCTGATGCTGGAGTCAGGTCTCCATCACAGGGAAAATTAACTCAAACTTATCTGCCACCTTCAAAATGATATTTAGGCTAGTGGAGGACAAAAAAAGGTCCTCCGGCCAACTGGACGTCAACCTATCGTTCCTGTAAGTTTTCTTGTAATTGTCCTATTAATAGTTAAATCCCCCCTCTCATAATATTGTAAAGCGCTACGGAATCTGTTGGCGCTATATAAATGGCGATAATAATAATGATGATATTAATAACTACTACTCCCATGATGCTTTGCTGTCCTTTAACCCTTTAAGGTATTCATTTCCAGGGATGCGGGGCCTAGTTTGCAGCTAAGTGCAGCTTTATTTGACCAATTATATGTTAACGAGAATAATCCTTAAACCTGCCCGAGCTCAGTGTTTTTGCTTTTTGAGTTAAAATACAGGAAGTTACAGGAGGTTCTCAGGAAACTTGATTTCTACATGACTGTATATGGAGAGTCTTACACTGCAGAAGGAAACCACAGGACGGTGATAGAACTAGTGCGATCGTATGATTGCCACCACTGTGACGCACCAAAGGCCGCGTTTAAAAGCTGCGGTGTGGTAACGAAAAAAACATACGCTTTTAAATTTACTAATGTGAGAATTCAAAGGGAGTTTGAAATTATAGGCCAGAGTAGCCCAATTGAAAGCATGGATAGCTTAGAGATGTCATTGCAGTTCTACTAAGGTGAACTTGAATTTTAAATTTACTTTGAATTCTCGTTTTAGTAATTAACCCTGATAGTGAGAAATAAACTTTAAATTCTACAATGTTCAAAATGACAAAACTGACACCAAAATGGCTGATTTAAAAAAAAAATAGAAAAAAAAATAGCCAAATCTGGATTTTGCCACTCTGGTTTCATTTTGGTGAATAAACCGCAGGTGCCAAATATGAACCCGCTGGCCCTTATAGAAAGCCCAATTCCTATGCAGCATTCATTGTTAGATACAATCTCTAATTTGTACAGATTGGCACAGACAGCCTTGGATTTGATGATATTAACCCGGAGCCCTACCACCTCTGCTGGGCGGCCATTTCTGTCATACACCGTACTTTCTGTGAAGGTTCACTTTAATCCTACTTCTTACCATGTAATCTCCCCTCCAGAGCCTGACACATTGTTCTAGACATTCCATCTGTGTGAAACGTGATTTAAATCTCCACATACATCGAGCTTCTTGTATTTAGTCACGTTATCCATTCTCTATTCCCAGCTCAAGCAGGTATCCGGCCTGTATATCTGCATTTTATCATATAACCCATCCTTTCCCTTACAGCCACTCCACTTCCCCGATTTATCCACTAAACTCAGACTTGTAGTGAAATCAGATCTATACGGGGTAATTCGCTCTAAATTAGACAAGCTGTGTCTGCCGGCGAGATGGAGAATTTTCACAAATCAGCACATTTTTATTCAGTACAATTTGGTGTTTCAATAAATCCCTCTGTTTGAGACTTCAGAAATAAAGAGTTAAATCATATTGTAAAATAAAACTGGCGAAATCTAAAAATCTAGCTAAAATGTGGTAAAAAAAATTAAAACCGTTAAAAACAAATTGACAAGGCCATTTCCCTCTATATAATCTAATCCCAGTCCAAGTACTATTTACACCATTTTACAGATATTTTGATGTTTAATTTCTGGGGGGGTGGGGGGGATTATGATAAGGTATCCAGATTCCTATGTGGTGCTGTAGGTGAGACTTTACAAGAAAATGTTATTATATGCAAATCTAAGAGTCCTCTTCACATCCTTCACTTTTAATCCATTTAAATATCTCCCCCCCCCCCCCCCCCCCCCCACTGTCAGGCATCGGCAGTGGTAAAGCACGGGAGCTGGGAGTTGAGTGCAGGTGTCTACATGTGGCTGGTGTGATGTCAGAACCCTGCATGACAAGTCATTCTAGCTAGGAATAAGGTGTGGAGAGATCTTGATGAGCTGCTTCTCCCCTGCTCCTGGGTCTCACCACCATCACTCTGTCACCGTTTACACGTGGAGGACGTCCTGCTACACCTGTTAGACCAGTGAAGATCAAGCTGTTAAAGGGAACCTAAGGTCCCCAAAATAACAATTGTTATGCATCTGTCCACACCCTTTGAGTTTGAAAGTGTAAGTTTATTAAGCGTTACTCACCTCGTTTCTAGAACCAGGCCTCCTTTTTCTGCAGGCTCCTGCTTCCTTCGAACACATCTTCTTGATATCCTCCAATCCTTCTGAGTGATTGGAGGTACACATGCACGGCCAAATCAGCATTTAATTCGTAGATCGGGTTTTACACTGTCTGGAGGAGGACGTGCCTTTAGTGGCTGTCAGTATGACACCAGAGGTGGATTTAACCCTGCAATATAAACATTTTCATTTCTACAAAACTGCAATCATTTACATTACAGGGTTAAAACTAAAGGACCATTTCATTAAGATAAAGTAGTCTTGGTGACTATAGTGTCCCTTTAAACTGCCATTTGTGTGGGACCTCCTGGGAGAGGAGCAATGTACCGAGGGATGTCATTCCAGAGGCATCAGTCCAGGCTACCCACTGCAGGGCTTAACATTTCAAGAACTGCACTGCTAGTCAAGGATACTCCAGGCCTTCCTCACCGCTGCAAGCCTGGAGGGTTCAGGACACATTTACCAGGGGTGAAGCTTCACTCACCAAAAACTAGTGACGAGTGGAAAATTTGAGCCCTTCATATGGTATATAGCTTAAAGAAATAGTGCGTTTCCTTCAGCCTGCGAGGTTTTTGACACAGCGAATGAAAAGCTATTTCCAACATTGACCTTTATGTCACCCATTTATTGGATAAAGGCACGCACTAGTTAGGTTACCTTGTATAGGGCAGAGAAGCATTCAAGCCGGGAAACTTTCCATTTATATCCCAAGGGCACTAGGCTGAACATCCGATGGGGGGTGGGGTGTACAGGAGTACGTCCATCCTTATTTACATCCTCACCAAATATACTAAGGGCATTAGCCCAAATTCTGCAATTCCATTAATAAACAACTAAATGTTTTCACACCCAGAGGGTAGACCAAGGGGCCACTGAGCACCATACCTACAATATAAGCACAGTGCCAACCAGTTGCCTTTTTTTCGGTAATGTTTATTAAAATATCAAAAAAACATATTAAGAAACACGTCTCCATCCCAACCTCAGTGATCGCAGTGCTACCAAAAACATGTGGTTAGAATGGATGAGGGTCACGTTGGCAGAATGTTTAACGAGTAGTTAGATCACTAAATATACCTTCATACGTATAATTACCAGTAAATGCGTTCTGCTCCCTCCCCTCCTCCCCGTTCTGTGCCGTCATTGCTCACTGATGTCTGGCATTTAGTCTCTTAAAATGAATCGTAAAAGGTCAGTCCGGATCAAAATGAAACGTCTGTAAAGTGGAACATGTCCCATTTCTGGGACTAGACTGCCTGGACCTCCTGACCACACTGGAAGCTGGCCAGTTAAACGTTCGACCCATCAAACCCTTCCTGAAATCGTTTAGCTTCCATAAAATATGCTCCAAAAAGGGAATCTATAGTTGCTTAGTTTAGAAGGACTCTGGGAAATTTGGAGATGGCCAGAGAATTGTGAATTAGCAAACCACGTCATCTCTAGAATAGTTCTGAATTTTAGCCCTGCTCTTGTGAACATAGCACAACACTTTAAAAAAAGACCCATTACATTTTTTTTTATATCTTCCCTGTCTACCAATGTTGACAATAGCTGCTTTGGAAAAACATGTCAACTTCACAATTTTAAAAGTTCCTTATTTGTGAATAAATGTCAATGTGTTCCGATTCCCTCCCTTAAAAACAGGCCGAGAGAATCTGCTGTGTTCTCAGTTTAACAGTGAGTTGTAACTGTGTATCAGAAATCTAGACAGCAGTTGTTATTATTATTAGTAGTAGTATTTATATAGCGCTAGCTAATTCCGCAGCGCTTTACAATTATAAAAGGGGTGGGGGGAATTTACAATAAATGAGACAATTACACAGTGACACAGGAACGATGGGTAGAGGAGGGCCCTGCTCAAACGAGCTTACAGTCTCTAGAAGAGGTGGGGTACAAATACACAACAGGGCAGCAAGGGTGACAGCCACCAAACAAGGTGGAAAAGTAGCAGAACTGGAGGTGAGAGTGGAGTGCGGCTCTTTAGGAGAGCAAGAGACAGATATGGATAAGTATAGATAAGTTACTCTGGGAGTCTATAAGCATTTCTGAACAGTTGTGTTTTGGGGCAGTTTGTCGTAGCTAAACATAAATCGGATACGGTTTAGACTGCAAACAATGTTTTAGAAAAAAACAGATCATAGCTAACTGTAAGTAATCTACAGGGTTATTACATTATCATATATATATATATATTATATAATGCCAACATACTCCGTAGCATTGTACAATAGCTAAAACAAAGCTAAAAATTCTAACAAAACACGATCATAAATTACAGTTCCTCTTTAATAAACTTTCCAATTTAGGATAAGCATACCCTTGTTTACCCTATGATTTTATAGGCAGGAGGTGATTTTATCTTTGCTTAATGATGTATCAATAATCAGTAAGTGACCACTAAAGGGTGGATCAATGTGGCTCTGCATTTAGAGCCGTAAAACGCCCAAAGGCGTGGACTGGACAAAGCACAATACAAGGCAGGCTTGGAATTAGCCAGATACACCAGATTAAGATTTAAAAACAGCATGAAGCCGCAGGACGAGGAGGGGGTGAGGGGAATCTTTTTTATTTGAGAAGGAAATGGAAGCTGTGAGTAACATTATAAGATGGGAGGGACAAGGAGCCGGCTAGTGAGGAGGTGAGGTCAGAGACAGACACACACACTGCAGGCTGCGAGAGATGGTCGATTGGAAGGGATACTGGGTGGAAGAGGCTGGGGATAGAAAAAAATGCAAAGGAAAAGAGATGGATTGGGCTGAAAAAAATGACTTACAGGGAAAACATTTTTAAAGGGACACTCCACTGCCCAAACACAAAATAACTACAAATCACTGTTTGCACTGCATGGATTTAATTAAACATTTTTCATTGTATTTATACCGAAAAATCTCTTGCAGAACCTGCATTTTTCTCATCTGCTGCTTTTGCAAGACCTCCCCATCTTCCTTCACCCAGACGTTCTGTGGCTGTCCAATCACAGACTTCCCAATGCAGCTCAATCAGAAGTCGTTGCAAGGTATTCTAGTCATTTGCTGCCTCCTGAGTTTAGTCCTCTCCACTGAGCTAACCAAACCAGGAAGTAACAGGACCAGTTATCTGATTGACAGCCAAGGGGGTGTTATCAAGTTCATTTATAAAAGTGACATTTTCTATTGAAAATGAAAAAATAATACACTCTTCATACATACAGCTTTTTAGCAAGCTAAAGTGCTTCAGGGGTCTGGAGTGACCCTTTAAGGGTCATTGTCATTTCTCTGAAGATCACCTATAATTTGTGTTAAACTTTTTTTTTCATGCAATATTCTGTTTTCTTTTAAAGGGTTACTCCAAGCATTATAAACACAATAACTCGCTGTAAGGGTAAGATGTCAGGAATACCCTGGCTTGGTTACCCCACAAAGGGGCAAACTGTTTTGGAATGGTTTGCCCTCTTACCAGAGTCCCAGATGGCGACATCTGCGGAATCCGGTCGCCATTAATTGTCTGAGAGCATCAACCAACTGCCGTCAGCCAATGAATGGCGCACAGCGCAAAATAATTTGCACAGAAGTGACATCACGGAATTCTTGTTCCAAGCTGGCTAATGACGCCCCCTATGGCGTGAGAGTTCTTCTCACTGACAGCATGACAATGTGCTTACAGTAAAAACCAAAGTAATAAGAAATAATAATAATATGAAATATTATAACCAGGCAGGGATTTAATATTTGCCAGATTTCGGGTATTTCTTATTTTATTATCCAAATTAATATCACCCATTTCATTGACCATGGATGGATGTAAGTCCGAGCTGACACAGGAAGGTTAAACGAAAGGACTACCATAACCACTCGTGCACCTCCCATAGATCATGGTACAAGGGATTCTAGGTTTTAGTCTTACCTCTTCCATTCTATTATTTAATTCTATAGCTCTAGTAAATCTTAGTATAACTTTATACCCTCTTGCCGCCACTGTGTGATGTAACCAGGAAAGCTCTAGCCATGACCTAAATATTTTGTATAGCGTGCGCATGTGTCCTGACTGACATGTGTCGTCCGTCAAGGAGATTTGATGGGCTAATTGCACATATGCAAGTAGCTTCATTCATGAAAATGCATGAGGACCTTCAAGGTGGACCAGTGGTGGCTAACCTTGACACCATACATTGTTTCTGGACTTCATTTTCCATGATGCTCAGCTAGCTTTTTAGCCATCACTGAGGTAGACTAACAGGAGCCATGCTGCTACAGAGTGTAGTTATGCTTACATATATATTAAATGGCACCTTTTGGTGGATACAAAGCGTCCCTTTAAAGAGATGTCAAGGGATGGGTAGGTCTTCTCTTGTACACTATGTGTCATCAACAAAATATTGCTGACTAAACAACGTTTACTTTCAGGAACTCAGATTTCGATCTGCGTTGCTTATAAAAGAGATTTATAAAGAAAACAGCATTCAAAAGTGATAATACAAGAATTTCCCGATATGTGAGCAATGCGCGTCAGATGTTAATAATGGATATGGCACTGTCCATTTAATTTTGAGGCCGGGGTAGTGGCTTCTCTTTAATTATTCATATTGAAGAAAAATAGCAAATATATTTCTTGTTATATATTTTAAATGTCAGCCTCTTTGAGCAGCAATGTTTGATAGATCTCTGTATGATCAGTTCAGTGATGGAGGAGGGAGAAGTTTTAGAGTATTACAAAATGTGCTTAGAACAGGGCAGGGTGAGCTAAGAACTTGGGTGGAGAGGGGAACATTTTAATATAACTACTTCTTTAAAATTGGCAGAAGTAACTGCGAAACAGCTTAAGGCGGACGGAAGAGAGTGTCTGGGGCACGTGGGGGACTCCGGAGTGACGACTGTAAAGAGACATCCCCCCTTTTGTGCAGACAGTCAATTAAAGAGTTAAGGAACAGGAGGGGCTGGTTTGGAGACAAGGCTGAAAGAGGGACACATCTGGGGTCATGGGGGAGGGAGACAGCTGGTCAAGATACAGGAGGAGAGGGGGGTGGGGGGGGGGATCAGCACTACCCCATGGTAGAGACAGCCATTACTAATGAGAGTAAAATGCAATAAGAGGAACCGAGACAGCAACAAACAGATTAATAATTATTGACATGTTTGAGGAACTGCTGAAGCACTAATTATTCTTCTCTATCCTAATTTTAGACGTTTCATATTTGTAACATCTTGTCCTTATTTGGATTTATTTATTTTTACTCTACTCCTCTATGATTTGTACTCAGCACCAGCCATATTAATCACTGCGCCTGGCATCTCCTTTAACCCTCATTGTATGCTCTCTTGGGCTTCTCTCTCTCTCCACAACAACCATTGTCCTCACTGCCCCCATCTTTCTTTCTAGCTCCTGCTATCAATATAACATAACTCTAACTGCCTTTAACCCCTTAAGGACCAAACTTCTGGAATAAAAGGGAATCATGACGTGTCAGACATGTCATGTGTCCTTAAGGGGTTAAAAAGACCACACCATCATTTCAAGTGCATTTCTCTAAACCAACCCCACTATTCACACTGCATCTCTCCACGCCACCCCAACATTCACACTGCATCCCTCCACGCCACCCCACTATTCACACTGTATCTCTCCATGCCACCCCAACATTCACACTGCATCCTTCCACCCCACCATTCTCACTGCATCCCTCCATGCCACCCCACTATTCACACTGTATCTCTCCATGCCACCCCACCTTTCACACTGCATCTCCCCATGCCACCCTACCATTCACACTGCATCTCTCCATGTCACCCCACCTTTCACACTGCATCTCTCCATGCCACCCCACCATTCACACTGCATCTCTCCATTGCACCCTACCATTCGCCCTGCATCTCTCCAGATCACCCCCATTATTCTTGCTATACTCCAGATCACCCAATCATTCCCACTGCAACTCTCCATGCTACCCCACCATTGTCCCTTGAGTCTCCTGCCCCACATTGCTCATTTTGTTCCCTCCCCATTCACATCCTTTCCACCATTCCATCTACCCCCTGATCTTGGACTGCACTCTTCCCGCACAGATCATCTGCCTGCAGCTCCCAACTCCTCTTTCCATGTATATCCCTTAATGCAAAATCCTGTTAAGGCCCATCCAATTAAGATTAAAAGTGATTACCCTTGTTAACCCTTTCACTGTCAGAACTGTTAAATCTTTAAATCTTTGATCACTTTTCACACAAACACGTGCCATTCAGTACAACCCATCACTGATACATCCTCGTGATCTCGCTCATCCAGCAAATCGCAGAGACTGACACTCCTACTACCACTATTACCCCAGGACGGAGTTTGCGGCCAATGACTGTACTATGTAGCTAGGTATACAGACAGACAGACAGACATCAACTCTCAAGATGCTTGACCTCCATGTGTCAGAACTGACAGAACTGAGCTGCCAAGATTACTATCTGCACATCTATTGTAAATCAGTTTTACTGTAATAACTGCCTCGCACGAGGCCTGCCAAGATTAGATATCAGCTATCGCTTATTTAAATCATTTCCTAATGGTTCTAACTACATTCCAAACTCAGCCAGTTCCTTCACAATTCGCTTAAAGTGAAAATTTTCAGGGGGTCCCAGTCCACACAACAGTGAAACAAATTAATCATAAACTAAGGAGGGCTATACATATATCCAGAGGTATATAATAATAAATACATATATCCAGAGGTATATAATAATAAATACATATATCCAGAGGTATAATAATAAATACATGGAAAATTCTGTCACGTGCTAATACCCACACAAGAGTTAGAAATTATAACAGGACTGCAACTTTTATTTTAAATATTATAAAATACAGATTATTATACACGGTGACAGAAATAACGATTGGTGAGTTATAATATATTACCTAATTAGATTTATGGTAAGATTAAAAAAACAAAAACAAATATTAGATTTAAGTAACTATTGCATCTGTCAGCTTTATTTTGTCTTAGCATAAACATATACTATTAGAGTTTATAATTATTATCTTATCACCATTATCAAAGCACCAACATTGGGAGGGACACATTTTTGCAAATAATTAACAGACAAAATAAAGAGAGATACAATATGTGCCTACAATTGAATATTGTCAATATATGTCTGTTCATTATTTGCAACAATGTATCCCAATGTTTGAATGTAAAGAGCTGTGGTAAATTGTAAAGCTTTGAAAATTATGATAAAATAATAATAATAATATTAATAATAATAATAACTATAATGGTTAGGAATGATATGTTGGCGCCCTCTTATGGCAGACATTAATCAAGCAATCAAATGTGCAATGGTAGCTACAATATAGCTGTCTTAGTTTGCCTGTCTCACTGTGATCAGAAACAGAAGGAACTCCCAAAAGCTCTTCACTACAAATGTCTGGTGGTCCAATAAAAAAAGGTTTTACAGAAAACTACAATCTTTCAGTTTTTTGTAATCACTAATCACATCAAAGTAGTTTATGCGTGAAATCAGGAAACAGAACATTTTAAAAATAAACAAACGTGTAATCTTGGTGGTTCTGGTAGCTCTGAGAAGCCTACATCATGCACTCAGGAAGAGCTGGGGTCGGCGGCTCCTGAGATAGCTTCTGTTTAAACCATAATTGGCCATGCACAATGTGTGTTCTACGGTAACATTCTACAATGGAATCTTCAGTTACTGTAAGGGGTAAACAAAACAGACAAAGGGAGAATATTGCATTGAAAAAGAAAAAAGTAATGGAACAACAGGGCAAGACTTAGGTTGATGAGACAAAATACTACTTAGAGAAAGGGTAGAAGATATTAGGAATAGCCATCCTGTGCACGCAGTGATTGATGTCTAACACGTTAAATGGGTCCATTCTTGGGATGTGTCTATCATAATTAAACAATAAGCAAAATCATTGTCAACAAATGGCTTTAATTGGCCTTGTATCTGCTATCACAAGGTCTCTCTGTAAAGACCAGCCTCTTCACCACCTATGAGCTCATTAGATTTCATAATATTAAAATATCAACAACAAAAAATTGTAAATATATATATTATATATTTTTCAAAATATGAAATCAGTTGAAAAAGCTTATCCAGGAATATTAAATTGAGGACATTCGAGCCTCCATCCATTCGCTACAGTGCCACAGTGTAAAATACTTCAATGTAAGTAAGATTCTAGGACTGTAAGGATCAAGGTGTCAATCAATCGCATAATCGAAAAAGCTAATTCTATACTATCTCTGTTTTCACTCAATCTCCAGCTGAATATCTCCTTCCCGGAGTCAGATTTGGAGATCACGTTTGAGTACCCATCTGAGGATTCACTCATGGCTGAGTTTGGGCCCCCGGATGAATCTGAAGCTGTTGAGCCCCAGCCACAAGCTGAAGATGATGAAGAAGAGGAGAGTGTTTTACTAGGGGGTATCATGAGACGGAAAGCCCTCATTGTGGGTAAGTATAAATAATAGCAATATACCCACAGTATGTCTTTCTAAACTTCTCTGTTTCTCTCCTTCTTTGTCCCCACCCTTTCACATCTACATGACTTGTGAATTTCCTGCCCTCACTGTCACATACCCCATAAGAGACAATCGTCACTGTGAAACATGGATGGGGAGCAAAACTAACATTGGCCCAAAATGCCAACACATCCTCGTAAGAACATGGTTGACTCAGTCTTTTCTGCTTCCAAAGTCAATGAAACAGGGAAGTTGAGTTGAGTAGTAACTGCTATGTCCTACTAACTACTCAATCTTGTACTTTTGTCATGTTACAACTGAACGTGTCCTCCACCAGCCACTATGACTACTCCCTGTCATCATCTCCACTCTTCTCACACTTCCCTTTTTCCTTCGACTAATCATTCTGTTTTTTTCCCCTTACTTTACTCACTCTTAATTTTTCTCCCGCCATCACTCATTACCTTCTCTTAATTTATCATTGTAGATGAGTCCTGCAAGCGCTGAAGAAACACCAAAAAGTGTTATGGGTACAGAACACAAGGCACCTGTGCATAAAGCTACCGTCATCAGTCAAGATAGTTATGGTTGAATCCATAACTAGTTAAAGCAACATATAACTGTTGCAAAATAGGCAGGTTTACCAATGGACGTATCAATGGCTGCTTGCACAAATGGTTCTTTTCGGAGAAACAGTATCTGGTGGAGATGGTAACATTGTACTCTTGGACCAGAAATGGCTTCTTGTAGAACTGGGTAACTTTTCTAACGGGACTTTATCCTGGCACTATGCCCACTAGAGGAACCAGAAATGGGAGTCACTAGACCCTGCTAGGTTTGCCAGTGAAACCAATATTGATAAAATAAACATGGATTTGGCTTAATATTTGAACTAGCACAACCCATCGATTCACCAGTGGAATTAGTAACAGTGACCTGCTCTTCTAACTAATACAAAAAGCAACTAGTTACTTGGAAAACTAGTCATGGAAATACTGGTGGAGTGTAGCGAGAGAGGAGATTCTTTTTACAAACTGATTTACTTTTAGTGAACTTACAGACACTGCTAGTTAATGACAACTCCCTAGTAATCATTCTTGCCACTATTTAGCTTCGTTAGTTATTAATAAGACTAGATGCTGTTGCCAACCATGGAAATAGTATCAGACACAAGATCATTTTACTTGCCGTCATTACTGTAACTAGTTAGAAATAGTTTTAGATGGAGCCAGTTGCTGTTGCTAACCACTAACTTTATGGGAGCTCACATTTCACATACCCTTGTTCTTAAATCCACGATACTGATTCGTCAAAAACCCACTCTGATTCATTACAATGAGTCACTGATCACAGGAAGCAGACCGCTCAAAGTTACCAGTGTGGACAAACTGGTTTTAACTAGTTAAGAGTACTAGTGAGTATTATCGAGTGTTTTTGTTTTTTTGGTTTTTTTTTTACTTTTAAAAAAAATTCTTATTTTTACTTTTTAATATATTTTGTATTTTTTATAAAATAAGTTTTGTTTGTAACAAACAAAAGAAACAAAGAGAAAAACAAACAAAAAAAAAAAGCGTGCTTTACATTTCGGAAAGCTAATCCCTCGATTGTGATTGGCGGATTTAGAAAAGAATGGGAGTACATACTGCCATATTTTTTTTAATATATATGTATTCCTAACAATTCCATTATCAGTATCATTTGGGTATTTGGAGCCCTTGACGAGGCAGTTTCTGTGTGGGGTCACTGGACATCATAATACCCCCTGCAGAGCAACAGATCTATCGATGCACTGCATTCTGCACTTATTTTGTAATATTTTAATATATATGTGTGTGGTTTTTATTGTATCTTTTGAGATGGATGTATGGTGGTAAATCACGCTATTAAAAGTGGACTTTAACACCTCTTTACTTATAAGTGCTGTAAAATATGACAGCACTGAGTATGACCAGTTGAGATTTCTACATGTCCATTCAAAAAAAATATTTTAGATTTTAGTCACCAGCTTGTATATATCTAAAACCGCTCACCACCATTAAGTGCTGCGTGTTTCTGGTCAGTTAATAGCTCCTCTGAATAATCGTAAATCACAGCATGTTTCTTGTCGATGTATGTATAGATTCCAGTTATCATTATAGCAAACCGCATGCTTGCTAAAAATGCTAAGCATTGTTGTCTGTACGTGTACGTATGGTCATACTCTGTACTGTTGTATGCTGCAGCATGTAATGTTTGTATGAGTTTGAATTTCTGTGTGTGCCCATTACTGTTTCAATGTTACTTTACGCATAATTTGGCCAGGGGATAAGTGACAGCCGGCATTCCTAATGTCGTAAAATAAAAATGTTGTTGCTTTTCACGGGCAAGTAAAAACTATTAACTGTGGGTGATGGAATTTGCATTTCATAATAAGTGTTAGCAGATGGATCAGGAAAGAGTGATTTTGAAGGCTGACCAGTACTCTCAATTCACAGGTCGTACTTGTAGTGGTTATGGTGCCCTAAGTCTCTGAGCGCCTCGGTTCTTGGTCTATCCATTGGTAGTGTGAATTCCATACATATTGTAACACCATTTATAAGCTAGGCCAGTCAGCTGACCCATTCAGCCAATGATTGGATGAAATTGGCATTGCAATTAGTCCAACAGTTGAACTTCCTCATTACCCATGCTAGAGCGCATCGGCCGGTCTGCCTTAGGCACCCCCAGATTTCGTTATACCGCTCAAATTGTTGTGCCAAAAACCAAAGGACAGCAACCCCAGGCTAATGGCACTATACCCACTACACAGACATGTACTATGTGTCTAGACTACTCTCTTAAGATATTTGTATATAGGATGCTTCCATCCTGCCTGTTCTAATGCTCGTTATGCAAATGTAAATGATTCTGTATGAACAGTTTAACATGTTCTGTAACTTATTCTAACTCAAAATAAGCAGGCAATTAAGAAGGAGACGTGAGACGCACGATGAGTAATTTGTTCTAAGCACAACAACTCAATGAAAAAAGTTCTTAAAATCAGGTGAACAATTTCAATGATCTATTGGGCAATGTATGCGAGTTACTAACTTGATTATGAAATGCAGGTGATAGACAGTCATCCGCCTTACTCTTTCATTACCTTTGATGGGTACCAGGGATCGGAGGAATGGAGACTGTGCCTACGGACTTGACAGCCAAAAAAGCATTTAATTGTTACTTTGCCAATAAACCAGTATTCATAGCTTTCGTGTGGTTTATTTTCCATGATATATTCCATGTTTGTGTTTACATGCACTTGTATATACAGTTTGTAGCTATGTATCATACGTAGTGTGGTTTTGGTGACAAAGTGATTCCCCGATGTCATCTTCCTATCTGGTGGCCCTGGGCAAAAGAAAATAGGTGGTCCTCAAACCGAGTGTGGCATATTGAAAGGGGTGTTTGTAGATTAAATGGGGCTACTGACCTAAAACTGATTAATTTAATGGCCCGATAGCCCATGATTTGTCTGTCAGACTATGGTGTCTCAATGACATATAGGATCCCTCCCTGGTATATGTATATAGGAGAAAGACAGTCGTATTCATACACAAGATGAGACAAAACATTGGCAGTGGGGTGTAGCCCCACCTTTTCACACTTTCTGACCATTTGGGGCACCTCTGCGCACTATAATAACCAGGACTGTCACTTTCCGCCCCAATAGTAGAAGAAATGTCGAGATCATGAAATGAAGGGACCTTGTGTGTTTCCTGGAACTGCAATATACTTTTCTGCAATATACAGAAAGTGAGCCCTATCTCTTGACTTTTCAATTTGCACATTTTGCGCGCAGCTAATGATTTATTCGTGTTACAATGTTAAGCAATAATTTGGGTATTTTTTAAAATAAAGAATTACACAATCTATTTGCATTTGGTTATCTATAGGTTATCATTTAATGGGATAAAAATCACATATTTATTCATTTCTGCTAAAGCTCTATCGCGGACTCGTGGTTATCCAAGCTCTTTACCACTTTTGAGTCCCTCCCTGCAGAGAGAACCCATCTGTTTATATGAACGTTTTTAATTTTTATTTTTTTGCAGGTAGCTTTCCATTGTGTTAGGAAACACTATTACAATCTTACCTTAGCGTTTCCCTAAATAAAAGCCTGGGTGTATTCCAACCATGTTATTACCTATATAAATATGTAGTCAGAATGTGGATATTCTAAATGAGCTAATCCTAAAACACTTAAAATGATTAAAATATTTATTTAAACCTAAAAATGCTCCCTAGACCTATAACTATTTCTAACTCAGAAGTTGTGTCTTACCAGTACCAGTGGGAATGGGTGTATCACAGAGCTTCACAGCAATACAACTTGCAGTACTGTGCAGTGTGTACGGTTTTATCACAGAGCTCCACAGCAATAAAACTCACGGTTCTGTGCAGTGTGTATAGTTTTATCACAGAGCTCCACAGCAACAAACTCACAGTACTTTGCAGTGTGTATAGTTTTATCACAGAGCTCCACAGCAATAAAACTCACGGTTCTGTGCAGTGTGTATAGTTTTATCACAGAGCTCCACAGCAATAAACTCACAGTACTTTGCAGTGTGTATAGTTTTATCACAGAGCTCCACAGCAATAAAACTCACGGTTCTGTGAAGACTGTATGGGTCAGTAATGTGTAGTGTGTATGAGTATATCACACAAGCTCCACATCAATAAAACTTACCGAACTGTGCAATGTTATAGAGCCACACAGCCATAACACTCATGGCAATGTGCAGTGCTCCACAAAATAAACTCATTGAAACATGTTAAGAATGATTTTATGACACAAAAAAATCAAACACCTTAAAAAAACAAAACAAAAAAACTATTTTTCTTAATCACTCACCAGTTATAGAAATATCAATAAATCATTATGTTATGAAACTATGTAAAAATCCCAGAAGAGCCCTACCCCAGATCACACCCCCTAAAACAAACTGTGTCTGTGTAAAATGCTGGCAGGCACACAATGCTATAGGGAGATCGATAGGGTGATCGGGCAGAGAGAGTGGCCAAGTAAAGTCACTACATGAGGAGAAGGAAGGAAAAGTGCCAGTTATGCTCTTAAACCATTATCGGTATTGTATTATAATAATAAATCACTTCAAATACAACAGCCGACTCATACTTGAGGATACAGGTCTGGTACGGCTCACTCCGAGAACCCACACATCTCTGAACTCCAGTGTCCAGTCTGAGCATTATGGGACATGCAGTTCAGGAACACCTAAAAAAAGCCAATGGTAGTCAACGCTGAACTAAACCGCTCTGGCAAAATCGCAATAAGTGCAGCACAAGCTCATCGTCAGAAGCGTGGCGCTCTGCAATCTAAACTTGGCCATTCTATCCATAGGAGAGCACCTCTGTGCACATGGGTGGCGCTGAGTGGGACTGGTGGGCTGCCCCTCTCTGCACCAACAGTGACATGCATAGCCGCAATGGCAGAATTCCCTTCCAGTTCTGTCTGACACTCTCAGCCAATGAGCGTGCCCTGCACAGCAGAGCTAATGGAAGCTCTCCGTCTGAAACAATGGAGACGGGATCCCGCAAGCCCAGGAACAAAGCCAAACCATTCTGATATGTTGTTATGGTGCCTGGAGTGTTCCTTTAATTCGCTAAAATTAATGATGTTTTACTGTCACTTATTAAAACGTGTGGAGTTTAAATTTTTACACCAGAATACATTTGTCAGAGCAATTTACTAAACTCTGAATTAATTGTAACAAATTAAAATAGCAACATTTAGTTATTCGGAAGACAATTCTGTAAATCGGCAATTATTCCAGCGTGACTATTTTATCCGCCATTTTGTGGGTCACATATAGAGTCCCAGAGATCCACCATGTTTTCCTGCACTCGAATCGTCTTATGCATATTGAGGAGGAGTGCAAGAAAAGCCCTGCCCTGCAGTATGTTCGGTCCAAATGCAGCAAGGACAGCGACTCATCACTCAGAGTTATTTACTAAGTGACAATTCGGGGTGAATTTCAAATTTAAGGCCAGAAGGCATAACATATATTTTCCAGTTCGGCTATTTTGACCTTAAATAGGAAATTTGCTGCACATTCTCCTTGAATTCTCATTCAGTGAAGACCCCTGATCCAGGACCCCTGCAGAGTATGAATGCCACATACAGAAAGGCAGGACCTTTCATGTCAAGAGATGCTGCCCAGGGGCTAAATGTGGATCTTGCTAAGCCAGACACATCCCATTGGGTCTGACATGTTATCACACTCAGTGAGAAAACCAATATTTCCAACTCCCATCACTCCTAGTCCTTCCCACAGACACAGCTCTGGCAGGTCACAGCAGCTGCAGGGCAGCCTGGCTGGTCCTTGGGACTGCGTGACGTCAGTGGAACGCGCCGTGCGTTCCACAGTGCGGAAGTGCAGCGGGGAAGTTAGCGTGATGTCATCAGTAGGCGACGGCATTGACCAGACCTCACGTTGGAGACCCGCAGGAGACCCAGGGATAAACGGGATCCGGTAAATCACACCGAATGGGCATTCCATAGAGCTGGGGGTACACAGGGGTCTGGGCAGGAAGACTTAGCTATCTGTGTCTATACAGGTTCCCACCTCTAAGGGGCTCTAACATGGACTGCTATTATTATTGTTATATTGTTTATTATTATAATAATATTATTATATTGTTTATTATTATAATATTATTATTATATTGTAAACAGGGTATTTGTTCAAACTGCTTCCACCATGCACTGACATGTGTTACTCCTCTCTGTTTGGCCTCTGTAGCCACGCAGGTTTATTTATTAAAATGAGAATTGTCAGTAATTCAGAGTGAATTTCAAATTTAAAGCACATCTGTTCATTTTGGGCGTCTTCAATTTCGTAAAGACTCTCAAAACGGACAAATCCAGTGAGTGTCCAGTGGCCGCGGGCGGGTGGGTGCAGTGGGAGAGGTTTTATGTAACTCCTCACCGCCGCCACCATCTCCATAGCGAAGGTCCTCTTCGGCTCCACGACCTACGTTAGCGCGTGCACGAGAGTACAACACTAAGGTCTGTGGAGGATCCTGCAAGACCCAAGCATTCTCCATCGACAGAGACTGACGGCTGCTGGGATTGGACAATAACTGACAAAGGAATTCCTTCTTTTATCAACCTCAGGCTTTACCATAAGACAATGATATCTTTGGATTGTGCTGGCATTTCAGTGTAATTCCATCGCCTTCTAAATCAGTATTTCACAAAGATTCTGTCTTTATGAAATGCTGAGAAGTGACAGGTCCTCTTTAAGTTCAAAATAGCTGAAATGGACATAAATTCTAAATAGGTTACACTTCCTATTCAGCTGCTGAGGCAAACATTTGCAATTCGCCTTGGTTCCTCACTGTAGTGAATGATCCTGTTGGTGCCAGGGTCAGTGTTATACTAAATGTTTTTGGAACATTTGGTTTGAAATGAAAGAAATTGGTCAAACTAATATCTGTTACTTTGATTTTAAAAAACTGAATTCTGTTCTCATGTGATTATTTTTATTTTTTTTTATAAATGTTTTTGAACATTTCTTGGTCACATCTGTGTGGATGGTACTACTGAATCTTCCAGCTCACAGAACAAAAATATACTGCAATTCTGAATACTTCCGTGGATACTATCTACATATTTATATAAGTTTTTAAAATAAACACAGATTTTTTGTCACAAGCTGCTGCTAAAAGTATCCACTACAGCTTCAATAAATGCAAACAATTTATCCTAAAAATATCCAAATGATTATGTTATTTCATTGAGAAATTGAATGCAAAAAATTCACCCACAACTGAAATATTTAAATTTTCAGAGTTTTAGTGCATTTTCTACATTTTCTTTTTTCTCACAAACTTTCCTATTGGGCTTAAACATACACTATAGTAACCAAAACAAATTTAGCTTAATAAAGCAGTTTTTGTGTAAAAATCATGACTGAAGTTTCACTGCTGAAATTACTGCCACTTCGGCGTTCAATCATGTTTTGCTTCTGTTTATGCAGCCCTAACTACACCTCCCCTGGCTGTGACTGACACAGCCTGCATGAAAACAAAATGGTTTAATTTTCAATCAGATTTATCTTCAGATGTTTTGATCTCCTGCTCTGTAAATTGAATTTTAATTACATACAGGAGGCTCCTGCAGGGTCTAGCAAGCTATTAACAGTGCAGGAGATAAGAAATTATAAATGAAACAGGATTTGCGATAAGTGAAGTGTAAATACTAGATGACTCTTTAAAGGAAGTGTCTAGGAAGTCACATGCATGGGAAGGTGTGCCTAGGGCTGCATAAACAAAGTAATTTAACTCCTAAATGGTACACAATTGAGCAGTGAGACTGCAGGGGCATGTTCTATACACCAAAACTGCTTCATTAAGCTAAAGTTGTTTTGGTGACTATAGTGTCCCTTTAATCTCAATGAGTCTAAATCTGCTGGGAATTTTGGATATGGATTGCAACATATGGTTTCAGTGCAATTCTGTGTTATGCTTTTCACAATCACTTTGAGTGCGGACATTTTTTGTGTTAAGATTCAATTTTGTCTCTTTCACAGGAACCCCACCCCAGTCCTCCATTTTATTCCTTATTTCCTTGCACTAAGAGAACACAAATAAGACATTGCACCAGGAACAACATTAAAAATGGAAGCAGTGGAGTCCTGGGTGAAGGACCAGCTCCACGAGGTGCTGGGTATGAGTGACCGGCACGTAGCACAGTTTTTGGTGGGGACCGCACTACGCAGTTCAAGTTCTTCTGATTTCCTGAGACGTCTTGGTGATACTGGAGCTATCGATGTGACAGAGAAAGTAAAAAAGTTTATAGAGGAACTCTGGGTAAAGGTGAGCAATAAATGTGTATATTTAGATCAGATCATTTTATGAAATTCTTTCTCTAAAGAGGCGTTTTTTTGCAAATTTAGTAGTAATCTTTAATCTGTGCCTTCTGGGAGAAGTGTAAGATTGTAATGAAACACTGCACGTATTTAGATTTATTTAAAATTGCTGCCAGAGATGTAAGTCCACCTCTGGAAACATTACTAGCCTAATGTCAATTCTATGCATACTGCAAGCACAGAGGGTTAATTCATTGGCTGGGTGTGCTTAGCTGATGCTGTTAGTTACTGAATGGAGCATAGGCGGATCGACATTCGGGTTTTGCTGCTCTGCAGAAACCAGATTTAATTCAGCCGCAATTAGACAAAGCTCAATACCGGGGGGACCTATTTAAAAGCGAACCAGTGCAAAAGGGTTTGTCCCATTACCGGAGAACGGCACCAGGAAATTCCTAGCTTTTGTCTATATTTTCCTCCGTTACCATGTATCTTTTCTGCAGATTCCACGCAAGGCTCCAGTTGAGCGACCAGCTCGGGCTGCGGAGAGAGAAGCCCTGGCAATGCAGGAGAAGAACAGATCGTATGCTCTGATTGAGGATAGTGAGGAAGAGGAGGCAAAGGACGAGAAAAAAGACGATAAGAGAAAGAAAAAGAAGCATTTCAGGAAGAGAAAGAAAGAGGAGTCATCCGACAGTGAGAGCGATAAAATACAGTGAGTATATCCAGCTGACTACATCAACACATGACATAAAGTGAGACATGCCATCTAACACTCTAAAAAGACCGAGCACATCCTTATATATTTCTGCAAACATCCATACCTTCTCACAGGGTGATGGAGGACTTCTCGCCTCCTCCTCCTACACGAAAGAGGCACATTGAAGGTCTTACTCTCTGTTCTGTTATTTTAATATGATCCTTTGCATTCCTAGGATCGAGAAGGTGCCTTCTCCTTCCAACACCTCTGAAGACGATGAAGAAAGGGAAGAGTTGGCACGGTTAAAGGATCTAGAAGAGAGGGATGCTTTTGCAGAACGTGTGAAAAAGAGAGATAAGGAAAAAACCAGGAACATAGTGGAGAGGTCTGATAAAAAGGTTTGTAGACCAGCTGGAATAGGGTATAATACTGGTCATCTCAACTTGGGGAGGGTTTGATTGTGTCTTCCTTAAGAATGGCATATTCCACATAAAATGCTTTAAGCTGCTCTAGAACAGACATGTACTGTATAGAATGCTTTAATACTCTGGGACTATCATGTGAAATATCTTAATGTGTGCTAGGAACGCTATGGTTTGTTTAGAATGCTTTCAGACACTCTAGAACTGATTTGTTCCATATAGAGGGACTCTAGTGCTGGCATATAGAATGCCTGGGGGTCCTGAAGTGATGGTATGTTCCATATAGAATGCCTGGAGGTGCTGTAGTGATGGTATGTTCCATATAAAATGCCTGGAGGTGCTGTAGTGATGGCATGTTCCATATAGAATGCCTGGAGGTGCTGTAGTGATGGCATGTTCCATATAGAATGCCTGGAGGTGCTCTCTAGTGCTGGCATGTTCCATATAGAATGCCTGGAGGTGTTGTAGTGATGGCATGTTCCATATAGAATGCCTGGAGGTGCTGTAGTGATGGCATGTTCCATATAGAATTCCTGGAGGTGCTCTAGTGCTGGCATGTTCCATATAGAATGCCTGGAGGTGCTGTAGTGATGACATGTTCCGTAAAGAATGCTGGGAGGTGCTGTAGTGATGGCATGTTCCATATAGAATTCCTGGAGGTGCTCTAGTGCTGGCATGTTCCATATAGAATGTCTGGAGGTGCTGTAGTGATGACATGTTCCGTATAGAATGCTGGGAGGTGCTGTAGTGATGGCATGTACCATATAGAATGCCTGGAGGTGCTCTAGTGCTGGCATGTTCCATATGGAATGCTTGGAGGTGCTGTAGTGATGGCATGTTCTATATAGAATGCCTGGAGGTGCTGTAGTGATGGTATGTTCCATATAGAATGCCTGTGGGTGTTGTTGTGATGGCATGTTCCATATATAATGCCTGGAGGTGCTGTAGTGATGGTATGTTCCATATAGAATTCCTGGAGGTGTTGTAGTGATGGCATGTTCCATATAGAATGCCTGGAGGTGCTGTAGTGATGGCATGTTCTATGTAGAATGCCTGGAGGTGCTGTAGTGATGACATGTTCCGTATAGAATGCTGGGAGGTGCTGTAGTGATGGCATGTTCCATATAGAATGCCTGGAGGTGCTGTAGTGATGGCATGTTCCATATAGAATGCTTGGAGGTGCTGTAGTGATGGCATGTTCTATATAGAATGCCTGGAGGTGCTGTAGTGATGGTATGTTCCATATAGAATGCCTGTGGGTGTTGTAGTGATGGCATGTTCCATATAGAATGCCTGGAGGTGCTGTAGTGATGGTATGTTCCATATAGAATTCCTGGAGGTGTTGTAGTGATGGCATGTTCCATATAGAATGCCTGGAGGTGTTGTAGTGATGGCATGTTCCATATAGAATGCTGGGAGGTGCTGTAGTGATGGCATGTACCATATAGAATGCCTGGAGGTGCTCTAGTGCTGGCATGTTCCATATGGAATGCTTGGAGGTGCTGTAGTGATGGCATGTTCTATATAGAATGCCTGGAGGTGCTGTAGTGATGGTATGTTCCATATAGAATGCCTGTGGGTGTTGTTGTGATGGCATGTTCCATATATAATGCCTGGAGGTGCTGTAGTGATGGTATGTTCCATATAGAATTCCTGGAGGTGTTGTAGTGATGGCATGTTCCATATAGAATGCCTGGAGGTGCTGTAGTGATGGCATGTTCTATGTAGAATGCCTGGAGGTGCTGTAGTGATGACATGTTCCGTATAGAATGCTGGGAGGTGCTGTAGTGATGGCATGTTCCATATAGAATGCCTGGAGGTGCTGTAGTGATGGCATGTTCCATATAGAATGCTTGGAGGTGCTGTAGTGATGGCATGTTCTATATAGAATGCCTGGAGGTGCTGTAGTGATGGTATGTTCCATATAGAATGCCTGTGGGTGTTGTAGTGATGGCATGTTCCATATAGAATGCCTGGAGGTGCTGTAGTGATGGTATGTTCCATATAGAATTCCTGGAGGTGTTGTAGTGATGGCATGTTCCATATAGAATGCCTGGAGGTGTTGTAGTGATGGCATGTTCCATATGGAATGCTGGGAGGTGCTGTAGTGATGGCATGTACCATATAGAATGCCTGGAGGTGCTCTAGTGCTGGCATGTTCCATATGGAATGCTTGGAGGTGCTGTAGTGATGGCATGTTCTATATAGAATGCCTGGAGGTGCTGTAGTGATGGTATGTTCCATATAGAATGCCTGTGGGTGTTGTTGTGATGGCATGTTCCATATATAATGCCTGGAGGTGCTGTAGTGATGGTATGTTCCATATAGAATTCCTGGAGGTGTTGTAGTGATGGCATGTTCCATATAGAATGCCTGGAGGTGCTGTAGTGATGGCATGTTCTATGTAGAATGCCTGGAGGTGCTGTAGTGATGACATGTTCCGTATAGAATGCTGGGAGGTGCTGTAGTGATGGCATGTTCCATATAGAATGCCTGGAGGTGCTGTAGTGATGGCATGTTCCATATAGAATGCTTGGAGGTGCTGTAGTGATGGCATGTTCTATATAGAATGCCTGGAGGTGCTGTAGTGATGGTATGTTCCATATAGAATGCCTGTGGGTGTTGTAGTGATGGCATGTTCCATATAGAATGCCTGGAGGTGCTGTAGTGATGGTATGTTCCATATAGAATTCCTGGAGGTGTTGTAGTGATGGCATGTTCCATATAGAATGCCTGGAGGTGCTGTAGTGATGGCATGTTCCATATAGAATACCTGGAGGTGCTGTAGTGATGGCATGTTCCATATAGAATGCCTGGAGGTGCTGTAGTGATGTCATGTTCCATATAGAATGCTGGGAGGTGCTGTAGTGATGGTTTGTTCCATATTGAATACCTGGAGGTGCTGTAGTGATGGCATGTTCCATATAGAATGCCTGTGGGTGCTGTAGTGATGGCATGTTCCATATAGAATGCCTGGAGGTGCTGTAGTGATGACATGTTCCGTATAGAATGCTGGTAGGTGCTGTAGTGATGGCATGTTCCATATAGAATGCCTGGAGGTGCTGAAGTGCTGGCATGTTCCATATAGAATGCCTGGAGGTGCTGTAGTGATGGTATGTTCCATATAGAATGCCTGGAGGCGCTGTAGTGATGGCATGTTCCATATAGAATGCCTGGAGGTGCTGTAGTGATGGCATGTTCCATATAGAATGCCTGGAGGTGCTGTAGTGATGGCGTGTTCCATATAGAATGCCTGGAGGCGCTGTAGTGATGGCATGTTCCATATAGAATGCCTGGAGGCGCTGTAGTGATGGCGTGTTCCATATAGAATGCCTGGAGGCGCTGTAGTGACGGCGTGTTCCATATAGAATGCCTGGAGGCGCTGTAGTGATGGTATGTTCCATATAGAATGCCTGGAGGTGTTGTAGTGCTGGCATGTTCCATATAGAATGCCTGGAGGTGCTGTAGTGATGGCATGTTCCATATAGAATGCTTAAAGATGCTCTAGAACTGACGCGTACCGTATAGAATGCACAGAAACGCTGCCATTCATTCATTTGACACATACAGAGCATTAATGCCACACAGAACTAGCATGAAAGACATACAGAGATTTGTTTTGCCTGCACTCCCATTTTGGGCAGAATATTAATGTTTCCAGTTACTAAAACATAGCATAGACTTCATGCTGCTTAGATCCAGTGTATGTGAAGATCTTGCATCTCTGGTGAAAGCTTAATTTTAGTCTAAATCAGGAAAATAGCAAGTGGCTTACATGGCATTTTCTTTGTTCCCTTAAGGACACATGACATGTGTGACACGTCATGATTCCCTTTTATTCCAGAAGTTTGGTCCTTAAGGGGTTAATGCATTGTGTTTTCTGTACATACTTACAAGCTGTGTGAATACATTTCAGGCATATGAAGAGGCACAGAAAAGGCTCAAACTGGCGGAAGAAGATCGTAAAAAGATGGTAAGTTTAAATCTTCATTTTACAGTCTTCCCTTTTTCTTTTTATCATATAGTCCTGGGTGGGGGGACTTTTTTTGCTTATAAAATTGTCTTCAATAATTGGGAAATGGCAATCCTAGGAGTTTAAAGCCCAGTAAAGTTAATGGAATTGAATATGACAACAACAGCAGTGGAGAGGGATCTTTGGTTTATTATTTTAGATAAAATGAAAGGAAAAAAACACATTTTAGATATTGGAAAATATCAGTGGGATAAACACATGGCTATCCAAGGAACAATTTGGATGAAAACAATAATTGACAATTTTAACCCCTTAAGGACACATGACATGTGTGACATGTCATGATTCCATTTTATTCCAGAAGTTTGGTCCTTAAGGGGTTAAGGAGAAAGAAAAACAATTCAAGAACGTAGTCTTGTTAATCACATCCTTTCTCAGTTTCTCTAATTATGTACAATGTTTGTAATAAAGCTTTACTGAGGTCCATTAATAGCATACATACATACAGTTTCATTGGGCCTTGGTTGATACTTGGTTTGGTTCTGCAGGTACCAGAGTTGAGGAAGAAGTCCAGGAGAGATTACCTGGGGAAAAGAGAAAAGGAAAAGCTGGAAGATCTCGAGGCTGAGATTGCGGATGACGAGTATCTCTTTGCAGAGCCGGAGCTGACTGCAGTTGAGCAAAAGGAGCTGGAATATAAGCGCAGGGTGCGCGATCTGGCGAAAGAGTACAAGAAAGCAGGCGAAAAGGAACGTATGGAAAAACATGACCGGTACTTTATACCTGAGGAAATTCGGAGCAAGGTACGAGAAACTCCTCAAAAACCATTCATTTTTCACTGGCATGATAACCAAAAAAATAACAAAATAAGAGCCATTTAAAGCTTTTTATATATAAATATATTTAGCACATTTGGGGTAATTTTTATATAAAAATATATTTTTCTGTTTAGAACATTTTTATGTGAGATGGATCCTTCCAGCTTACGTTGTTACAGTTAGATCCTCCTGAAATTATTCCATATGGGGATGTTCTTGGCGCTGCATTTATATAAAAAATCTTTAAATATGTAAGTGAAGTGATATTGTATGAATTGTCACATAAGGGAATTTCTATCAGTAAGATCTTTTATTCTGACAACGTAGAAAATACCCGACCGATACGAGGAGCCAGTGACTGAGGAGAAATTTGCTCCCCGGGAGGAACAGAGGCGCTGGGAAGAGGAACATATTGGCGCCGCATCCCTGAGATTTGGGGCCAAAGATGCGCAAAGCCGCGGGCAGAAGGAATACGACTTTGTGATGGAGGAGGATGAATTCATTCAGTTTGTCAGCTCTACACAAATGAAGGGCACTGTGGAGAAGGTGAGGAAATTATGAAATACAAAGTACTACTGGGCACTATGTTGGGTAATATTGTTACGGGAAACATTGTATTTGGGAAGCTCTGTCAGTGGACATTTCTGGAGAGTTTTGAGTATCTATTGATCGTGAGGTTCATAAGATAATTAGTGAAACTGAAGACACCTTTTTGTTTTTTATCCCTCAACTGTTTTATGATTCTAGTTTGTAGAGGAAGCTATGCACTTGTATTAAGCACAGAATTTTGCACCTTAATTATTTAATTCTTTCCCTCTCACAGCAAGAAGAGGAGGATTCCGAAGCATTGTCGGAGGCAGAGAAGAAACATCTGTCCATTCAAGAGGTGCGTCGTAGCCTCCCAGTCTTCCCGTATCGCGCAGATCTCCTACAAGCCATTTCTGAACACCAAATTCTCATCATCGAGGGAGAGACTGGATCCGGCAAGACTACCCAGATCCCACAATACCTCCACGAAGAGGTGGGTGACTGTATAGAATTCTAAAAGAAACAAACAAAATCTCATCCACTACTCACTAAAGGGTTGTAATATTTTACAGCCACATATATCTAGGCAGTATTATGTAACGCGTGTCCTAATGGAAACCTGTGTGGACTACAAGTGTAGTCTATGCACTCCGCTTTCAAAGTTATAAAGTGCACCTACTGTGTGGAGTGGACAGAGCAACTGCACATGCACAGGTGTGAGATTGGAAGTGAGTGGGGCTTGTTCCTCTATTCAGTTTTCTAAAATTGTGTGCTTTATCGCCGTGCCTCATGAAGTGCAGGTGATATTCTAATTGCATTCATTTTCAGTTTGGAATGCAAGCATACCTTCTAAACATTGGTTTTGCTCCCACCATGCATTGTATGCTCAACAGAGCAGAAAAAAAACTACTTCATTTAAGAATACAAAGAATAAAAATATTAAAAAAAAAAAAAACAGAAATGTACTTTAATGTCTGTCTTTTTTACCAGACCTTTCTCGCAGCACCTCAGTTAGCTTGTAGCTTTCCGTCACTACAGTTACAGTAAAAGTACATTATTTTCTGCTGAAATGATATATTATGTATATTAAAAATAAACGTTGCGTCTGTAGAAGTAGCACATTTTTTATTGTATTTTTTTTCTCTCTCTTTATATGTTCGCTAGTTGAAATATTATTATTTTCCTGCAATGAATTTTGAAGTCCTCCCTCTCCTGCTCCATGCCACACATTATTAAATCTAAGGTTATCTCTTTCTGTCTCCCTCTGTTACACAGGGCTACACTAACAATGGAATGAAGATTGGGTGCACTCAGCCTCGTAGAGTAGCTGCAATGAGTGTGGCCTCTCGAGTCTCCCAGGAGATGGCAGTGAAACTGGGCAACGAGGTAAAGACGCACATTGACATGAACTACGGTTAGCCATGTATTTTTGGTTTTGTTTTTTGTTTTCTTCAAAATATGTAGTTTTGTGTTTCTGACGTAGAACAAAATTTATAAACACTGATCCCCAGAAGCCTGTTATATATCAGGCGTGTGCATCTCCCACCTCATTATCAGTAATGTGATCACTCATTATCTGAATGGGAATCACCCTTTTCTCAAAATAAAATGTAAAGTAATTTAATCACAATCTAAGCAGTGCTCACAGTGTGAAGGCTAGAAGTAAGGAGCACAGCTAAGGCACTCCGTGTCGGTACCAGAATCTGTAATGTGCGCACACCGCAAAACGAAACATCAGTTTGATGCACATGCACCTATGTTTTGATATAATAAAGTAGTAGTAATTGTGTTTACTGGGACATTTATTGTAAATAAATATATCTGCGATGAGTAAAACTTATTATTGATGCTTTATGCAAAGCTTTCTAAGCAGCATTTCACCGCTAACTTTCAATGATGTCACCACTACGAAGGTGCAATAGTGAACTCATGCAGGCCTCCGTCCATGCTGATACTATAGACGTTTGAAAAGTCAGATTCTTTATTTTTGTCTTAATTACCGTTTCCTGATAACAACACACAAACACGCACTGAATCTACTTCCATCTTTTCATCTCTTTAAAGAATCACTAAAGGCACCCAGAGATCTGGGTCCAGCGATCTGCAATGTAAAACATTTCTGTTTGGTAGATCCCGCAATCTTATACTTGCGGGGCTAAACACACCAGTAGTGGCTGTAGGCTCTTCCCTTGTGAGAACTGAGTCAGACTTTGATCGGAATCACATTCTGCTTTCATATGATCTGCGTGATTTTCCGCACATTCGCACTAGTCTCCCTATGCTTTCCTATGGGATTTTTAAAAGTGTCCATTTGTCTTGACTTTGACATTTTTATCAAATAAGCCAGCAAGGACACGCAATGTAACCCTAAAGCTGAAGTGCTATAGGTAACTGAAATATTCCTTTAAATTATATTGTTTTGAAAATATATTAAGACTCCCAATTAAAAGGCTAGAATCATACCACATTCCATAACTGTACAGCGCAGTGGAATATGTTGGTGCTATATAAATAATAATCATAAATCACCTGACTGGTTTATTGTTAATCACAGTGATGTCCCATCTTTGTCTTTTTATTCCTCAATTTCCTACTGCCTCCTCCTCCTTTATCTCTTGAGTCACGTCTCTGCACGCCTTTTCCAATCCCCAGCTCCACTTGCTAACTCCACCACTCTGTTAACTATATATATTTATGTAAAATAAAGGGAGGGAATAGGTGCTCACTATAGTATTAACACAGGATGGATATGGGCTGCAGTAACCGGTTCAAGGATTCCCAAGCCTTGTAGATAGTGAAGTATGGAAAAGAAAGGAGAAACCGCAGCAAAAAATATATGTACAGAAATTCCATTACTTTATTTTTGATTTAAATATCTACCAGTACTTACTTCACCATTGGAGTATCTCTTTATTGTACTCACTCCTATATAAGTCCTGCATATTGCACTTTATCTGAGGCACCCGGGACGCCCATATCATCATATATCCTTAGACGGGGATTGTTCCGTCCATGCGCAATACAGCTGAGCTTTCAGTTAGCTCAAGAAAATGTGAGAAAAAAACTACACAAGATTATTCACCACTTATTCACTGTACATACTGTACTGCACTATTATTACTTTTTGTTAATTTATCTTTGAGGTCAAATGTGTGTGCAACCCTAAAAGACCTGTGTACGTATACATTTCTGTACATATATATTTTTGGGTGCTGTTTCTCCTTCCTTTTACAAACTTTATATATTTATTTGCAATATAGCATGTCTCGTCTTACAGTTTATTATTCTCTCCCCCAGGTTGGATACAGTATTCGGTTTGAGGATTGCACGTCGGAGCGCACAGTACTGAAATACATGACAGACGGGATGTTGCTGAGAGAATTTCTCACTGAACCTGATCTGGCCGGCTATAGGTATCATGTCTGAAATTATATTAAAGGAACACTATAGCATTACGAAATCAAATGTATTCCTAGTGCCATAATGTTCTCCTAATTATTTCGATTCTTTTTCCCCTCCCGTGAGGGTTTTACTTGCCTCTACTCCCCCAATACGCCATTCTCCTTTCGGCTGCCCTGCCTGTGTTGGCTGAGATCATCAAGCCAATTCTTTCCATAGGGAGGCTATTGCGCATGCACAGCAAATTATTGCACTGGCCAATTGGCATCTACTCGTAGAGATGTAATGAGTCAAACACTGCCTTTTCACTGGAAAACCCTGCGTAGATAGTCTCATTGACCCAAAAAACCCTACTTTGAGCTACAGTTGCTCTGGTGCCAATAGTGTCCCTTAAAGCTGAGTAATTGTTTTGTAACTGTTGATAAAAAATGGGAGATCTTTTTTTATGCCTGAAGATCTCTTGGTATAGTGTTCTATAGCAGGAGCCTTATTATTTAAAATGGAAGTCTCTGTAGATATAATGCGTTTGCCTCAAATGAATCATCAGTTGGATTGAGGTTAATCCGTCATGTTATGTTGGCATATCCTTCCACTGTAATGTTCTCACCCATTGTTTCCTATATATCCCCAGCGTTATAATAATAGATGAAGCCCACGAAAGGACCTTGCACACAGACGTGCTCTTTGGTCTTATCAAGGACATTGCCCGGTTCCGTCCTGATCTGAAGGTTCTGGTCGCTAGTGCCACCCTGAACACTGAACGCTTCTCCGCCTTCTTTGACGAAGCCCCTATCTTCCGAATCCCTGGACGCAGATACCCCGTTGACATCTATTACACCAAGGTGGGCATTTTTGTGGAAAAGGTCCTATACATTGACCTGTGCATATTTGACTTTATCATTGAGCTGTGCATACTACAAAATAAAACTTTGGAAGATTACAACCGTCGGAAATCTAACAAGAGATTTAGAAAAGTGTTTGTAGCAGAAAGGAGGAGCATTCGCCATGGGAACCAACGATCACGCCGAAACATTCCATTTGTTTCCATGGTGATTACGGCACAGATTGCTCCACCTTTCTATTTGATGCACAGAATCTCTCACATAGAGATCTACCTACAAAAACACTCTGGACACAAGGCTTTTTAAAATTATCTTTCCCCCTTTAACGCTTTGTTTTGCAGGCTCCTGAGGCGGACTACCTAGAGGCCTGTGTTGTGTCTGTGTTACAGATTCACGTTACGCAGCCTACTGGAGACATCTTGGTTTTCCTCACTGGACAGGTGAGTGATCGCTAACAGAGTGTGATCCAAGCAGTCATGGGTAGACATAGATCAGTAGGAAAAGCCAGTAATATTGCAGATAAAGGCAACATTTAAATGAAATCGAGGCTCTTGGAATCTGTAGTGAAAGAAGATTGTTTTTTAAGGGACCAGGCGCACTCTATGGTGTACACAGATTGTGTTCCTTCATCATGTTCACAAATCAAAGCGAGTTTAAATTTAAAGCCAAAAGAACTGGACTGAAAAAAAATAATCTCTGTCAGCTCTGCGTTTGGCCATTTTAGGCTTCTCTGTCCATAAATTTTAAATTCACTTTAAATTCTGACGTTAGTAAATAACCCTGGTAGTCACTTGCCTTCAGTGCTGCCCTCCTCCCCCCAATGCTAACATTACGGAATCTTTGTAGGAAGTTCTGGAGCTCAGTGTGGGTGGGGGGAGGTGATTTCTACTGCTGTGTATCCCTCCGAGAACTGGAAGCTTCTTAAAGAAGTGTGGGGTATCACACTGGACAGGTTCAGGATTAATATGACATGATATATAGTAGGATGAAGGCTGTATTGGAAGCAATAGCTGGTCTTACTATGTATTAGATTGCTGCTATTAGTTTTTTTGTTTTGTTTTTCTGATAACCGCCTTCACTAATTAAAAAACACGGTTCAGCAATATCCTAAAGTAGTGATTCTAACACTGGCATCATAGATTTTTCTAAAGTGCATTTCCTATAACGCTCAAGCAGGTTATGTTGTGATTCCCAACATCTGGGGTGCCAAGGTTATTGATCCCTGCTGAGTACAGTGCTAAGCATGGCCAGTTTATAGCGAGTATGCCAGGCGATGTGTATATTGGCTGGTGATAGAGCTCTGTGAATATACAGTTCTCATGCTGTTTGTGTCTTCCAGGAAGAGATTGAAACATGCTGTGAAATGATACAGGAGCGGTGCCGCCGGCTCGGATCGAAGATTGCAGAGTTGTTGGTGTTACCAATTTATGCCAATTTACCATCTGACATGCAGGCCAAGATATTTGAACCTACACCTCCTGGAGCACGGAAGGTATGTGGGACCTGCTGCCAGGGGAGGGAGATTCCTCTTCCCCTACAGGAGCTGTGAGTCTGTCCCTCCACTGCTAGGTGACACAGTCCACATTTATTAAGGAAAACAGAGACTTAATAATTAGCTTAATCATAAACAAGCTTTAAAGGGGCACTCTACTCACCCAAACAACTTTTAGCTTAGTGAAGCAGTTTTGGTGTATAGGTCATGCCGGGACAGTCTCACTGCTCAATTCTCTGTCATTTAGGAGTTAAATCACTTTTGTTTCTGTAGCCTTAGCCACACCTCCCTGGCTGCGACTGACAACACAGCCTGCGTGAAAACAAAATGGTTTCTTTTCAATCAGAAGTAACTTACTTTACTGCTCTGTAAATTGAACTTTAATTACATACAGGTGGCTCCTGCAGGCTCTAGCAAGCCATTAACAACGCAGGAGATAAGAAATGCTTAATTAAAAATAATTTGTAATACAGGAAGTGTAAACATTAGATGACTCTTTACAGGAAGTGTTTAGGAAGTCTGTGTAAGTCACATGCAGGGAGGTGTGACTAGGGAGCATAAACAACGTGATTTAACTCCTAAATGGCAGAGAATTGAGCAGTGAGACTGTAGTGGCATGATCTACACACCAAAACTGCTTCATTAAGCTAAATATGTTTTGGTGCCTATAGTGTTACTTTAATATATGATTAAGGTTTGTTTGAATAGAAACATTGTATCATCTTGGCTGTTTTCCCATGAATAAATGTGGACTTCTACTAGCAATGCACTATGTTGCTTGTCTTTAACATTGTACTGTGGCTGGCAGAGTAAAATGTTTTTTTCGGGGCCTAGCTGTGTTGGCAATGTGTCCTATGTGTGCATGGAGCACCATGAGTCTGGTGACAAAGACATGGTCGCCTGAGTCTGTACCCGTCCTGCAAAGTTTTATAGACTGTAGAGGCAGTAATTAATAATCAGTAATTGTCATTATATATCCATTCTCTGTATCATAGCCTTTATTCTTGTTTTCTTAAGGTTGTTATAGCCACCAACATTGCGGAAACCTCACTGACCATCGATGGTATCATTTATGTGATTGACCCTGGATTTTGCAAACAGAAGAGTTACAATGCTCGTTCAGGAATGGAGTCTTTAATTGTTACTCCTTGTTCAAAGGTAAGACATGGTACCCTTCTCTGATACTTCTATTAATTACTGGCGTCCTTGTCTCAGACATAAATAAAAACTGTTCCTACTGCTCTAATTTAGACTCCCATGAGCAAGTGTTGCAGTTCCCTCAATTGCCCCTCCATATTTGTTATTGCTCTCCTTTGAATTCATAGAATCAGTAGTGGGTCATCTATTAACACTATTTGACATTTTTTTCCCTTCAAGGCATCAGCCAATCAGAGAACGGGAAGGGCTGGCCGCGTGGCAGCAGGGAAGTGTTTCAGATTGTATACTGCCTGGGCCTACAAGAACGAGATGGAAGATACAACAGTACCTGAGATCCAGAGAACAAACTTGGGGAACGTGGTACTTCTACTCAAAAGTTTGGGTGAGTAGTGTGTTAGAAGCGTGAAAGATAACATGGGGACAGCCTTTCATGTTTTCTCTTTAATTTTGAGAAGACAAATCTTTCCACTAATCTTTTTCTCTTGATGTCTCCCCAACAGGTATCAATGACCTGATCCACTTTGATTTCATGGACCCCCCACCTCATGAGACACTAGTTCTAGCTCTGGAGCAGCTGTATGCGCTCGGAGCCCTAAACCACCTGGGGGAACTCACGAAGGTAAGTGAAAAAGAGACTGTAAGTTGTGAAATGCATGTCGCCAGCTGCAGGAATGATAAATCTCCTTTCTACCTCTCTCATAGATGGGCAGAAGAATGGCTGAGTTGCCAGTTGATCCCATGTTATCCAAGATGATTCTGGCATCTGAGAAGTAAGTGTCTGATCTTTTTCTTTTTAATCCGTATTTTTCTCCCCGTGATAAGTCATCAAGGTAATCGTTCTTTCCTAGGTACAATTGCTCAGAGCAGATCCTCACCATCGCGGCCATGCTGTCTGTAAACAACACCATCTTCTACCGGCCCAAAGACAAGCTGGTGCATGCGGACACAGCACGTGCCAACTTCACAGTGCCTGGAGGGGACCACCTGGTACTGCTTAATGTATATACACAGGTAGGGACATGTGTGTCTGCTGATCCTATTAACTATTTTATCTGTACGCTGTGTTCCTTCAAACAAATCCTAATTCATATTAAATGCTACTTTAAGTACAGGTTGTTGCATTTAATTATTCATTAAGATGTCTATTTTAGAGTTACCCACCTCTATTACCCATTGTGTCCTGTAGTTTACATTCCCCTAACCACACTTTTGTTAACCAATCATATGTCTTGTGTCTACGTCCACTCTGCCAAAACTACAGAAAAGACCGATATGAAAGAATTTACCCATCATTCATTAGAGGACTCATAACCACCAGGAGGAGTCTATTAAGGTGTTTTCATGAGAACATATCACATATACTACACAATTTGTGTCAGCACTTCTTTATAAATTGAGAAAGTACCACACTTTATATCTGTCCTGTGTAATGGAGACACTTTGCTACCCCACGTGTGTCTATAACATTTTCGGTCCCCTGACATTTACCAGTATGCGTGCCTTGCTGTTTCTGACTGACTGCATGACCTTTGAAAATCTCTATTATCTTCTTTCTGTCCTTCTCGTGTGTCTCCAATCTTCATCTTGATCTGATCTGATCAGTGGGTGGAAGGTGGTTACTCTCTCCAGTGGTGCTATGAGAATTTCATCCAGGCGCGTTCTCTCCGCCGGGCTCGCGATGTTCGAGAGCAGCTAGAGGGACTCATGGGACGAATCGAGATTGAGCTGACATCCTGTGAGGGGGAAAACATACCAGTGCGCAAGGTAAACTGTATAATCACTATTCTATTATTGTCAATGCCTCATCTGCCTCTTTTATACACTGTAGTTCTTTTCTAGCTCGGTATACCCGAGGTTTCTCTTCCTCCTCTTTAATACTATATGCATTATCTTCTGTCTTTTTAAAATGTATTGCTTTCTTTGCCTCCTCTGTATCTCTCTCTCTCTTAGGCGATCACGGCTGGCTATTTTTATCACACCGCCCGACTCACCCGCAGCGGATATAAAACAGTGAAGCAACAACAGGGTGTATATATCCACCCCAACAGTAGTCTACATGAGGAGCAGCCTCGCTGGGTTATATACCATGAACTTGTCTTTACCACCAAGGAGTATATGAGACAGGTAAGATTTTCGGGGTACAGGTTGAGTGCAATGTGCCCGACATATTGAGAAAAGTGCTTGCTGTCATTGGATAATTCTAAACTGTGTTGGATGACCCGAATATACCAGTGGGTGGAAAGTGGTTACTGGATGACAGGAAATGAGTAGCGTATGATTATCTATCTACATTTCCATTTGGCTGAGAGAACTAGCCGTAAGAAATCCCACATTTGGGGTGTTTGGCCTCTTTCGTGGGATTTTTGAAGTGATAATATTAAAGTAGTGTTTTACAATTTCAGATGATCGAGATTGATAGCACTTGGCTGCTTGAGGTAGCACCACATTATTACAAATCTCGGGAACTGGAAGACCCCACCAGTAAGAAGATGCCAAGAAAAGCTGGAAAGAGCCGAGAGGAGCTGGGCTGACGGTAAGTCTGGGGCTTGTGTACTTACAGTTCATCACACACGAACGGTGGAAAAATGTTGCAATACAGTTTATTCCTTGAACATAAGAGAGCTCCAAGACAGTCTTGCCTTATAAGAACTACTCCTTGCATGTGACTTGCACAGCATTCCTAAACACTTCCTGTTAAGTAAGATCTAATGTTTAGACTTCCTTTATTGCACATTCTGTTAAATGTGAAATACATTTTCTCCTAGACCCTGCAGGAGCCTCCTGTGTGTAATTACAGTTCAATTTATAGAGCAGAAGATAAAAACTTCTAAAGCAAGTTAACATGTTGAAAATGAAACCATTTTTTTTTCTTCATGCAGGCTGTGTGAGTCAGTGATTTAACTCCTAAATGGCAGAGAGACTGCAGATCCATGATCTATACACATAAACTGCTTCGTATTTTTGTTGTCTATAGTGTCCCTTTAATCCCTGAACATAAGAGAACCCTCGGACACTCTTGCTTCATAATAACTCCATTGAGATAAGGTTATTATAGGGCTTGAAGTATTTCTTTATAGGGAAGCAGTACAAATCCTGTATTTTGTCTTTGTGCTTGCATCAACACTCTTACCGTCTGTGAGTGGATTGAAAATGAAAATGTGCTCTGTTCTCTGGTTTGTTTTTTTTCTTTTAAACCTTTTAACAATGGAAACTGTTACTTTCAGCGGTGTATTATTGTGACATCAACAATAGATTTAACCCCTTAAGGACCGGACTGTTTTTGCGATGTTGTACATTTGCGACCAGGCATCTTTTTACACTTTTGTGGTGTTTGTGTTTAGCTGTAATTTTCCGCTCTCTCATTTACTGTTCCCATACAAATTATATATTGTTTTTTTCAGGACAAAAGGGGCTTTCTTGACATACCATTATCTATATAATCTCATGTAATTTAATTTTAAAAAAATGAAAAAATATGATGAAAAAAATACATGTTTGACTTTTATGTGAAATTTTTTTTACTCCTCTACAAAAGCGAATGAAAATAACTGCTAAATAGATTCAACATTTTGTCCTGAGTTTAAAAATACCCAGTGTTTACATGCTTTTTGCTATTGTTTTTGCATGTTATAGGGCTATAAGTACAAGTAGGATATTGCTGTTTCAAAATATATATTTTTAAAATGTATCAATAGTGACATTGTAACACTATTATCTGTCATAAATCGCTGAATAACACCCCACATGTACATATTTGTTTTAAAGTAGACAACCCAGGGTATTCAATATGGGGTATGTCCAGACTTTTTTAGTAGCCACTTAGTCGCAAACACTGGCCAAAGTTAGCGTTCATATTTGTTTGTGTGTGAAAAAAGTAAAAAACTAAATTGAGCGCTAATTTTGGCCAGTGTTTGTGACTAAGTGGTTACTAAAAAAGACTGGACATACCCCATTTGCAATACCTTGGGTTGTCTTCTTTTGCAAATGGTATGCCATCATGGGGGTAATTCTCATTCCTGGGCTACCATACGCTCTCAAAGGCAACATAACCAACCTGGCTTTTTTTAATGTAAAAATATTTGACCCTGTAACTTTCAAAAACGCTATAAAACCTGTACATGGGGGGGGAACTGTTATACTCAGGAGACTTTGCTGAACACAAATATTAGTGTTTCAAAACTGGAAAATGTATCACAACAATTATATCCTCAGTAAAAGTGCTGTTTGTGTGTGAAAAATGCAAAAAAAGTCACTTTCACTGACAATATCATCGCTGTGATATGTTATACTGTTTTGAATCACTAATATTTGTGTTCAGCGAAGTCTCCCGAGTAAAACAGTACCCCCCATGTACAGGTTTTAGGGTGTCATAGAACGTTACAGGGTAAAATACAGTGATAGCAAATTAAATTCTCTGGACTTTCGGCCTGGGTTGGCAGACAGGTCCCTTAAATTGCAATCAATAAAATAACTTAATTATGTAAAAAATATTACATAAATACGCACGTAGAATTTAAATATATATGCATATTTATATATTTGAAGTCTACGTGTATATTTATATAATTATTTATGTCATTTTGTATATGGACATATGAATAGTTCGTATTCTTTTTATTTATATATACATAGATATATATACAATTTAATTTTGATATAAATATATATATATTAATATCAAAATACAGTTAGAATAAAATTTCGTATAGATATATATATTTTTTTAATTTTTATTATTTTTACATGTTTAATTTAATTAAAATTACTTATTATTTGTATTTTATAATAATATATATATATACAATATATAGTTATTATATATATACGTGTGTAATTTAATTAGAAGTGTATTTTTATATTAATATATGTACATATTAATATAAAAATACACTTCGCATGACATTATATATATATATATATATATATATATATATGATATATAGACATATTATATAGGTATAATATATGTCTATATATCATTCATATATATATATATATATATATATATATACACATACACACACACATATATAATAATAATTATTTTTTATTAACTTTAACTTAATTTTTTTTTCTGATTTTACACATGCAGGGAGACTGCCTGTCAGCACAGACAGTCCCCCTGCAGGCAGACACATGGACACCTATTGTGACCATGTGGTCGCTCTGTTGAGCGATCAAATGGCCCCAGGGGTCCTAATCCGCCATGGGGAGACTGTCTGGGCTGCAGGCAGTCTCCCCACAACGGGAGCGCCGCCGGGGGAACGACGGCGATCGGGTAAGTACATGTTAAAGTTAGGACGGTTCAGGACCGTCATCGGTCGGCAATGGAAAAATGCCGATGACGGTCCTGAACCGTCCTCCGTCCTTAAGGGGTTAAGTGACTAATGTAATCAAAATGCCATTTTGGTTTCAGTATACTTTTCATAATGATGGCACATTGGATTATCTTTACTAAAATCATTGCAAGCAGCTCACTTCTGCAGAGTTTCATTGTATTAATTAAAGGGACACTATAGTCACCCGAACAACTACAGCTTAATGTAGTTATTCTGGTGAGTATAAAATCATTATATGCAGGCATTTTCATGCAAACACTGCCCTTTCAGAGAAACTCTGGAGATGGCCACTGGAGGTGCTTCCTGGAGCACTGCCGTTCAGCGTCTCAACGCTGAATTTTCCTCATAGAGATGCATTGATTCAATGCATCTCTATGAGGAGGTGCTGATTGGCCAAAACAATTTTTGGCCCTGCCCCATGCCGATTTTAGCCAATCCAATGCTTTCCCTATGGGCTAAAAAAATCGGCAATTTTGATGTCATCAAGGAGGCGGGGCGGGGCCAGCACCAGCAGAGTTTTAATTCCTTTTATGGGGGCTGAGGGGGGAGAGGAGGCAAGCGACAAATGGTGGGTTTAACACTATAGAGTCAGGGATACATGTTTGTGTTCCTGACCCTATAGTGATCCTTTAATAATTTACTGTCAAATAATAGCTACTGGATCAATTAAAGAAATAAAATGTCTTTGTAATTCGCCTCAATTTAAGGTTCGATTAAAAGAAACATTTGGCTTTTATGAATAGCCAAATTGACAATAGATCATGTTTCAAAGTTTATTTTTGGGGGGGGGGGAGAGTCTGATAGAGACCAATGCTTAAAAGGGACACTAGTCACCAGTGCAACTACATGTATTCCTGACCCTATAGTGTTAACACAACCATCTAGCCCCCCTGGGCCCCTCCTGCCTCCATAAATATAGTAAAAATCTTACTGTATTCAAGCCAGAAGCTGTAAATCTGCATGCTGTTACTCAGAAAAACAAGCAGCCTGCTGACATGTGGTAGCCCGATCCAATCACAGTGCTTCCCCATAGGATTGGCTGAGACTGATAAAGAGGCAAATCAAGGGCAGAGCCAGTATGATTCAAACACAGCCCTGGCCAATCAGCATCTCCTCATAGAGATGAATTTAATCAATGAATCTCTATGAGGAAAGTTCAGTGTCTCCATGCAGTGGGAGGAGATACTAAATCACAGGATGCTCGTGCATAGCAGATATGGATGGAGGCATATTATGCCTCCAACTCAGAAGTCCCTCTGGTTCACTCTGAGTGACTGCAACTGGGAGGTGTTCCTAGCTTTCAATGTAAACACTGTATTTTCTCAGAAAATACAGTGTTTACATGAGAGAGGCTGCAGGGAGCTATAGTTCTCACCCGAACAACCTCATTAAGCTGAAGTTGTTCAGGTGACTATAGTGTCCCTTTAAGGACATAATTTAGGGATTAACCACATCTGAATTGATCAGATTAATTCATTTAATTTAGCCTTTAAGGACAAAACTGAGATACAAATGAAGGGGTTGAAAAACGGTAAGTTACTAATACAGGTTACTGTGCACATTTTGTTTTTCTTCAAATTAAGGGTGGGTTGAGAAAATTAAACAAACCTTGTATCATTCCATTTTTCAGAATAGGAACAGTTTAACGATTTGAGACACGTGGGGCTATTTTGTGGCTTAGGAAAAGAAACTAGCATTGCAGATATGGGTAGATTCATTGATATACTGGTATGCTTTTTGTTTCCTTAGGCTATCGGAATGTATGTTTCACAGGAACTTGCGCTGTGCAAGACTATATCACAGTAATGTTTGAATGTTCCCTTTTGGCCATTTGCAATCTATGTATTCATATTATTACATTGTATTATAGGATACACTGGAAAACTGCAGACTAAGGCTCTAATTGTGCAAGAATGAATGGATCTTCACGCCATCTGACCGTAAAACCAGGAGGACCTATTCTCATACTGTTCAGTCACCCTAGGTTTCAGTAAATTGAGCTTTGAGGCCAGCATCTGACGTTCTTCAGCAGGAAAATATCAAGATCCATGAAGGGCCGGCTCTACTGCAGGGATCTTAAACTCTACCCCCCAGATATTGGTGGCCTACAACTCCCAGGATTCTCTAAATACCATAGAGAGCTAGATAATCGACTTGTAGTTCAGCAATATCTGGGGACTGGAGTTTGATATGTCTGATCTACAGCAAAACACAAAATAGCTGCAGACACATTTTAAGGAATATGTACACACATTACCGTATGTAAAATATTATTGCTTTGTGCCTGCACTATGCTGTGATGTTTTAACAGGACTTGATTACATCTTGTATTTTCCTTTCCGACCTTCCCTGCTGCAGCCTGTAATGAAAGGTACACACCCCTCTGTACATCTGTATATAAAGATTTTCATTTTGTGTATTCATGACTCTGACCTTTTTTTTGGATTTTATTTTCAGACAAAATATTAATGTTTTTAAATAAGTTGTTTTGTACATATTCTACAACCATGAACAGAATATTGTATCAGTGTTTAACCCCAGAAGGATGGAGGGAATTGTCCACATTCTAAACCAAAACAGGACAGTAAGGGCTTTCCTTTAGCATTATATATGTATATTTAACACAACATTACGTGTGAATAAAATGTTAAACGGGGGTGGGGAACCTAATTTTCACATTTTTGCTTAGAATTTACACATCTAATGCAAATAATCAAAAATAACTCATAGATTCATATCAGTCCTAATTGTTAAATGGCTAATATGGTTAGGATCTACATTAAATTTGATTGTTAACGCTATACCAACCATACCACTTATAACTAATTTAACCCTAACACAACATTAGGCCTAATGCTAACCCCAACACTAAGTGGAACTCTACCCCCTCTTAGCCATAAATCTAACCACTGCCTTAAGGTAATCAATTCTGAAATTAGAAATGGCTTCTACTGTATTTAACACAGTAGATGGTGGTATGCTGCAACCATCTACTGGCAGTTTTCAGAATTACACTTAAATTCTGAATGAGTCTAGTTCCCTGCAGATTATATAGCTTGTTGCTGGCTCAGTCCAGCACTGATCTTAATCAGTTGTGAGACTCTGATTGGTCCTCCCTAAAGTTAGCTGCACCTTACAGAGTGCGAACGCCAAGTTGTGGTTTTATGAACGAGCACTGTGCTTTAATAAAACCCAAAAAGAAACCGGGGGTGATTAGAAGACAATCCAGTCCTAGATAGCCAATTATTTTACGCAAATGGGATCCTTATAATTCCACAACAGCAAGAGTTTTGACACAGAATACTAGTATTTAACAAGGTTATCAGTTTGTGAGATGCGTTAATAAGGATCTGCATATAAATTAGATTTATTTTTCCTGTCTCTTGCTGTAACATTATAGAGAATACATTGTCACCCACCGTGTACTAGCAATATAGAAATGGAAATTTACATGCATTTATTCTGTACTGTTATCCTATCAGTGAAGCTGTAAAGTACAGGATTGTCTGTGTAATCAGTCAAAAGGACTCATTTATATATTAATGAATTCAATTGCGGACTAGATTCACAAACATTGATAGGGCGCCAGTTGTATACGCCATTGATTAAAGTAATGAATGGAATATACTGGCTAAATATCTTATGGAACTTTGCCCTTTGCATTAGCAGAAACCTAGCCACAATTTTCTTTGTGATTAGCATTAATAACATGCTGATACAAATAAAGGTTTATTGACACTAAATATTTAAAGTTACAAATTGATAGTTTCTATGTTCATTCCCCTCCAGTGATCTCTTTCAGGTACGGCCTGTAAAGCTTCTTCAGTAATGTCACCTCTTTGGCTGGTGGCTCCTGCCATTCGTACCACGAGTACCAGAGACCAGATGGCGCAGCAGGAGTGTGGGAAACTGCCCCGTGGGTATTTATGAAGTCTTCATGGAAAAGATCTACATGAGGCATCTTTACAGGAAGTAAACCTGGCAAAGCAACAGACAGTGGGTTATAGGATTAACTCCTTCTTGGAGTGTTCTGACGGAGAATCAATGGTCCAAATACAGAGTGCCGGAGCTAGCTCAGAAGGACCTAAGAACACCCTGTACACCACCTAGTATTCTTGTTTGAAAACACATTTTATTTTGTGACATCCAAGTGTCAAGTATAGTATAAAGCATAACACTGCAATTGTAGGAATAATCTGTAAATGAGTCAAGCAAAGTTAATCTAAAGGGCTACTCCAACCACTTGTGTATTTTGAAATGGTCATGTGGTAGGTTCAAGCTTAAACACTAGACATCCAGACTTATTGGCACTTGTTTGCCAGGGGCTAGTTGCCGGACTGCCTAACGTCAATTCTGTGCATATTTCTCATCTGTCATTAGGGCGCTGACAGATCTTCACTGCTTCTCCCTCTGAAGGCAGATTCTCTTTAAAAAGGACAATTCTCCCCTAATTTTTACATTTAAAGTGACACTATAGGCACCCAGACCCCCTCAGCTCATTGAAGTGGTCTGGGTGCAGTGTCCCTGTCGCCCTTTAGATAAAGTGTAAACTAATGTTTACATTGCAGTATTAAGACTGCCTCTACCAGTCACTAAAGGCGCTTCCTGGAGGGGAGGGGGCTGAGGAACACAACTTTGTATTCCTAGCTATAAAGTGTTCCTATATTGAAAGAAATTGAGAAGCAATTGGTCAGATAACAGAATTTTACCCAACATGAATGTTCAACTAGATAAAAAAAAAAAAAGTGGGGGGGGGGGGGGGAGGGGAGCGTTTCCTTAAGAAAAAAAAATCATGAAAATCAGTACATATAATTGAAAAGATATATATCATAACATTTCATTAAACACACAGTGACTCACCGTGATCCTGTGCTTCCGTAATGACTTTTATAAGGACCTTCTGCTGTTTCATGCACACACCTAGGAGAGAACACAAACAGGGGGAAGATCTAAGATAGTCCCTCTCATGGCTGGCTGATAGTGGTAGAGTGGCTGTAAGATAGTCCCTCTCATGGCTGGCTGATAGTGGTAGAGTGGCTGTAAGATAGTCCCTCTCATGGCTGGCTGATAGTGGTAGAGTGGCTGTAAGATAGTCCCTCTCATGGCTGGCTGATAGTGGTAGAGTGGCTGTAAGATAGTCCCTCTCATGGCTGGCTGATAGTGGTAGAGTGGCTGTAAGATAGTCCCTCTCATGGCTGGCTGATAGTGGTAGAGTGGCTGTAAGATAGTCCCTCTCATGGCTGGCTGTGGAGTGGTTGTAAGATAGTCCTCAAGGCTGTCTGACAGTGATGGAGTGGCAGTTAGAAAGTCTATGCAGAGTAATCTCACCTGTCTTAGTTGGATCAAGCACTATCCCAGTATGTGGACATAGGAACTGCTGCAGCAACTTCACATTCTACGGGGAAGGAATAAAAACCAACCACCCTGTTAGCACCATACAACATTACTAAACTACAAAGTAATCTTCATATCAGTTCACACAGAGAATGAAATGTTAGCAGAGACCCAATCTGCTAGGTACAAATGAAAAAATAAGGCTTAATTAGATCGGTTTGTACGTTTGATACTATTTGACTTCTATGTCTTGTAGTGGTTAGAGTGTAAGCAAGGTGTGTGAGGGCTTAGATATGTTACACGAAGAGGTTACAATGAAGCAATACTCACTCTGTAAATCACAGAAAGCTTCTGGTCCCGGCAGATTGGACAGGGGTTTCCACAGACCTTTCCGCCCCTCTGAAAGGAGGGAAAGTACACAACAGAATTACAGTTTGAATGTTCCTATCTCCAGATCACTTACTTGATTTAACCCTTTTCACAGCAGAAAACAGTTACGTATTTATCTCGGACCCTTTCAAAAACCAGCATATTAATGTTCATAATTAAACCCTATGCATGACAGCACAGAGGAAACATCTACCTATTAACCTCTACCATGCTAGTTTGCAGCAAGACTATACTATTAACCCCTTCCACACCAAACACTGTTTGAAAAATGACAACAGAAGGTAAAATAAAACGTCTGTGTTTGATAAAACTGACCAAACAACAATAAATACAGTTATTACATATTTCTAACGAAAGTATTTATCAACCTGTGGAATGCTAACAGTGAGATAGGAAGGCTCATTCACTCACTTCCCTCCCTATGGCATCACCCATTGAAACTTCCTTTACTGGTTGGAAGGAGGGGATGAGCTGACATTTTCAGCACACTTGCAGGCATTGAGACACTAGTGGCTTTTGGCAGAGAAATGATTTGCTCTAGAGACTGGTAATCATTCCTACAGTGTATGCTTAATGGGCTAAATTTAGTTCTGCAAAGCACATGAAACTAAAAATATTAATGCTTGGATCTGCAAGTAAAGGGGTTGACCAATTGACATACTTATTAAGCCTTCACTGCACTCCCCATTCTCATTTGATTTACTATTTTAATACTTATTAACCCACTCGCTGTCAGCAACTATGAATCGTGTATCCATATCAATGTCATCTCAGTTCCTTTCCCAGTCCCACATACTCTGCGTTAACACCATAAACTCACAATGCACATCTTGCGTGTTTTCTGGGGTGGGATGGGCCCCTTGTGGTTACGTCTGTAATCAGCCCAGACAGGTTTGTTACCGTAACGTTGCAGGTACTCTGAAAAGATGAGAACGCAAAGAGATACTTACACATCGAACAAACAGCTTGGAAGCTAGGTATGGGGAGGGGTTTTTGGGGACTGTTTTGGCACCCTGACTTTCTTCCCCCACTAACACCTTCTCAATGAGCGGAGGTTGCTATAGAGAGAGTATGAGTGCTCCTTTAAAGAAATACACCATTGATATAAAAAATAAATAAATACCACAACAACAATTTAATAGATATCCCACCAAATTGTTCTGCATGTTTTCTATGGGGGATATATGAAAACAATTGGTCTCTGACAGGGAACACTCCAATCAGAAAAGCCTCTGTGGGAGAAGGGGGTGACGTTCTAGCATGCCATTTCAATTTAATTCTAAGTTCAATCAGACAGCCGGGGAGGTGTTTCTGCCCCAGTTAAAAAAGTGAAGATTTGTGTTGGATTCTTTTATAAACTGCAAAATCACAGAAACCAGACAAGTATGCCTTATGTGTGTGCTTTAGGTGTATGGCATGTCCCTTTGATATGGTTTACATTTTTACTGATTTAAAAACATTTAAATACAAGCAGGTGTTCTACTGTTTTAATGGATGATATATAGCTAACCTAACAAATTACCCTTCAAATTTTTGGAAAGGTAAAGCAACAGATCCCAGGTTTACGGAACAGCTAAAAGATTATCCTTTACCTTCACTTATGAGGTACTCCCATGGTTGATCCTTATAACGGGCAACTGCATCAAACGGATCGGACTGGGTTGTGAGAGGACGAACCAACACAGGCAGTTTGAGGACAGGAGGCTGGGAAAAATAAATAAATATAGCCAACCACGATAACAAAAAGCATAGGTGACCATGTCTTAGCACAGGGATTGGCAGCATTTGACACTCCAGATATTGTGGTCTACATTTCCCATAATAATGCTGTCAAAGCATCAGGGGAGATGTACTCCACATCTGGAGTGCTGAACGTTCCCCACCCCAGTCTTAGCATTTTAAATGCAAGACGTGGCAGTGATTAATTACAGTCTCCAAATAATTATGTCTATACATTGAGCTAGGATTTTAGGTGAATGGGTCACAACTTATAAATACACTGCCCTGCTTCCATCAAGTCACTTCACATCCTATTACCAGGCAGTCCTCCATTCCCCTCACACTATTACAAGTCTTTTCTTCCTTTTCTCCAGTCCCCTCACACCATATTACCAGGCTGCTCTCCATTCCCCTCACACCATATTACCAGGCTGCCCTCCATTCCCCTCACACCATATTACCAGGCTGCCATCCATTCCCCTCACACCATATTACCAGGCTGCCCTCCATTCCCCTCACACCATATTACCAGGCTGCCCCCCATATTACCAGCTGCCCTGGTTCACTCACACCATATTACCAGGCTGCCCTCCATTCCCCTCACACCATATTACCAGGCTGCCCCCCATATTACCAGGCTGCCCCCCATATTACCAGGCTGCCCTCCATTCCCCTCACACCATATTACCAGCTGCCCTCCATGTTACCAGGCTGCCCCCCAATGTTACCAGGCTGCCCCCCAATGTTACCAGGCTGCCCCCCAATGTTACCAGGCTGCCCCCCAATGTTACCAGGCTGCCCCCCCCCCATGTTACAAGGCTGCCCCCCCCCCCCATGTTACAAGGCTGCCCCCCCCCCCATGTTACAAGGCTGCCCCCCCATGTTACAAGGCTGCCCCCCCATGTTACAAGGCTGCCCCCCATGTTACAAGGCTGCCCACCAGTTCCCTCACACCATATTACCAGGCTGCCCTCCATTCCCCTCACACCATATTACCAGGCTGCCCCCCATATTACCAGGCTGCCCTCCATTGCTCTCACACCATATTACCAGGCTGCACCCCATATTACCAGGCTGCTCTCTGTTGCTCTCACACCATATTACCAGGCTGCCCCCCATTTTACCAGGATGCCCTCCATTCCCCTCACACCATATTACCAGGCTTCCCCCCATATCACCAGGCTGCCCTCCATTCCCCTCACACCATATTCCCAGGCTGCCCTCCATTCCCCTCACACCATGTTACCAGGCTGCCCTCCATTCCCCTCACACCATGTTACCAGGCTGCCCTCCATTCCCCTCACACCATATTCCCAGGCTGCCCTCCATTCCCCTCACACCATGTTACCAGGCTGCCCTCCATTCCCCTCACACCATATTACCAGGCTGCCCTCCATTCCCCTCACACCATATTCCCAGGCTGCCCTCCATTCCCCTCACACCATGTTACCAGGCTGCCCTCCATTCCCCTCACACCATATTACCAGGCTGCCCTCCATTCCCCTCACACCATGTTACCAGGCTGCCCTCCATTCCCCTCACACCATATTACCAGGCTGCCCTCCATTCCCCTCACACCATATTACCAGGCTGCCCTCCATTCCCCTCACACCATGTTACCAGGCTGCCCTCCATTCCCCTCACACCATATTACCAGGCTGCCCTCCATTCCCCTCACACCATGTTACCAGGCTGCCCTCCATTCCCCTCACACCATATTACCAGGCTGCCCTCCATTCCCCTCACACCATATTACCAGGCTGCCCTCCATTCCCCTCACACCATGTTACCAGGCTGCCCTCCATTCCCCTCACACCATATTACCAGGCTGCCCTCCATTCCCCTCACACCATGTTACCAGGCTGCCCTCCATTCCCCTCACACCATGTTACCAGGCTGCCCTCCATTCCCCTCACACCATATTACCAGGCTGCCCTCCATTCCCCTCACACCATGTTACCAGGCTGCCCTCCATTCCCCTCACACCATATTACCAGGCTGCCCTCCATTCCCCTCACACCATATTACCAGGCTGCCCTCCATTCCCCTCACACCATATTACCAGGCTGCCCTCCATTCCCCTCACACCATGTTACCAGGCTGCCCTCCATTCCCCTCACACCATATTACCAGGCTGCCCTCCATTCCCCTCACACCATATTACCAGGCTGCCCTCCATTCCCCTCACACCATGTTACCAGGCTGCCCTCCATTCCCCTCACACCATGTTACCAGGCTGCCCTCCATTCCCCTCACACCATGTTACCAGGCTGCCCTCCATTCCCCTCACACCATATTACCAGGCTGCCCTCCATATTACCAGCTGCCCTGGTTCCCTCACTGATCTCATTACCTTGCTCCCAAACCCTCCTTTAATCCCAGCCACGAACAACCTGCCAAAGGAGGCCGCCATCTTGGTAAAGGAAATCGCAGCAAGGAGAAAAAGACAGGTCCTACGTCACACCATCTGGAGCCAATCAAGAAATAAAAAGGAAACTTTTTTTTCAATAAACTTTATGAACAAACACACAGTACAAAATCACGCTACTCCCTTTTCTCCATAGAAACGGTTCCATCATAAATTGAAATGACTAAATCCCCGAGTGAAGAAAAATCGATTTATCGACAATTTAGCTGATTCGCCGCATATCATATTGTAATATCCGTCATGTCAGGCAAGAATAGCCTTTGTCAGAGGCGAGGACTACATTTCCCGTGATGCTCTTAAATCCCATCTAAATTACACACGCAAGCTGAGCATCACGGGAAATGTAGTCAGCTCAGCAAGCACTGATGTTCACAGGAAACCTACCAAATAAAGTTTTATTTAAAACATGGAATGCCAAGTAGTGTGTCTGAAGCAGTTGCTAATAAAGTTTTTCAAAATACAAAACATTTATTTAAAAAAAAAATAACTTTTTTGGGCCATAATATTAACTTCGGAGATATTATTTGGTTCTGGTTGAAGCAATTATAAAATATTAAAAAGTAATCGTAAAATCGTCTCGGGGTCCCACGTGACTCCATGAAACCGTCGGGTCGCGTGACCCGTGACGTCACGGCGTAAGGCTACATTTGCGTTGGGGGTGGGGGATTTTTTATTTTTTTTCCCCTCGTGACTGCGTAACTGCCGAGCAAATTGACACTCGGTCTGTCCCGCCACCGTAAAGGCGCTTTTTTGGGCGACTTAGACGAACCGAATTATCATCTTTAGAATTCCTATTACTTTTATCGTTTTATTGTCCTCTCACGCGGCGGTAGAGGGTGGGGGAGGGGCGGTTAACTCGAGACGCCGTTACAACACTTTCTCGACACCCCATTGGCCGAGGGCAGCGTGACGTCACCTGTTGCCAACCTTCTCTCGCCTTCTACCCTCTTCTCCTTCCGCCTCGCATCCCAGACTCCGCCCACCTTCCTGCTGTAGCTCCCGTCCTTCCCTGATGTCCAGGCCCCGCCCAGACCTGACGTAACCGAAGCTATATAATCTGGAGCTGTTGTCGCGGCCGCCATTCCAGGCTCAGCCATCAGGTAAGTGTAGTTAGTCTCTCCGTGCTCCTGTCCGCCATGCCACCCCCTCCCCCACCCTGCTGTGTCCTTCAGGCCCCGCCATGATGTCCTTGTTCTGTGCCCTCTCCCTCCCAGCCGCCATCATCTCCCCTGTTGTCTGATTGTATTTTAACCTTTTCTCCTATTTATTTTCTCAGGTCCCCTTGCTGACTGCAACGAATTCACTGGGCTCTCCACGTCGCCACAGTCACTGGACAATAGTTAACGATTTAATGACCTGAGATCCCCAAGAAGCGACCTGTTGTGTTTTTTTTGGATGAGAGTTCAAGATCAATATGGCATAAAGGAAACCTCTTCATACACCTTCAGCATACATCTCCCCCCCCTTTCTCCTCCTGTAATCTGACTTGGGTTTTATAATATATATATTTAGAGAGCTATATAAATAATCTCCCTGAGGCCAACAGGGAAGCTGTTGTAGTATTACTTTAATTGGTGATAATAATAATAAAAAAATATATACATATAATCTTTCCTTGGAAAGACCTTTATATCCTCTTAAAATTCAGATTTCTCATATGTATATATACTAGTGCTCAACTCTAAAGGATGCAGTGTTACGGTTCTTCCATGTAGGAACTGTTGGACAGCTTTCCTCGCAATAGGAATGAAATACGCCCTTTCCTAAAATGGCCACCACAGTCTTTTTTGTGTGGTCATAGAGCCAAGTCACATTGTCCACTGTACAGAGGATATATAGCTCCCCCCCTCCCCTCTTTTCTTTTCTCTTCTAATTTTTAGCCCAATTCCTACGTACGAAGCGCTGAAGGAGAATTTTGGATAGTAAGTGTTTCTATTTGAACCAACCTTGGAAAAAAGAAAAAAAAAATCCAACTACCCCCTTTCCCATCATATATGTATATCTAAAACAAACACCCACAACTGGTGCAGCTAATTTCAGACATTTCTTTATTTTTCCAATTTTTTTTTTAACCGTCCATACCAATCCATATGGACTTTTATAGTTGATGTCTGTAATTTCATGGCACATTATTATGAAATCAAGGGAGGACTAAAACTGCAGAGAAACCTATTCACCTGACATATAACTTTGGCATGTGCATTAATTCGGATAAATGACCGGTGTAATCGGTTGTCTTAAAAGTGGATCCATCAAGATCTGCGTTGTAATAGTTGCGTATCAAAATTAGTTGCTATGGATGAATTGCAAAGGAAGGGATTCATAAACTATACATTTCTTATTCTCTTGTTTTTTAGGTACATAGGATCATGAGCTCCCACACCAGAGATGACGTTTTGGGGGGGCTTTTTTGATAAAGCACACGCTCAATCTCTGTGTGGGAGACGGTATTCGGTGAAGCGTGTTGTATGATCTGTGATTGTTGGGGGGCACATTTAGCTTCTGTGTACAGGATAAAAGAACCATGAGCAATCTGTACATAAAGATTGCAGGGAGTGGAGTGGCACATTCTGCAGCAAGCATATGAAAACCCAGGAATTTCAGAGGTATTTTGTGATCAAGCAGGATGAATGTACTGTGGTAAGGGATCCAGAGAAGATCAGGGAGGTTTTTAAACTTTTTTTTTTTTTGTCTTGCGAACAATATTTCTGGCAGTTTTTAATTCCCCGTACTGATTAATCTTCCTATTCATCCCCATTACTGTAGTAATTGTCTTTTTTAGCCTCCTCAAGGAATTAATTGTTTACACAGCAACGGAGTCGTGTATTTCCACTTCTGGCACGTATTCCCTGGGAAGCTTGCATGCAATCTATCAATAAAGATTGCTTCTTCCATTTGAAATATTATTGTGCCCTTGCGCAAACTTAATGTATCAACCTAAAATTGCATTTAATGCTTATTTCAGCTATACAAGCGTGATATTTAGTGTCTACCTGTATTGTATGTGTTTTTTTATAAACTTTAAAAAGAACCCTGTTTTAACCATGCTTGGCATTTCATAAATTCCTATTTGCCATTGCACATCCTTGTTTTTTGTTTTTTTCCCATAAATCGCAATTATCCATATAATTTAGTTTCCTTAATGTGTAGTAAGAATTAATGTTAGCAGTGTTCGATCATGTACCATATATTTTTTATATATATATATATTTTTTTAAATTATATTGCTTTTTTGGTTTTTTTTTCCTTCAGAATAGCACAGGTACTGCTTTAATTCCTTTTTAGATTTCCATACAGGATAGTTCCAGATGAAAAAACATAAGAGATCAGTTCTCCAAAATGGCTGCCTCGCTTGTTGTTTTAGTCTACCACGTTCCAGCTCCAAAATGGCTTCTATTTACTCCTCCTCCTTTGTTTTCAGCTCAACAAAGACAAGCCTCGAAGTAGGGTTGGACATTAGCTCAACACATGCTAACGCCCTTTCTCTTTTGACTACGTCTGCTTTACCAGTTCAGTCAGACTTCTGAACTAGGTGTGGGGGAGGAATGTAAGAGGCAAAGCAATACAAGCGAGCGTTTACTGAATTAATTTCACGCCACCGCCCACTGCTCCCTTTATGTTAGTCATTTTGTGGTTACTGAACACTTTGATCATTTATAATGTGAAGCCATGATTCTTTATACGTTTATGTGAAACTTACGAATTTATAGTTGTGCATGTGTGTTTAGTATATGTGCACACAAAACATTTAACGCAAGCAAGTTACATTCCTGGTTTCAACATAAAATTACAAAATACAGTTAATTCACATTCTATATTGTCTGCTTAAAAATCTATTTAAACTTGACAGGTACCTATTTTCAGAGTAGAAAATCTATTTAAATTTGCCACGTACCTATTTACAGAGTAAATGCAGAGAAGCCTTTCTATTTTTTTTTATTAAAGTACGTTTTAAACTATATTGAGTGGGTGATATGCAGTCATATTTCTAAATATTCAGATGTGTATTTAATACATTTCATTACTCTCTCAATTCTTTATCGTCTTTTTTTTTTTTTTAGGTTTTGTTTTAACATGCATGTCCAATCTCCTTTTATTTAGCATACTTACTAAATTGTATTCTTGGCAGTGATATTTTTTCTTATTTAGGCATTTTTATTTATTTTTGTTAATTTATATGTTAAATTGTGTACATTTTTTATTTCGTACAATTAGTGAATGACAAATTCTCTTTTGCCTGCAATTCTGAATTACACAGTTTTGCTTGTCATTCAAAGATAAATGTTAATATTTAATGTTATTTCTAAACATAAATACATTTTAGAGCTGGTAATTAGAGTGATAAAACAATCTTAAAATTTATAACCTTTTATTATTATTTATATAGCGCCTACAAATTCCGCAGCGCTGTACAATGGGTGTCTGCACACGACCAAGTCATATACATTTGTGACTTTATAGCTGAGCCAACAGTCCGGCTGCACCATATTTTAACTCCTTTCAAATTAAGTTGCAATCAAATTCTCTTACATCATTTTCTTTTTATTTGATCTATTAATTATTTAAAAAAATATATATCTTTTATTAACGGCCTTGTCAGTAATTTTAGATTTTCTCAGACTGTAATCTGCTTTCCATGTGTAAAGAGATTTTCACCCCCTTCCTTTTTTTTTTTTCTGCACATATTTTTAGAACTTAAATTTTTTTTTAAATTCAGTTTCAGGAAATTTCATCTGAACTAATCATTTATAGGGCATTATATGCAGATGCTCTTCTTGTTCAGTGTGGAATATAGTATACTGGGTAACCTCATATATGCTCAGTGCAGGCTTTTGGCCGCATAAAAAAAGCATTTATGCTTTATGGTCCTTTTTGTTACCTGTGGGATCGTCTTTGGCATTGTGTGTGGACACTTCATGTCAATACATGTGAGCAGTTTTAGTTTACTGGGGTCCAACTATCTCCATTGGTCTTAAGGAATGGCCTAGAGGGAGTTACACAGACCTGGTTCCTGTGCACAAATGTTCATGGGCTGGTAAGAAAGCACCCACATACATAATATTAATATATATATTTTATATCTGTGTATTTGTACACATCACATTCTAGAAATACATTCCTTAAACACGTTTCATTTATTTTAATCTACTTTTCATACATCTGTGTTTATTCCACTTGTACATATGAATCCTTAATTGTGTGCGTGAACAAGCTCATTGTATAAATCTTGTATATGTATGGGTGCATTGCAATATATAAACATGTCTGGTTTTTGTGTGCATGGAAACAAAGCATATGCATATTTCCAATTTCAAAATACATACGTAAAGGGCTTACAACAGCTGGTGTACATGCCACATAAGTCTTTGTATCTATGTATGCATGTTTACTATATATATGTATACACACAGAGAGAAAACAAACATCTTATACTTGAGGATCTAAGAGTTAACTTCGTGCCTGCTGCTAAAATCGACAAAACTGATAATATAACAAAAGTAACAGCACTCCAAGGATGTTGGGCATAAGACTAAATATTTCAATGTTTCAGTTTCTAACAAAGTTCAAAATCTAAAAATTGATTTTGAATGTATTCTTTTAAAGTCCTTGGGAGTGCTCTTGTAATATATATATTTATGTACAATTCTACATAAATATTTTTAGTGGGTTTGTAAACCAATTTTGTCCAACGTGAAAAAGTGAGCATCTGCCGTATAATGTTCAAATATAGTGTAATATTGCTTTTTATATTCTATCAAACTTACTGCCATCTTAGAGTGCATATAGCATAACCTATTTTATTTAATATTTTCATTGACTTTTAAAGTACACTTTACTAAATTAAGGGGTAAGTCACGCATATCTCATGTCACTATGAGGGTTAATTGGCTTTTTTTGGCCTCCTTGTGACAGGGCTATCACTTCAACCATTTATAAACAAGTACAACCAACCACTATACATTCTCTTGAGTGCCTAATATGGAGCTTATAATATATCAGTGTTTATAACCATAAACATACACATGCCTTTTCTATCTGTTTTCATTTATTTTAAACCAGCCATCACGGTGTGTCTGCTGCTCAAAACAAATTATTCAAAGAGTAGACACTTTCTGAGTGTTTCAAAGCTGTGTCATGCGTGCTAAAAGAACAGCCTTCATATTTTCCTTGTCTGTTTGAGTCTCAGAGGAATCTGTACTGCATGAAAGCAGTGTGTCTGTGTCACTGGCTACAGAGGGAGAGGGACTTCATTCCATCCTGTCACACAGTCTCCCCCCTCCCCAACAGCCTCTAGTCTGGAGACACTCAAAGCTCTGCTCTCAATGCTGTGCAATCTCAGAGCAGATAAAGCTCTTTCTTGATGTTGCAGAAAACATTTGTGACTATTTTGTGTCATACCACAAGGACTTTTTTTACACTTCTACCTTCTTGTTACCTTATTTATTTTTAAATACAACTCCCTCTACACAAAAAAGGTTTCTCTGCAGTTTCATTTCCAGACCTGTGTGTTGAAATATTGACATTTTATGAAAAATTATATATTGCCGTTTTGTACCAGTTGTTCTATGACTGAAATGTTTTCTCAGCTGAATCTTCCCATAACGTTTCATTTCACCAAAGTGACCATGTAGAGATTAATACAGTTATCTGCCCCATGCATATCCTCTGCTCACATGGAATACACATTAGCTACTGTCACTAAATGCAGGCATTCCATGATGGAATTGTCTTTAAGGACCGCATAATTTGTACCAAAAAAACTGTAATTACACGCCAATGGGTCTGAAATAATGTATACCCAAAATTAACCCTGTGATTACACCTATAGTCTCTGCAGCTTTGAGTTTTACAGAGCACACAATGTATGGTGCTTAAAGGTACTCTGCTATAAACCTGTAATGAAAGGTCTTTGGCAGTCACATGTTTGACTTGGTACTTCAGGCTAAAACAGGTGTGGGGAATTTTCAAGAGCTTTTACTAGATTCTTATACCAGGCTCATGGGGACACGTCACATTATTTGACTCTCTCTAGTTGTTAAAACTTTATAAATTATTGGCGAGATCCCCTGTGTCGTGTTTCTAAATTACTATAATTATTTCCTTTCCCTTTTCTAGTAACTGTCTTTTCCACCTGTCTACATCTGTCTAACTTTTTCCACCATAATTATTCTTTCCAGAACCCTGCTGCCATGGGCCCAGGACCTGTAGACCCCCTTGAGCTTCTTAAGGGGTTGGATAGTTATTTGGGACAAGATGGGGAAGTCAAGGCTCTTGATGGAATGACAAAGATTTTCACGTAGGTGTTTTCGTTGTCTGTAAAATGTCATGTATTTGTTTTTGTTGTGATAGCCATATTTTACCATAGAACAGATTAAGTCAAATTCCAAGCCACATGATTAAAACTGGTTAACGTATTTCAAAAGCCACATTCAGAAAATCTGTTCTTTGTTGCCGCCAAGGCCCTAACAACAATAAGAGTTACTATTTTGGTTTTCATTTACTTCAAAATTGGCCTCATTATTTAGATTGCTTAATGTATTCTGTTGTAACTTACATACCTTTCTCTCCTCCACACCCCACCTCCCTTTTGATTTCTTCTAATACACTTAATCCACTTCTATGACTCATGTTCTTCATCTCCTTTATCTTATAGTCTCATGAAAGAGTCCCGAAAGATGGTGAACCGCTGCGTCTATTTGAATGTCGTACTCCAAACACATGCTCCTGAGGTTCTATCCAAGTGAGTTGTACTATATTTATGTTAAAACAAATGATATTAAACATGCATAAATCTTCTAGCTTTGAACAGGAAAACAGGCATATTTAACCTCCCACATCCCACAGGTTTATCCGTGTTGGAGGATACAGGCTACTTAATAACTGGCTAACTTATGCCCGAACCAATAACAACAGCCCACTCCTGCACCAGATTCTTCTCACCCTTCAGCATTTGCCACTCACTGTGGACCACCTCAAACAGGTAACTTAAGTCTTCTTTCTATACTATATCACCACCAGTTAGCTATGTTTCTGAGGCTTGTCTTCTGATGGACAAGAGTTAAATGTTCTAACACTGAGCTTTCTTTCATTTCAGAATAATACAGCCAAGCTTGTAAAACAGCTCAGCAAGACTAGCGAGGATGAAGGTAAGATTGGGTAGCATATTCATTCTCATGTAATTGATAAATTGTGTCCGATCTTTCCATCTAAATGGTTTTACATTTTGTCTCCTTGTATACTTTCTTCCAGAGCTTCGGAAGTTAGCTGGAATTCTAGTTTGTGATTGGATGGCTGTTATCAGGTCCCAGAGCAATATACTGATTCCTGGTAAGTTGTCGAATGTCTGATTTTCTTATTTTGTAAGTTGTCATAGATAAACTTGTAAAATTAAAGTGCTCAATGCAACTCAAAGGCAACAAGGCTGCTTTGTATTGTTTTGTTTTAACCCATTACTTTCCCATCGCCTACAGAGAAGGACAAGAAAAAGAAGAAAGATGACTCCAAAGGCAGGTCACCCGTGCCTGACAAGAACACAGAGGCCAAGGCTGAATCTAGAGTAGAGGATCAAGGAGATAAAAAAAGAGAGAAGCCCAAGGCTCCACGCACTACAGCCCCCAGCCACGCCAAGTTCAGATCCACAGGTGAGCTAATAAGCGTGCAGTTTAGCAAACATTTGCTAATAAATATATTCTCCCTCATTTCTAAGCCGTTAAATCTGTTTGTCTTTTGTCTCTTAGGTCTGGAAGTAGAAGCCCCATCCCTTGCTCCAGCCAAGAAACCACCACCCATTCCAGTCATATCGGACAAATACTTGAAGCCAATCCCTGTGAAGAGGCAGAGGTAGGAAGCCAGCCTATATTACAGAGAATTTCCCCAAACCCAGCCATAACGGTCCCTGGGAGATATTATGTATTAGGTCTGTTGGGGAAGAAAATACATTTTTGACCGCTTCAGAAGAACAGAATTGTTCTGAATGCAATGTTAACCCCTTAACACCGCAGCCAAATGTACAAGTTGTGAACGAAACAAAACCTGGCATTTGCGCTATATGTCTGTCCAACCGTAATTCACCTCTTTCGTATTAAATGCACCCCCCCTTATTATATATCATTTTATTCAGGGGAAACAGGGCTTTCATTTAATATCAAATATTTAGCTATGAAACATAATTTAATATGAGAAAATACGATTTTTTTTAAAATTTTTTCGTTCTACATGACATTTTAACTGTCAATGTCCTAATACTGTTTGCTTTTACTGCAATAAAATACACATATTTGTATTCAGCAAAGTCTTACGTGTAAAACGGTACCCCCTATGTACAGGTTTTATGGTGTTTTGGGAAGTTACAGGGTCAAATATAGCGTGTTACATTTGAAATTGAAATTCGCCAGATTGGTCACGTTGCCTTTGAGACTGTATAGTAGCCCAGGAAATAAATTTACACCCATAATGGCATGCCATTTGCAATAGTAGACGACCCAAGGTATTGCAAATAAGGGATGTCCAGTCTTTTTTAGTAGCCATTTGGTCACAAACACTGGCCAAAGTTAGCGTTAGTATTTGTTTGTGTGTGAAAAATGCAAAAAACGCCAATTTCGGCCAGTGTTTGTGACTAAGTGGCTACTAAAAAAGACTGGACATACCCCATTTGCAATACCTTTGGTTGTCTACTATTGCAAATGGTATGCCATCATAGGGGTAATTTTCATTCTTGGGCTACCATAGGGTCATAAAGGCAACGTAAGCAATCTGGCGAATTTTAATGTGAAAAAAATTAAACACAAGCCTTATATTTGACGCTGTAATTTTTGAAAACACCATAAAACCTGTACATGAGGGGTACTGTTGTACTCGGGAGACTTCGCTGAACACAAATATTTGTGTTTCAAAACAGTAAAAAGTATTGCAGCAATAATATCGTCCGTGTAAGTGCTGTTGGTGCGTGAAAAATGCAAAAACCGTCACTTTTACTGGCGATATCATGGTTGTAATACATTTTACTGTTTTGAAACACTAATATTTGTGTTCAGCGAAGTCTCCCGAGTAAAACCGTACCCCCCATGTACAGGTTTTATGGTGTCTTGGAAAGTTATAGGGTTAAATATAGTGCTAGCAAATTAAATTCCCTATACTTTCGGCATGGGTGGACAGGCAGGTCCCGCTAATTGTAATTAATTAGGATACCTAATTATGTAAAATTATTACATAAATATATGTGTAGAATTAATATATGTGTATATATATATACATATGTGTATATATATATATATATATATTTTTTTTTTATATTTTTATTTATATATAGGTGTGTATATATATATAGTGATATATACGTATATATATATTATTTCGTTCTACGTGTATTTTGATATAAATATATATATATTATCACAATACAGTTAGAACGAAATAAAACACATCTATATATTTTTTTATATTTTATTTTTAATTATTTTTTTTACGTATTTACATATTTATTTATTTTTATATTATTTATAAATATATATATATATAACAATAATTATATATATATATTTAATCAGTATCCGTCTACGTGTAATTTGATATTAATATATATATATATATATATATATATATATATAATTATATACATATTAATATTAAAATACACCTAGACGGTGTATGTGTGTGTATGTATATGTGTATATATATACTGGACTTAGATCATATATATAGAATATATATATATATATGATCTAAGTATATATATTTTTTTTTTTTACACTTGTTTAACTTATTAAAATTTTATTTCCAGCCAGCAGGGGGACCAACTGTCATTACAGTTGGTCCCCCTGCTGGCAATACAGAAGCCAGCTATCCCGGCCATGTGATTGTGAGGTCCTCGCAAGGACCTCACTCTCACATGACCGGGAGGGACCAGAGGAGGAAGATGTGCCGCGGGGGGGCTCCCTGGGAGTCCCCCCAACCGCGATCGCCGGCGTGGGACCGCCGGTGACCGGGTGAGTTACTAAAAACCGGAGGGCGTACTATTACGCCCTGCGGCGTTTAGAGCCGCTTTTAAAAGGACGTAATAGTACGCCCTCCGGTCATAAGGGGTTAATTGTAGTGCATTGTTTATTGTCCTCTATATCTGATGCTATCTACAACATTAATAACTATGTTTAGAAGTTAATTACGATAAGTACTCCATAAGGAAATCTTGAAGCTTACTTCAGCAATTCTTTCTCCACAGCTCAATTCCAGTAACCACTGATGCAGCTCCTGCTGAAAAGAAATATAAACCACTCAACACAACTCCAAATACTAACAAAGAGATCAAAGTCAAGATCATTCCACCACAACGTGAGTAGCAGCTCTGCTTTATGCATTTTACATTCTGTTGCTTTCCAAACTTTTTCCTCTTTCCAGCAATGCTTGCTATTACACATTCCTGTCTTTCATTTCTTCGTCACCCTATCTGATTCACCAGTTTTCACCCCCTGCACTGTACGTAATTCTCACAATAAAGCAAATCAATATCTATTTGTCCATGTTTTCCTGCACCAAATGACCCACCTCAATCCTTTTATCTAACTTTCTCAAGCCACCCCATGTATATTTTGATGTCTTTTCTGTCCCCTGGCACAGTTCCTCTTATCTGTGCTGATAATCTAACTGTTTTTAACTGTTGAATTTTTATCAACATAGCCATGGAGAGCTTGGGATTTTTGGACGCACTGAATTCTGCCCCCATTACTGGACTGAAGATTAAAAAGAAAAAGAAAGCGGTTTCTCCCACCAGTAACAAGGTCAGAGAATTCACATCTGCTAAAATATCCTGAAAAAATTTCTAGCTAACTTTATATAAAAGACACTTTGGATGAGAACTTGTATCATATTTATAACAGAATGTCTCTTATGTTCCTGCAGTCAAGTCCTTTTGACAGCAAGACTCCAGGTGATACCAACAATATCACCAAACCGTTATCTCCAGAGGCTGAACCTCCAGTAGAAACCATGGAAGTGGAGAGACCAGGAACCCCAGTACCTGCCATTGAACTTCCCGAACCTATGGAAAGTATGTGTATCCTACTGCACAACTATTTTATATGATTTGTTTTGTTTCCTCTTACTCTGTCATCACTTTTAAATGTAAAGGACAATCTTGGTACAATACCCGTCAACTTCTCTGTAAGCGTCTTCTACAAATACATTGTTGGCAGATACACAATTTTAATCTGTTCCATATTTCTTTGCTTCATTGCAGCATCTGCCCCTCCTGCTCCTGCATCTTCTGAAGTTAAACCCACTGAAGCAGAGGCTCCCCAACTTACCAAGAAAGGGAAAAAGAAGAAAACTGTCACCTGGCAAGAGGAGAGTCGTCTTAGGGAGTACTTCTACTTTGAGTTGGATGAGACTGAGAGAGGTGAGAGTTACTACTTTTTGTCTCTGTACCTTATGGTCTATTAATCACGATTGTAGAATAGCAGTTATGAATCCTGTAGCCCATGTTGTAATTATGGTACATATACAGGAACCAATTACCACTGATCTTGTACTTTAAAATCCACAAGTATGTAAGGGGGTTTCTTTGTTGGGGAGACAAAACTTTAAAAGTGGCCCCTAACATTCCTTTCCTTCTTCCTGCTTTCCCTCGTCAGTTAATGTAAATAAGATTAAGGATTTCGGAGAAGCAGCCAAGCAAGAGATGCTTAAGGACCGACAGGCTTTCCAGACAGCTCGCCGGCTTAGTCATGACGCTATGGAGGAAACTATTCCTTGGTATCCCCCACGACCCCTTTTCCTCCCAGGAGCCCTTGTACAAGTTGGTAGCAACAGCACAGAAAAACACACTCAGGCAGAGCGGGAGATGGGCATTCTGCAAGAAATCTTTCTTTCCAAGGAGAGGTGAGCATAATATGCAGCTTTAACGAGACTACTCAATTTGTTATGGTTTCTGTTTGTAATTGATATCTTTATTTTACTCTTGGTACAGCGTTCCTGACACTCCACATGAGCCTGATCCTGAGCCATATGAGCCATCACCACCTAAACTTATACCTTTGGATGAGGTAAGGGAAAAAACAGAAAACAAATGAACCCACACAGATTGATTACACAGATAATTAGATTTCTATAGGGCTAATGGGCATCTTCAGCCTTCTCCGGGAGGGGGTTTCACAATGGTCATTCTTAAAATGACCATAAAGCAGTACATTAAAGACCAGGCTCATTCCACTATGCATCTAAACCTACACTGTATAACAAATCGGCCCAATCCCTCCATCTGTGCTATAGCTCACATTTCAGAGGCTGGAATATTTAATTTCCTATGTGTCATGTGTTACTTTGTAGGAATGCAACATGGATGATGGTGTGTATGTCGAACCCATGGACCAGAGTGGGGCATCCCAGTCACCAGACATAGGAAGTGGTGCAAAGCTGCCCCCAGTCCTTGCCAACCTGATGGGCAGCATGGGAAATACAAAAACACAGCCCAATGCTTTGCCAGGCACTATGCAGGAGATCCTTACATCAATAATGGTAAGTACAAGAGAAGGACCGCAGATTGTTTTCAGTTCCCATGTCGTCCCAACACTTTTGTCTTAAAGTAGATAAAGTAAAAGTACTTACATTCACCTTGGACACCACCAAATCTCACTTTGTGTATTCTTCTTCTTTCCTTTAGGGAGCACAGGGTAATGCAAAACCGGAAGACCTAATGAAGCAGCCAGATTTCTCCGATAAGATCAAACAGCTGCTGGGAACCTTACAGAATCAAACTCAGAACCAGGCGCCGCCAGGGCCCCGTAAGTAATAGAAGCATAGTTACACTTCTAGATTCTGTCCTTTTTCTGTGAGAATATAATGTATGTTTCTACATTATGTATGCTGTCTAAAATCTTTGTCTTAGGTTAACCATTTTCAATATTTCTTTCAGCTGCACAAGGATTGTTGGTGCCATTGCCTGCCAATAATGGTTTTCCACCCCCTGCTCCAAAGAATCCACAACAGCAGCCACCACCTCCTCACCATCCACCACCTCAAAACTACCCCCCTCCTGGCCCTCCCGGACCCTTTCCAGGTACTTAATTTTGTATGGTCCAACACATTGCAAAAGTAATAATTGGCCAAATAAAACTCATATCTGCTTTAACAGCTTGTTCATGTGATTTGTAGATAGATTAGAATTTCCAATACAATTTCACATTCTGCAATCTGCTGTCCCATGAGTGAAAGTCACCATAGCCCTCTGCAGAAATGGTGCTTTATTGGCAAAGATTTATATTCTTCCGATAACACTTGGTCACCACCGTGCTACCCAGATTATGAAAGGCTTGGCAGGTGCTTGATCTAAGCTCAAGGAGAATTACAGTGAAGGGTTTGCAATATCCATGAATGAGGCATGAAGATTTGGAATCCTTTACACCAGCAGCCAGTAGTAGTGGAGAAGCAGAGGAATGACATGCTTTTGGCAAAGTTGCAAACAACATTTAGATTTAAAATGTATTGCCCTTCATTTTGTTTCAGGTCCGGGTCCACATGGTCCCCCAGGTGGCCCTCGCATGATGGGGCCTCCACCTCCGCAACGGGATGGTTATTGGGAACCTCCACCTAATGAAAACATGAGAGGTGGAGGGCCCCATGGTGGAGGTGGCATGAGAGGAGGGGACAGAGGCCCTCCTCCACCCCCCTTTCACAGAAACAGAGGAGGCAGAGGAGGAGAACAAGGCTACAGAGGTAGGGGTGGCCGGGGAGGCGACAGAGGACCTCCTGGAGGAGGAAGAAACGGGCCTCATGGTATGGGACATGGACCAGAACACCGGGGTCATGGAGGAGAGCATAGGGAACATGGAGGGGAACACAGAGGCCATGGAGAACATAGAGGCCACAGAGGCGAACATAGAGGACATGGAGACCATAGAGGGCATGGCCATGGAGGTAAAAAGGCATTCTTTTTTTGCTGCATGTGATTTCCATTCAGTAGCACTCAGTATCCATGTTCAAGGTAGTACTTCTTTATTGTGACTGTTTTGGGTGATGTAAGATAGAGGAAGGACAAGATACGTAACTTCAGGTATCATACACCCTTTTAACAATTCATTTTTTTTTTTGTCCATTGCAGACATGTCTGGTCGCCCTGTGTGTCGACATTTCATGATGAAGGGAAACTGCCGCTATGAAAATAACTGTGCCTTTTACCATCCTGGCATCAATGGACCCCACCTCTAATAGATCCTGATCTAAACCACCGTTTTGTTTCAGGAGAGGCAACAAACTGTTGAGGACAATCTGTTTTGCTTTTTAATATGGCTTCTGTGAGGCCCTCAATCTTTCCTTCACCCCAACAAGTTTTGGGAAAGGTGCAGATGGACACTACCCTACCCCATGATCTTCAGATCTGTTTGACTTGAAGAGCCTTTGCTTACCTGAACTCCTTATTAAGGATCCAGGACAAATGTGGTATTCTTATTTATTCCGTTCACAATACCCTAAGATATGTATGTTCATTTGTATTGGGACTGTTATCTAATGCCGCAGTGTTTTGGTGGCATACAGCTCGAAGTGGGGAACTTGGTGAATTTGCAATATTCAAGTGAAGCATAATTGTGATGGAGCATCTGACTTTTTTTTTTTGTTGTTCCTCTTTCCAAATTTTATTGTCCCCTGTCATCCATTTTGCACTGTCCTCAAGGTATCTTTTTTTTGTTTTTTGGTGTTTTCTCTTTGAAACACCAACCCTTTGAAACACAACTAAAATGTCCATTAGTCTCCAGCTCTGATTACCACTATGCCCCTGCCTCATCTCCCTTGATACGGACTGGCTGCTTACACGCCACAAGTTACCCTACAAGCTTCCGAATTTCCTTTTAAACACTACACCTTCATACATCCCCTCATGCAAGCTATGGGTTATTCATTGAACATGTCAATTTGTATTAATGATGCTGTTATTCTATTCAGTACTGAAGAATCATGACCTCTACAAGGAGGCAGAGTATCCTTGCTCTGATAATGGACAAGGCTGTGACGTATAATTATGCTTAATGTCTATTTGCCGGCAATGAACTCTGTTAAGCATATATGCAGTTGCAGCTGAATTGAATGTTAAGTGAATGTGTTGAACTTTGTATGTTGCAATCACCACCAAATTATTTTTTTCACTCCACTCCTGCCGAAAAGAAGTTTAATTACAGTATTAATAGGGGAATCTTGAACCTTTTTGTATCAGACACTGCAGTGTATAGGATGGCTCAGATTCCTATCCACTAAGATTGTTTTCTGTGAAAACTGTCCTGAGAAGAATATATTGTATTTTTTTTAAGCATTTGTTCTTTTTATGAGTTCCTGGAGGGACTTGTTTTTTTTGTTTTCTTTTGTATACTTTGTAAATGTTAATAAACCTGGTGAAAAGGTGCATTATTTTTGTTTTGTTTCCCACCTACCCCCTCCCCCCCCCAAATGTAATATTCTAGTACTTTCTTAAGTAAGGCGCAATATGTCAAAACTGTATGTAAATGTGAAACATGTCTAATTTTTTTTTTATTTTTTTTTAACAATACTTTCTACAATAAAAATTGGGTATTGGGGTGGGGGTGCTAAAAAAAAAAATAAAGTTCCAGGTAGGTGATGCACAAATGTTATTGAGTCTGAAGTTTGGTGGAGTAAATCTGTCATTTTGACGTTTTGGGTTTTGCGGAGGGTAGGTCGGTTCTCCAACTGTAAGAGTCTTTATTGTTTAAATAGCTCATTGGTGTGAGGGAAATTGGTTTGTGAAAAACTTCAGATAACTTGTCTGCCTTTTGTCAGCAAGGAAAATAACAAGGGGATTTTCACAATTTGCGTATATCAGATCCTCATCACCACAGTCTACAGGACATGTCTGGATCCTGTACACATGACGAAGGTTGACTAATGGTGCACCAATGCCTTAATATCACACCTGGTCATTGTGAATTCTCACAAATGATTTGCAGATCAAACCGGTTAATTGTCTTGGCAGTTGGAGAGGGGGATGCTATGTGTACTCTCCCGGGCCCTAACATGGAGTGTCCGTCAGTCTAGCACAAAGGGAATAGAAAAATGTGACATGTAGTCTTTTAGGATAGGACTCCTTCATGCATCATTTCTTGAAACTGTTCGTTTTACTGTAGTGGTTACTTGTATTTCAGCTTTCTGTGCTGTGTTGTCTGGTTTCTCAACCAGTGATACACATACTACATGCACCAAAGGCAGGGGGTACGCAAAGAGCTGGCCACTTTAGCGCCCCCAGGAGGTGGTCGGCAGTGCACGAAGACAGAGTAGTCATTTTCTTACCTAAACAGCAAGTGCCTTCTGCCCAAATAAAATATCCGGAGAGAGAAATTGCAAGGGAGCTGTAATCTTAATGATCTTCCAGCACTGCTCCATCTCATGCCCTGCAGTGATGCTGGGAGCTCTGTTTTGACGTCACTCTAGTTCCAGCATCACTAAACAGCGTGTAAGGGAGCAGTACTGAAAGAGCACAAAGATTAAACAAGCCCCACACTTGACCACAGGTTAAGGATGCACTCCAGCTCTCCCAGAGGTAGGGAGGCTGGGTGGACTTAATTTTAAAAAGTTAATTAATAAATAATTTGAGTGTGTGAGAGTGTATATGTATGTGAGTGATTGTGGCCTCTGTGTGTAACTATTACGTGTAGTTTCAGTTTGTGACATTTGTTCTTCAGATAAATAGTTAATACACTCTGCCATATATGCACAATATGATATTTATTTTTAAAATAGTCTTTACTACCTTTAATCAAGCTTGTTTTCCAATATGGGATTAACTTAAATATCATGTCTGCACGTTTCATTTGGTATTGAATTTAACAGAAAATTACTTTCTCGAGGCAGAGGTACTTGGGGATTTCTTTTAGACCTGAAGGGGTGCTTCTCCAGAAAAGGTAGAAAAAAAGACCCTGCTGTCGAGGACCAAGAACCAAAGTAGCTGTTTGACCTGTTGATGACAGTCGCCTACCCCCCACTCTAGATTAATGAACAATTGGGGTTACTTGCCAGGGGGATCCATGTTACTTGGGTCAATGACTAAAGCCTATAGGTCAAATGACATTTAGAGAGGTGGTCCCTCACTGTAAAAAGGAAATGTCCTTGCACTGGGTCTGCCCGTAACCATTACCTTATTGAATCCAAATGTCAATGGATCAACATCTTCCAGTGGGAAAAAAGTTCAAACGATTCAAAGGCTGCTTTATTCTTCTAGTGTCCCTGTAACAATGAAGCAACATTCTCCAGAGTGAGCCTGAAAGTCCCAAGTGAAAATTACACACTGTTTGCTGATGTAATTACTGCTGCGGTGTTACGGCACAACAAGTGCTTTATTGCACAGAGTTTCCTGTATTCCCCCTGTGTATAATGAGCCACTTAAGTGGCCTCTGAGCGCCACAGGTAAACCTCATGCCATAGGTTTGCGATCACTGCACCAGCCAGAGTCCTTGTAGAATAATTTAACATCTATTGTGGCTGTATTATAAAGTCATTACTCTTTTCAGGCGTATTTACTAAATTCAAAGTGAATTTTATACTTTACGTTTTTTGAGAATAATTTCCGTTCAACTATTGTGGGCTAAAACATGAAAATAATATTTACATCCCTTTGATACGCTCTTGCACCCCTCTTGTATATGTCCTTGTCATTACTTTTGATTCTGAATTTATCGGAAATTTTGCAGTTCTTTTTTCTTAAAATCATTACAATTTGTTTTCTAGTTATAAACACTGCATGTACACTAAAGAAAAGTTATAAACGCAACACTTGTTTTTGCCCCCATTTTTAATGAGATAAACTCAAAGATCTAAGATTTTTTATTTTTTTGTAAGTTCTTTATTTTCGGTTTTATCACAGTTTGTGTGGGATACAGAATGAAGAATAAGGGAGGGGTGTTTGTCAAAATAGACTCAGTGAGAAGGTTTAACATTAAGTACATCACGATTGTTTCATACAGGTAGTTGCTTCTTGCCAGTAATGACCTTTTTTGCGATATAAGATCGTTTGTCATGTATGGAGACCCACGTGAGGTTTTGGTTCATAGAATCTTTGTGTCTATAGGTGGAGGCAATTATCTGTTTGTTGTGTGTTTTTTTGTGGTCTGTTTGTTGGTGTGGGGGTGTCTGGGTTTAAGTTTATTGGTGATGGCTTGAAGGGTGGGGAGGTCTTAACTGCGGTGTTTGTCTTCATGTTGTGCGTCCCTTGGCTACGTTTGTCGCGGATGGGTATTGTGTTCTAATTGTATTCGTGGCTGAGCCCGCCTCTATTTGTTACGGACAGTGTCTTGTAAGTGTCATTGGGCATTTATATGCGAATTATGAATGCTATTTGTAGTGTCCTTGCATTGGCTGGGGGTGTGATCTAGCTAATGTTCCCTTTGTTGTTCGCAGGTATTATGGTATGGGGGGGAGGGGTTAGGGCGGTGATAGGGTTAGGGGGTTGCAAGGTGGTCCCCCATTTGTTGTTTGGGGGTGGGTAGTCTCCCGTCCCCGGGCCCTCCGCTCAAACCCAAAGCAGGTGGTCCTGGATCCATGGGTCCCAGATTTTGTGTTGTGTCGTGGAGCAGGGCTGACAATTTGTCCATCTCCATGGTTTCAGTGTTTTTTTTATCATAGTCGATAGCAGGGGTGTGTTCTGGTTGCCCCATTGTTCCGCTATCGTACGTCTGGTGGCCAGCACCAGTCTCGCCACCAGTTTGTTTTGGGCTCTGGTAAGGGGGGTGATGGGTTTGGAGAGTAACCAGATCCAGGGATCCATGGGTACGTCCGTGTGTAGTATCCTAGAGGTAAGACTGGAGACCTGTCCCTATAATTGGGAGATCTGGGGGCATTCCCACCAAAGGTGGATATGTGCCCCTGAGTCCGCATCCCTTCCAGCAGGAATCTGTGTCTATGCGACCCATTTGTTTCAGTCTCAGGGGTGTGAGGTACCACTGGAGCAATGTTTTGTAGGCTTGCTCCTTGTGGTTAACACAGATTGTGAGTGAGGCTGTGGCCTCCCATATGTCCGCCCAGTCTGAGGGGTCCTCCGGGGGGCCTATGTCTCTTTCCCATGCTTTTGTGTATGAGAGGGCATCCTCAGGGGAGTTTGAGTTCAGGAGGAGGTATATAGTGGAAATTTGCCCTTTTTGAATGAGTGCGTGTATGCAAGCCTTTTCAAATTATGTTAGTGTAGTGGTGGCCGTGGCAGTGTGGTTCGTTGAGGAAGTTACTTATCTGTAGGTAGCGGAAGTGGTCGAAGGTATTTAGTGGAGTCAGCCTCGGTAGGTCTAAGAATGGTTGGCGTTGCCGGCCTTGGAAGAACTGAAAGAATCTGTAGAGTCCATTGTCCTCATAGCGAACAAAATCTTGGGGTGACATGCTTGGGGGAAACTGTTTGTTTCTCGGGATTGGCGTGAGAGGAGATGGAGTGTTCACTATCGGGTAGCGTGAGATTGTGTTGTCCCATATGAGAAAGGTCGTATTTAGGACGGGAGTTGTCTGTGGGGTGGTAGGTCTGTCCCTCTTGGGGAGCCAGAGGAGGAGTGAGGGGTGGTCCCTTCCCAAGAGGTCGTGCTCGAGGTCCACCCAGAGTTTAACTCCAGGCTGTGCATGTAGGTTTTGTATTTGTGCCAGTTGGTAGAATTTTGGGAGACCTAGGCCTCCGGTTTTAGTGGATTTGTACATCGTGGATCTCTTTATTTGTGGTCTTTTGCTTGACCAGATGAAGTAATCTATTTTGGTTTGGAGTGCTTTGAAGTCGTGTTTGGATATGGGGATGGGTAATGCTTGAAATAGATAGAGGAATCGGGGGAGTAGATTCATCTTTATTGAGGCTATTCTACCTAACCAGGATAGGGACATGGGGCTCCATCTTTGTAGATCAAGTTGTGCTTGGCGAAGTAATGGTGTGTAGTTTAGGGCGTATGTTGTGGAGAGGTCTGCGGGGAGATGTGTGCCCAGGTAGTGAATGCTCTGCGAATTGTATCTGAATGGGTAGGCTAATTTTATGCGTTCCAGAGCTGGTTGTAGTATTCCTAGTGGGAGGGCCATTGTTTTTTCCAAATGTAATTTATATCCCGAGAGGCGTGCATATTCTTGCAGGAGTGTTAGTAGAGGTGGTAAGGATTGGCTGGGATCCGTGATAGTTAGAAGAATGTCGTCGGCGCAAGCCGCTATCTTGTATTCGTCGTTTCTGATTTTTAATCCCTTGTAGGCATGTGCATGGGAGAAATTTTCGGTTCAGTGCGGCTTTACGAAATTCGGCACTTCGACACTTCGACACTTGGGAAATTCGGCATCTTCGGGATTTCGGAACTTCTCTTGCAGCCGCTTGGTAGATAACTCCCTAATACCGTGGGAATTAGGGAGTTATCTACCAAAAGGCTGAAAATCCTAAATTGGTCTTTCAGCCAAATTTACTAATACTAAGTAAAAATTACTTAGTATTAGTAAATTGTGCCCCTACTCGCTATACCGTGAGTAGGGGCATGTCTATTAAACAGTGAGCAGCCTCACAAAAAAAATGCCCCCCCTCCCGAGCCCCCTCCCGAGCCCCCACCCGTGCCCCGCGAGTGGGGGCTTCTAACCTAACGGCGGGTGGGGGCCCTACAGTAAAATAAGGGGGGATGAGCGGGTGGGGGCCCCCACCCCTAGCATATTTAGCTCTCCGTTTGGTAGTTGCAATAGACGAAATCCATACGAAATACCAATAGCTTTACAAGATAATTCCCTTAGTAAAGCATACGAATTCCAAACAACAGCCGAAGTCAAGAAGAAGGGTACAAAATAAACTGGCTTTAATTAACACACACAGGCTTTTATGCAAGTCCCCATGCAAGGGGACATCCCACAGGGAGGGACAAAATATAACCAATCACATACAGTAAAAGCATAAAACACACCCAGCACAAACATACAATTCCCTCCCCTAGCCCTGGAGATAATCAAGTCTGAAATAGTAATAACTTTATTATCTCCAGGCAGAAAAATCACTATTTTCCCCAATATCTGGAACACCCCTTTATACATGAGGTATCCCCACAAATAATATGTCCCCTGATAGCCCCGATCTGGGTGACCAACATATTCAAATTTCACCCAGATCGGTTCAGGGGTTCTCAAAAACCATGGAAGTCCTTTGTGACCGGTTCACCGTGGGTGGGCTGCCCAAAATAGTTCCACAAGTTTGGGTGGTTTTGCCGGTCACTTTAGAAAAAGGAGAAAAAAAAAAAAAAGAATAAAAGTACCGAATGGATTCCCCCATGCACAAACGTACCGAATAGCGCTCTTCTAGCTAATCGGTACATATAGATCCAGCGTTCGTGTGTTTGAGACCGGTGTTCGGGAAGTCGAGTGTCCGATTTTAGTTCCAGACACTCGACGACCAAGTCCCGCTGCCTTTGTTCGTATGAAAAAAGATGGCCGCGGTTTTCTCAGCCACGTGGCGTTTGGTAGTACGAACGCTGGCCGCACACGTAGAGGGTTTAATTGACGCAGTCTTTGAAGTTAAATGAGCCAGGGGTGGTCTTTGTTCGGTAGTTCCATCTACCGAAGGGAAAACGGAAGAAATACTGAATAAAAGGGTAATTTCTTCACAGGGGTGACCTAATGTCCTCCCCCTGGCCCCCACCCCTGAGCGGTGGGTGGGGGCCCTAAATATTAATTAGGGGGGTGACCTAATGTCCTCCCCCCTGGCCCCCACCCCTGGGCAGTGGGTGGGGGCCGTAAATAAAAAATAATAACCCCCCCGGGTGACTAGGGGTCCCCAAACCCTTATTCACCCCCCTACCCAAAAAAATTAACCCCTACACCCTAAAAATAATGAGGGGGGGGGACCATTTAATTAAGTACCTGAAAAAAAATATATAAAACTTACCATTTGATGTTTTCTTTCTTCTAAAATCTTCAGCCCCCAAAAAAGGGCAAATAAAAAGCCATAATAACCGACCCACTTAAAAAAAATAAAATAATAATCCATCTTTACCCGGTGAGGGATCGACGCAGACTGAGCTCTGCAGGGCGGGGCAAGGCTTATAAAGCCTTGCCCCGCCCTGTAATTGGGCTCAGAGCACTCTGATTGGTGGGTTTAAGCCATCCAATCAGAGTGCTCTGACAGGTTAATGAAGAGACTGACAGGTAAGTCTCTACATTTAAATATCAAAGCACTCTGATTGGTGGGTTTGAAATCCACCAATCAGAGTGCTCTGTGTCATTTTACACAGTGTGGGAAAGTTCTTTGGAAAGTTCATAACACTCTGATTGGTGGATTAAGTAACCAATCCGAGAGTTATGAGTCAAATTACACAGCGTGGGAAAATTCCAAAGAACTTTCCCACGCTGTGTAAAATGACACAGAGCACTCTGATTGGTGGATTTCAAACCAACCAATCAGAGTGCTGTGACAGGTAAATGTAGAGACTTACCTGTCAGCAAGTCTAAGTAGGACTGAAACGTTGATCGTCTTTTAACTATGCATTAATACATTTTGGACTTTTATCCGTGAGTGCTTCAACCTATTTTTGGACATATATATATATATATATTTGTAGTCGGGGACATAAGCCGTAAGTGTACTGATTATACCAGAATATGAAAGTCGGTTGAGGTGTGCCGTAACCGACGTATGAGGTAGGCCTGAAATAAAAGAGGGCCCACCCAGGAATGGTTTATAGAGGGTTGTGGTGGGAGGGATGAACCCGGCTATTCCAGTGCTGAACCAGAGGGGGCCTGAGCTTTTATAGCCGGGTAACCCCTCCCACAACTACAGGCTATGCCTTACTATTTGTAGTCGGGGACATAAGCCGTAAGTGTACTGATTATACCAGAAAATGAAAGTCGGTTGAGGTGTGCCGTAACCGACGTATGAGGTAGGCCTGAAATAAAAGAGGGCAAAAAGGTTGGAGTAAACAATTCATTTTATTTATACACAGATTACATAGCAAGACCTTTGAATGCTGATCTTAGTTCTATTTCTGGTTGTGGAATGTAAGTGGTGTAAACCGCTGATTTCCACCGGCCTAATCTTTTAATTATGTGAGATGGTACGCCATGACTAGAGGCTGCTGAAGCGGCTCCGATTCTGAAAGAGTGACCGGAAAATCCTGTGGGATTGAGGCTGAGTCGGATGAACAGAGTTCTGATGTACTGAATGAACTTGGCCGTTGTTAAGGGTAAACCTTGGAGTGCGAGTAGTGGGGTGTTTTGATTGAGACCTGTGAGGGTGGCCAAAAAGGTGTCGAATACTGCGACCGGGCACCACTGATTGCCCGTGGGGTAGTAGCAGATCTTAGTAGGTGGGCCTACTTGGTTAGTTTTTGTGCGACCTAGGCTGAGTACGTAGTGATCTGTGTTTCTCTGAAGATTTGAAATGTAGAGAGGCTGACAAGAAACACTATTGGTAGTGAATTCGTTTGGACGTAGAAACCCATAGAAAGCTAGGTATGCCGCAGTCTTGATAACCAGGTTGGTATGGGATTCGAAAGGTTTGGAGTCCAAAATATTGGAGAGTGTGCGAAACTTGGGACCGTCTATCGGTAGTCTAGACGAGGTAGTGGGTATGTCTAATCTCAGTATACCTTTTAATATGTTTTTTACGGGATAGGAAGACATGAAGGGTTTAGTACTAGGGTAGGCACTGATGATATGATGTTGTATACCCGAGAAATATAGTTTAATGGTGTTCAATGCTAATTTTAGGTTAAGGTGGCAGAAAGAAATAAAGGCGATAATGGAGTCTAAAGAATGGGTGTTGGTTAACTGATGGTCTGTTGTGAATTTGGTGTATAAGGTAAATGCTCGATTATAAGCACGGGATGTGTTTGTGGATAGGGCTGCTCCGGCTAGGTATCTGCTGTGAGATAGCAGTCTTTCTAGTCCAGGATGAGGTCTCGGAATGGAGGGGTGCTGACCGGTCTGGAGTTGGCTGTGGGGTGTGTCTTGAAGAAAACCTGTAAGTTAAATCGAGACAATGCATCAGCGGCTATGTTGGTTTTCCCTGGAATGTGGATGCAAGTGATATGGAACTGTAGTGTCGCTGCTAACCAAGTCAGCCTTCGAATCAGTCTCATGATGGTGAGTGAGGAGGATCTACCCTTGTTTATTATGTCACAGGCTGGCTTGTTGTCGGAAAAGCATTTTACCGCTTTCCCCTGCCATAAGTGTCCCCAAACTCTTGCGGCTGCCACTATTGGGTAGATCTCAAATAGAGCCGATGTACTTGGAAATGAGGGTAAACCTAGGGTTTCTACCGGCCATGAGTCTCTGAACCAGTCATTGATATAGATTGCTGCGAACCCTGTGTGAGCTGCTGCATCGGTCCAGATTATGGGTGAGGAGTCTGATAAAGGTGTAATGAACATGGCTACCCCATTCCAATGGGTTAGGAACCGTAACCACATAAGTAGGTCTGCCCTTGCGTGAATATCTAGTGATATCCTGCTGGCGTCCGTATTGAGAAACGGGAGAAGGCTCAGCAATCTTGAGATAAACGCCCGACCTTGGGGAATGATTTTCATGGCGAAGTTTAACGTGCCCAGTAGGGATTGCAGGTCTGACCTGGTACACGTGTCCTTCCCCAGAAAATACTTTACCATCTCAATGATCTGCTGCACCTTCTCACGAGGGAGACTAGCCTGTAACGTAACGGTGTCTAGGTGGATACCTAAGAACGTAAGTTTTGTAGTAGGGCCTATTGTCTTAGCTTGAGACAGTGGTACCCCCAATGCTGTAAATAAGGCCAAAGTTTTCTGGAGACTAACTGGTGCGGACTGAGGTGGTTCTATCGTAAGAAAGTCATCCAGATAGTGCAGAACAGCGGGACAGTGAGTGACATTGAGGAGTAGCCAGCATAAAGTGTCAGCAAAAATGTCGAATAATTTCGGGCTACTTTTTGCTCCGAAGGTAAGGCGGGTGGCAAAGTAATATTTGTTTTCCCATTTGATGCCGTGCACGTGCCACAGGGACGGGTGAATGGGTAGGAGCTTGAAGGCGTTGGAAATATCGGTTTTCCCTAACCAGGCTCCCCCCCCTGCCCTCAGAATGGATTGAATGGCATCATCTACTGTGGTATACTGCAGGGAAAACTCTTCCGAAGGTATTAACGAATTGATGCTGGGAGTTGGTAAAGAATGAGGAGCGGACAAGTCGTAGATAAGTCTTTTTTTATTGTTGGACTTGCCAGTGGCAATACCTATAGGGTTGGTGCGCCAGCTGGCGAATGGAGGGTGAACAAAGGGGCCTATGATAAAGCCGTTAGTCAGTTCGGTCTTGAGTAGTGACTGTGTAGTGATTGGGTCAAGGATAGCTGACTGTAAGTTGGGACATTCTAGAATACCTGTGGGGAGTGTGACTAGACCCGTGTGGAAACCCTCAGTGAAGCCCTGAATGAGGAAGTCGACTAAGTGAAGGGAAGGGTGTGCCTGGAGGTAAAACGCCAGGTTGTCGATGCTAACTTCGGTTAGTCATTGTTTGGGGTACAGACGATTGGGGCACATAGTTTTTGCATGTGCCCGGAAGCAGATTGAGCAGACGTGCAGCAGTCTGCAAGAACTGAACCCACAACTTCCTGAATTGAAGTTGTTGCAAATCTGCGCTTTGCCAAGGTATATAATGGGTCTGCCCAACTTGTCCTTCAATCCTCTGTGTTCTGCAGTGGAGGAACCGAAGGTAGCCCGACTAGTGGTAGGAAGGTTAGGATCGACTGGGCACAGGTTGGTGGAGTGTGAGATAGAGGCGCATAGGGCACAGGATGGAGGCTTTTGGCCCACGAAATGGTGGCAGAAGAGTTCAGTATCCATGTTACTCCAGTTGGTATGAGTGTTGAATTGAGTTATGGATGCTGCCGCCTTGGCCGAAAAAGATTTGTGGTAATCATAGAAGGAAAAACCCCCATACTTGTGTCCTAAGTCCACCAACTTGTGCATGTACAAGTCCAATTCCTCCCTACGGTGAGGGGAAGTGGAACAGATTACGTCACGGTAGAGGCCGAAGGCAAGGACAAATTCTGGTATGGTGAGTTTCCGGTTGAGCCTGGGATCTCTGGCTTTTAGCACAACCGAAAGATCACCGTAGCAATAAGCCTTGTTCTCCACAACATCTTGTGATGCGATTAGCAGAGAAACCAGGTTTATGTCCTTGCCTTCCAGAATGTCTTTGCGTATTGTCAGGGGTACGAAATGTGCAGGCGTGATGATGTGGGAGGATGTGCTTGGTATTGGGTTTATGGTAGTGTCATTACCGTGAGGGAGGAGGACCGGAGTGAGGATTGGTGTGGGCGAGGTGACTGTCGCCGTCTGAGGAGTTTCCAGTTTATCCAGCCTGGTGCTGATCGTGGTAATTGAGGCCAAGAGGGAAGACATCAGACCCTTGATCTCATTATAGTTTTCTGAATGCAGAACTACTCCAGGTTGGGGAGTACAAGCATTAGAAATGTAAAGTTTGTATAGTTCTGCTTTGCGGGCTGTAGCTGGATACGGGACACCCATGCGACGTAGTTCAGCCGCGAGCTTGGGGATGGTCCATGACCGGAGAGCGTATGGGCTGTGTCACGTCTAAACATTTGTTATGAAGGAACACAACTGCAGATTTCTTATAGTTTGAATATTTATTATAAAAAGTAAAAGGTATTGACTTTAATTCCAATTTACAGGTACTGTAGCTTTAAGTAATAAACGATAACTGAAGTCCACAATTATATGCACTGTAGCTTTAAGTAGTAAACGATAACTGAAGTCCACAATTATAGGCACTGTAGCTTTAAGTAGTAAACGATGACTGAATCAGAAAGAGTCCTTTAGTAGTATTAATTAATTAGGTGATAAGAAGTTACAATAGCTGTTCCATAGACTTTAACTGAAGTAAGACAGATGCAGCTAACTGAGACAAAGTATGAGTTGAAGTTAGCTGTAACGGGTTTGATTTAACGAAGGACTTTGGAGACAGGAAATAACAGCTTTGAGATGCAACGCTTATCACAGAGATTTTACTTAGCTTCCGGCACATAGAACACTGGTTCCCGAGTTCTCCTCAGAGGCGGTTTATCCCGAATGGTGAGAGTTCAGCTTTAGTCGTGGATGAGGAAAGGTGAAGGGAACTTGAAGTCTTCCAGTCCGGTCCGGTAACAGAGGCTTTCACAACGATGTTGTAGCCGGTTCGTGAGTACGGAACGTAGTTCATTAATCCAGCGTCGATCAGCTGGTGCGGTCAGATTAAATAGGGAGACCGTGTCATAAAGAGGTGTGGCTAAGCTCCGTGGAACCAGGAAGTAAGAGGATACCATAATTAAGGCATGACAGGCTGGCTGGTTCTAGGTTCTCGGTGGGTGTGCTTGGGCCGGCCGGAGTGGCGGGTCTGGTTGGGGTTTCAGGTATGGCCAGCTCTTCTTCTTGGTCATGGGATTGAGACATACTAGAAATGAAAAATAGGGTAAGAGACGGGTTTTGGTTATGAGCGAAGTTGCCTGAGTCAACTGGTGCTAGCTATGCCAATCCGGCGAAACATTATCTATCTTGTGAGGAAGGTGAGGCCCTACTAGTGCCAAGTGGCGAGAGAGGCTCTATCTATGTGGAGGGCCGGTTGGACGAGGGACACCTAAATGACGTGGCGGTAACGTTGGCCTCTCTGTGACTGTAACAAGACAAAGTAGGTTGGCTGTGACTGGTGAGACCCTAGCTGGCCACCAAGGGTGGTTATTGTGAGGCTCTGTCTATGCGTTGGGCCGAGGGGTGTATACCTCCGACGAGGATGGGTGTATGCCTCCCAGGAACATTTTAATTTACAATAACTTAGCTACAGGTTGTGCGCCAGTTGTCACCAGTTGACTGCCCTATATATGTATATATATATATATATATACTGGGTCGGGGTGGAGTGATCGTCGTGCGACCGTACCTATTTGTTTGTTGTACGAGTTTCCAACGTTGGGTTTTGGAGGGATTTATAATTTATTATTATTTTTCCCTTTCCGGCTGTGAAATAAAACATATGGTTAGGGACGGTTAATTGGTTTGGCCTTGAAAATTTTTTTTTTTTTTTTTTTTTTTTTTTTAAATTAGTAAAATGGTTTTACCTGTTAACGCTTTAAATAACGATGTTGATTTGGATGATAGCTTGGACGTCAGGTGGGGTAATAATCTGGGGGTAGAGTTAGAAGTTATCCTTTGTATCCTCTCTGATAAATATAGGTTAAGGATTGAGTGCGGTGAAACTTAAATATTTACCAGTAGTAGGCTAGGAATGGGAGTCCGATGATGGCTCCGAGTATCAGGGGAGGTGTTGAACCAGCATTCGAATTGGGCCAGGAGTGAATCCTGAGGAGATGGACGTATTTGGTTTAAGTCATGACTTTTATGTGGAGGACATGATAAAGGACGGGACAACCCCTGACATGGGGTAAGCTATTCCTTACCGAGTGCGCAAAGACAAAGCTTAGATTTAAATATCTAATTGTATTTTTTTTTTTATATAAAACACCTGTGTAGGTGATAGGTAACATCACCCGGCTTTTGGAAATGTGTGACAAGTTCAAGCAAACATCGAACAAAACATATTACACATTCTGAATGTCTCGATCCCACCCAATAGAGTTGCAGCCCTGAAGCACACGCTCCCATTCCAATGGTCTGACACTACTATAAGATACTTAGGCACCTCCATACCAAGAGACCTGTCACAAATATACACCGCTAATTTCCAACCCCTCCTAACCACAATACGTAGAGACCTGGAGGAATGGACTAAAGTTCGCCTTTCCTGGTTTGGACGCATTGGAGTGTTGAAAATGAACATCCTGCCCAGGCTGCTCTACTTGTTCCAGACACTGCCAATTCACATACCTGAGGCGTACTTCTCAACACTGCGCTCCATGGCACTCAGATTCACATGGCACAACCTACAGGCACGGGTCAAACACGACACTCTCACATTACCAAAACGGAAGGGCGGCCTGGCCCTCCCAGACTTCCAGGTTTATTACAAGGCAACCCATCTCCAGAGGGTGATGGAATGGTCCAAATCGGAGGTCCACAAGCTATGGAAGGAAATAGAGTCAGACCAAATATCCAGACCGATAGGGCTCCTACCGTGGCTAGATCACCACCAGGGCAGACAGCTGGCTAATCCACACCCGCTAATTAGAGCAACCTTAATGGTCTGGCACAAAGTGGGGACACCCTCCTCCTTCACCACGCCCATCTCACCACTCTTACCCCTGACGCATAATGACGCCTTCCCACCTGGACTAGACGCAGGCCCGTTCCAACAACTGTTAGGAAACTCACTACCCAGACTCTGCCACGCTACCACCAATGGCACGATACGGACTCTTGAGTCCCTGCTGCCCGTGGGGAGACCAACGTTCATGCTGCAGTTTAGATACAAACAACTATCCGCTTACCTACTAATAGTCACCAAAGACATCCATGCCCACAGGCCGCTCACAGACTTTGAAAGGCTCTGCCATGACCCAAACCCACTGGCCAGGGGACTGTCCACACTCTATAGCCTCCTCATGGACGCAAAGAGACTTCCCCCACCGAGCTTCATGAGTAAATGGGAAACCGACCTGGGAATTACACTCTCGCCAGCCCAATGGGAAAAGATCTGTACCCTGTCCCTCCACTGTTCAACATCCAGCGGCATACAAGAAACGGCCTATAAGGTACTGTCTCGCTGGTACCGCACGCCACTGGCCACCCATTCCTACGACCCAACCGCCACCAACAACTGTTGGAGATGTGAGAAAGCCCTAGGCACTCTCTTCCATATCTGGTGGACGTGCCCCCTGATACGACCCTACTGGGCAGCGATCCACACGATCATCACCAAATTTTCTGATACTCCCCCCCAATTAGACCCAGCAGCCTTTCTCCTGCACCACACCTCCACCCGTAGCTCAGCTTACAAAAAATCCCTAACGATCAGGATCTTAAATACAGCCAAGAGTCTCATTCCCTTATACTGGAAACAAAAGACCCCACCACCTGTGTCGACCTGGTTTAAGCGCATGGAAGAGCTAAGGGCACTAGAGGAACTCACCTCACACGCAGAGGGGAGGGAACAGTCGTATATGACGACCTGGACACACTGGATACTGACCACGACGAAACCTGACTTCCAGACGCTTATCACAGACTGAGTAGACATCAGAAGGGACATGACCCGAGACGATGGGTAGGGGTGACAAGGAAGGACCGACAAGACAGCGCACGTCATACATAAAGCTACCACTGACAGACGTTAACTCGACAATTCTGACCCTGACAGAGACGAAGGACCACATAAACCTAAAGGGAAGGGAGGACGCTTTCTCAAACGCTGAGGGATCCCCCCCCCCATTTCCCCATTTTTTATCCCCCCCCCCCCCTCTCCCCCCCTCCCCCCCCCCCTTCCCGGGTGGACTTGCGGGCCGCGCAGCCGGACCAGGATACAGCAGACCACAGGTATGCCATTAAATGCTCAACTACACATGTTCCGACCTGGAAACCTGCGCGTTTCTCTGCATTACTTTACCGACACCTCAGAATCGCTAACAATGTGCCTTATTACCTGTATCTGCCAGTTGTTGGAAACCTGCGTGTTTCACTGAACCACACTTGAGACGTTTACCTTTATTGTTATTTGCAAATTTATTCTTGAAAATCTGAATAAAATTTAATTCACAAAAAAAAAACATATTACACATGAAAAAAGACATTGTGATATAATAGCCAGGAGCTGAAGTATAACTTAACCCCTTCAGGACCGGCCTGTTTTTGCGATGTTTGTACGTTAAGGACCAGAGCAGTTTTAACACTTTTGTGGTGTTTGTGTTTAGCTGTAATTTTCCGCTCTCTCATTTACGGTTCCCATACAAGTTATATACTGTTTTTTTCACGACAAGAAGGGCTTTCTTTACATACCAGTATATATATTATGTCATATATTGTATTTAAAAAAAATAATAAAATATCGTGAAAAATAAAAAAAAAAACATGTTTTTGGACTTTTACTTGAAAAATCTTTTACTTATCTACAAAAGCTAATGAAAAAAACTGCTAAATAGATTCAAAATTTTGTCCCGAGTTTAAAAACACCCAGTGTTTACATGCTTTATTGCTTTTTTTTGCAAGTTATAGGCCTATAAATACAAGTAGGAAATTGCTGTTTCAATATATATATATTTTAAATGTATCAATAGTGACATTGTTACACCGTTATCTGTCATAAATCCCCGAAACACACCTAACATGTACATATTTTTTAAAGTAGACAACCCAGGGTATTCAAAATGGGGTATGTCCAGTTTTTTTTAGTAGCCACCTAGTCACAAACACTGGCCAAAGTTAGCATTTATATTTGTTTGTGTGTTAAAAATGCAAAAAACGCTAACTTTGGCCGGTGTTTGTGACTAAGTGGCTACTAAAAAAAGCTGAACATACCCCATTTGCAATACCTTGGGTTGTCTTCTTTTGCAAATGGTATGCCATCATGGGGCTAATTCTCATTCCTTGGCTACCATACGCTCTCAAAGGCAACCTAACCAATCTGACAAATTTCAATAAAAAAAAAAAAAGTAAAATCAAGCCTTATATTTGACCCTGTAACTTTCACAAACACTATAAAACCTCTACATGTGGGGTACTGTTATACTCAGGAGACTTCGCTGAACACAAATATTAGTGTATCAGAACAGTAAAATATATCACAGCAATAATATCCTCAGTGAAAGAGCTGTTTGTGTGTGAAAAATGCAAAAAACTTCACTTTCACTGACAATATCATCGCTGTGATATGTTTTACTGTTTTGAAACACTAATATTTGTGTTCAGCGAAGTCTCCCGAGTAAAACAGTACCCCCATGTACAGGATTTAGGGTGTCATAGAAAGTTACAGGGTTAAACACAGTGCTAGCAAATTAAATTATCTGGACTTTTGGCCTGGGTTGGCAGGCAGGTCCCTCAAATTGCAATCATTAAAATTACTTAATTAGGTAAAAATATTACATAAATATGCACGTAGAATTTTAATATATATACATATTTATATATTTGACGTCTACGTGTATATTTATGAAATTATTTATGTAATTATGTATGTGGACATATGTATATTTCGTATTATTTTTATTTATTTATTTATACATAGATATATATATCATTACATTCTAAGTGTATTTTGATATAAATATATATATATCAATATCAAAATACTGTTAGAATAAAACTGAATATATATATATAATTTTTTTTTAATTATTAAAAATTATTTTTATTTTTTGTTATTTATTTTTATTAACATATTATTTGTATTTTATAATAATATATATATACCATATATATAGTTATTATATATATTGTATATATTCGTGTGTAATTTAAATATAAGTGTATTTTTATAATTATATACGTATATATAAATATAAAAATACACTTAGTGTGACATTATATATATGATATATATACATATATTATATATAGGTATATATAGATATAATACATGTATATATAGCATATATATATACACATATTATTTATTTTTTTTACACAGATTTTTTTTTTACACTTTTTTTTGGATTTTTCACTTGCAGGGAGACTGCCTGTCAGCACAGACAGTCCCCCTGCAGGCAGATACACAGACCCCTATTGCGGTCATGTGATCGAGTGATCACATGGCCGTGGGGTCCTGATCTGCCGAGGGGGGACTGCCCGGGCAGACAGGCAACCCCCCTGGACCGGGAGGAGAGCTGATCGCCGCCGTGGGACCGACGGCGATCAGGTAAGTAGCCCAAAACCGTTATGACGGTTCAGGACCGTCAGCGGTCCAAACGCACGTTTTACCGCTGACGGTCCTGAACCGTCAGCGGTCGTTAAGGGGTTAATAGTGAAATATGGGGAAAAAGAAGAAAAAAAAAAAAAAAAAACATATATTCTGCGATTTTAACATTGTGTCATAATATGTATGGCCACCAGGGGTCGTCTGTTTTTAGGGAAAGTAAACGGATATATATATATATTTCCTCCACCAGGGGGCGTTGTGAGCTGACATGCGTTTTGTCAGTAAGAAATTTTGCATACATTAATTTAGCCGGGTGGCCGGTTACCGAACTGCGTTGGAGTGTAAGAGTTTGAGGTCTGCGTGACCTGTGAAACCGGATGGTAAGGAACTGCGGTACCGAGCGGTAGGGTAAGTATAAGGAAGTAATTTGGAACAGGTGTGCCAAGTTTGCGTGGATGCCAGGCGTCTGGCTGAGGGTGGTGTGGATGAGACTCACGGTTTCTGGGCCCTGGAGTAGGTAAGTAAGTGTCCGGATTCAGCAACCGCCGTGGGTCTGGCTGGGGAGGATGGGAGTTCGTCGGGACCCCGGTAGAACGCTGGGCTGGAGCGCTTGACGCCGAGCACGGAGGGATAGTACCGAGCAGAGGGTAAGCACTTCGGACTGGATCACGTGGGGACGAGCTCGAACCGGAAGTACAAAGGTTCCGAATGAACCCGGCTATTCCAGTGCTGAACCAGAGGGGGCCTGAGCTTTTATAGCCGGGTAACCCCTCCCACAACTACAGGCTATGCGTTACTATATATATATATATATATATATATATGTATACACACACACACACACACTAAGTACACTCCCTGACCCTAATACTAGTGGGGGCTGCAAATAAACTAAATGTGTATCATATATATATATATAAATAAATAATCAGAAGTTTTCTCTTAAATGTTCAAATTAGAACAAAAAAAACAACACTCAAAAATGAAATCCGTGTTCACACATTCAGGGCTCCACACAGACTCTGATTGCCTGTATAAGGACTTGCACATGCTTTGCACACTCAGTCAGAATGTTCAGAGCTCTTAAGCCAACCAGAGAGTTCTGACAGGTAAGGCTCACTTATCTTCAGACTTACCAGGGAAAATGCTCAGGTAAGTCTCAAATAAAGTGAGACTTACCTGTTGAACCACTCTGACTCTGGTAATCCCACATATGGCTGCCAATTTACCAACACTGGTATTCAGAGGCTTGTGACGTGGCACTTAGTGTTTACTCTGTGTTCATTTGTCCTGGAGACCCCAGTAAGTGATTGATGCACCTTGGGCTAATATCAATCACTTTATCGGAACAGAAGACTTATAGGACATGAATGGTATAATTTCCTATATAGTAACAGGAGGACAGAATTCCATGGAAAAAAAAGAATCGTAATTTGCACAAGACATAGTTGAAATAGTTTTAGGGGGGCGGAGCTAGCAGCGCGACGGAGCAGTCGCATCTCCTGGAGCTCCGACTAAAATAATTCGAAATACGCCTTGCAAGGGGGTTTCTGAACCCAAAAGACCCCACAGAGCACACCACCGGTACATAGCAGACAATAGGCCGGAAGACAAAAAAGGTGAAGGCAGACAAAGGCCCCCAGGGCAGAGACATTGGAGATATGCTGCGGAACACGCAGCAGGCCGCATGGTCCAAAATGGCGCTCACGGATGACTTCTCCTCCTACTCGTCAGAAGACTTTGCTGCAGACCTCATGGAAGGAGCTTCCTTCCGACCCATGCCAGACCGCCACTCTGAACCCAAGAGCACTGGGGACCCAGTGACCGCGGATCAAATTAAAAAAATGTTAGCGGATCTCCGCAAAGACCTGGCGGCAGACATGGCCTACTATAAGGAGGTCATAGAAAGAGCAACGACTAAAATTACCCAGCTGAAGGCAAGCACGAGCACCCATGACTCGAGGCTCACTAAAATAGAACAACGGGTGACTAACCTGGAGGCACAGCAATACGCCACCACAGACCGGCTGGACGCCATAGAGGACCAGAGGAGACGGCACAACGTGAAAATCAGGGGAATACCAGACACGGTAGTCCTCACTGAATTACCCCACTATGTTCGACGTCTCCTCGGACACAAGTCAAATCTGTGAAACTGGATGGGCTCTTCCGATTGCCAAAATCGGCCCGAGCTCCGACTGACGCGCCGGCAGACCTCATTGTACGTTTCCAGGCACTAACTGATAAGGCCTCCCTCCTAGCCGCGTTAAAAGGAAAAGATCCTCTACAGTTTGAAGGCTCAGAAGGAAAATTATTTCCAGACCTCACTAAGAGTACCCTTACTTGGCGGAAATCCTTGCAACCGCTGCTACAAAACCTCCGCAACAGAGAGATTCCATACCGTTGGAACACGCCACAAGCTGTCTCCTTTACCCACGAAGGGACCACCCACAAGGCCCAAAGTCATCAGGAGCTGGAGTCCATCCTGGTGTCGGCAGGTATACTGCGAGCACCGCTGGCGAACAGACCGAGACTGTCCCTGTTAAACCCAGCCAACATACCAGAGTTTATACCAGGAGAACCCCGCAGATCGTCACCTGCCAGAAACACCACCTGAACGGCGGTTCGACGCCCAGCTCCAGGGGATAACCTGCTCCACCACCAGCACAGAACTTCTCTAGTACAGAATAGAGACTGTTGTACTTTATTTTACTTTATCTGAAGGTTCTAGCTTTAATTTTGCTTTACTGTTATACCTTAATGTCCCAGTTTAACGGTTTGCTCCATGCGATATTGGATACACACATAATGTGACCCACTCACCTAACGGACGCAAACCTCTCTCTGTAATAACCCCGCAGACAACTGAGGTCAATTTCCCACTGATATAGGCACTTACACATGAAAACGCTAGTGTCATGAACACAAAGCTAGCGGCCGCACTCTGCGGGACCTAAGCTGGCAGACACCTTCTTCCTTTTACAAGTAAACCCTCCGTGAACCCCCATCCTCCACGCTAGCCCACAGATGAACCTGCCTAAAAACATGTACACATAGTGGACCGACAAAGAGGGAAATGCTACAGGGCACCTCGCACGAAGCACACAATGTTACCCACATAGAACACAAGCGTTGACCACCACAATTGTTAAACGTACCAAAATATACACATATACTCATAACGTGGTTCACTCAGACATAAAATCAGGAGTGCAATGTGATCTGTAAAACAATTAACCCAACACAACCGTTGCTCTAATAGTAACTAATAGGGGCACCATAGCGGTGAATCACACACTGTCTGCACTCACCTTTATTAGCGTATGATATTGTTTTGTCCATACAACTACTCTCAAAAAAAAAAAAAAAGTGCAATGTCATCAATGCCATGTGATTAAGAATGTATGCGTAATTGTTGGTACCTGCTGTTATGGCAATACCAATCTACTTGTTAACCTTATGCACGAACAAAAATAAAGAATTGAAAGAAAAAAAAATAGTTTTAGACTTAAAAATATTTTGATGAAAAGGAAACTATTGAAATTAGTTTAAAGAGCTATTTTTGTCTGAAAAAATAATAGTACTGAAAATGTATGTATCTATAAAATAAGGCTTATGACAGAAGTGTATCAGTGCCAGAAAGTAGAGTGTCGTGATTGGCTGAATAACGTCTCGGTTTGTGATAACTGCAGAAGCTGTTAATATTTGCTTTTCATACATGGATTCAACTCTCCGCTTGTTATTTGTGGCTGTCTGCTTTGTTTTATGAGGCAATTTAGGTATTTTTAAAATAATGTTAAAACGCGGGCTTGTTTCTTTGCTTTTAATCTCTGACTATTTATTTTGTGATAAGAGGAAATTCAACACTATTGTAATGCCTTTTCTTTTTAATATGTATTGCTGATTAACTTATATAAGATCTAGCGCATTGACTCACTAAACAGCAATTTCAAATCTCACAGAATTTCAAGTTGTTTAAAAAAACAAAACAAAAAACACCTGACTTAGGCAAAAGCAATGGGTACTTAGTTACAGTATATGATCATACATTGCATAAGTCTGCCACAACGTCAACATACCCCATTCTTGGCAGCCTGGCAGGTCCTATCCTAGCAACCTAATGCCTGCTCTTATGAGATTAAACCTCATAGTTGGGAAATCCTTTCTCATGGGGATCTCTACAGAGCCAGGTTAAATAGGGCAATGGAATGGGGAATAATGCAATTTACTAATTTAGGTATATTTCACACCAGCATTAGCATACCTCCCAACAATTAAAATGGACAGAGAGAGACACTTTACTATAGGGGTGTGTGAGTGGAGGTATGGTAAGGGGTGGGGCTGTTCTGAAAAATATTAGGTGATTAATGTCATTTAGAAGAAGAACAATGTATCTTATTTACACAGGCAGATTTCTAAATGCATTTATAGACACATTACTGGGAGTATTATTGCTGTGGAGCTCTGTTATACACAGACACATTACTGGGAGTATTATTGCTGCGGAGCTCTGTTATACACTCAGGTACATTACTGGGAGTATTATTACTGTGGAGCTCTGTTATACACTCAGACACATTACTGGGAGTATTATTGCTGTGGAGCTCTGTTATACACTCAGACACATTACTGGGAGTATTATTACTGTGGAGCTCTGTTATACACTCAGGCACATTACTGGGAGTATTATGGCTGTGGAGCTCTGTTATACACTCAGGCACATTACTGGGAGTATTATTACTGTGGAGCTCTGTTATACACTCAGGTACATTACTGGGAGTATTATTACTGTGGAGCTCTGTTATACACTCAGGCACATTACTGGAAGTATTATTGCTGTGGAGCTCTGTTATACACTCAGACACATTACTGGGAGTATTATTACTGTGGAGCTCTGTTATACATTCAGACACATTACTGGGAGTATTATTACTGTGGAGCTCTGTTATACACTCAGGCACATTACTGGGAGAATTATTACTGTGGAGCTCTGTTATACATTCAGACACATTACTGGGAGTATTATTACTGTGGAGCTCTGTTATACACTCAGGCACATTACTGGGAGAATTATTACTGTGGAGCTCTGTTATACACTCAGACACATTACTGGGAGTATTATTGCTGTGGAGCTCTGTTATACACTCAGACACATTACTGGGAGTATTATTGCTGTGGAGCTCTGTTATACACTCGGACACATTACTGGGAGTATTATTGCTGTGGAGCTCTGTTATACCCTCAGACACATTACTGGGAGTATTATTGCTGTGGAGCTCTGTTATACACAGACACATTACTGGGAGTATTATTGCTGCGGAGCTCTGTTATACACTCAGGTACATTACTGGGAGTATTATTACTGTGGAGCTCTGTTATACACTCAGACACATTACTGGGAGTATTATTGCTGTGGAGCTCTGTTATACACTCAGACACATTACTGGGAGTATTATTACTGTGGAGCTCTGTTATACACTCAGGCACATTACTGGGAGTATTATGGCTGTGGAGCTCTGTTATACACTCAGGCACATTACTGGGAGTATTATTACTGTGGAGCTCTGTTATACACTCAGGTACATTACTGGGAGTATTATTACTGTGGAGCTCTGTTATACACTCAGGCACATTACTGGAAGTATTATTGCTGTGGAGCTCTGTTATACACTCAGACACATTACTGGGAGTATTATTACTGTGGAGCTCTGTTATACATTCAGACACATTACTGGGAGTATTATTACTGTGGAGCTCTGTTATACACTCAGGCACATTACTGGGAGAATTATTACTGTGGAGCTCTGTTATACATTCAGACACATTACTGGGAGTATTATTACTGTGGAGCTCTGTTATACACTCAGGCACATTACTGGGAGAATTATTACTGTGGAGCTCTGTTATACACTCAGACACATTACTGGGAGTATTATTGCTGTGGAGCTCTGTTATACACTCAGACACATTACTGGGAGTATTATTGCTGTGGAGCTCTGTTATACACTCGGACACATTACTGGGAGTATTATTGCTGTGGAGCTCTGTTATACCCTCAGACACATTACTGGGAGTATTATTGCTGTGGAGCTCTGTTATACACTCAGACACACCAACAATATGGAGCTCCTAAAAAAGAGGGACTTGGGCTTAAATAGGGACTGCCCTCCTAAACAGGGACACTTGGGAGGTATGAGATAATACTTCCATTCCCATTTTATAGGTAATGTCCCTATTAGAAGCTATTGGATGGTTTGTTGCTAAGGAAGGCCTGGACAGTTTCACTAGAGCCTTCCCTGTTGCTAAGGGCGTACCCTTGGAGGAGGTGTGGCTATTTTTAAAGCATAACTTGGTATGAAAAAGGCGTGGCCTTCATATCACGGCCTCGCTCTCTCACGCAGCCAATCAGACACGGCATTCCGCTGTATCTAGGGAAGCGGTTGCTAGGAGGAAGAGGTCGCCCGCTCGCTGATTGGTCACAGGTGATGTCACGAGGCCGCACCCATTTCGCAGCCTGGTCTCGCGCCGGTTCCTATTGTCTCGGGAGCGCGCACCGGGAGGCAGGCGGCAGCTCGGAGGAGACCGCGGGGACGCGCACTGCAGATAATCTCCTTACTCTGTGCATGTAATAACCGGAAATAGTAATAACTAATATTATATATTATATACACTGACACCCTGCATGTAATAACTGTAACATTATATATTATATATACTGACACCCTGCATGTAATAACTGTAACATTATATATTATATACACTGACACCCTGCATGTAATAACTGTAACATTATATATTATATATACTGACACCCTGCATGTAATAACTGTAACATTATATATTATATATACTGACACCCTGCATGTAATAACTGTAACATTATATATTATATATACTGACACCCTGCATGTAATAACTGTAACATTATATATTATATATACTGACACCCTGCATGTAATAACTATAACATTATATATTATATATACTGACACCCTGCATGTAATAACTGTAACATTATATATTATATATACTGACACCCTGCATGTAATAACTGTAACATTATATATTATATACACTGACACCCTGCATGTAATAACTGTAACATTATATATTATATATACTGACACCCTGCATGTAATAACTGTAACATTATATATTATATATACTGACACCCTGCATGTAATAACTGTAACATTATATATTATATACACTGACACCCTGCATGTAATAACTGTAACATTATATATTATATATACTGACACCCTGCATGTAATAACTGTAACATTATATATTATATACACTGACACCCTGCATGTAATAACTGTAACATTATATATTATATATACTGACACCCTGCATGTAATAACTGTAACATTATATATTATATATACTGACACCCTGCATGTAATAACTGTAACATTATATATTATATATACTGACACCCTGCATGTAATAACTGTAACATTATATATTATATATACTGACACCCTGCATGTAATAACTGTAACATTATATATTATATACACTGACACCCTGCATGTAATAACTGTAACATTATATATTATATATACTGACACCCTGCATGTAATAACTGTAACATTATGTATTATATACACTGACACCCTGCATGTAATAACTGTAACATTATATATTATATATACTGACACCCTGCATGTAATAACTGTAATATTATATACACTGACACCCTGTATGTAATAACTGTAACATTATATATTATATACACTGACACCCTGTATGTAATAACTGTAACATTATATATTATATATACTGACACCCTGCATGTAATAACTGTAACATTATATATTATATACACTGACACCCTGTATGTAATAACTGTAACATTATATATTATATATACTGACACCCTGCATGTAATAACTAATATTATATATACTGACACCCTGTATGTAATAACTGTAACATTATATATTATATATACTGACACCCTGCATGTAATAACTGTAACATTATATATATTATATACTGACACCCTGCATGTAATAACTAATATTATATATTATATACACTGACACCCTGCATGTAATAACTGTAACATTATATATTATATATACTGACACCCTGCATGTAATAACTGTAACATTATATATTATATATACTGACACCCTGTATGTAATAACTAATATTATATATTATATATACTGACACCCTGTATGTAATAACTGTAACATTATATATTATATACACTGACACCCTGTATGTAATAACTGTAACATTATATATACTGACACCCTGCATGTAATAACTGTAACATTATATATTATATATACTGACACCCTGCATGTAATAACTAATATTATATATTATATACACTGACACCCTGTATGTAATAACTGTAACATTATATATTATATATACTGACACCCTGCATGTAATAACTGTAACATTATATATTATATATACTGACACCCTGCATGTAATAACTAATATTATATATTATATACACTGACACCCTGTATGTAATAACTGTAACATTATATATTATATATACTGACACCCTGCATGTAATAACTGTAACATTATATATTATATATACTGACACCCTGCATGTAATAACTAATATTATATATTATATACACTGACACCCTGTATGTAATAACTGTAACATTATATATTATATATACTGACACCCTGCATGTAATAACTGTAACATTATATATTATATATACTGACACCCTGCATGTAATAACTAATATTATATATTATATACACTGACACCCTGTATGTAATAACTGTAACATTATATATTATATATACTGACACCCTGCATGTAATAACTGTAACATTATATATTATATACACTGACACCCTGCATGTAATAACTGTAACATTATATATTATATATACTGACACCCTGCATGTAATAACTGTAACATTATATATTATATATACTGACACCCTGCATGTAATAACTATAACATTATATATTATATATACTGACACCCTGCATGTAATAACTGTAACATTATATATTATATACACTGACACCCTGCATGTAATAACTGTAACATTATATATTATATATACTGACACCCTGCATGTAATAACTGTAACATTATATATTATATATACTGACACCCTGCATGTAATAACTAATATTATATATTATATACACTGACACCCTGTATGTAATAACTGTAACATTATATATTATATATACTGACACCCTGCATGTAATAACTGTAACATTATATATTATATATACTGACACCCTGCATGTAATAACTAATATTATATATTATATACACTGACACCCTGTATGTAATAACTGTAACATTATATATTATATATACTGACACCCTGCATGTAATAACTGTAACATTATATATTATATATACTGACACCCTGCATGTAATAACTAATATTATATATTATATACACTGACACCCTGTATGTAATAACTGTAACATTATATATTATATATACTGACACCCTGCATGTAATAACTGTAACATTATATATTATATATACTGACACCCTGCATGTAATAACTAATATTATATATTATATACACTGACACCCTGTATGTAATAACTGTAACATTATATATTATATATACTGACACCCTGCATGTAATAACTGTAACATTATATATTATATACACTGACACCCTGCATGTAATAACTGTAACATTATATATTATATATACTGACACCCTGCATGTAATAACTGTAACATTATATATTATATATACTGACACCCTGCATGTAATAACTATAACATTATATATTATATATACTGACACCCTGCATGTAATAACTGTAACATTATATATTATATACACTGACACCCTGCATGTAATAACTGTAACATTATATATTATATATACTGACACCCTGCATGTAATAACTGTAACATTATATATTATATATACTGACACCCTGCATGTAATAACTGTAACATTATATATTATATATACTGACACCCTGCATGTAATAACTGTAACATTATATATTATATACACTGACACCCTGCATGTAATAACTGTAACATTATATATTATATACACTGACACCCTGCATGTAATAACTGTAACATTATATATTATATATACTGACACCCTGCATGTAATAACTGTAACATTATGTATTATATACACTGACACCCTGCATGTAATAACTGTAACATTATATATTATATATACTGACACCCTGCATGTAATAACTGTAACATTATATATTATATACACTGACACCCTGTATGTAATAACTGTAACATTATATATTATATACACTGACACCCTGTATGTAATAACTGTAACATTATATATTATATATACTGACACCCTGCATGTAATAACTGTAACATTATATATTATATACACTGACACCCTGTATGTAATAACTGTAACATTATATATTATATATACTGACACCCTGCATGTAATAACTAATATTATATATACTGACACCCTGTATGTAATAACTGTAACATTATATATTATATATACTGACACCCTGCATGTAATAACTGTAACATTATATATATTATATACTGACACCCTGCATGTAATAACTAATATTATATATTATATACACTGACACCCTGCATGTAATAACTGTAACATTATATATTATATATACTGACACCCTGTATGTAATAACTGTAACATTATATATTATATATACTGACACCCTGCATGTAATAACTGTAACATTATATATTATATATACTGACACCCTGTATGTAATAACTGTAACATTATATATTATATACACTGACACCCTGTATGTAATAACTGTAACATTATATATTATATATACTGACACCCTGCATGTAATAACTGTAACATTATATATTATATATACTGACACCCTGCATGTAATAACTAATATTATATATTATATACACTGACACCCTGTATGTAATAACTGTAACATTATATATTATATATACTGACACCCTGCATGTAATAACTGTAACATTATATATTATATATACTGACACCCTGCATGTAATAACTAATATTATATATTATATACACTGACACCCTGTATGTAATAACTGTAACATTATATATTATATATACTGACACCCTGCATGTAATAACTAATATTATATATACTGACACCCTGTATGTAATAACTGTAACATTATATATTATATATACTGACACCCTGCATGTAATAACTGTAACATTATATATTCTATACTGACACCCTGCATGTAATAACTAATATTATATATTATATACACTGACACCCTGCATGTAATAACTGTAACATTATATATTCTATACTGACACCCTGCATGTAATAACTAATATTATATATTATATACACTGACACCCTGCATGTAATAACTGTAACATTATATATTATATATACTGACACCCTGCATGTAATAAATGTAACATTATATATTATATACTGACACCCTGCATGTAATAACTAATATTATATATTATATACACTGACACCCTGCATGTAATAACTGTAACATTATATATTATATATACTGACACCCTGTATGTAATAACTAACATTATATATTATATACTGACACCCTGCATGTAATAACTAACATTATATATTATATATACTGACACCCTGTATGTAATAACTGTAACATGATATATTATATATACTGACACCCTGCATGTAATAACTGTAACATTATATATTATATATACTGACACCCTGCATGTAATAACTAATATTATATATTATATATACTGACACCCTGTATGTAATAACTGTAACATTATGTATTATATACACTGACACCCTGCATGTAATAACTGTAACAGTACATATTATATACTGACACCCTGCATGTAATAACTGTAACAGTATATATTATATACTGACACCCTGCATGTAATAACTAATATTATATATTATATACACTGACACCCTTCATGTAATAACTGTAACAGTATATATTATATACTGACACCCTGCATGTAATAACTAATATTATATATTATATACACTGACACCCTGCATGTAATAACTGTAACAGTATATATTATATACTGACACCCTGCATGTGATAACTAATATTATATATTATATACACTGACACCCTGCATGTAATAACTGTAACAGTACATATTATATACTGACACCCTGCATGTAATAACTGTAACAGTATATATTATATACTGACACCCTGCATGTAATAACTAATATTATATATTATATATACTGACACCCTGCATGTAATAACTGTAACATTATATATTATATACGGACACCCTGCATGTAATAACTAATATTATATATATACGGACACCCTGCATGTAATAACTAATATTATATATTATATACACTGACACCCTGTATGTAATAACTGTAACATTATATACTGACACCCTGCATGTAATAACTAATATTATATATACTGACACCCTGCATGTAATAACTAATATTATATATATATACTGACACCCTGTACGTAATAACTGTAATATTATATATACTGACACTCTGCATGTAATAACTAATATTATATATATATATATATATATATACTGACACCCTGCATGTAATAACTAATATTATATATACTGACACCCTGCATGTAATAACTAATATTATATATATATATACTGACACCCTGTACGTAATAACTGTAATATTATATACTGACACCCTGCATGTAATAACTGTAATATTATATACTGACACCCTGTATGTAATAAGTAATATTATATATACTGACACCCTGCATGTAATAACTGTAATATTATACTGACACCCTGCATGTAATAACTAATATTATATATATATATATACTGACACCCTGCATGTAATAACTATTATATATATGTATATATATATATATATTGACACCCTGCATGTAATAACTGTAATATTATATACTGACACCCTGCATGTAATAACTAATATTATGTATACTGACACCCTGCATGTAATAACTAATATTATATATACTGACACCCTGCATTTAATAAGTAATATTATATATATATATATATATACTGACACCCTGTATGTAATAACTGTAATATTATATACTGACACCCTGCATGTAATAACTAATATTATATAATATTTATACTGACACCCTGTATGTTATAACTAATATTTTATATACTGACACCCTGTATGTAATATCTGTAATATTATATACTGACACCCTGCATGTAATAACTAATATTATATATACTGACACTTTGCATGTAATAACTAATATTATATATATATACTGACACCCTGTACGTAATAACTGTAATATTATATATACTGACACCCTGCATGTAATAACTAATATTATATATATATATATATATATATATATATACTGACACCCTGCATGTAATAACTAATATTATATATACTGACACCCTGCATGTAATAACTAATATTATATATACTGACACCCTGCATTTAATAAGTAATATATTATATATATATATATATATATATATATACTGACACCCTGTATGTAATAACTGTAATATTATATACTGACACCCTGCATGTAATAACTAATATTATATAATATTTATACTGACACCCTGTATGTTATAACTAATATTTTATATACTGACACCCTGTATGTAATATCTGTAATATTATATACTGACACCCTGCATGTAATAACTAATATTATATATACTGACACTTTGCATGTAATAACTAACATTATATATACTGACACCTTGCCTGTAATAACTGTAATATTATTTACTGACACCCCGCATGTAATAACTGTAATATTACATACTGACACCATGCATGTAATAACTAATATTATATACACTGACACCCTGTATGTAATAACTAATATTATATATTATATACACTGACACCCTGCATGTAATAACTAACATTATATACTGACACCCTGCATGTAATAACTAATATTATATATTATATACACTGACACCCTGTATGTAATAACTAATATTATATATATTACTGATACCCTGCATGTAATAACTGTAATATTATATACTGACACCCTGTATGTAATAACTAATATTATATATACTGACACCCTGTATGTAATAACTAATATTATATATTATATACACTGACACCCTGCATGTAATAACTAACATTATACACTGACACCCTGTATGTAATAACTAATATTATATACACTGACACCCTGCATGTAATAACTAATATTATATATACTGACACCCTGCATGTAATAACTAATATTATATATACTGACACCCTGCATGTAATAACTAATATTATATATACTGACACCCTGAATGTAATATCTGTAATATTATATACTGACACCCTGCATGTAATAACTAATATTATATCATATTTATACTGACACCCTGTATGTTATAACTAATATTTTATACACTGACACCCTGTATGTAATATCTGTAATATTATATACTGACACCCTGCATGTAATAACTAATATTATATATACTGACACTTTGCATGTAATTACTAACATTATATATACTGACACCTTGCCTGTAATAACTGTAATATTATATACTGACACCCCGCATGTAATAACTGTAATATTACATACTGACACATGCATGTAATAACTGTAATATTACATACTGACACCATGCATGTAATAACTAATATTATATATACTGACACCCTGTATATAATAACTAATATTATATATTATATACACTAACACCCTGCATGTAATAACTGTAATATTATATACTGACACCCTGCATATAATAACTAATATTACATATACTGACACCCTGCATGTAATAACTGCAATATTATATACTGACACCCTGCATGTAATAACTATTACATACACTAATACCCTGTATGTAATAACTAACATTATATATTATATATACTATTATTATTATTATTATTGCCATTTATATAGCGCCAACAGATTCCTTAGCGCTTTACAATATTATGAGAGGGGATTTAACTATAAATAGGACAATTACAAATAAACTTACAGGAACAATAGGTTGAAGAGGACCCTGCTCAATCGAGCTTACATTCTATAGGAGGTGGGGTGTAAAACACATTAGGACAGGAATTTGCAATCAAATAAGGTGGGCTGCCCTTTAGGAGAGGGCAAGAGACAGGTATGTGAGGTAGGGGTTAGTCTTGGAGGCCATAAGCTTTCCTAAAGAGATGGGTTTTAAGGCACTTCTTAAAAGATGCAAGACTAGGTGAGAGTCTGATGGCGGTAGGCAGGCTATTCCATAGGAAGGGAGCCGCCCGCGAGAAGTCCTGCAAGCGCAAGTTGGCCGTACGAGTGCGGACAACGGACAGGAGGTGGTCACGGGCAGAGCGGAGAGACCGAGAAGGGACATACCTATGGATCTGTGAGGAGATATAAGAGGGGCTAGAGTTGTTCAGTGCTTTATAGGTGTGAGTTAGTACCTTGAATTGACTCCTATAGCATACAGGAAGCCAATGTAAGGACTGGCAGAGGGGTGAGGTGTGAGAGAAACGACTAGAAAGGAAAATCGATCTAGCAGCAGCGTTCATTACGGACTGTAGGGGTGCAGTACGGCTATTGGGAAGACCAATCAGGAGAGGGTTACAATAATCCATGCAGGAAATTACTAGAGCATGGACAAGCTCCTTGGTAGTATCTGGTGCAAGAAATGGGCGGATGCGGGCTATGTTTTTAAGATGGAATCTACAGGATTTGGCAACATGCTGGATGTGAGGCTCAAAGGTGAGACCAGAGTCAAGTATGACGCCAAGACAGCGCGCTTGCAAGGATGGACTGATGTTGGTACCACAAACTTGAAGGGAGAGCAGAAGAGGAGGATCAGTATTAGGAGGAGGAAAGACAAGGAGCTCAGTTTTTGAGAGATTGAGTTTCAGAAAGCGGGAGTCAGAGATGGAAGAAAGGCAAGCAGTGACACATTGCAGGACGGCAGGGGAGAGGTCCGGGGAGGAGAGATATAGCTGGTTATCATCAGCGTACAGGTGGTAGTGGAATCCAAAAGAGGTAATAAGTTTGCCAAGAGAGGCAGTATAAAGGGAAAATAGAAGGGGACCAAGGACGGAGCATTGGGGGACTCCAACCGAGACAGGGCGAGGGGAGGAGGTATCATTAGAAAAGGAGACACTGAATGAGCGTTGGGAGAGATGAGAGGAAAACCACGAGAGGACAGAGTCACAGAGACCAAGCGATTGAAGAGTTTGAAGAAGGAGAGCATGATCAACGGTGTCAAAGGCCGCTGAGAGGTCAAGAAGAATTAGTATGGAGTAGTGGCCTTTGGATTTAGCTGCGATTAGGTCGTTAGTAACTTTGATAAGGGCAGTCTCCGTAGAGTGGAGAGGGCGGAAGCCAGAATGAAGGGGGTCAAGGAGAGAGTTGGAATTGAGGAAATGAGACACACGGGTAAAGACAAGTCTTTCCAGAAGCTTTGAGGAAAAAGGGAGCAGGGATATGGGACGGGAGTTAGAGAGGGTGGATGGGTCGAGGGATGTTTTTTTTAGTATAGGTACTACACTGGCATGTTTAGGGTCAGCAGGGACGATGCCAGAAGAGAGTGAGCAGTTGAAGATGTGTGTTAGAGAAGGCACGAGACAAGTGGAGAGAGATCTGATAAGGTGAGATGGGACAGGATCAAGCGGGCAAGTGGTGGGGCGAGAGGAGCAAAGAAGAGCAGCCACCTCTTGGTCAGTAGCCGGGGAGAATGTCTGAAGGGTAGGAAAGGCATGATCTAAGTGTGATTGAGAAACAGAAAGGCAAGGAGGGGAGAATTCTTTCCTTAGCTGTTCAATCTTGTCAGTGAAGTAACATGCAAAGTTATCAGCAGTAAGGTTAGTTTTGGGGGTGGCCACAGCAGGGCGAAGAAGAGAATTAAAGGTGTCAAAGAGACGCCTGGGGTTGTGGGAACATGAACTAATGAGAGTGGAAAAATAGGACTGTTTGGCAAGGGCAAGGGCTGCACTGTATGAACACAATATGAATCTATAATGGAGAAAGTCTGATTGGGTACGAGACTTCCTCCAGGAGCGTTCAGCACAACGGGAGCATCTTTGCAGGTAGCGCGTTGATTTAGTATGCCATGGTTGGGGGCGGGTCCTCCTCGAGGTGCTTGTTTGGAGTGGCGCTGCAGTGTTCAAGGCAGATTGTGAATCAATGTCAGCTGACAACTATTGGAGATCAAGAGAATTAAGGTCCCTCCTGAGTTGAGGGGGGTTAGGCTGAGGTTGTTGGGTGAGGGGGTACGCGAGAGCAAATGATAAGAGGTGGTGATCAGAGAGTGGATATGGAGTGTTGCAGATATTAGATACTGTACATGCATAAGTGAAGATTAGGTCAAGGGTATTGCCAGCTACATATACGGACACCCTCTATGTAATAACTAACATTATATATTATATATACTGACATCCTGCATGTAATATCTGTAATATTATATACTGACACCCTGCATGTAATAACTAATATTATATATTATATACACTGACACCCTGTATGTAATAACTAATATTATATATATTACTGATACCCTGCATGTAATAACGAATAGTATATATACTGACACCCTGCATGTAATAACTGTAACTTTATATACTGACACCCATACTATACATACACCCTGCGTGTAATAACTGTAACCATGTATACATCCAAACTATACAATACACCCTGTATTGAAAAACTGTAACCATTTGAATTCAGTAACCTGTAACCCTATATATTTAGTTATATCCAGACAATACAAATCATACACACAGCATATAACAGTATACATTGCTAGGAGTCTATATGGAGACCATGCATACATCCTGCAGCTGGTAATTATCCTACACTCTATGCACACAGCATGTGACACTATACATTACTAGGAGTCTATATGGAGACCATGCATACATCCTGCAGCTAGTAATTATCCTACACTCTATGCACACAGCATGTGACACTATACATTACTAGGAGTCTATATGGAGACCATGCATACAACCTGCAGCTAGTAATTATCCTACACTCTATGCACACAGCATGTGACACTATACATTACTAGGAGTCTATATGGAGACCATGCATACATCCTGCAGCTGGTAATTATCCTACACTCTATGCACACAGCATGTGACACTATACATTGCTAGGAGTCTATATGGAGACCATGCATACATCCTGCAGCTAGTAATTATCCTACACTCTATGCACACAGCATGTGACACTATACATTACTAGGAGTCTATATGGAGACCATGCATACATCCTGCAGCTGGTAATTATCCTACACTCTATGCACACAGCATGTGACACTATACATTACTAGGAGTCTATATGGAGACCATGCATACATCCTGCAGCTAGTAATTATCCTACACTCTATGCACACAGCATGTGACACTATACATTACTAGGAGTCTATATGGAGACCATGCATACATCCTGCAGCTAGTAATTATCCTACACTCTATGCACACAGCATGTGACACTATACATTGCTAGGAGTCTATATGGAGACCATGCATACATCCTGCAGCTAGTAATTATCCTACACTCTATGCACACAGCATGTGACACTATACATTACTAGGAGTCTATATGGAGACCATGCATACATCCTGCAGCTGGTAATTATCCTACACTCTATGCACACAGCATGTGACACTATACATTACTAGGAGTCTATATGGAGACCATGCATACAACCTGCAGCTAGTAATTATCCTACACTCTATGCACACAGCATGTGACACTATACATTACTAGGAGTCTATATGGAGACCATGCATACATCCTGCAGCTAGTGATTATCCTACACTCTATGCACACAGCATGTGACACTATACATTACTAGGAGTCTATATGGAGACCATGCGTACATCCTGCAGCTAGTAATTATCCTACACTCTATGCACACAGCATGTGACACTACATTACTAGGAGTCTATATGGAGACCATGCATACACCCTGCAGCTGGTAATTATCCTACACTCTATGCACACAGCATGTGACACTATACGTTACTAGGAGTCTATATGGACACCATGCATACATCCTGCAGCTAGTGATTATCCTACACTCTATGCACACAGCATGTGACACTATACATTACTAGGAGTTTATATATAGTATAAATGTACATGAATCCTGTATGAATAACATTAAAACAATACTAGCATTCGGAATTTTCTGTAATGTTTTTTCCCCATTACGTATTCATATCGTGCAGTACACAGAGAGGGGACACACAACTATGCACATAGGTGAAGTGACGGATGAGACCGTTGTGTTACTCTGCGGGATCAACAGAGTAAAGCAGGAATAATTCAACAGGGACGCACTCACTCCAGCACTTTCCTTTACCACCCCACTCTGTCGCAATCATGGAGTTTGACTTTGATGTTCACAAAATCTTCTTGGAGCCAATCACAAAGCTGGACTGCACTCTCAACCCATCACGGAGACCTCTGATCTCTAGGTATGTATATACAAATATCAGGATGCACTGCTCTTCTTACACGTATTGGTTTACCTCAATGCTTTATCAGTATAGGAAAATGGCGGACATTGGCATTGCTGTACATCATGGCCAACGTAGTCTGCAACTGCGCCACAGACTAGCTATAATAGCCATAGTCCGATCTTACTAATAAACCAGATTTTGTTTAACATCCAGTCAGGTTGACTGTTGCCATGTGCATGTTTTTGAACATATATCAGCTTTCTTGCCTGCTCTAGCGTATGGATCAAACTGACCAAGCATTTATTAAGATAGAAAATTTGAAGACTTGACCAATCGGTGTCATGTTGTCTCCAATCATTTAGGAGTCTTTTTATCAGTTGGGATGGGTTTATAACCAATTTGAAAAATATAGCCCCAAACATGCCTTGGCATTGGTAAATATCATTGCAAGTCTGTTGTTGTTGTTATTATTATTATTATTATTATTATTATTATTTAGAATTGGTGGACTAACAGACATGTATTTGTAACCAGACAAGTTGGACGCACAGGAACAGAGGGATTGAGGGCCCTGCTCAGTAAGTTTACATGTTAGAGGGAGTGGGGTATAGTGACACAGTAACAGAGGGATTGAGGCCCTGCTCAGTGAGCTTACATGCTAGAGGGAATGGGGTATAGTGACACAGGAACAGAGGGATTGAGGGCCCTGCTCAGTGAGTTTACATGCTAGAGGGAGTGGGGTATAGTGACACAGTAACAGAGGGATTGAGGGCCCTGCTCAGTGAGCTTACATGCTAGAGGGAGTGGGGTATAGTGACACAGTAACAGAGGGATTGAGGGCCTGCTCAGTGAGCTTACATGCTAGAGGGAGTGGGGTATAGTGACACAGTAACAGAGGGATTGAGGCCCTGCTCAGTGAGTTTACATGCTAGAGGAAGTGGAGTATAGTGACACAGTAACAGAGGGATTGAGGCCCTGCTCAGTGAGTTTACATGCTAGAGGAAGTGGGGTATAGTGACACAGTAACAGAGGGATTGAGGCCCTGCTCAGTGAGTTTACATGCTAGAGGAAGTGGGGTATAGTGACACAGTAACAAATGGATTGAGGGCCCTGCTCAGTGAGTTTACATGTTAGAGGGAGTGGGGTATAGTGACACAGTAACAGAGGGATTGAGGGCCCTGCTCAAGGTATAGTGACACAGTAACAGAGGGATTGAGGGCCTGCTCAGTGAGTTTACATGCTTGAGGGAGTGGGGTATAGTGACACAGTAACAGAGGGATTGGGGGCCCTGCTCAGTGAGCTTACATGCTAGAGGGAGTGGGGTATAGTGACACAGTAACAGAGGGATTGAGGGCCTGCTCAGTGAGCTTACATGCTAGAGGGAGTGGGGTATAGTGACACAGTAACAGAGGGATTGAGGCCCTGCTCAGTGAGTTTACATGCTAGAGGAAGTGGAGTATAGTGACACAGTAACAGAGGGATTGAGGCCCTGCTCAGTGAGTTTACATGCTAGAGGAAGTGGGGTATAGTGACACAGTAACAGAGGGATTGAGGCCCTGCTCAGTGAGTTTACATGCTAGAGGAAGTGGGGTATAGTGACACAGTAACAAATGGATTGAGGGCCCTGCTCAGTGAGTTTACATGTTAGAGGGAGTGGGGTATAGTGACACAGTAACAGAGGGATTGAGGGCCCTGCTCAAGGTATAGTGACACAGTAACAGAGGGATTGAGGGCCTGCTCAGTGAGTTTACATGCTTGAGGGAGTGGGGTATAGTGACACAGTAACAGAGGGATTGGGGGCCCTGCTCAGTGAGCTTACATGCTAGAGGGAGTGGGGTATAGTGACACAGTAACAGAGGGATTGAGGGCCTGCTCAGTGAGCTTACATGCTAGAGGGAGTGGGGTATAGTGACACAGTAACAGAGGGATTGAGGCCCTGCTCAGTGAGTTTACATGCTAGAGGAAGTGGAGTATAGTGACACAGTAACAGAGGGATTGAGGCCCTGCTCAGTGAGTTTACATGCTAGAGGAAGTGGGGTATAGTGACACAGGTACAGAGGGATTGAGGCCCTGCTCAGTGAGTTTACATGCTAGAGGAAGTGGGGTATAGTGACACAGTAACAAATGGATTGAGGGCCCTGCTCAGTGAGTTTACATGTTAGAGGGAGTGGGGTATAGTGACACAGTAACAGAGGGATTGAGGGCCCTGCTCAAGGTATAGTGACACAGTAACAGAGGGATTGAGGGCCTGCTCAGTGAGTTTACATGCTTGAGGGAGTGGGGTATAGTGACACAGTAACAGAGGGATTGGGGGCCCTGCTCAGTGAGCTTACATGCTAGAGGGAGTGGGGTATAGTGACACAGTAACAGAGGGATTGAGGGCCTGCTCAGTGAGCTTACATGCTAGAGGGAGTGGGGCATAGTGACACAGTAACAGAGGGATTGAGGGCCTGCTCAGTGTGTTTACATGCTTGAGGGAGTGGGTATAGTGACACTAAGGGTAGGGTAGAAAAGTATTTTGCTAGGATAGTGTTCATTGAGGGCTTAGTGTTTTGTTTTGAGGACAGTTGCAGGAGAGGAATCAGGGTGCGGAGAGAGACAGCTGTTCACAGTTTAATTGATATGCTTTTCTAAAGAAGTAAGTTCTCAAAGATTTTTTGAAGCAGTAGATTGGGTGGAAGTCTAACAGAGAGGGGAAGGGCATTCCATAGGAACGGTGCAGCCCTAGAGAAGTCTTTAAGGCGAGTAACAGAGGTTAGACGTAGGACTCCGGTAGAGCGTAGTGGCCTAGATGGGACATATTTGTGTATTAGTGAGGATAAGTAGGTCGGAGCAGCATTGTGTAGAGATTTGTAAGCTAGTAACAGGATCTTAAAGTGAGTCCTATATCTTACAGGAAGCCAATGTAGGGACTGACAGAGGGGGGAGGTGTGGGCGGACAGGAAGCCAATGTAGGGACTGACAGAGGGGGGAGGTGTGGGCGGACAGGAAGCCAATGTAGGGACTGACAGAGGGGGGAGGTGTGGGCGGACAGGAAGCCAATGTAGGGACTGACAGAGGGGGGAGGTGTGGGCGGACAGGAAGCCAATGTAGGGACTGACAGAGGGGGGAGGTGTGGGCGGACAGGAAGCCAATGTAGGGACTGACAGAGGGGGGAGGTGTGGGCTGACAGGAAGCCAATGTAGGGACTGACAGAGGGGGGAGGTGTGGGCCAACAGGAAGATTCTTATTTTTCTTTTTAGAGTTGTGATGTTTATAAAGTACAACATTTCAGAACAAGGGAATGTTTTATAACTTTAACTTTTTTCTTTGATATAAACTTATATGTGTGTGTGTATATATATAAAGGGAACACTTGAACAACACAATGTAACTCCAAGTCAATCACACTTCTGTGAAATCAAACTGTCCACTTAGGAAGCAACACTGAGTGACAATCAGTTTCACATGCTGTTGTGCAAATGGGATAGACAACAGGTGGAAATTATAGGCAATTAGCAAGACACCCCCCAATAAAGGAGTGGTTATGCAGGTGGTGACCACAGACCACTTCTCAGTTCCTATGCTTCCTGGCTGATGTTTTGGTCACTTTCGAATGCTGGCGGTGCTTTCACTCTAGTGGTAGCATGAGACGGAGTCTACAACCCACACAAGTGGCTCAGGTAGTGCAGCTCATGCAGGATGGCACATCAATGAGAGCTGTGGCAAGAAGGTTTGCTGTGTCTGTCAGCGTAGTGTCCAGAGCATGGAGGCGATACCAGGAGACAGGCCAGTACATCAGGAGACGTAGAGGAGGCCGTCGGAGGGCAACAACCCAGCAGCAGGACCGCTACCTGTTGCATGTGTCTGTTCAAACGGTCAGAAACAGACTCTATGAGGGCCCGACGTCCACAGGTGGGGGTTGTGCTTACAGCCAACACCATGCAGGACGTTTGGCATTTGCCAGAGAACACCAAAATTGGCAAATGCTCCACTGGTGCCCTGTGCTCTTCACAGATGAAAGCAGGTTCACACTGAGCACATGTGACAGACATGACAGAGTCTGGAGACGCCGTGGAGAACGTTCTGCTGCCTGCAACATCCTCCAGCATGACAGGTTTGGCAGTGGGTCAGTAATGGTGTGGGGTGGCATTTCTTTGGGGGGGCCGCACAGCCCTCCATGTGCTCGCCAGAGGTAGCCTGACTGCCATTAGGTACCGAGATGAGATCCTTAGATACCCATTTGCTGATGTGGTAGTCCCTGGGTTCCTCCTAATGCAAGACAATGCTAGACCTCATGTGGCTGGAGTGTGTCAGCAGTTCCTGCAAGACGAAGGCATTGATGCTATGGACTGGCCCGCCCATTCACCAGACCTGAATCCAATTCAGCACATCTGGGACATCATGTCTCGCTCCATCCACCAACGTCACGTTGCACCACAGACTGTCCAGGAGTTGGCAGATGCTTTAGTCCAGGTCTGGGAGGAGATCCCTCAGGAGACCATCCGCCACCTCATCAGGAGCATGCACAGGCGTTGTAGGGAGGTCATACAGGCACGTGGAGGCCATACACACTACTGAGCCTCCTTTTGACTTGTTTTAAGGACATTACATCAAAGTTGGATCAGCCTGTAGTGTGCTTTTCCACTTTAATTTTGAGTGTGACTCCAAATCCAGACCTCCATGGGTTGAAAAATTTGATTTCCATTTTTTTTTTGTGTGATTTTGTTGTCAGCACATTCAACTATGTAAAGAACAAAGTATTTCAGGAGAATATTTAATTCATTCAGATCTAGGATGCGTTATTTTTGTGTTCCCTTTATTTTTTTGAGCAGTGTGTGTGTATATATATATATCTATATCTCTACCAGCAAGTGTTCAGCTGAGAAAGATAGTTCCTGCATTTGCTGCAACCCCCCATGACTTGCCGATGCTGCACTGAGCTCTGCCCAGACCAGGAAGTAGCTGAAACTGGTTCAGCCAATCCTGCTCATTAGATGACCTCAGTGTTATCGCCTGCCCAGCCCTGGAAGTAGTTTCAGTTAGGAGAAGACTTGCATGACACTGCTGTCCAAGCAGTTTTATTCATTTGTTTTCATGTAATTGTATAAAATATTTTAGCAATTCTTTTTCAAAGAACAATATGTGTGAACAGTTTGTTTTTGTATAGACGGCCAATGTGTGTGAACTCTGGGTGCCTTTGCACCCCTTTATCCACATGTCGTTCCTTCCTCCCTCTCTGTCTTATGTTACACTCATTTCTTCTAATTCTTTTTCTTTATAATGGGGCAATTTAGCATTTTCTTATCTTTACCAGCAGATGGCAGCCTCATGGTGCTGTCTAGTTTGAGTCACCTTCGTGGAGCTGTCCTTCAGCATATATCGATCTGCACCTAGAAGCTGATGGCCCACATTGCAGTGATTGTAGGATCTCCATATGCGATCCAATCAGTGGATTGTTTGCTGTTAACAGATCAGTTTTCTGTGGGATAAATTCACTCCAGAATTTACTCCACTTTTAACATGTAGATGATGTAAATAATAGCCTCCCCGAACCAAAATCCTTGATCATGTTTAAATAAGCAACAAGCAGTTTTAAACAAACATATGGGCGTCCAATGTTATAATGTTTCTATTTTTTTTCACAGCGGAGAGGCCCAGAAACAAATTGTTACTGTTATAGATGAGATTGGAAAATTGTCAGCCAAGGTAATAATGTTTATGTCTGTGTATTTTACCTTGAAAAATGTAACCCCATGGTTTATAATTCTAATGTATAAGCCAGGCCAAGAGTGAATAATCAACTGTGCTATACACTACGAAACATGCAGTGTGTAATACATAGAATGTGTGAACTGTGCCGATCAGACTATGTGATTCTAAATGCTTACAGGGTTACTTACTAAAGTGAGAATTCAAAGTGAATTTCAAAGGCCAGGGTCGTTGAATAAAACTGAGAATATTTCCATTTCTTCTATTCTGACCTGAAATTTGCAATTCAATTTGAATTCTCACTTTCGTGAATAATCCTGCGAGATCGAACACTCTGAATGCCCCTCATCCGGATTAGCAAAATCCATGACAGTCTAGGGGCACGTTAAATGCAAAATCACAACATTCACAAGATTTACCAATGGCAAGATATTGCAAAGCAAATTCATTCGAATTTTAGTGTAGTATCAAATGATTAAACATACAACCAAATGCTCAGATTCAACAGAATTACCCACAATCTGACGGTAAATTCGGCTGAGTGTTCACAGTTAAGAAATAATGAACAAGATTATTATTTATATTATTTATATAGCGCCAGCAAATTCTGTAGCGCTGTACAATGGGATGTGCCAATACAGCTTAAATTACCAAATTGTGACTGGATTTGCAAATCTAGCGGAAATCTAATCATTTTGATCTTATTTAGCAGACATTGCTGAATACCCAAACAAGTGCCAGTAGAACTGTGCTATATAAAAATAATATCTTATTTGTAATTCACAGAATGACCACTGGGTGTCAGTAGAAATTTGCTATATTAAAAAGAATATCTTATTTGTAATTCACAGAATGACCACTGGGTGTCAGTACGACTGTGCTATATTAAAAATAATATCCTATTTGTAATTCACAGAATGACCACTGGGTGTCAGTAGAACTGTGCTATATTAAAAAGAATATCTTATTTGTAATTCACAGAATGACCACTGGGTGTCAGTAGAACTGTGCTATACATAAAATGCTAGCTGTAATGTTGAATTTTTGTTCCCAAAGTGGATTCTTCTTAAAGGGACACTCCAGGCACCCAGACCACTTCTGCTCATTGGAGTGGTCTGGGTGCCAACTCCCACTACTCCTAACCCTGCAAGTGTAATTATTGCAGTTTTTTATAAACTGCAATAATTACCTTGCAGGGTTAAGTCCTCCCCTAGTGGCTGTCTATTAGACAGCCACTAGAGGGAACTTCCTGGTTTCTAGCACAGGTTTTCTGTGCTAGAGCGTCGCTGGACGTCCTCACGCTGTGTGAGGACCTCCAGCGTCGCTCTATTCCCCATAGGGAAGCATTGAAATTCATTTTCAATGCTTTCCTATGGGGTGCGCTAATGCGCATGCGCGGCATTGCCGCGCATGCGCATTAGGTCTCCTCGGCCGGCGGGCGAGATCAGTCTCGCCCACCGGCCGACGTAATGCAGAAGGAGGAGCGGCGGGGGAGGAGGAAGCAGCGACGTGTGACATGTCGCTGCCTCTGGTAAGTCACTGAAGGGGTTTTCACCCCTTCAGCAACTGGGGGGTGGGAGGGAGAGGAATCCTGCAGTGCCAGGAAAACAGATCGTTTTCCTGGCACTGGTGTTTCCCTTTAAGGGGTTACTCTATCCCTTTTTACTAAATGTGATTTTTAATTTAGCATGCCCTAGCTAGGTTCCCCCCTTTTAAAACATGGAAAAACCCACCTGAAATTCTGTGCCATGTGCTGCTTCAAATACCCCCATCCAACATCACCAAGGGCCACGGGAGGTCCAATCAAATGCTTCTCACAGAGAAGCATTTGATTGGACAATTTCACTGGCTCAGCGTATATGCTTGCTCTCTGAGCCAGGGAGGGAAGCAGGAGTGTGAATAAGAGAGGGAGGGGAGAGCATGGATTCCCTTTGTTGGCGTGCTGCCTGCAAGGTAGAAGCTCGTTATGTCTGTTGCCAGCTCACTGACGACAGATGTAATTTTGCAAAGGATTGATATGTCGACCTGAAACAGAGTTCTAGGCTACCTAAATCAGAAACGCTGCCCATACTGACCCCTACCACCATGACTACTTCCAATCACTAAAATGGTCATGATGTTTGGAGTAACCATAGCGCTATGGAATCTGTTGGTGCTATATAAAAGGCGATAATAATAATAATCTCAATTTATTCACGACTTGTCTAAGTGCAATATGCAGAGTGACCCCTAGGTGTCAGTAGAACTCTGCCATATCAAATATCAGCGGGGACCTATAAATTCCACTCTCCTGATCCCCACTGCTCTTTTTGTTCCAGGCCCAGCGTTTACCTGCTCCTATAACCAGTGCCTCTCGTATGCAGTCAAACAAGCATCACCTGTACATTCTCAAGGACTGCACCCCCAAAACGTGAGACCCTGCTTCACATCATTTCTAGATTATTGCTCATTTTTATTTATAACCCGCTCCAGAAACCAGCAGAATGTTCCGTTTAACCATGTGCTTTGCTGTAACACTGAAGATCGATATTGCGTTTCTCCTCTTTGGGATATGTGTGCCCTGTATTTCCCTTGGTAGTCGTGTTGCTCCATTGTAAAAAGTATCAGGTTTATATTCCTCCCTCCATATTGTCAGTGAGCGAGGGTGAGTGCCCCATCGAAGCAGTGCATATAGGACTGCTGCCACCGATCCAAACAGTTAGACAGACCAACTGCTGCCTGTAGAATAGACCGGGAACACAATTGGAGGGGAGGCAATTAACCAAAAATCACAATATATTTTGCTCTAAAGGAATCACTATAACTTTAAAAGTACCGCTCAATATATGGTAGAAAATATCAAAATACCTTTCTGTAAGTTTACCCTTAAGATACCATTCCGATTCATTTATATCTTGTTCTGTGTGTTCTCCAGAGCGGGCCGCGGTGCTGTGATCGGATTTCTGAAGGTTGGATCCAAAAAACTATTTGTGCTGGTGAGAGAAGAAATGAAATGCCTGTTTGTATAACATGCTGTGATGTCAGAGAGTGCTCAGACAGGGATTCAGGATATGGACATGTCACTGTGGATTGACTGAGCCTCTACTCTGATAACTCCCATTTCTTGCAAAGTGTGGATAAACAATGAAAGGTTACTAACTGCAGCATGGGCAATGCACCAGCAACAAGGCACCCTTCTACATCTCCCATAATTCTCTCATAGCTATAATGCTGGCAAAGCATCAAGGGAGATGTAGTCCAGAACTTCTAGAGCCCCATGTAAACTCACTGGAATATTTCTCTAGTTATTTCCTTCTTTTAACTTAAGGGGACACTATATAGTCACCAGAACAACTACATCGTAGTCTATACCCTATCCCTGCAGGCTTTTTCTTGCAAACACTGCCTTTTTAGAGAAACGGCAGTGTTTACATTGCTTCCTAGTGATAGTCACAATGATGGCCATTAAAGTCCCAACTGGGACAAGTAGATTGGGTTGCATGGAGACCCTGAACTTTCCCCATAGAGGTGCATTGATTCAAGGAGATGCTGATTGGCCAGCAGGGTGTTTGACTCCTCCCTCACCACGCCTCCTTGGCTGAGATCATCAGAAGTGACGATCTTGCTTGTATTCCTGACCCTACAGTGTTCCTTTAAATTATACACACATATGACCTACAGCCAACACACACACACACATCAGAAACATACACTATATATTATATACAGCTTGCAATCACCTCGCACACATGACACACAGCCAACATACACTATATATTATATACAGCTTGCAATCACCTCGCACACATGACACACAGCCAACCTACACTATATATTATATACAGCTAGAAATCACCTCGCACACATGACACACAGCCAACATACACTATATATTATATACAGCTAGCAATCACCTCGCACACATGGCACACAGCCAACATACACTATATATTATATACAGCTAGCAATCACCTCGCACACATGGCACACAGCCAACATACACTATATATTATATACAGCTAGCAATCACCTCGCACACATGACACACAGCCAACATACACTATATATTATATACAGCTAGCAATCACCTCGCACACATGACACACAGCCAACATACACTATATATTATATACAGCTTGCAATCACCTCGCACACATGACACACAGCCAACATACACTATATATTATATACAGCTAGCAATCACCTCGCACACATGACACACAGCCAACATACACTATATATTATATACAGCTAGCAATCACCTCGCACACATGGCACACAGCCAACATACACTATATATTATATACAGCTAGCAATCACCTCGCACACATGACACACAGCCATCATACACTATATATTATATACAGCTAGCAATCACCTCGCACACATGACACACAGCCAACATACACTATATATTATATACAGCTAGCAATCACCTCGCACACATGGCACACAGCCAACATACACTATATATTATATACAGCTAGCAATCACCTTGCACACATGACACACAGCCAACATACACTATATATTATATACAGCTAGCAATCACCTCGCACACATGACACACAGCCGACATACACTATATATTATATACAGCTAGCAATCACCTCGCACACATGACACACAGCCGACATACACTATATATTATATACAGCTTGCAATCACCTCGCACACATGACACACAGCCAACATACACTATATATTATATACAGCTAGCAATCACCTCGCACACATGACACACAGCCATCATACACTATATATTATATACAGCTAGCAATCACCTCGCACACATGACACACAGCCAACATACACTATATATTATATACAGCTAGCAATCACCTCGCACACATGGCACACAGCCAACATACACTATATATTATATACAGCTAGCAATCACCTTGCACACATGACACACAGCCAACATACACTATATATTATATACAGCTAGCAATCACCTCGCACACATGGCACACAGCCAACATACACTATATATTATATACAGCTAGCAATCACCTCGCACACATGGCACACAGCCAACATACACTATATATTATATACAGCTTGCAATCACCTCGCACACATGACACACAGCCAACATACACTATATATTATATACAGCTAGCAATCACCTCGCACACATGACACACAGCCAACATACACTATATATTATATACAGCTAGCAATCACCTCGCACACATGGCACACAGCCAACATACACTATATATTATATACAGCTAGCAATCACCTCGCACACATGACACACAGCCAACATACACTATATATTATATACAGCTAGCAATCACCTCGCACACATGACACACAGCCAACATACACTATATATTATATACAGCTAGCAATCACCTCGCACACATGGCACACAGCCAACATACACTATATATTATATACAGCTAGCAATCACCTCGCACACATGACACACAGCCAACATACACTATATATTATATACAGCTAGCAATCACCTCGCACACATGACACACAGCCAACATACACTATATATTATATACAGCTAGCAATCACCTCGCACACATGACACACAGCCAACATACACTATATATTATATACAGCTTGCAATCACCTCGCACACATGGCACACAGCCAACATACACTATATATTATATACAGCTAGCAATCACCTCGCACACATGGCACACAGCCAACATACACTATATATTATATACAGCTAGCAATCACCTCGCACACATGACACACAGCCAACATACACTATATATTATATACAGCTAGCAATCACCTCGCACACATGGCACACAGCCAACATACACTATATATTATATACAGCTAGCAATCACCTCGCACACATGACACACAGCCAACATACACTATATATTATATACAGCTAGCAATCACCTCGCACACATGACACACAGCCAACATACACTATATATTATATACAGCTAGCAATCACCTCGCACACATGACACACAGCCAACATACACTATATATTATATACAGCTTGCAATCACCTCGCACACATGGCACACAGCCAACATACACTATATATTATATACAGCTAGCAATCACCTCGCACACATGGCACACAGCCAACATACACTATATATTATATACAGCTAGCAATCACCTCGCACACATGACACACAGCCAACATACACTATATATTATATACAGCTAGCAATCACCTCGCACACATGGCACACAGCCAACATACACTATATATTATATACAGCTTGCAATCACCTCGCACACATGACACACAGCCAACATACACTATATATTATATACAGCTAGCAATCACCTCGCACACATGGCACACAGCCAACATACACTATATATTATATACAGCTTGCAATCACCTCGCACACATGACACACAGCCAGTACACTCAACACACACTCTGACAAAGGAAGAGGCTGTAGGAGGGCAGATGGTGAAAAGCTCAAAGTAATTCACAAAACTTTGAATATTTGCAAAATAAATCTAAGTGACAAAACTGAGGCAAAAACAGCCCGGTTGTGACTAAAGCAGGCAGAGGTTTCTAATTCTGCTATTTTTGCCTCCATTCCGATTTCATTTCTAAAAGTTTAGCAAATAGTCCTGTTAATGTCCAGGGCTCTCGACCGGGACCCCTATCTTCATAAATGAAATTATTTGTGTTAGGAGAAGTAGGTCGTCATGATGGACAAACAGATTGGGCTACTGCGTGGGACCTTTGGACAAGTAGATTTTTATTTTATTTTTTAAATTCCACACCCCGGGTTCCATTTGGAGCAATTCATTCAGAATTGTCCTAAATTCACCCTTCAAACATCTAATGCTTGATAGCAGCAGTTGACACTTCCAGTCTGGGCTAATTGAGTGACGTATCTGGACAGCTGAAAGGACATTAAAGAGAAACTCTGAGCACTATACCCACTACAGCCCCATGTGTTGGTTACGTTGCTGACAATCTTTGAATGACGTCTTCCTATTTCTTTTGTCAGACATATTGGCTTTCCCCTCCATATTATCTGTCCAAAGCCATCTTACGGAGGGGTGGCGCACACAGGGTGTGATTACCGGGTACTTTTAGATGAATAGTGCAACCGATTTATGGTTTTATGGGTTTTGTCTGAGCTGAAGTAGAGTGGATGGACTTTACGTATCAGGGAGTTCTGCCTTTCTTATCTTTCCATACGTTAATCATATTCTCCTCTCTAGGACCACTCAGGATCCCACATAGAAGCAGAACCGTTATGTATTTTAGATTTCTACATTCACGAATCTCTGCAGCGCAACGGATTTGGCAAAGAACTGTTTACTTTCATGCTAAGGGTGAGCTTTGTGTGTGTAGATAACCTGCCCCCGATCTCAGCCCCTCCTTTATACCCTCTTTCTCATCTCCATCTCTGCCTCTTCTTTTATTCTCCCGATCTCAGCCTCTCCTTTTATTCTCCCCATCTCAGCCTCTCCTTTTATTCTCCCGATCTCAGCCTCTCCTTTTATTCTCCCCATCTCAGCCTCTCCTTTTATTCTCCCCATCTCAGCCTCTCCTTTTATTCTCCCCATCTCAGCCTCTCCTTTTATTCTCCCCATCTCAGCCTCTCCTTTTATTCTCCCGATCTCAGCCTCTCCTTTTATTCTCCCGATCTCAGCCTCTCCTTTTATTCTCCCGATCTCAGCCTCTCCTTTTATTCTCCCGATCTCAGCCTCTCCTTTTATTCTCCCGATCTCAGCCTCTCCTTTTATTCTCCCGATCTCAGCCTCTCCTTTTATTCTCCCGATCTCAGCCTCTCCTTTTATTCTCCCGATCTCAGCCTCTCCTTTTATTCTCCCGATCTCAGCCTCTCCTTTTATTCTCCCGATCTCAGCCTCTCCTTTTATTCTCCCGATCTCAGCCTCTCCTTTTATTCTCCCGATCTCAGCCTCTCCTTTTATTCTCCCGATCTCAGCCTCTCCTTTTATTCTCCCGATCTCAGCCTCTCCTTTTATTCTCCCGATCTCAGCCTCTCCTTTTATTCTCCCGATCTCAGCCTCTCCTTTTATTCTCCCGATCTCAGCCTCTCCTTTTATTCTCCCGATCTCAGCCTCTCCTTTTATTCTCCCGATCTCAGCCTCTCCTTTTATTCTCCCGATCTCAGCCTCTCCTTTTATTCTCCCGATCTCAGCCTCTCCTTTTATTCTCCCGATCTCAGCCTCTCCTTTTATTCTCCCCATCTCAGCCTCTCCTTTTATTCTCCCGATCTCTGCCTCTCCTTTTATTCTCCCGATCTCAGCCTCTCCTTTTATTCTCCCGATCTCAGCCTCTCCTTTTATTCTCCCGATCTCAGCCTCTCCTTTTATTCTCCCGATCTCAGCCTCTCCTTTTATTCTCCCGATCTCAGCCTCTCCTTTTATTCTCCCGATCTCAGCCTCTCCTTTTATTCTCCCGATCTCAGCCTCTCCTTTTATTCTCCCGCTCTCAGCCTCTCCTTTTATTCTCCCGCTCTCAGCCTCTCCTTTTATTCTCCCGATCTCTGCCTCTCCTTTTATTCTCCCGATCTCTGCCTCTCCTTTTATTCTCCCGATCTCAGCCTCTCCTTTTATTCTCCCGATCTCAGCCTCTCCTTTTATTCTCCCGATCTCAGCCTCTCCTTTTATTCTCCCGATCTCAGCCTCTCCTTTTATTCTCCCGATCTCAGCCTCTCCTTTTATTCTCCCGATCTCAGCCTCTCCTTTTATTCTCCCGATCTCAGCCTCTCCTTTTATTCTCCCGATCTCAGCCTCTCCTTTTATTCTCCCGATCTCAGCCTCTCCTTTTATTCTCCCCATCTCAGCCTCTCCTTTTATTCTCCCCATCTCAGCCTCTCCTTTTATTCTCCCCATCTCAGCCTCTCCTTTTATTCTCCCCATCTCAGCCTCTCCTTTTATTCTCCCCATCTCAGCCTCTCCTTTTATTCTCCCCATCTCAGCCTCTCCTTTTATTCTCCCCATCTCAGCCTCTCCTTTTATTCTCCCGATCTCAGCCTCTCCTTTTATTCTCCCCATCTCAGCCTCTCCTTTTATTCTCCCCATCTCAGCCTCTCCTTTTATTCTCCCGATCTCAGCCTCTCCTTTTATTCTCCCCATCTCAGCCTCTCCTTTTATTCTCCCCATCTCAGCCTCTCCTTTTATTCTCCCGATCTCAGCCTCTCCTTTTATTCTCCCGATCTCAGCCTCTCCTTTTATTCTCCCGATCTCAGCCTCTCCTTTTATTCTCCCGATCTCAGCCTCTCCTTTTATTCTCCCGATCTCAGCCTCTCCTTTTATTCTCCCGATCTCAGCCTCTCCTTTTATTCTCCCGATCTCAGCCTCTCCTTTTATTCTCCCGATCTCAGCCTCTCCTTTTATTCTCCCGCTCTCAGCCTCTCCTTTTATTCTCCCGATCTCAGCCTCTCCTTTTATTCTGCCGATCTCAGCCTCTCCTTTTATTCTCCCGATCTCAGCCTCTCCTTTTATTCTCCCGATCTCAGCCTCTCCTTTTCTTCTCCCGATCTCAGCCTCTCCTTTTCTTCTCCCGATCTCAGCCTCTCCTTTTCTTCTCCCGATCTCAGCCTCTCCTTTTATTCTCCCGATCTCAGCCTCTCCTTTTATTCTCCCGATCTCAGCCTCTCCTTTTATTCTCCCGATCTCAGCCTCTCCGTTTATTCTCCCGATCTCAGCCTCTCCGTTTATTCTCCCGATCTCAGCCTCTCCGTTTATTCTCCCGATCTCAGCCTCTCCTTTTATTCTCCCGATCTCAGCCCATCACATTCTCGTTTGTCTTGTTTAACATGTCTTTACTTCGTTCAGGCAGAGCAGATTGAGCCCCAGCACCTCGCCATCGATCGCCCTTCTGATAAGTTCCTGTCCTTCTTGAGGAAACATTATAACCTTCGCTCCACAATCCCTCAGGTGAGAAATCTGTGAAAGGATCAGCAAGATGAGGCCCACGGAAGCCTTTTGAAGAGGTTTCTATTTGTTTCCTTTATTTCAGAGCTTGTGTTCTTCTTTTCAGGTTAATAACTTTGTGGTGTTTGAAGGTTTCTTCAGAGATCGAAAAGGTAACGCTTATCTTTCTTTATCTGATGTTTAAACGCAGGAACCGGTCCCTGAATGCTGACCTTAGGGCTTATACTCCCTGATGATAAACCCATTCACTGGACACGGCATTATATGCCTACCTGGCACCACACTGGAGCAAAGTGACCTAATGACAGCGACATGTTTAATGGGTTAAAGGGACAGCGACATGTTTAATGGGTTAAAGGGACAGCGACATGTTTAATGGGTTAAAGGGACAGTCCCACGTAGGAGCAAAGTGACCTAATAACAGCGACATGTTTAATGGGTTAAAGGGACAGTCCTATGTAGGAGCAAAGTGACCTAATAACAGCGACATGTTTAATGGGTTAAAGGGACAGTCCCACGTAGGAGCAAAGTGACCTAATAACAGCGACATGTTTAATGGGTTAAAGGGACAGTCCTATGGAGGAACAAAGTGACCTAATAACAGCGACATGTTTAATGGGTTAAAGGGACAGCGACATGTTTAATGGGTTAAAGGGACAGCGACATGTTTAATGGGTTAAAGGGACAGTCCCACGTAGGAGCAAAGTGACCTAATAACAGCGACATGTTTAATGGGTTAAAGGGACAGTCCTATGTAGGAGCAAAGTGACCTAATAACAGCGACATGTTTAATGGGTTAAAGGGACAGTCCCACGTAGGAGCAAAGTGACCTAATAACAGCGACATGTTTAATGGGTTAAAGGGACAGTCCTATGGAGGAACAAAGTGACCTAATAACAGCGACATGTTTAATGGGTTAAAGGGACAGTCCCATGTAGGAGCAAAGTGACCTAATGACAGCGACATGTTTAATGGGTTAAAGGGACAGTCCCACGTAGGAGCAAAGTGACCTAATGACAGTGACATGTTTAATGGGTTAAAGGGACAGTCCTATGTAGGAGCAAAGTGACCTAATAACAGCGACATGTTTAATGGGTTAAAGGGACAGTCCTATGGAGGAACAAAGTGACCTAATGACAGTGACATGTTTAATGGGTTAAAGGGACAGTCCCACGTAGGAGCAATGTGACCTAATGACAGCGACATGTTTAATGGGTTAAAGGGACAGTCCTATGTAGGAGCAAAGTGACCTAATAACAGCGACATGTTTAATGGGTTAAAGGGACAGTCCTATGTAGGAGCAAAGTGACCTAATAACAGCGACATGTTTAATGGGTTAAAGGGACAGTCCCACGTAGGAGCAAAGTGACCTAATAACAGCGACATGTTTAATGGGTTAAAGGAACAGTCCCACGTAGGAGCAAAGTGACCTAATAACAGCGACATGTTTAATGGGTTAAAGGGACAGTCCCACGTAGGAGCAAAGTGACCTAATAACAGCGACATGTTTAATGGGTTAAAGGGGCAGTCCCACGTAGGAGCAAAGTGACCTAATAACAGCGACATGTTTAATGTGTTAAAGGGACAGTCCCACGTAGGAGCAAAGTGACCTAATAACAGCGACATGTTTAATGGGTTAAAGGGACAGCGACATGTTTAATGGGTTAAAGGGACAGTCCCACGTAGGAGCAAAGTGACCTAATAACAGCGACATGTTTAATAGGTTAAAGGGGCAGTCCCACGTAGGAGCAAAGTGACCTAATAACAGCGACATGTTTAATGGGTTAAAGGGACAGTCCCACGTAGGAGCAAAGTGACCTAATAACAGCGACATGTTTAATGGGTTAAAGGGACAGTCCCACGTAGGAGCAAAGTGACCTAATAACAGCGACATGTTTAATGGGTTAAAGGGACAGTCCCACGTAGGAGCAAAGTGACCTAATAACAGCGACATGTTTAATGGGTTAAAGGGATAGCGACATGTTTAATGGGTTAAAGGGACAGTCCCACGTAGGAGCAAAGTGACCTAATGACAGTGACATGTTTAATGGGTTAAAGGGACAGTCCCACGTAGGAACAAAGTGACCTAATAACAGCGACATGTTTAATGGGTTAAAGGGACAGTCCCACGTAGGAGCAAAGTGACCTAATAACAGCGACATGTTTAATGGGTTAAAGGGACAGTCCTATGGAGGAACAAAGTGACCTAATAACAGCGACATGTTTAATGGGTTAAAGGGACAGTCCTATGGAGGAGCAAAGTGACCTAATAACAGCGACATGTTTAATGGGTTAAAGGGACAGTCCTATGGAGGAGCAAAGTGACCTAATGACAGTGACATGTTTAATGGGTTAAAGGGACAGTCCCATTTAGGAGCAAAGTGACCTAATAACAACGACATGTTTAATGGGTTAAAGGGACAGTCCTATGGAGGAGCAAAGTGACCTAATAACAGCGACATGTTTAATGGGTTAAAGGGACAGTCCTATGGAGGAACAAAGTGACCTAAAAACAACGACATGTTTAATGGGTTAAAGGGACAGTCCTATGGAGGAGCAAAGTGACCTAATAACAGCGACATGTTTAATGGGTTAAAGGGACAGTCCTATGGAGGAACAAAGTGACCTAATAACAGCGACATGTTTAATGGGTTAAAGGGACAGTCCTATGTAGGAGCAAAGTGACCTAATAACAGCGACATGTTTAATGGGTTAAAGGGACAGTCCCATGTAGGAGCAAAGTGACCTAATAACAGCGACATGTTTAATGGGTTAAAGGGACAGTCCTATGGAGGAGCAAAGTGACCTAATGACAGTGACATGTTTAATGGGTTAAAGGGACAGTCCTATGGAGGAGCAAAGTGACCTAATGACAGTGACATGTTTAATGGGTTAAAGGGACAGTCCCATGTAGGAGCAAAGTGACCTAATAACAGCAACATGTTTAATGGGTTAAAGGGACAGTCCTATGGAGGAGCAAAGTGACCTAATGACAGTGACATGTTTAATGGGTTAAAGGGACAGTCCCATGTAGGAGCAAAGTGACCTAATGACAGCGACATGTTTAATGGGTTAAAGGGACAGTCCTATGTAGGAACAAAGTGACCTAATAACAGCGACATGTTTAATGGGTTAAAGGGACAGTCCCATGTAGGAGCACCGTGACCTAATAACAGCGACATGTTTAATGGGTTAAAGCAGGGCTTCTCAACCTTGTCCTCAAGGACCCCCTACCAGTCCAGGGTTTAGGGATTACCTGGGTGTGTCTAAGGTGTTTAGAAAAAGAAAAAAAAAAACCTTAGAGTCTAAGGTGTTTTTCCCCCCCTTTTTTTTTAACACCTTAGACACACCCAGGTAATCCCCAAATCCTGGACTGGTAGGGGGTCCTGAGGACTGGGTTAAAGGGCCAGTCTTATGGAGGAACAAAGTGACCTAATGACAGTGACATGTTTAATGGGTTAAAGGGACAGTCCCATGTAGGAACAAAGTGACCTAATAACAGCGACATGTTTAATGGGTTAAAGGGACAGTCCTATGTAGGAACAAAGTGACCTAATAACAGCGACATGTTTAATGGGTTAAAGGGACAGTCCTATGTAGGAGCAAAGTGACCTTGTGACCATTACATGTTTATTGGGTGAAATTCCCCCTGCCATTAATGGCCAAATGACCCACTGTTTTTATAACTCTTCCTGACCCCTCCTGCACCCCATGCAGCTGATGATACGTGATTCAGAGAAGTTGAAGATATTCCTCTAACTGGACAGTAAGACACCCCCAATCCCCTTATATTCTTAGACTTGTCCAAGAACCTTTCTCCCCCCCCCCCTTTTCCCCCCTGCCCCGCCCTCTGTATTTTTAAATCCCTCTTCCTCTACTCGTGATATTTGCTGTACATCCAGCCGTGTTGTTTAGTTTTGAGGAATTTAAATAACGGGTGTTTATTGTGTGTTCTTGCTTATTTGCGTTTTGTTAGGAGCTGAATATATAATTAATTAAGGTCATTGTGCTGCTTCACAGAATTGTAGTCGAGTGGTTAAAGATAAATTATGAGCTGTAATTCTTGATGTTTTCACCTAGTTTTGATATCAATGTAGTTTTGTTGAATTTAGTATATTTTTGTAGCGGTTTTCCTTCTGCGTTCCAGTCGAATTTTCTTTGAAATATTTGCTAAATCCAACATTCCATGCTTGATGTTGGGCTGATTAGATTTTACATAGAATCCAACCAATGAAATTATTTTTGAAAACCTTGTGCTGCAATATTACAATAAAAATGGGAATCATACAATATTAAAGGGACACTATAGTCACCAGTGCAACTACATGTATTCCTGACCCTATAGTGTTAACACGACCATCTAGCCCCCCTGGGCCCCTCATGCCTCCATAAATAGTAAAAATCTTACTGTATTCAAGCCAGAAGCTGTAAATCTGCATGCTGTTAGACTCAGAAAAACAAGCAGTCTGCTGACATGTGATAGCCTGATCCAATCACAGTGCTTCTCCATAGGATTGGCTGAGACTGACAAGGAGGCAGATCAGGGGCAGAGCCAGCATGATTCAAACACAGCCCTGGCCAATCGGCATCTCTTCATAGAGATGAATTGAATCAAAGAATCTCTATGAGGAAAGTTCAGTGTCTGCATGCAGTGGGAGGAGATACTGAATCACAGGATGCTCGTGCACAGCAGATCTGAGTGGATAGAGGCATATTATGCCTCCATCAACTCTGAAGTCCCTCTGGTTCACTCTGAGTGACTGCAACTGGAGGTGTTCCTAGCTTTCAATGTAAACACTGTATTTTCTCAGAAAATACAGTGTTTAAATGAGAGAGTCTGCAGGGAGCTATAGTTCTCACCTGAACAACCTCAGTAAGCTGAAGTTGTTCAGGTGACTATAGTGTCCCTTTAAAGCGGCTCTGTCATGTGCTTTCCTTAATGACTAAATTCTACCATAACCACTTTACTTTATTTATACTTATTATTTTTTCTTCCTAGAGTCGGATCTTAAAGGAACACTCCACATGGAAGAAAACTCACTGTTTAGTAGATATGCCTGCGATGATAGCTTGCGTTAGTCCTGCATGTTGTCACTGGGGTTTATCTAAAATCAGCTTGCAAAGGTTCTCATGTCTGCAGCCTTTGCAAGCCCTCCCCTTCTAATCCCGCCCACACTTTCAGTCTGTGCCAGGGAAATGGCCAATCAAATTAAGAAGCCTCTGATTCTCAACCAAGAGTGAGCATGCTTGGAATTTTACAACATTTAATTAAAATGGGATACTCCTCCTGAATTGCTTTATCGCTGTTCTGTTCTCGTCTGTCTAGGATATCTGCAGATAGCCTTCTGTGGGATTCTTCAACAGATGAATTGTATTTCAGCTTATCAACTTAAAGGACCACTCCACAGGTCTAAACACCCCCAAAAACACACACGGTGTAGTAGACATAACCCCAATGAATACATGCATGCAAATTTTCATGTATTTATTCATTTGGAGTATAGTCTAAAATAGATTACAATAGCTGCAGTTCTTATGACTGCAGCCTTTGCAAGCCCCTCCCCTTTTCCCCCAGAAGAAACTTTCACTGAGAAGTCTCTGAAATAATCAGTTGTGTGCCGATTTGTGCATACACACACACACACACACCGCTACATGCATGTGCGTGGGCACCTGAGTCTGCGGTGCTGATGTAAAGGTATGTGAGGGAGAGGCAGGCACACTCAAGCAGAGCGTGCCTGACGCTTCTGTTCGCTCAGGGGAGTTAATGGAAGTAGGAAGTAATCCTCCCTGGCTGTTTGATTGACAGCCAAGGGGGAGTTCCCAAGTATATTTATAAAAGTGCTGATTTTTACGAGATTTTCTACGAGAAATCAGCACTTTTATAAACTGGGGTTAAATGAGGGCACTCCTCACCCATGAAGCACTTCAGTAAGCTGAAGCTTTTGGGGTGTTGAGTGGTCCTTTAACCCCTTAAGGACACATGACGTGTGTCACATGTCATGATTCCCTTTTATTCCAGAAGTTTGGTCCTTAAGGGGTTAAGCTCTGCCCATTTCTACAAATTAATCACGAGGGGAAAAAAAAAATCACGCTTCCCATGAGAAAAAGTATCTTCTTTATCTTGTGTATTACTAAAAACAAGGTGAATTTCAAAATCATTACTACAAGGAGAAATGGCAAACAAACAGGGATTGCTTTAAAACCAAAACCTGCAAAGTGATAGATCATTTAAATGATGTTCTAGGGGTGTAATTGTTGGTGATCATGGACAGATTGTGCAACTCTTTCAAGATTCAAGTCTTAATAGAACAACACTTAGAAAAACCTTCCTGGGCTTTCAATAGATCCCGTGTAGGCCTTGGTTGTGATATCTCTTCTTGGCAATTACCTAGTTAGCTGTGTATATAAAGGACTTCGGTTGCCCAGATTTCCTTATGATCATATTTGGAGAGTTCACGTAACTTTATTTCATTTCTCACCGATTAAGGTCTCAGTAATCAGACACACAGGCATTGACTGAGTATCAGTTATGGTTTGTGTTTTATAGATTTATAGTTTGCTTTTTTTGTTGTTGTTTTTTGGCTTGGCTCTAGTAGGACTTTCAGCAAGCTGCACACCTGTTGGTGTATTAACAGTCTTTAGAAGCACTGAGTGGAAAGCCAGCTTCCTGTGCTCTCCGTGCGGTAGTACCTTGATGTGTATACGGAGTTGGAGTATAAAATCTTGCTTCCGTCCCATGCCGTGCAGCACTTATTGAGTCTGACGTTGCTTTTTGGACGTGCCTCGCCAGGGTTAGTAGTCACCGTATGTTATGCCCCAGATCTTTGTCCTACCTAGACTTAACGAATATTTTGCTCCAGTCATCTTGAACTTCTTATTTACCCTCTGCTCTCCAAAATACTCCGAGACCCTCTCTATTTTTCCGTGGGTTCAATACAAGCAACCCATCTACTTTCCCGCCAATGGTTTGTTCTGACCCCTGGTCCTCGCCCTCAGCGCATGAAGAGGGTCTTGCTGTGTGTGTGTCTGTCTGTACAAATATATTATTATTATATTATTTATATAGCGCCATCAGATTCCGTAGCCTCTCAGTATCTACCATATCCTACGTCTCTTTTACGTCCTCGAAGGCCATCTTCCTGCCTGCATTTACAAATTGCTGTAATTAGCAATAAGTTAAGTATATGGAATTTGCTGCATATGGGCACTCAGTGACTGGCGGTAGAGGGGGAATTAACATGGTAACTTTTGGTATATTGTTGCATATAGTAATATATGATTTCCCACTATTGCTGGCCTTATTCCTTTAGTATAAAATATAGTGACATTTTTACCCCCCCCCACCCCCTCACAGCCATTTTGTTACTTGTGAGCAAAGGCCAATGCCGTCCTTTAAGCACGGCACATCACGCTGTTGTCAGTCACCCATGCAGATCCTGGATTATTTACTGAAGTAGGAATTTAAAGTCAATTAAAAATGTAAGTTCAAATAAATTAAACTGGAAGAATAGCTGACTTGGAACTTGTTTTCCTGTTTTACTCTTAATTTTGAAATTCACGTTGAATTCCAGACAATTCCCACTTTAGTGAATACGGATGTTAGACAGACTGATCTGTCGGATAATATATGTATACAGATTAACAGGGCGCCACAGTCACTAAATAGGTATATGTGGGGGAAAAAGAACCATATAATAAATATACTGGTTAAAATAGTAATTTATTGATACAGAAGTAGATAAAAAATATATATTAATAGCACAATAACAAGTGCTCAAATTATATAAGACAGGAACCCATAGGTATAGCAGCTCACTAATACATAATGCTGAACTGGGCAAATAAGGTGCAGATAGTAAAAGTGCAAAGTGCAGTGCAAGTATAAGGTACAAAATACTAGTACCAAAAATGCACCAAGTCCATAATATATAGCCCAAGAAAAAAAAAGGAAAATAATCAGCATATATAAACAATAAAACCGCTGATACCACGATGCAGGGTCCCAAAGGGTCGTCAATGTTTCAATGCTCAACGCGTTTCGTCGTCAGACTTCCTCAGGAGCTTCTTCCATCTTCCTCCATCTTCTTTCTTTTAAGTCAGCCGGTCCGTCTGTCCACTTCCGTGATTGGGCGTGCGTCCATACGTCACCACGCACAACGTCATACGTCATGACGCCTGCGTGGCTAATATGCGCACGCGCAACCACGGAGGAACGCAAATAAACTTTATTGCTCATGTACACGGTGGCATAAAGAGCGAACTACAAAAGAGAACGCTCTATTAATATGCAGACCGGATTTACAAATCTGCCTACCCCCCCTTCTAACCCCTATACAAAGGAATGCTAAGTATAAAGGGGGAAATATAAATTAGACAGGTACCATGAAAAGCACCGAAAAGCGGCTAGCCATGAGGGAAACAGAGTGGATTTATAAAATGAAATCCTCTGTTCCTTCAGGATTAAATACTGATTTGGACATACTAGCTTTTATTTGATTGATTATATGATATTTTATATTTGATCTCCTTTTTTATTTGATTCCTCCTTTTTTTATATACGTTTTTTATATACGTTTCATATTTATTTATTATATTTATATATGCCTTCTATATACGCTTTTGAATACATGTTGGATATCAAATGATATAATAACAATTTTTTCTTATAATGTAATCAGTTATGTTTATATGACTTTTACCCTTCAGCCAAATTGATATGCTTTCAACATAAACATTATTTCCTGTATGTGTATATATATCTATGGTTTTTTATTTATCTCTACTAATATTTGGATATTGTCTTTTGTACCCGTTTATATTCTGATATGTTATCCATTTATGCATATCCCCATTGGCAATACTGGATAGATAATTCAATACTGTAAGGTCTCTGTATACTATCTCTATGGTTATCTGGGAATATAAATGGACTCATAGTTTTTATATTTTATTATTATTTTCTATATATATATTTTTTATCATTATTCTCCACTACTCAATAATTTTCTATTTTTATATTTAAATTTATAATTTTTTCGATACATACTATTTGTATTTTCTTCCCTTTTTTTAGTCTGGTACCTGTCTAATTTATATTTCCCCCTTTATACTTAGCATTCCTTTGTATAGGGGTTAGAAGGGGGGGTAGGCAGATTTGTAAATCCGGTCTGCATATTAATAGAGCGTTCTCTTTTGTAGTTCGCTCTTTATGCCACCGTGTACATGAGCAATAAAGTTTATTTGCGTTCCTCCGTGGTTGCGCGTGCGCATATTAGCCACGCAGGCGTCATGACGTATGACGTTGTGCGTGGTGACGTATGGACGCACGCCCAATCACGGAAGTGGACAGACGGACCGGCTGACTTAAAAGAAAGAAGATGGAGGAAGATGGAAGAAGCTCCTGAGGAAGTCTGACGACGAAACGCGTTGAGCATTGAAACATTGACGACCCTTTGGGACCCTGCATCGTGGTATCAGCGGTTTTATTGTTTATATATGCTGATTATTTTCCTTTTTTTTCTTGGGCTATATATTATGGACTTGGTGCATTTTTGGTACTAGTATTTTGTACCTTATACTTGCACTGCACTTTGCACTTTTACTATCTGCACCTTATTTGCCCAGTTCAGCATTATGTATTAGTGAGCTGCTATACCTATGGGTTCCTGTCTTATATAATTTGAGCACTTGTTATTGTGCTATTAATATATATTTTTTATCTACTTCTGTATCAATAAATTACCATTTTAACCAGTATATTTATTATATGATTCTTTTTCCCCCACATATACCTATTTAGTGACTGTGGCGCCCTGTTAATCTGTATACATATATTTCTCGTTATTGGATTTGGAGTGTCCAATCTACAGAGGCTAGCCTGCACTTGGTTTACATTGAATTTCCTTTCCCACTCACCCACCTTTTCTCTTCTGATCTGTCGGATACTCGGGGAACACACTAGAACACCAATATCTTTTACACTATATGTAGGGTGGATAAAGGACATCACTTCCAAAGTCACTTATAGTAATATATGCCACAGCATATCAGAAGAAAAATATCTGGATTAGCAGTTTTGATTTTGGTTTTGAATCTCACTCCCCTCCTACATTGTATTTTCTGCCTAAATAAACATATTTTTTCGTACATATGGAATATTAGTACAAACTGTAAATGTTTTTAACTATTGGGTGAAAACTCTCCAATTTCTGATACCTTACTCTACTTTACAAGTTCTCAGTTTTCTGACCTCCATACATCCCCTTACTATTCTCTTCTTTTAATCTTTTTCTCTAAAATCCGGGTTGGGGTTTGATGGGAGATAGCTGGGGTACAGACTAGGGTTATGGTAGGAGTGCGTTTGAGCTGTCTCGATCAATGTAATTAGAGTATATAAGATCTCTGTATTGCTGAATTTTACTTCATCTTCCCCCTTTCTGTTTTCCTTTCTCTCTTTACAGCTCTTATGAGAAAATTACCGCCAAAACGAGCAGAGGGAGACATTAAACCGTACTCATTGTCTGAGAGAGACTGTAAGAACTGGGTGGGGTTGGGGAAGAGTGGACGGGATTGGAAGGGTAAAAATAAAATAGCGAGAAGGTCAGAGGATAAAAAGTTAGATGACCGGTAACGAGTGTTGGGGGAAAACAAGTAGCCAGTTCAGAAAAGTCAATGTCCAGTTAAGAGTATACATGCTAGAAAAGAGTTAAAACCATCTGAAGATCATAAAAAGTTAAAATTGGTCGGTTTATAGTGTCTGATGGATCATTTCCCTCTCAGTCCTGAAGCAAGAAGAGGGACTTCCCTGGCCTTTCAACCAATCACCATCCTCCCTCAATCGTGCGGGCAGCCTGGGCTCCTCTCCTACACGGCCAGGTTCTCGTCCGCCTCCCGGTGAAGAGGATTTTGTCAAGTCCCTCCGAGCCTGTCGCCCTCATTCCTTGCACAGAGCAGCCAACGGAGAACACGAAGACCCCTCCCAGAGGAGGAGGACCAGGTAAGACAAAGATCTGTTAAATGTTTCAAAGCAGCTTGGCATATTTGCTCTGCCCAAGTAGTTCCTTCTTAAGGATGGACAAAAAAACATGTACATGTCACATCATGTCAATTATGCCTGGCATGGTTTGTGAGAATAGTGTAGTTATAACTTCTTCTGTTTGTGTCACTGAGTCACCCTGCAGGGGGAGGGACAGACTCATAGCTTCTTCTGTCTGTGTCACTGTGTCGCCCTGCAGGGGGAGGAACAGGCTCATAGCTTCTTCTGTCTGTGTCACTGTGTCACCCTGCAGGGGGAGGAACAGGCTCATAGCTTCTTCTGTCTGTGTCACTGTGTCGCCCTGCAGGGGGAGGAACAGGCTCATAGCTTCTTCTGTCTGTGTCACTGTGTCACCCTGCAGGGGGAGGAACAGGCTCATAGCTTCTTCTGTCTGTGTCACTGTGTCGCCCTGCAGGGGGAGGAACAGGCTCATAGCTTCTTCTGTCTGTGTCACTGTGTCACCCTGCAGGGGGAGGAACAGGCTCATAGCTTCTTCTGTCTGTGTCACTGTGTCACCCTGCAGGGGGAGGAACAGGCTCATAGCTTCTTCTGTCTGTGTCACTGTGTCACCCTGCAGGGGGAGGAACAGGCTCATAGCTTCTTCTGTCTGTGTCACTGTGTCACCCTGCAGGGGGAGGAACAGGCTCATAGCTTCTTCTGTCTGTGTCACTGTGTCACCCTGCAGGGGGAGGAACAGGCTCATAGCTTCTTCTGTCTGTGTCACTGTGTCACCCTGCAGGGGGAGGAACAGGCTCATAGCTTCTTCTGTCTGTGTCACTGTGTCACCCTGCAGGGGGAGGGACAGGCTTATAACTCCCTCTGTCTGTGTCACCCTGCAGGGGGAGGGACAGGCTCATAGCTTCTTCTGTCTGTGTCACTGTGTCGCCCTGCGGGGGGAGGGACAGGCTCACAGCTTCTTCTGTCTGTGTCACTGTGTCACCCTGCAGGGGGAGGGACAGGCTTATAACTCCCTATGTCTGTGTCACTGTGTCACCCTGCAGGGGGAGGGACAGGCTTATAACTCCCTCTGTCTGTGTCACCCTGCAGGGGGAGGGACAGACTCATAGCTCTCACTTTTTCTGATACTGTATCACCCTGTAGGGGGAGGGAAACTGTCATAGCTCCTTCTGTTTGTCACTCTGCAAAGGGAGGACTTGCTATTATCTGTCACTATATCTCTTTTATATTTCTCTCTCTCTCCTCCCCCCCCCCCCCCCCCTTTGTCTTTCTGTCCAGTTCCCTTAACCGTCCTCAAAGCATTCACCATTAACTCTGACTTTTTGGACGCTTTCCCTTTCCTTTTTCTTGCCCTGGATATCCGCTCCATTGATTGCCAATAACTTGGTGAATGTGAATTATGAACCATTCACGAGGGAACGTGAGGACTTATTCACATGAATGGAGCAGTTGTTTTTTTTATAATAATTCTAACGCAGTCTAACGTACGCCGTTTTCAGAAATCGGGTCACCTCACATTTCAGCATATTTTACTGGACTGTGAGGCCAGACGTCCATTTTTTTTTTTTTTTAAATGCCTATGACTTTACTAATTGTACTACCCAGTACTTCTTTCTGTGAGGGTTTATTAACTATATAATTAACAATGTTTGTTATTGCGTGTGGGAACATTTTCATTAATGAAATGAATAAAGACGCTGGTTGATTGAGCAATTCTTGTATCATATTATTGGAAGATAATGAAAAATAAAGAGAGCAGGGGAAGCTTCAAGGTGATAATTGGACAGGATATTTTACAGAGCGAGGATTTTATAGCGAGCTGAGAGGATTTTGGCAAAAAGAAGGAAAATGTAATATGGAATACAATGGGAATACAGGGTTTATTTACTTAACTGTGAGTTAACAAACCTCTTCCAAAACTTAGACCAAGATACATCTCTTAGCGGCACGGATACATCTGATCAGATCTGAGACTTTCCTGAAATAATCGGTTATTACATCGATTCATCCAGTTCCTATTTACTTGACCTATATCATATAATGTACTGGAAATGCTAACAGAAAAATTTAATAAAATGAAGAATAAAAATGAGTAGGAGATGAATATAAACAGGTTTCACTGCAGAGGAAAGAAAAAGACAGTAGAAGATGGAATTAAGGGAGGATTGCTAGAAATGTGCGTTTTATATGGACTCTGACAGCTGAATCACAGGGTTTTTATATAGAACCTGTAGTGACTGCAAGGTAGCCAGTGAGATAAAAGACGCAGGACTGGAAGATCATACAAGAACCATGGGTAAGTTGTCCTAGTGCGAGAGCTTCTGCAAATCATGGCTGGACCCTTGGTACTGAGGATGAGGGGAGCACAGGATCCAGTTTATATAAAGTAACAGACTGCAGGGTATGGACTGGTGAATTCTAGAGACTGATCTTGGAGATCCAGGAGGTTTAGAGAGGAGCGTAGATGGGATTTTTAAGCAGTGATGAAGTAAATGACTGAACAGATACACAAACACAATGGGACGGACACAGTGTTAACACGTAGATTGGGAGGAGGAAAGGAGAAAGCGGACTCCTCTCGGCTTACCAAGCGAGAGTTGTGTGTAACATGACGCCATGATTCGCCATACTCTGCCATACTCTCTCTTCCTTTGCATTATTCTTGGCTTTCATTGCATTCCTTTTTTTGCTTCATTTCCTGTTCATTTTCATTGATGTCTATTTCCCACAATGCAAATTCTGCACCCAGCTTCTTCCCTGTCTCCTTCCTTACCCACTCCATTACCGACTCCATCCCACACATTGTTTCCGCGTGTCTCTAGTTCTCTCACTCTCAGGGACTCCAATCTATCCCGTGGCCTGGTGGCACAGAAGAGCGGATACAGTCGTCATGCAACTCCTCCTCTCCTCACCAGGGGGCAGACTCCAGGTACATTTATATCTGGCATTACTATTTAATTCAGTTTCCACTTACAGAGAAACCTTAAGAGCAAATCCTATCTCCAATAGCTCTCAGTGAAAGATCTTTGTTAGTGGACAGCAATGTCTAATGACCCTGTGTGTATTTGTAACTTACTCATGTCCTGGCATGCAGTGATCGAGCTGATTAGAAGCTCCCATCTATTGACACTGTTAATGGATAGCAATAAAGAGAACTTAATTCACTTCTTAATGTCTACCCTGGATCTTTTATCCTGGACACTGAAATCAGTTCTCCTAATACCCATCTAGAGTTTTACGCCTCTTTACTAGAGCGCATTTCTAACTGAAACTTGTTCTTTTTACAGCTGATATTACAGAAAATCATACGGAAACTGAGAAAAGGTGAGAAAAATGTTTCTCTGTTACACTCACAATTGTTCATTGTGTCATCCTGCGTGAGAAGGATTAATTCATAGCTCTCTCTGTTTGTCCAATATGTCACCTTGAGTGACAAACTCAGAGCTGCTTCTAACTGTGTCACCTTGCAGGGAGAGGGACAGACTCCTAGCGCTTTCTGTCTGTGTCACCGTGCAGGGAGAGGGACAGACTCCTAGCGCTTTCTGTCTGTGTCACCGTGCAGGGAGAGGGACAGACTCCTAGCGCTTTCTGTCTGTGTCAGTGTGCAGGGAGAGGGACAGACTCCTAGCGCTTTCTGTCTGTGTCACCGTGCAGGGAGAGGGACAGACTCCTAGCGCTTTCTGTCTGTGTCAGCGTGCAGGGAGAGGGACAGACTCCTAGCGCTTTCTGTCTGTGTCACCGTGCAGGGAGAGGGACAGACTCCTAGCGCTTTCTGTCTGTGTCACCGTGCAGGGAGAGGGACAGACTCCTAGCGTTTTCTGTCTGTGTCAGTGTGCAGGGAGAGGGACAGACTCCTAGCGCTTTCTGTCTGTGTCACCGTGCAGGGAGAGGGACAGACTCCTAGCGCTTTCTGTCTGTGTCAGCGTGCAGGGAGAGGGACAGACTCCTAGCGCTTTCTGTCTGTGTCACCGTGCAGGGAGAGGGACAGACTCCTAGCGCTTTCTGTCTGTGTCACCGTGCAGGGAGAGGGACAGACTCCTAGCGCTTTCTGTCTGTGTCACCGTGCAGGGAGAAGGACAGACTCCTAGCGCTTTCTGTCTGTCACCGTGCAGGGAGAGGGACAGACTCCTAGCGCTTTCTGTCTGTGTCAACGTGCAGGGAGAGGGACAGACTCCTAGCGCTTTCTGTCTGTGTCACCGTGCAGGGAGAGGGACAGACTCCTAGCACTTTCTGTCTGTGTCACCGTGCAGGGAGAGGGACAGACTCCTAGCGCTTTCTGTCTGTGTCACCGTGCAGGGAGAGGGACAGACTCCTAGCGCTTTCTGTCTGTGTCACCGTGCAGGGAGAGGGACAGACTCCTAGTGCTTTCTGTCTGTGTCACCGTGCAGGGAGAGGGACAGACTCCTAGCGCTTTCTGTCTGTGTCACCGTGCAGGGAGAGGGACAGACTCCTAGCGCTTTCTGTCTGTGTCACTGTGCAGGGAGAGGGACAAACTCCTAGCGCTTTCTGTCTGTGTCACCGTGCAGGGAGAGGGACAGACTCCTAGCGCTTTCTGTCTGTGTCACTGTGCAGGGAGAGGGACAGACTCCTAGCGCTTTCTGTCTGTGTCACCGTGCAGGGAGAGGGATAGTCCCAGTGGGGCACTGTAGACTGCGGCTGGTCATTGCCAGCAGTAAAAAAAAAAAAAAAAAAAAACTGTCTAGGTAGCTGTGAGTTGATGGGGAGGAGCTATACTTGGAGAGGTCTGAACCTGTGACATTGCAAGGGAGCTATGATTGCAAGCTGCTCCAGTCTCAGTATATTTACAGAAGGGCATGTGAAGGTGTACTTGATGAAAGCATGTTAAAATATATTTTTAAGATGACAGTTGTCCTTTAGGATCCAAACTGAGACATGCTTAAAGGGATACTCTAAGCAAAACAACTGTAGCCCAATGAAGCCGTTTTGATGTATAGATCATGTCTCTGCAGTCTCACTACTTCATTTCCTGCCATTTAGGAGTTAAATTGATTTGTTTCTGTTTTAGTGGTGCCCTAGTCACATCTCCCCTGGCTGTGATTCACACAGCCTACATGAAAAAGTGGTTTCATTCGATCAGATGTGACAGCACATTGAATTTATTTTAGACTCTTGCTCTGTTAAGTGAAGAGACAGGGGAAATCTAAATTAAACAGACTGTGCAGTATATTAAGTTTAAACATTAGATCTCTCTTCACTACGCGGAGCACATGCAGGAAGTGTTTAGGAAGGCTATGCACATTCATTTCAGGAAAGTGTGACTAGGGCTGCTTAAACAAAGTGATTTAACTCTTAAAGAATTAGCACTGAAACTGCAGAGACATGATCCATGCCAAAACCACTCCATTAAGCTAAAATAGGTTTGTGCTTATATGTGTATAGTGTATAGCTCTGCAACAGAACTTTGAGTAGTGCCATTTTTATGATTTGTAATGGCCTTATATACTGCCATCCCATTCATAAAGGGACGCTCCACTGCCCAAATACCAAAGAAAAAAATTATTTAAAAAAAAAAACTGCTTATTACGTATATCACATTGAAAGCACCATGCATACATTAATTATATAAAAAAAATATTGGGGTATATCTAAAAACAGTTGGCAAACCTGTAGATATTTTCTCTGTGGCCTTTGCAAGCCCTCCCGTTTTAACCCTGTCCAGACTGTCTGCGGCTGTCCAATCACAGACTTTCCAATGCTTAATGAGAAGTCTTTGCAAGGCAGGTGCTCTGGGCAATTGCTGCCTCCTGAGTTTAGTTCCACTGACATCCAGGAAGTAACAGGATTGGTTGTCTGATTGACAGCCAGGGGGTGTAACAAGGTTAACTTATAAAAGTGTCAACTTCTCTGGAAATCCACACTTTTAATAAAATGTAAAACAGAGGACACCCCAAACATACATAAAGCAATTCAGGGAGCTAAAATGCTTTAGTGATCTAGAGTGTCCATTTAATATGGTGAAAGCACATGGTAATAACCTACCGTACTTTTGTGTTACACAAATACTTCAAATGGGTTCCAGTTTGTTCTGATTCAAATAGAAACATTTTACATCCACTTCTGTCATGTGCTGCAAACAAAGTTCCTGAAGGCTGAGAACGGTGAGCCAGTTACATAGCTCATGAATAGCCAATGGTGATTGGCAGAGTTAGAATGCCATTCAGTCTTTATTGCTTTATGTGTCTCTGCAGGTTCAACAGAGGGATGGTCCCAGAACATTCCCACCATTTCTGCGGAAACTCTCAAAACAACCAACTGTCTCCAGATTTTCCCAAGGTTACTCAAAAACCAAGCAGCTCTCCACCAATGCAGAAGGCATTGGGAACTTTCAACCATCCCATTCATGAGCGACCAAGTGGACACCCTCACCCAGACGCCTCTAAATATCCTTGGGATAAGGGCTCATGGACTGTGTTGGGGCCAGTGCTAAATGCACAGTGGGTTAAAAGGAAGCAGGAACTTCGGGGAACACGTCCTTGGTAAGGGGGAGGCTGTTACTATAGGTGACAGAGATTGGTACAATGGACGATATGACTGATGATAGGTTTGGAGGTGGAAATACAGAGGCTGGCATTAAAGCACTTTTATGTACAATTTAATATTAACAATTTTTAAGAAAATAAACTAGATATTTATTCATAGATCCTGTGTGTATTTAAAATCTTTATCACTTTCTACATCTAATTTTATTTTTCAGTCTTCACAAATATATATTTGTTAAAAATATAGGTAACTAATTAAACATATTCAAAAATCCTGGGTTGTGATGTGTCCCCTTTAAGGATTGCATCATCATATCATCCTTACAAGCTATATAGGACCTACATCATTCTAATGGGAAGCCCTATGTAGGCCCGTAAGACTTCCTGGTTTCCAGTTCTTTAACCCCTTAAGGACCAAACTTCGGGAATAAAAAGGAATCATGACATGTCACACATGTTATGTGTCCTTAAGGGGTTAAAACATCCCTAAAACCCACTAGTTTAGCAAATAGAGGACGTCCTATTATTACAGTAATCTAACTCATTATATCGTCCATAAATTCTACGTATGGTTCCAATGAGACTTACTGCTCACTGCTGCCTCTTATGGTTGACGTCATGGTGTGACGATTTGGTTTCACCCATTTTGGTGTGGGTTTAGATGCCATCATATCCATTAAATAGGGATCTCGGTTTAGGCTGTGAAAGCTGTATGTACTAGTTATAGAATACAGAAATAAAATAAAATAGGGGCTGATCCAGAAGCCCCAGAGAACAGTAATAGGGGGCTAGTGGACTAGCTCTGAGTCTTAATAAACCAAAAGAAAAATCTCTGAAATCCCAATGTTACCTCGGCACCGTGGACTAGCCACCAATGCCTACCTGAACCAAGTCTCCCTGCCTGAAACTAAAAGACAAATTACTAGTGCTTACTAAAAGAAAAGTGCTACCAAGTGTCATGAAAACAAAAAAGGAAAAGCTCGATGCGCTGGCTCATCGATATACACATCTCACCAGCTATATTATTGTGCTGCTTCCTATTAACCGATTTTTACTTACCATCTTTTTCATCCTTAGAAATATTAAAGGTAGGGCATCTTCTATTTTCTTTTGCCACCCTCCCTCTAGGATCTAACCTTAGTCTGCTAATATTCTTTTTTTTTTATTATATGTACTAGTTGGTCCTCAAGTTACAAACTCTGTTTGCAGAACTGTCTTCTACTGGCCAAATGTATCAATCAATCTGGAACGCATTGTGTTGGTTTGTTTTGTGTTTTTTGCCCTAATGCTGTTATGTTATGGTGAAAATAAATACAAACTACATGTTTTTGATATAACCAGTTCTGTTGCTTTACTGTCATATTAACGACTTTGTCAATAACTGAAGGCTATTATTTAAGTTCTTAAACCGCACTCTTATGCAAGTGTATCCATTTATATATTTAGAAAATAATCGTAAAGTTGCAGAAAGGAATATATCATTAGACTTACTGATACAATAGGAGTAGAATACCCTGTCAGTGGGCTTTGATCCAACACATATAAAGTTCCTGATTATAGTATGGGCATCTTCTCTGATGCTGCCCATAGAAGCCTAAGGTACCAATATGTGCAAGTGAAGAAAAAGCTATGTAGGCCCGTGATGTCTTGCTGAATTTTGCATGGAAACGTTATGGCACTCGTGATATCAGGAGCAGGAGAACATAGTATTGCCAATCAACAAGGAAGATCAAATAACCTATTCTGACATTCTCCGATCTGGAAAGAGGCCCGTGGAAAATGCAAAACCCATTATGAGCCAACTTTTGTGTGGGTTTTTTTTTTTTTTTTTTTAAAGCATCTGTATTTTTAGAGGAACCTATGGGTTTTTGTCAATATCCACTTAGAACGAGGACCTGTTGGTGATCATGACAAGTGATTTAAGAAGCAGAATAATACATGATAATTGATCATCACTGGGGAAAAGGCCGGGACATGGATTTGTGGTAAAGTAATCAAGTCGGTTGAAGCTACAGTTCCAGATCATTTATTTTCAAAATAGTCCTAATCATGTGAGAGAGAGAGAGAGACAGAGATTAAAACAAAATCTTTAAATTGAATGCTATTTTAAATGGAATGCATTGAAACCAAAGGCGCAGAATATTAGTCAATGCTGATTATAATATTCGATAGGTTAACGGTTTGCAGTGTCCTCCATCCTGGTATCTAGAGTCATTTTAATCATTTTTAGGCTAAAATGGCTGAACTGAAAACATGCCAGTTATGAAGGTTTTATTTCCCAGTTTGGTTATGCCGACTGTTCACACTTTTGGGAATAACCCTGTCAGTATGTTAAAACTACCACTGCTCAGGAAGCACACCTTGATAATGGTCCTCCCATGTGTCCCTGATTAGGAGGGACTGTCACTATTTTTTGGCCCAACTCTCTGATTGGCTGCATGAGAGAGCGAGGCCGTGATATGAAGGCCACGCCTTTTTCATACCAAATTATGCTTTAAAGATAGCCACACCTCCTCCAAGGGTACGCCCTTAGCAACAGGGAAGGCTCTAGTGAAACTGTCCAGGCCTTCCTTAGCAACAAACCATCCAATAGCTTCTAAAAGGGACATTACCTATAAAATGGGAATGGAAGTATTATCTCATACCTCCCAAGTGTCTCTGTTTAGGAGGGCAGTCCCTATTTTAGGCCCAAGGCCCTATTTTTTAGGAGCTCCATTGTTGGTGTGTCTGAGTGTATAACAGAGCTCCACAGCAATAATACTCCCAGTAATGTGTCTGAGTGTATAACAGAGCTCCACAGCAATAATACTCCCAGTAATGTGTCTGAGTGTATAACAGAGCTCCACAGCAATAATACTCCCAGTAATGTGTCTGAGTGTATAACAGAGCCCCACATCAATAATACTCCCAGTAATGTGTCTGAGTGTATAACAGAGCTCCGCAGCAATAATACTCCCAGTAATGTGTCTGAGTGTATAACAGAGCTCCGCAGCAATAATACTCCCAGTAATGTGTCTGAGTGTATAACAGAGCTCCACAGCAATAATACTCCCGGTAACGTGTCTGAGTGTATAGCAGAGCTCCACAGCAATAATACTCCCAGTAATGTGTCTGATTGTATAACAGAGCTCCACAGCAATAATACTCCCGGTAACGTGTCTGAGTGTATAGCAGAGCTCCACAGCAATAATACTCCCAGTAATGTGTCTGATTGTATAACAGAGCTCCACAGCAATAATACTCCCAGTAATGTGACTGAGTGTATAACAGAGCTCCACATCAATAATACTCCCAGTAATGTATCTGAGTGTAAACAGAGCTCCACATCAATAATACTCCCAGTAATGTGTCTGAGTGTATAACAGAGCTCCACAGCAATAATACTCCCAGTAATGTGTCTGAGTGTATAACAGAGCTCCACAGCAATAATACTCCCGGTAACGTGTCTGAGTGTATAGCAGAGCTCCACATCAATAATACTCCCAGTAATGTGACTGAGTGTATAACAGAGCTCCACATCAATAATACTCCCAGTAATGTGTCTGAGTGTATAACAGAGCTCCACAGCAATAATACCCCCAGTAATGTATCTGAGTGTAAACAGAGCTCCACATCAATAATACTCCCAGTAATGTGTCTGAGTGTATAACAGAGCTCCACAGCAATAATACTCCCAGTAATGTGTCTGAGTGTATAACAGAGCTCCACAGCAATAATACTCCCGGTAACGTGTCTGAGTGTATAGCAGAGCTCCACATCAATAATACTCCCAGTAATGTGACTGAGTGTATAACAGAGCTCCACAGCAATAATACTCCCAGTAATGTGTCTGAGTGTATAACAGAGCTCCACAGCAATAATACTCCCAGTAATGTGTCTTTAAACTACAATAAATGTGTTTGGTAATCAATCTGTGTGAATATGGTACATTGTTCTTGTTCTAAATGACATTTTAGTTCCATAAATTATTAGCCCTCACTTTACACACCAGATCCAAGCAATACGGAATCTCTCCATTTCTCAGCTCCCTGCATATTTTAGGGGGGGGGGGGGGGGTGGGGGGAGTAAAGCTTGAAAGATACTCCACCATTTATTCTGTGTTACCAATACTCCGGCTGAGTATCGCAGCTGGAAGAAGCGTTTAGTAATTATAACCGTTTCCCCAGAAACTAGACGACACATAGTTCTGGGTGTACAACAGATTTTTATTGGAAAGGTACAGTCTTTTTATACACAGACCGCCATTCATCCCACTATAAGCCTGCCCTTTGTGTCTGGGAAATAATTGAGTTAGTCCTTGCTTAAGCTAATTATCTCCTGAATACAGAGGACACAACACGAAATACCACAAAACCTCACTTAAAACAAGCAGAAACCCCAACACATCATATATTGTACAGTGCTATGGAACTTGTTGGTGCTTTATAAATAATAATATATCCCCGGATAGCTCTGATCCGCGCTTCCAAGTTGGCAAAAGCAAAATAGCGTCCGAATGCATGGAGAATTGTAGATTATGCTAGCTTTAGTGTACCTATAATCTTAATTTTATTAATGACAGGAGGCGAGTATTTGCTTAAGTCTCTCTTTACTAGAACTCCACAGCAGCACAGAAAAAACAACCAATCAGAAAAAAGTTAGATACTATAAAACTCCCCTCCCCATGCATCATCTCCTCTTTCAAGCTGCGACAAAAACAGAATAAAAGGCAGAGAACATCATGGGGAAGAAACGAAGTCCTAGACACGATGAATATAATGACGTCCACCATCCGAGAGTAACCGTCAAACTAGATAGTGTTGATGGACTGTAAGCTGAAACGAGAGAAAAACAGAATCGAACAGGTTGATTATCCAATGAAATGTACTCTGAATAAACATGTGTGCACCCAATGTAGCAACCAAAATTACCTTAAAATGTAGATATCCCAACCCTACTTATGAAAGAAAAGACATAAGAGCATGCAACAGGTAGCAGGGACAACAAGCAGAGTTGCATACGTACCTGATTAAACCAAACTATAAACATAGAACAAGGGAGGGATAAAAATGGGTTGGAAATACTCGCCTCCTGTCATTAATAAAATTAAGATTATAGGTACACTAAAGCTAGCATAATCTACAATTTTATAACATGACAGGAGGCTTCGTATTTGCTGTTTCAACGCTCAGATCACCAATCCAACGCTGGTTGTGTCGCTGGTACCTATTCCAGGAGATAGCAGAGTATCCTAATTGTACTTACCAACTGCGAAAAACGACAGTAGACGAATCAATGAAGATGTCAGCCGATGAAGCATCTCAAAACACAGAAAAAACACCATCTGCTGATAGCTCCAACAAACTTGTTGTTGTCACCCGCTTCCTAGCGGTTGGGACCTGAGCTTGCAAACTGACCTATCAGCCATTTTTCTGTAATTGTAAAATAACGCAGGCCTTTTGCGGATGCAAGGCCGCGAGAAGAAATTGGCACCTCGTCTCAACTCTTGATCTGTAGGGTGGTTCCTCCGATCGTGTCAGGGTCATCCGGCGACGCGATCTTGCAGGTAGATCCCCAATCACAAGGAATGTGTCTAAGTCCACCACCAAGACGCAATATAACCGAGCATGATCCTTCGTTCTCTCCTGGTCTACCTGGTGAGATGTCTCATCAGAGAATAAAACTGTAGTGTTGTCAACTAGCCGTATCCTAAGTGATTCCGACATTCCAAATGGACTGTGTAATCCTCGGACTCTGTAGAGAAAAGATTCCAAAAGGACGTCCAGTCATGGTTCCGAACTGAACTCGTGTGGAGGAACAGTGGTCGACTATTTTCTGGAATAGTGAATCCCAGAAATATTCAAAGGGATGGAGAGTGCAAACCGGAGTGCAGATTTCTATCCAGATATGTCCTCGCCTAAGAGTGAAAGGTGTCTGTGTAGGAGTCGGGGTACCCCAGGTACTCTCACAAGGTCTCGTAGGTCTCCTCGACGGTAGTTGAAGAGTAGGTTAGCGTGAATGAAAAAAGCAGAATGGCTCCCGCGAGGGGTAAATAGCTAATAGACGGAGGACCCACCAACTCCGAATCCTGTTCACCAGGTATGCGTTCCGAGGAGATGGGGCCGTCCTGCCCCCTTCTCCCAAGATCGTAATGAGCAGGGAACTCAAGCCAACCGGGATGTCCGGTCTTATCATGTGAACCATGTGTACGGTTACCTAGGGACCGGATAACTGGCCTTCCTTAATCTTGGTACCCGAGCAAGGCAGTGTCCTTTCGCTCCATGAAGGTTTCCGTAGCTCCTGTCATCTTGACATGGGAGAAACGGTCTGTGCGGTTGGTCCGCAATAGTCTGGATATCCAAAACAGAAAGCAGGTTTCTGATTTATAAGGTGCAGAAAATACCAAGAACCTGCACTCTCGTAATACCTGAGGCCATCCGTTAGCCGTACTATCTCCAGTAGTGTGTGTACCTAAGTGATCCGGACCCAGTAGAGCCCTCACAGGAGATAGAATAGAGGGATCCAGACTAAGGTTTATATCTGTATGACTAGGCAGTCCTCTATAATGAAATCAGTAGTACTGGCGTCAGATCCAATTGAATGCAGGAGGGACGCCCCTCTATGCAGTCACCGATGTCTTGCACAGGTACAAGCCTGTGTGGTGAGCAAATGGCCGGCCCTGTAGAGTGTCGAGTGTATGAGAGAGCCGCGTTCTCATCTAATGAGATCGACTAACGTGATAGCGTCCGGCCGATAGCCTGAGCGGCCGCGCCTGTTAACAATCAAAACAGTAGGGTTTACATTCGTGACCGGTTCCTTCTATGAGAACGTGTCCTCCAAACATGTACTCTGTATCCAGTCCAGTATTCGGCCGAGGTTGAGGGAGGGCTGCGTCCTCCAATCACAAATCAGTGTCCGTCCTGTATCTGAGAGGGTTCGCTCTCTGTTCCTGAAAATAAAGTATTCTTGAATCGGGATGATGGAGGGCCGCACCCTCCTGTGGTCCAAACTAGAGTCCCTAGAGACTCAGGGTGACCAATTGCAGGGTACACCCAATACCAATATCAGTATAAGGCTGATGGCAATCCACGGAAGAAAAACAACAATGGAAAAGAAAAACTACCAACTGTCTGCCCGGATCCCGTGCGCGCGCGCGGGGTCCAGGACGACCGTTGGTAGCCGGAGGAAAGCTGGAGACGTTCTCCGCAATCCACAAGCGCCCGGGAGGTCGGGGGAGGTCAAGTCAGGCCTCTCGACGACCCGAGCGAAAGGAAAAAGAAGTTACGAAAACGAAAAAATTAACGTAGATAAGAGAAAAATACATAAATTCTAGATCAGATAGAAGGCAAATAGCAGGCCGGAAGGTAAGCTCCACTGAACCGAGCCAGGAGCTAACCTAACGTGGGAAGTAACTACCGATACCTCTAAGGATACCGGGGAGCAGATACGGAGGTAGATGTAAAGACAAGGAGAAAAACACCGCGTTCTCCTTAGGTGTCTGAGCACCGATCCTTGCCTGTGCGAAGTCTTCCCTGGACATGTATGACCGGGTTCCTTATAAAAAACCCTGCCCTTCAGGCGTGAGGTTTAGGGCCTTCACCCTAACCACCATATCAGATGGCCGTATACTGGTTTCCTCTTGGATAGATTGGCAAAGATGCCAGTCTGGACACCTGCCTATTTCCATGTCACTGGTGGGCACCGGCATTTCCCCAGTGATATTCCCCCAGGTCTGTGGCCTAGCAGGGGTACGGCACCCAGACATAACAGGTCGTCTTAATTGATACCGACATTCTTAATAGGCGCAGACGTAGCCGGCCATACTCATGGGCACAGACATAGCAGGTCGTACTTATGGGCACAGACACAGCAGGCCGATCTTATGGGCACAGACATAGCAGGCCGATCTTATGGGCACAGACATAGCAGGCCGATCTTATGGGCACAGACATAGCAGGCCATTCTTATGGGCACAGACATAGCAGGCCGTTCTTATGGGCACAGACACAGCAGGCCGATCTTATGGACATGGACCTTGCAGGCCGATCTTATGGTCACCGACATAGCAGGCCGTTCTTATGGCACAGACATAGCAGGCCGTTCTTATAGGCACAGACATAGCAGGCCGGTCTTATGGGCACAGACATAGCAGGCCATTCTTATGGGCACAGACCTAGCAGGCCGTTCTTATGGGCACAGACCTAGCAGGCCGTTCTTATGGGCACAGACATAGCAGGCCAGTCTTATGGGCACAGACCTAGCAGGCCATTCTTATGGGCACCGACATAGCAGGCCGTTCTTATGGGCACAGACATAGCAGGCCAATCCTGGATTGTGTATTATTGTTATATTATGATAACCTGTTATTCAAATAGCGCCCTCCGATTGCGTAGCGCGTTACAATGGGGCTGGAGTGAGCAATGGGGACCTCCGAGTTTCCGCAGAGGTCCCTAAAAATAGCAGTTCCTCAGAGCATCCTGTGACATAGGACCTCTAGACGCCAACCCATAGGCAGCGTAACGCCGTATGAATAACCTGAACCGGGACTCGCAGTCCCTCAATGCCCAGCAGGCAAATAGTGGTATTCCATCCGTATTGGGTATAAGCGGAAGTTGTTCCAGTGACTACCATGTCCATGAATGTAAAATACACTGAGCAATACTCTCCGTAAACTGCGAATTGGTATGCCCATGTTCACACAGATCTGTGGAAATTTCTTATCATATTATAGATTATCCTCATCATACCACCTGAAGGGTATTGAAACCATGGGCACGTCCAGGAGTAGGGCTAACGATAGCCAACTCAATGAATTCCCCCGGGAAACTGGTAAAAAAATTATGGTATCAGCGTAGACTGGTCTCCCTTACCAGTTTGAGTCAGAGCCAGGTCTGTAAGCGAGAAATATATGCCAGGGACAGAGAAATCATACCAGAGTAGTCTCACAGAGACTTCCAGCTGGGCAGAAAAAATATATACTGAGACGGAGATGAATCCTAGAGCTAACTGGCACTGTAAACACCCTGTACAGAGTCTGTGTAACTGAGTTCATATATATCTGCAACTCACAATAACCTGTGACGTATCCCATCAGGCACTCACCGAAACCTGTAGATATACACTGACAGTAAAACTCACAGCGATCCGTGACATACACTGTCAGCAAAACTCACATCAATCTGCGATATACACAATCAACAGAAACACTCAGCAATCCGCGCTATACACCGACAACAAACCCACAGTAAACCGTGATACACACTGTCGGTAAAACTCACAGAATCTGTGATATACACTGTCAGCAGAGCGAACTAACATGCGATATCCACGGTCAGTAAAACTAATATGTGAACTACACTGTCAGTAAGCCAATATGTGATATACACCGTCAGTAAACTAATATGTGATATACGCTGTCAGTAAACTAATATGTGATATACGATGTCAGTAAAACTAATATGTGATATACATAGACAGCAAAGCAAAGCTAAAATGTGAGCTCCACTGTCAGAAAAACTAAAATGTGATATACACCGTCAATGAAACTAATGTGATATACACTGTCGGTAAGACTAATGTGATATACACTGTCAGGAAACTAAAATGTGATATACGCTGTCAGAAAACTAAAATGTGATATACCCTGTCAGTAAAACTAATATGTGACGTACACTGTCAGTAAAAACTAATGTGATATACACTGGCAGCAAAACTAATATGTGATAAACACTGTCAGAAAAACTATGTGATATATGCGGTCAGTAAAAACTAATATGTGGTTGTCAGAGAAAAACCAGAGCAAGACAGAAAATTAGCCAATAAAAACTCACAGTATCCAATATATCTGAAGAAGTGAAAAATGCCTAAGACACACAGTAATCTGTGAGATATATGCTGCAAATACATAGTACATAGGAGGAAGGCATGAGATGCAGCACAGAGCCTTCCGTTCCACTCAAAACGGAAGGCAAACCGCCGGGGAAAAAGCAGGGCAGCGATAGCCGCGATCCGACCACCGTGGGCGGAGGAGAGGCCGCGGGTAGGTGCACACTCCTCCACCCGGTCGGCCGCCTGCGGCTCTGTGAAGAAGTTGAGCGCGGCAGTCGGCCATGTGGTGGACGGGGCGGCCACGTGTGTGAGTGGAACGGCTGGCGGGTACTCGCGTCCGACCGCGAGTACCTCGGTTGCCGGAATGGAACTAGGGGAACGGGGAAATCAGGAGGCAGCCAGAGGCTAGTCTCCTGAAACCCCTATACCGCGCAGGCAGCCCGCGGAAAATGGCGGGCAAAGAGAGTGGGCAGTGAGGGGAGGGAGGGAAGACATGGCGAAACAGGGAAAACCCCCAAGAACTCCCCTAAAACTACCACATGGAAGGGAAGGAATCCCTAAGACGACAGGGGAAGCAAAAGTAAGGGAAGAAGAAATAAATGTAAGTAGACAATGACACAAAAAATAACATAAGATATAGAAGTACAGAACACATGGTACTAAATAAAGGTACAGATAACAAATAAGTAAATATACTAAGAAATCAAATATAAATCCTAATAAATCATAATACAACCCAAAGCCACCCACATAAGCAGGAGGCAGTGGTACTCTGACCTGTACTGATGCGGAGCAGCAAAGAAAGAGGAAATGATGCATGGGGAGGGGAGTTTTATAGTACCTAACTTTTTTCTGATTGGTTGTTTTTTCTGTGCTGCTGTGGAGTTCTAGTAAAGAGAGACTTAAGCAAATACAAAGCCTCCTGTCAGGTTATAAAATTGAGACTTGCCACCAGGGTAAAGAATTGACCGCTAAGGTGCATGACAAAGTTAGTTCCAGAGCGATGGTTGCTGTGGCCCGACAAATAACAGGAGCTCCTGCAGACAAACAAAAGTGGGCTCCCCCTTGCTCTCAGAAAGCAATTGGTCCTCTCAGTCCATAGACCCCTTCAAATAGCATACGGTTTGTCATACCATTTATACCTGTAATACTATGCACAGTAATATTATGTGCATTCAGTTTTTTTTTGTTATTTTTCTTGAATGTAGTTTACCAATATTCCATGTACACATAGTTATTAATACTTGGGGTGATAGAATCTGGTTGGTAAACTTTCCAATTATGTGCAACAAATTTTTATTCTATTCACCCTCCTCTCTCCATAATTTGCCTTTCCTGGCTGTATAAACCTTCATATAATGGTGTCTTATCTCTATCCAAGTTTGTCTGTCCCGGGCCCTGCCTGCCCTCCCTCTGTGTCTGTCCTGGGCCCTGCTTCGAATATACTCCATTGACTACAACCCTCTGTCGCCTGTCACTCAGCCACTGCCTTACCCATTCAATATTGGAATCCAAACTGAAAGATTGCAGTTTATTGATAAGCCTTCTATGTGCAACACTGTCAAAAGCTTTACTGAAATCTAGGTAAGCAATGTCTACTGCACCACCGTGATCTATAATTTTAGTTACCCAATCAAAAAAATCAATAAGATTAGTTTGGCATGATCTCCCTGAAGTAAACCCATGTTGTCTCTGATCTTGAAATCCATGTGTTTTTAGATGTTCAACAATCCTATCCTTTAAAATGGTTTCCATCACTTTCCCCACTACTGAAGTAAGGCTTACAGGCCTATAGTTGCCCGACTCCTCCCTATTACCTTTCTTGTAAATGGGCACAACATTCGCTAACTTCCAATCTTCTGGGACTACTCCTGTTAACAATGATTGGTTAAATAAATCTGTTAATGGCTTTGCTAGTACACCACTAAGCTCTTTTAATAGCTTTGGGTGTATTCCATCAGGTCCCATTGACTTATTTGTCTTTACTTTTGACAGTTGAAATAGAACCTCTTCCTCTGTAAACTCTCTGTCTGTCTGCCCTGCTCTCTGTCTGTCCTCTATGTCGCTCTATGTCGCTCTGTGTCTCTCTGTCTGTCCTGCTCTCTCCCCGTGGTTGCCCTTCTCCCAGTTTGTCATTGAAGGACATGCTTTTCTTCCTCAGTCAGATTCCGGTGATGACATCATTTCCTGATTCAATGTTAGCCAATCGGAAGCTGGTTTACGGAGCTGGTATTTCTACCTTCGGTGGAACGCAAACCCCGGAAGTGAAGAGAACTCGCATTTCCTATTGGTCAGACACCACTAGGGCGGATTCTACCTGCTATCCGAGCTAAGATTGGGTAAAGCTGACGAGCCTGTGCGCTGTGATTGGTCAGTTAAGATTGAGTGGGCGGGAGTTCGCGTAAAGTCTGCTGATGGGGCGTGGCAGTGAGGAGTGTCTTCCTTCTCCGATTGGCTGGCCGGATTTCCTCTCTCGCTCTCCTATTGGCTGTGAGTTTCCCCGCCCTCCAGGTGGGTGTGAGCTCACTGCGGCGCACGGTGCCGGCTCTTCCCGCTGCAGCCGCCGAGTGACGTCACTCCGGTTCCCAGCACTCCGCGCGCGGCGGACCGTTACCCTCAGGATGGCGCTCTGTGTGAGGAGACTCCGCGGGGCCCCGGCGCTGGGAAACCGGTGGAGGAATGGAGCCCGCGGGGCGGGAGGAGCGGCCGGGAGACTGCGGGAGGGGAACCGGGTGAGAGACACCAGAAATACCGACTGACTGACCGGAAATACCGACTGACTGACCGGAAATACCGACTGACTGACCGGAAATACCGACCGACTGACCGGAAATACCGACCGACTGACCGGAAATAGAGCTTTAGAGAGAGACTTACTGAATATTCTGAGCTTTGTGGAGAGACTGTGTGTCCATTATAGAGAGAGAGACTGTGTGTCCATTATAGAGAGAGAGAGACTGTGTGTCCATTATAGAGAGAGAGACTGTGTGTCCATTATAGAGAGAGAGAGAGACTGTGTGTCCATTATAGAGAGAGAGACTGTGTGTCCATTATAGAGAGAGAGACTGTGTGTCCATTATAGAGAGAGAGACTGTGTGTCCATTATAGAGAGAGAGACTGTGTGTCCATTATAGAGAGAGACTGTGTGTCCATTATAGAGAGAGAGAGACTGTGTGTCCATTATAGAGAGAGAGACACTGTGTGTCCATTATAGAGAGAGAGAGAGAGAGAGAGACTGTGTGTCCATTATAGAGAGAGACACTGTGTGTCCATTATAGAGAGAGAGAGACTGTGTGTCCATTATAGAGAGAGAGAGAGAGAGACTGTGTGTCCATTATAGAGAGAGAGACACTGTGTGTCCATTATAGAGAGAGAGACACTGTGTGTCCATTATAGAGAGAGAGACACTGTGTGTCCATTATAGAGAGAGAGAGAGACTGTGTGTCCATTATAGAGAGAGAGAGAGACTGTGTGTCCATTATAGAGAGAGAGACTGTGTGTCCATTATAGAGAGAGAGACACTGTGTGTCCATTATAGAGAGAGAGACACTGTGTGTCCATTATAGAGAGAGACACTGTGTGTCCATTATAGAGAGAGAGAGACTGTGTGTCCATTATAGAGAGAGAGACACTGTGTGTCCATTATAGAGAGAGAGAGAGAGAGACTGTGTGTCCATTATAGAGAGAGAGAGAGAGAGAGAGACTGTGTGTCCATTATAGAGAGAGAGACACTGTGTGTCCATTATAGAGAGAGAGACACTGTGTGTCCATTATAGAGAGAGAGACACTGTGTGTCCATTATAGAGAGAGAGAGACTGTGTGTCCATTATAGAGAGAGAGAGACTGTGTGTCCATTATAGAGAGAGAGAGAGAGACTGTGTCCATTATAGAGAGAGAGACTGTGTGTCCATTATAGAGAGAGAGAGAGACTGTGTGTCCATTATAGAGAGAGAGAGAGACTGTGTGTCCATTATAGAGAGAGAGAGAGACTGTGTGTCCATTATAGAGAGAGAGAGAGACTGTGTGTCCATTATAGAGAGAGAGAGAGACTGTGTGTCCATTATAGAGAGAGAGAGAGACTGTGTGTCCATTATAGAGAGAGAGAGAGACTGTGTGTCCATTAGAGAGAGAGAGAGACTGTGTGTCCATTATAGAGAGAGAGAGAGACTGTGTGTCCATTAGAGAGAGAGAGAGACTGTGTGTCCATTAGAGAGAGAGAGACTGTGTGTCCATTAGAGAGAGAGAGACTGTGTGTCCATTAGAGAGAGAGAGACTGTGTGTCCATTATAGAGAGAGAGACTGTGTGTCCATTATAGAGAGAGAGACTGTGTGTCCATTATAGAGAGAGAGACTGTGTGTCCATTATAGAGAGAGAGACTGTGTGTCCATTATAGAGAGAGAGAGAGACTGTGTGTCCATTATAGAGAGAGAGAGAGAGACTGTGTGTCCATTATAGAGAGAGAGAGAGACTGTGTGTCCATTATAGAGAGAGAGAGAGAGACTGTGTGTCCATTATAGAGAGAGAGAGAGACTGTGTGTCCATTATAGAGAGAGAGAGACTGTGTGTCCATTATAGAGAGAGAGAGACTGTGTGTCCATTATAGAGAGACTGTGTGTCCATTATAGAGAGAGACTGTGTGTCCATTATAGAGAGAGACTGTGTGTCCATTATAGAGAGAGACTGTGTGTCCATTATAGAGAGACTGTGTGTCCATTATAGAGAGAGACTGTGTCCATTATAGAGAGAGAGACTGTGTGTCCATTATAGAGAGAGAGACTGTGTCCATTATAGAGAGAGAGACTGTGTGTCCATTATAGAGAGAGAGACTGTGTGTCCATTATAGAGAGAGAGACTGTGTGTCCATTATAGAGAGAGAGACTGTGTGTCCATTATAGAGAGAGAGACTGTGTGTCCATTATAGAGAGAGAGACTGTGTGTCCATTATAGAGAGAGAGACTGTGTGTCCATTATAGAGAGAGAGACTGTGTGTCCATTATAGAGAGAGAGACTGTGTGTCCATTATAGAGAGAGACTGTGTGTCCATTAGAGAGAGAGAGAGAGAGACTGTGTGTCCATTAGAGAGAGAGAGAGAGACTGTGTGTCCATTAGAGAGAGAGAGAGACTGTGTGTCCATTATAGAGAGAGAGACTGTGTGTCCATTATAGAGAGAGAGACTGTGTGTCCATTATAGAGAGAGAGACTGTGTGTCCATTATAGAGAGAGAGACTGTGTGTCCATTATAGAGAGAGAGAGAGAGAGACTGTGTGTCCATTATAGAGAGAGAGAGAGACTGTGTGTCCATTATAGAGAGAGAGAGACTGTGTGTCCATTATAGAGAGAGAGAGACTGTGTGTCCATTATAGAGAGAGACTGTGTGTCCATTATAGAGAGAGACTGTGTGTCCATTATAGAGAGAGACTGTGTGTCCATTATAGAGAGACTGTGTGTCCATTATAGAGAGAGACTGTGTCCATTATAGAGAGAGACTGTGTCCATTATAGAGAGAGAGACTGTGTGTCCATTATAGAGAGAGAGACTGTGTGTCCATTATAGAGAGAGAGACTGTGTCCATTATAGAGAGAGAGACTGTGTGTCCATTATAGAGAGAGAGACTGTGTGTCCATTATAGAGAGAGAGACTGTGTGTCCATTATAGAGAGAGAGACTGTGTGTCCATTATAGAGAGAGAGACTGTGTGTCCATTATAGAGAGAGAGACTGTGTGTCCATTATAGAGAGAGAGACTGTGTGTCCATTATAGAGAGAGAGACTGTGTGTCCATTATAGAGAGAGAGACTGTGTGTCCATTATAGAGAGAGAGACTGTGTGTCCATTATAGAGAGAGAGACTGTGTGTCCATTATAGAGAGAGAGACTGTGTGTCCATTATAGAGAGAGACTGTGTGTCCATTATAGAGAGAGACTGTGTGTCCATTATAGAGAGAGACTGTGTGTCCATTAGAGAGAGAGACTGTGTGTCCATTAGAGAGAGAGAGAGACTGTGTGTCCATTAGAGAGAGAGAGAGAGACTGTGTGTCCATTAGAGAGAGAGAGAGACTGTGTGTCCATTAGAGAGAGAGAGAGAGACTGTGTGTCCATTAGAGAGAGAGAGAGACTGTGTGTCCATTAGAGAGAGAGAGACTGTGTGTCCATTAGAGAGAGAGAGACTGTGTGTCCATTAGAGAGAGAGAGAGACTGTGTGTCCATTAGAGAGAGAGAGAGACTGTGTGTCCATTAGAGAGAGAGAGACTGTGTGTCCATTAGAGAGAGAGAGAGACTGTGTGTCCATTAGAGAGAGAGAGAGACTGTGTCCATTATAGAGAGAGAGAGAGACTGTGTGTCCATTATAGAGAGAGAGAGAGAGAGAGACTGTGTGTCCATTAGAGAGAGAGAGAGAGAGACTGTGTGTCCATTATAGAGAGAGAGAGAGGGAGAGACTGTGTCCATTATAGAGAGAGAGACTGTGTGTCCATTATAGAGAGAGAGACTGTGTGTCCATTATAGAGAGAGAGACTGTGTGTCCATTATAGAGAGAGAGACACTGTGTGTCCATTATAGAGAGAGAGACACTGTGTGTCCATTATAGAGAGAGAGACACTGTGTGTCCATTATAGAGAGAGAGACACTGTGTGTCCATTATAGAGAGAGAGACACTGTGTGTCCATTATAGAGAGAGAGACACTGTGTGTCCATTATAGAGAGAGAGACACTGTGTGTCCATTATAGAGAGAGAGACACTGTGTGTCCATTATAGAGAGAGACACTGTGTGTCCATTATAGAGAGAGACACTGTGTGTCCATTATAGAGAGAGACACTGTGTGTCCATTATAGAGAGAGACACTGTGTGTCCATTATAGAGAGAGACACTGTGTGTCCATTATAGAGAGAGAGACACTGTGTGTCCATTATAGAGAGAGAGACACTGTGTGTCCATTATAGAGAGAGAGACACTGTGTGTCCATTATAGAGAGAGAGAGACACTGTGTGTCCATTATAGAGAGAGAGAGACACTGTGTGTCCATTATAGAGAGAGAGACACTGTGTGTCCATTATAGAGAGAGAGACACTGTGTGTCCATTATAGAGAGAGAGACACTGTGTGTCCATTATAGAGAGAGAGACACTGTGTGTCCATTATAGAGAGAGAGACACTGTGTGTCCATTATAGAGAGAGAGACACTGTGTGTCCATTATAGAGAGAGAGACACTGTGTGTCCATTATAGAGAGAGACACTGTGTGTCCATTATAGAGAGAGACACTGTGTCCATTATAGAGAGAGACTGTGTGTCCATTATAGAGAGAGAGACTGTGTGTCCATTATAGAGAGAGAGACTGTGTGTCCATTATAGAGAGAGAGACTGTGTGTCCATTATAGAGAGAGAGACTGTGTGTCCATTATAGAGAGAGAGAGACTGTGTGTCCATTATAGAGAGAGAGACTGTGTGTCCATTATAGAGAGAGAGAGACACTGTGTGTCCATTATAGAGAGAGAGAGACACTGTGTGTCCATTATAGAGAGAGAGACACTGTGTGTCCATTATAGAGAGAGAGACACTGTGTGTCCATTATAGAGAGAGAGAGAGAGACTGTGTGTCCATTATAGAGAGAGAGAGAGAGAGAGAGACTGTGTGTCCATTATAGAGAGAGAGAGAGAGACTGTGTGTCCTTTATAGAGAGAGACTGTGTGTCCTTTATAGAGAGAGAGACTGTGTGTCCTTTATAGAGAGAGACTGTGTGTCCTTTATAGAGCGAGACTGTGTGTCCATTATAGAGAGAGAGAGACTGTGTGTCCATTATAGAGAGAGAGAGACTGTGTGTCCATTATAGAGAGAGAGAGACTGTGTGTCCATTATAGAGAGAGAGACTGTGTGTCCATTATAGAGAGAGGGACTGTGTGTCCATTATAGAGAGAGACTGTGTGTCCATTATAGAGAGAGAGACTGTGTGTCCATTATAGAGAGAGAGACTGTGTGTCCATTATAGAGAGAGAGACTGTGTGTCCATTATAGAGAGAGACTGTGTGTCCATTATAGAGAGAGACTGTGTGTCCATTAGAGAGAGAGAGAGACTGTGTGTCCATTAGAGAGAGAGAGAGAGACTGTGTGTCCATTAGAGAGAGAGAGAGACTGTGTGTCCATTAGAGAGAGAGAGAGACTGTGTGTCCATTAGAGAGAGAGAGAGAGACTGTGTGTCCATTAGAGAGAGAGAGAGACTGTGTGTCCATTAGAGAGAGAGAGAGAGAGAGAGACTGTGTGTCCATTATAGAGAGAGAGAGAGGGAGAGACTGTGTGTCCATTAGAGAGAGAGAGAGAGAGAGAGACTGTGTGTCCATTAGAGAGAGAGAGAGACTGTGTGTCCATTAGAGAGAGAGAGAGACTGTGTGTCCATTAGAGAGAGAGAGAGACTGTGTGTCCATTAGAGAGAGAGAGAGACTGTGTGTCCATTAGAGAGAGAGAGAGACTGTGTCCATTATAGAGAGAGAGAGACTGTGTGTCCATTATAGAGAGAGAGACTGTGTGTCCATTATAGAGAGAGAGACTGTGTGTCCATTATAGAGAGAGAGAGAGAGAGAGACTGTGTGTCCATTATAGAGAGAGAGAGAGGGAGAGACTGTGTGTCCATTATAGAGAGAGAGACTGTGTGTCCATTATAGAGAGAGACTGTGTGTCCATTATAGAGAGAGAGACTGTGTGTCCATTATAGAGAGAGAGACACTGTGTGTCCATTATAGAGAGAGACACTGTGTGTCCATTATAGAGAGAGAGACACTGTGTGTCCATTATAGAGAGAGAGACACTGTGTGTCCATTATAGAGAGAGAGACACTGTGTGTCCATTATAGAGAGAGAGACACTGTGTGTCCATTATAGAGAGAGAGACACTGTGTGTCCATTATAGAGAGAGAGACACTGTGTGTCCATTATAGAGAGAGAGACACTGTGTGTCCATTATAGAGAGAGAGACACTGTGTGTCCATTATAGAGAGAGACACTGTGTGTCCATTATAGAGAGAGAGACTGTGTGTCCATTATAGAGAGAGAGAGACTGTGTGTCCATTATAGAGAGAGAGAGACTGTGTGTCCATTATAGAGAGAGAGACTGTGTGTCCATTATAGAGAGAGAGACTGTGTGTCCATTATAGAGAGAGACTGTGTGTCCATTATAGAGAGAGAGACTGTGTGTCCATTATAGAGAGAGAGACTGTGTGTCCATTATAGAGAGAGAGACTGTGTGTCCATTATAGAGAGAGAGACTGTGTGTCCATTATAGAGAGAGAGACTGTGTGTCCATTATAGAGAGAGACACTGTGTGTCCATTATAGAGAGAGAGACACTGTGTCCATTATAGAGAGAGAGACACTGTGTCCATTATAGAGAGAGAGACACTGTGTGTCCATTATAGAGAGAGAGACACTGTGTGTCCATTATAGAGAGAGACACTGTGTGTCCATTATAGAGAGAGACACTGTGTGTCCATTATAGAGAGAGACACTGTGTGTCCATTATAGAGAGAGACTGTGTGTCCATTATAGAAAGAGAGAGAGACTGTGTGTCCATTATAGAGAGAGAGACTGTGTGTCCATTATAGAGAGAGAGAGACTGTGTGTCCATTATAGAGAGAGAGAGAGACACTGTGTGTCCATTATAGAGAGAGAGAGAGACTGTGTGTCCATTATAGAGAGAGAGAGAGAGACTGTGTCCTTTATAGAGAGAGAGACTGTGTGTCCATTATAGAGAGAGAGAGACTGTGTGTCCATTATAGAGAGAGACTGTGCGTCCATTATAGAGAGAGAGAGACTGTGCGTCCATTATAGAGAGAGAGAGACTGTGCGTCCATTATAGAGAGAGAGAGACTGTGTGTCCATTATAGAGAGAGAGAGAGACTGTGTGTCCATTATAGAGAGAGAGAGACTGTGTGTCCATTATAGAGAGAGAGACTGTGTGTCCATTATAGAGAGAGAGACTGTGTGTCCATTATAGAGAGAGAGACTGTGTGTCCATTATAGAGAGAGAGAGAAAGAGAGAGAGAGAGACTGTGTCCATTATAGAGAGAGAGAGAGACTGTGTCCATTATAGAGAGAGAGAGGGACTGTGTCCATTATAGAGAGAGAGAGGGACTGTGTCCATTATAGAGAATGAGAGACTCTGTGTCCATTATAGAGAATGAGAGACTCTGTGTCCATTATAGAGAATGAGAGACTGTGTGTCCATTATATATAGAGAGAGAGAGAGACTGTGTGTCCATTATATATATAGAGAGAGAGACTGTGTGTCCATTATAGAGAGAGACTGTGTGTCCATTATAGAGAGAGACTGTGTGTCCATTATAGAGAGAGACACTGTGTGTCCATTATAGAGAGAGAGAGAGAGAGAGAGAGAGAGACTGTGTGTCCATTATAGAGAATGAGAGACTGTGTGTCCATTATATATATATATAGAGAGAGAGAGACTGTGTGCCATTATAGAGAGAGTTACATTTCATATAGAGAGCCTGTTTGTCACAACAGAGAGGGACTGTGTATGTCTTATAGAGAGAGACTGTTTACCTATCGAGATTAACGGCATCTCTTATAAATGTTAAATCCCTTATAGCGAGACCATGTGTCTCTTAAACAATTCAATAAAGTGAGAATCATCGGGAATTCTAAGCCAATATCAAATTTAAGGCCAATGTAGCCGAACTGGACACATAGCTGAATTGAAGAATGTTTTAATTTGCGCTATTTATTCCTCTTATTTAAAAATCACCTTGAATTACCAACAATTCCTATTTTAGTGATTAACCCAGAAAGTCTGTGTGCACATATACACACTGTGTACCTTGAGAGGCTGATTCCCTTACTGATTGCCCAATGTACCTTCTTAGAATCACATTATCTGTCCTCTCGATCCCATCCCCAGCACTCTCGGCGATCCCATCCCCAGCACTCTCGGCGCTCCCATCCCCAGCACTCTCGGCGCTCCCATCCCCAGCACTCTCGGCGCTCCCATCCCCAGCACTCTCGGCGCTCCCATCCCCAGCACTCTCGGCGCTCCCATCCCCAGCACTCTCGGCGATCCCATCCCCAGCACTCTCGACGATCCCATCCCCAGCACTCTCGGCGATCCCATCCCCAGCACTCTCGGCGATCCCATCCCCAGCACTCTCGGCGATCCCATCCCCAGCACTCTCGGCGATCCCATCCCCAGCACTCTCGGCGATCCCATCCCCAGCACTCTCGGCGATCCCATCCCCAGCACTCTCGGCGATCCCATCCCCAGCACTCTCGGCGATCCCATCCCCAGCACTCTCGGCGATCCCATCCCCAGCACTCTCGGCGATCCCATCCCCAGCACTCTCGGCGATCCCATCCCCAGCACTCTCGGCGATCCCATCCCCAGCACTCTCGGCGATCCCATCCCCAGCACTCTCGGCGATCCCATCCCCAGCACTCTCGGCGATCCCATCCCCAGCACTCTCGGCGATCCCATCCCCAGCACTCTCGGCGATCCCATCCCCAGCACTCTCGGCGATCCCATCCCCAGCACTCTCGGCGATCCCATCCCCAGCACTCTCGGCGATCCCATCCCCAGCACTCTCGGCGATCCCATCCCCAGCACTCTCGGCGATCCCATCCCCAGCACTCTCGGCGATCCCATCCCCAGCACTCTCGGCGATCCCATCCCCAGCACTCTCGGCGATCCCATCCCCAGCACTCTCGGCGATCCCATCCCCAGCACTCTCGGCGATCCCATCCCCAGCACTCTCGGCGATCCCATCCCCAGCACTCTCGGCGATCCCATCCCCAGCACTCTCGGCGATCCCATCCCCAGCACTCTCGGCGATCCCATCCCCAGCACTCTCGGCGATCCCATCCCCAGCACTCTCGGCGATCCCATCCCCAGCACTCTCGGCGATCCCATCCCCAGCACTCTCGGCGATCCCATCCCCAGCACTCTCGGCGATCCCATCCCCAGCACTCTCGGCGATCCCATCCCCAGCACTCTCGGCGATCCCATCCCCAGCACTCTCGGCGATCCCAACCCCAGCACTCTCGGCGATCCCATCCCCAGCACTCTCGGCGATCCCATCCCCAGCACTCTCGGCGATCCCATCCCCAGCACTCTCGGCGATCCCATCCCCAGCACTCTCGGCGATCCCATCCCCAGCACTCTCGGCGATCCCATCCCCAGCACTCTCGGCGATCCCATCCCCAGCACTCTCGGCGATCCCATCCCCAGCACTCTCGGCGATCCCATCCCCAGCACTCTCGGCGATCCCATCCCCAGCACTCTCGGCGATCCCATCCCCAGCACTCTCGGCGATCCCATCCCCAGCACTCTCGGCGATCCCATCCCCAGCACTCTCGGCGATCCCATCCCCAGCACTCTCGGCGATCCCATCCCCAGCACTCTCGGCGATCCCATCCCCAGCACTCTCGGCGATCCCATCCCCAGCACTCTCTGCCTATAACGGTTCTTTTAGGTTAGACCGTAATGGATACTCCGTTTGTACTGAGTGCTGGAGAGAGCCCTAGTTTTTAAGTAAATAATTTGACAAAAAGTAGTTTTGGTGCTTAGTGTGCCCCTTTTACCCCTTAAGGACCAAACTTCTGGAATAAAAGGGAATCATGACATGTCACACATGTCATGTGTCCTGAAGGGTTTAAACAAAGCAAGTTTCAACTGAGAAACATTTGTTAAAGCTAAAACAATGTATAAATCCAGTGTGTGGTATATCTGCTGATTAGTGATGATTATAACAAAATATTGTATTGGAATATCCACTGTGAAAAGACAGTTATGTCTGTAAGGCGTCTGTCTCTCTATCTATCCTATCACACATTATAGTCCAGGAACAGATTGGCAACATAGTGGGTCTAACCAAAGGTTCTCGGGCCCAAAATGTTGGCAGGTAGTTTAACCACCAGGTTACAGTAGGTACAATCTGTCTGTATACAGATATAAGGAGCAAATAACATTGAGTGCCTGTTGTGATCTTTAAAGACACAATTGTGTGTCGTACATGTCTGTATCACTGTTTGTATGCCAATTGCAATGTGTATTACAAGTCTACTTCATAAAACCCAATTTAAGCTAGCACAGAACTAGTGGTTTATTCACTAAACATTGAATTGTAGCAAAATATAAAATCTGAATGTCAACAGGAACACATGTTAAACTCTGCCTGGATTTTACCATTTCGATTTTAAGTCGCTATGGTTTGTAGTTTGCAGAATAAAGTACATTGATGTACGGAGCAGGTTTAATATTTGTATTCTAATTCTGTGCATCCATAATATTTTTTTCCAGTTCCGTGCTGTCACCTGGGATCCAGAGCTGAGCCCCTGTCCTCGTATCCCAGCTCCCCACAGACATCCTTTGCCTTCAGTACGTAGTCTGGTTTTACCACAAGCCAAGCAGGGGGGCTCCCGGATGCACCCATCTCAGAGCAAGCATGTCAAAGCACTGCGACAGCTGCAAGAGATTTTACAGTACAGTAAAGGACAGTCATCTACACAACTTATACCTTATCAGCCCGGTGCCAAGTCTGTAGATATATGCCCATTGGGAAGAGAGAGCTGGCATTTGAGCAGTGCCCAGTTGGACTGTTTCAGAAGTCTGTTTGAACCAGGAGTGTGTCGAACTCCATACCAGGATCTGGCATGCACCTCTCCTGGTATTCAGAAAGGAGTGCTAGCTTTTCAGCTCAGTAAGAAGGTTGGAGTGAGTCCCTCGCCAGGAGGAAACCAGGAGGACATGGAGCAGCACTTGGCAATAATGCACGCAAAGCTGAGGGAAGAAGTGAGTACCGCTCTGAGCACCTACATTCCCACTCACTATAACAAGAACTACTGATAAATCCAGAGCTAAACACACAAGTGCATGTAACTGCTTTGAAGAATCTGCCTCCCTGTCTTCTAAGATAGATCTTTACATCAAACACTGTTGCTTTATGCTCTAACAGATCGCTGTAGATTTAAGAAAAGGTGGTAATGTCATTATTTAATAACTGAAATAGTTAATGTTTGTTCCACATTGTATATACCCTGTTAGCATTCTGTTGTCAAGTAAGGTGTGCCCTGCAGGACACTCTGTATCAGGCAAGGAGTAAGATATATTTATATTTCCATTATTAATTGCAGTGTGTGTTCACTATTACAGTGAGCGTGTGCATTGTCTGTGCTCAGTATTTACAGTGTGTGCGCTCAGTGTTCTTACTGTTGGCTTGTGCAGTGTGTGCACTCAGTGTTTTTACTGTTTGCTTGTGCAGTAGTGTTCTTACTGTTGGCTCATGCAGTGTGTGTGTGTGTGCTCAGTGTCCTTACTGTTGGCTCGTGCAGTGTGTGTGTGCTCAGTGTCCTTACTGTTGGCTCATGCAGTGTGTGTGTGCTCGCTCAGTGTTCTTCTGCATTTGTATCCATTTTTTGTATCACTCAGCCTTGTTACAATGCAGCCGCCCATCCCATGTGTTCCCTATTAAGGGTTAATAATGTATAGGGGTGTATATAAAAAATACCCCTTTCTGTCTCAGTAGAGATTTTTGCCAGAGGCTCAAGGAAGCAAGGTGAATGGTTTAGAGTTAGGACCCAACTAGGGGGGTCTGCCTTGACGTTGGCAGGTGGGCTCATCCTCTCATGGCCATTGGAGGTAACTAAAAAACCTCCATTTGTTTAAAAATACATAGGGATTAACCCCTTAAGACCGCAGGACGTACTATGCCGTCCTTATTTTGGTGGCTCTAAAAGCCGCAGGACGGCATAGTACGTCCTGCGATCTTATGTACTTACCCGGTCGCCAGCGATCCCACGCCGGTGATCGCGGTATGGGGGACTTACCTGGGAGCCCAGGGAGTCCCCCTGCGTCCTCTTCAGCCGCCCAGGGCCATGTGATCGCGAGGTCCTTGCGAGGACCCCGCGATCACATGGACGGCATAGCCGTCCAAGGCATTGCCAGCAGGGGGAGTGCCTGTAATGACAGGTACTCCCCCTGCTGTCTGAAAAAAAAAAAAAAAAAATGTTAAAACAGTGTAAAAATAAATTATATATACTTAGATCATATATATATTTATTATATATATGATCTAAGTATATATATACACACATATACACACATACACATAAATATGCATACACTGTCTACGTCTATTTTAATATTAATATATACATAATTATATATATATATATTAATATCAAAATACACGTACAATATTGATTAAATATATATATATAATTTTCATTATATATATATTTATATATAATAAAAAATAAATAAATATATAAATACGTTAAAAAAATAATAAAAAAAAATAGATAAATATATAAACATGCGTAATTTCGTTCTAACTGTATTTTAAAATTAATATATATATATTGATATCAAAATACATGTAGAACAAAATAATATATATATCTATATACATAAGTATATACGTATATATCACTATGTATATACCTATATATAAATAAAAATAATTAAAAAAAATTATATACATATATATACACACATATATATATATATATATATATATATATATATATATATATATATATATATATATATATATATATATAATAATTCTACGCATATATTTATGTAATAATTTTACATAATTAGGTCATTTTATTAATTACAATTTGCAGGACCTGCCTGCCAACCCAGGCCAAAAGTTCAGGGAATTACATTGTCTAGCACTATATTTAACTCTGTAACTTTCCAAGACACCATGAAACCTGTACATGGGGGGTACTGTTTTACTCGGAAGACTTCGCTGAACACAGATATTAGTGTTTCAAAACAGTAAAATATATTACAACGACGATATCGTCAGTGACAGTGACATTTTTTGCATTTTTCACACACAAATGGCACTTACACTGACGATATAATTGTTGTGATACGTTTTACTGTTTTGAAACACTAATATTTGTGTTCAGTGAAGTCTCCTGAGTATAACAGTACCCCTCATGTACAGGTTTTATGGTGTTTTCAAAAGTTACAGAGTCAAATATAAGGTTTGCGTTTCAGTTTTTTCACATTAAAATTCGCCAGGTTGCCTTTGAGACCGTATGGTAGCCCAGGAATGAAAATTATCCCCATGATGGCATACCATTTGCAATAGTAGACAACCCAGGGTATTGCAAATAGGGTATGTTCAGTTTTTTTAGTAGCCACTTAGTCACAGACACTGGCCAAAATTTGCGTTCAAATTAGTTTTTTGCATTTTCAAATATTAACACTAACTTTGGCCAGTGTTTGTGACCAAGTGGCTACTAAAAAAGACTGGACATACTCAATTTGCAATACCTTAGGTTGTCTACTTTTGCAAATGGTATGCCATCATGGGGGTAATTCTTATTTCTGGGCTACCATATGGTCTCAAAGGCAACGTAACCAATCTGGCGAATTTCAATGTAAAAAAACTGAAATATGTAACACGCTATATTTGACCCTGTAACTTCCCAAAACACCATAAAACCTGTACATAGGGGGTACTGTTTTACACGCGAGACATCGCTGAATACAAATATGTGTATTGTATTGCAGTAAAAGCAAACAGTATTATGACATTCACAGTTAGAATGTCACGTAGAACTAAAAAAAATTAAAAAATTCTTATTTTCTCCCATTTTTTAAATATTTTTTTCATATTAAATTACCGTATATACTCGAGTATAAGACGAGTTTTTCAGCACATTTTTTGTGCTGAAAAACTCCCACTCGTCTTATACTCGAGTGAGTGTCTGTATTATGGCAATTTTCATTTGCCATAATACAGACTGGGGGGAGAGGGGGGCTGTCAGGAAGCTGTAACTTACCTTCACAGCAGCTCCTGTCAGCTCCCTTCTCTCTCCTCCGTCCGTGCAGCTCCCAGGTCGGCTTCCTCTGCAACTCTCGCGAGAGCCACAGGAGAGCTGACAGGAGCTGGGTTGAAGGTAAGTTACAGCTTCCTGCCAGCCCCCCTCCTACAGCCCATCCACTGGACCACCAGGGAGTGAGAGCCCCCCTCCCTGGCCAGCTAACAAGCAGGGAGGGGGGACGAAAAAATAAATGAAACAAATAATAATAAAACAAATAATAATAAAAAAAAATATTAAAATAATAATAACAAAAAATAATACAATTAATAATAAAATAAACAAATAATTACCTAAAAAAAAATAAAAAATAAAAAATATTAAGATAATAATTAAATAATAATTAATAAAATGCCCAACCCCCACCAATGCTCTGCACACACACACTGCACTCACACATACACACACTGCATTCATACACACACACTGCACTGCATTCATTATATACACACTGCATTCATACACACTGCATTCATTATACACACACTGCATACACACTGCACTCACACATACACACTGCACTCACACATACACACTGCACTCACACATACACACTGCATTCATCATTCATTATATACACACTGCACTCATATACACACTGCACTCATATACACACACTGCACTGCATTCATTATACACACTCATATACACACTGCACTCATATACACACACTACACGCATACACACTGCACTCATACACACACTGCACTGCATTCATTATATACACACTGCATTCATACACACACTGCATTCATACACACACTGCATTCATACACACACTGCACTCATATACACACACTGCACTCATACACACACACTGCACTCATACATACACACTGCACTCATACATACACACTGCACTCATACATACACACTGCACTCATACATACACACTGCACTCATACATACACACTGCATTCATACACACACTGCACTGCATTCATTATACACACACTGCACTCATATACACACACTGCACTGCATTCATTATATACACACTGCATACACACACACTGCATTCATATACACACTGCATTCATTATATACACACGCTGTAAATAAATATTCAGTTAATATAATTTTTTTAGGATCTAATTTTATTTAGAAATTTACCAGTAGCTGCTTCATTTCCCACCCTAGTCTTATACTCGAGTCAATACGTTTTCCCAATTTTTGGGGGTAAAATTAGGGGCCTCGGCTTATATTCGGGTCGGCTTATACTAGAGTATATACGGTATGTTCCATACCTAAATATTTGATGTTAAACGAAAGCCCCGTTTCCCCTGAATAAAATGATATATATAATAATGGGGGGTGCATTTAATATGAAAGAGGTGAATTATGGTTGGACAGACATATAGCGCAAATGCCAGGTTTTGTTTAAGTTTTTTTGGATCACAACTTGTACATTTGGCTGCGGTCTTAAGGGGTTAAGGAGAGAGCGCAGGTAACTTGTTTTTCTTCAGTGTTCTTACTGTTGGCTCGTGCAGTGTGTACGTGCTCAGTGGTACTGTTGGCTCGTGCTGTGTGTGCGCTCAATATTCTTACTGTTGGCTAGTGCAGTGTGTGCTCTGTGTTACTGTTGGCTCGTGCAGTGTGTGCATGCTCAGTGGTACTGTTGGCTCGTGCTGTGTGTGCGCTCAATATTCTTACTGTTGGCTCGTGCAGTGTGTGCTCTGTGTTACTGTTGGCTCGTGCAGTGTGTGCTCTGTGTTACTGTTGGCTCGTGCAGTGTGTGCTCTGTGTTACTGTTGGCTTGTGCAGTCTGTGTGTGCGCTCAGTGTTACTGTTGGCTCGTACTGTGTGTATGTGTGTTCGTTCTGTGTTCTTACTGTTGGCTTGTATAGTGTGTGTGTGTGCGCCCTAAGTGTTACTGTTGGCTCGTAATGTGTGTGCGCGCGCTCAGTGTTACTGTTGGCTCGTAATGTGTGTGCGCGCGCTCAGTGTTACTGTTGGCTCGTAATGTGTGTGTGTGTGAGTGCGCTCAGTGTTCTTACAGTTGGCTCGTGCAGTGTGATGTGTGTGCTCAGTGTTACTGTTGGCTCGTACTGTGTGTGTGCGCGCTCAGTGTTTTTACTGTTGGCTCGTGCAGTGTGTGTATGCGCTGTGTTACTGTTGACTCGCGCTGTGTGTGTGTGCGTGCTCATTGTTCTTACTGTTGGCTCGTGCTTTGTGTGCTCAATGTTTTTACTGTTGGCTCGTGCAGTGTGTGTGCGCTCATTGTTACTGTTGGCTCGTGCAGTTTGTATGCTCAGTGTTCTTACTGTTGGCTTGTGCAGTGTGTGCTCAGTGTTCTTACTGTTGGCTCACGCAGTGTGTGCGTGCTCAGTGTTAATGTTGGCTCGTGCAGTGTGTGCGTGCTCAGTGTTCTTACTGTTGGCTCGTGCAGTGTGTGTGTGTGTGTGTTCAGTGTTCTTACTGTTGACTTGTGCAGTTTGTGTGTGCGCTCAGTGTTATTGTTGACTTGTGCAGTGTGCTCAGTATTCTTACTGTTGACTTGTGCAGTGTGTGCTCAGTGTTCTTACTGTTGGCTCATGCAGTGAGTGTGTGCTCAGTGTTCTTACTGTTGACTTGTGCAGTGTGTGTGTGCGCTCAGTGTTACTGTTGGCTCGTGCAGTGAGTGCTCAGTGTTCTTACTGTTGGCTCGTACAGTGTGTGTGTGTGTGTGTGTGTGCGCGCGCTCAGTGTTACTGTTGGCTCATACAGTGTGTGCGCTCAGTGTTACTGTTGGCTCGTGCAGTGAGTGTGTGCTCATTGTTCTTACTGCTGGCTTGTGCAGTGTGTGCTCAATGTTACTGTTGGCTCGTGCAGTGTGTGCTCAGTGTTCTTATTGTTGGCTCGTGCTGTGCTCGTGTTGGCTTTGTGCTGTGTGTGTGCGCTCAGTGTTACTGTTAACTCGTACAGTGTTACTGTTAACTCGTACAGTGTGTGTGCGCGTGCGCGCTCAGTGTTACTGTTGGCTCGTGCAGTGTGCGTGTGTGCTTAATGTTTTTATTGTTGGCTTGTGCTGTGTGTTTGCGCTCAGTGTTTTTATTGTTGGCTTGTGCTGTGTGTTTGCGCTCAGTGTTTTTATTGTTGGCTTGTGCTGTGTGTTTGCGCCCAGTGTTTTTATTGTTGGCTTGTGCTGTGCGTTTGCGCTCAGTGTTTTTACTGTTGGCTTGTGCTGTGTGTTTGCGCTCAGTGTTTTTACTGTTAGCTCGTACAGTGTATACGCACAGAAAGATGTTACAAAAGTTCTAAACCTAGCTTGACCTACATCCATAGCAGTATTGAACCAAAGACTGACTAGCAGATAAGCAATACTTTCACCAACAGTTTAACGCCTTAGACCACACCCTTAAGAATCCTAATCAGCCCCTGTAGAACCCACCCTCAGCATACATTGTCCTGTTTAATTTGTTCTATGCAGCCCTGCTACTGTTAAATTAGTCAGATATTTCATTTGGTATAGAAATGTTGATGGCTGGTTTATTATGATGGAAATATTCTATCACTGGTCCAAAAGGACCCAGAAACAGAACAAATCGGAAACTGACCCCAATGTCATTAGGGCAACCCCCTGAAAATGAAACATCAATGATGTCCATTGAGTATTGCCCCTCCCATAGAACCTTGCTCCTTCCCTTCTTCCTCCGATATAACCTTGCTCCTCCCCTTCTTCCTCCGATATAACCTTGCTCCTTCCCTTCTTCCTCCGATATAACCTTGCTCCTCCCCTTCTTCCTCCGATATAACCTTGCTCCTCCCCTTCTTCCTCCGATATAACCTTGCTCCTCCCCTTCTTCCTCCGATATAACCTTGCTCCTCCCCTTCTTCCTCCGATATAACCTTGCTCCTCCCCTTCTTCCTCTGATATAACCTTGCTCCTCCCCTTCTTCCTCCGATATAACCTTGCTCTCACTTTCATCTTTTTCCATCCTGTAGTGCGTTTCCATTGTCTCACATTTGTTTGTTTACCAATAATATCTGGCCTTTCTTTTGTAGTTGCCGATGATGATGAAGAGACTGGATTTTTCTATATACAGGAAAGACGTGGAGTTTGTCAGTAGCATGCTACACATACACACACGGTGAGAGCCTCTCTATATTGGTACTTCTCCTCCATAATTCTCCTGCTGCGATCTGGTTAATCATGAGCCTTTTCTTACAGAGGTCTGGTTCTGTACCAGCTGCTTGTGTCACTCTCCCGACTGCTGTTTCTGAGTTATTTTTCCAATACCCGTGTCTCTGTCCTGAAGTTGACGACTCACCCAGAAACCTGCAGCATCCAGGCTCGCTGGTCAGTCTCAGGCCTCCCCCTGCACTCTGTTTTCTTTTACATTTTCCGCACGGACAAAGCAGAGCTATACAGGTTAGCATTTGCTTTGACTTGAGGCAGGTGACACTGCCTTTATTTTATATACGCCTTGACCCATAGCCTGATTCTAATATTTATGTTTTCAGTACATATGATGCTCACTCCACCTTTTATTTGGCTGCTGATGGTCTGATACGTCTACATAAATTGGAGCAGGTGAGTATATTAAAGCCTGGTGCCTGACCCTAACCAATAAGTATACACTGACACAGACTCTTCATTTAGGGATTCAGTGACCTAGACATACTGGATGTTAGTCTGTTTATAGTCCTACAGAGTAGAATGGAAATAGAGGGTGCGCCCTGTAGCCATACACCAGTATAAAGGTGCTGGCGGTCTGCGTCTAATCCATAGGAAAAGAGGGCAAGTAGTTAAATCTTGACCTACAGCAATTTAATGACACAATCAATCAAGCCCATATCTCCAATCAACAAAGAGGGGAACTTTCATTTCAGGGGTGTGATCAGACACCAATGGTAGAGAGCTCATAGAAAAGAGGGACAATTGGGAGGTATGCTCATACAGGTAAAGGAGACCCACAGTTATACACTGAGACAGACTGAATTGAGGTAAGTGTAAGCTTATGGAGTTTTTAGTCTGAGCCTGACACACCTGGACTGGTCCTTGCAGGAAGATAGGATGTCTACCTTTCTAAAGTTATTCCTCATACATCTCTCTCTGTGTAGGTGATGCCCTCTGCGCCGCTCACACTTCCCAAGAAGACTGTCCTTGCCGCCGCCCTAATCGCCCTGGGACTTGGAGAGCATCGCCCGGCATTAAATCTTCTATCTTCCCAAAAAATAGTCCACAAACTCTGATATCTGATGATTGGAAGTGTATGTTTTTCTTTGCACGTTGCTGCTGCTTAGGACATGTTATCTAAGCGACCTTCAGTGTAGGAATTTCCACTTAAATCTTCTAGCCAGCAAAGGCTTAGGAATGCCCTCTGCTTCCCGATCGCTAGGAGCAAAGTAAACTCCTGATAGTATTATCCAGCGGCTAATAAACACTGACCTAACCATATGGGTGGTGGGAGAAAGGATGCCATTAAAATTGGTAATCATGGGCCAACAACCTGTACCTGTTGAGCAAGTGGGAGGAGCAGGGGGCTGTGTACCCACCTTACCCACCCCATTTCCTCTGTACTGGTCACAGTATTGGAGTGAATACGAAGGTGTCGGACACGGTGGAGCATGTAGGACCAAGCTAGGAGATTAACATATATATTGCTGTGGGTGCAGATCCTCAGTATTTCCCACTAGATCACTGGGTAAGGGCTGGATTTACAGCAGGACATCCTGTATCTTATTAAATTCGTTCCATGAGCCCCTTCTAAGGTGGAGTTCATCACCCGCTGGAGAGTCTACAGGAGGATGCACCTTAACCTGTGGCTTATTAAGGTTCTTCCCATCAGCCTTCATTCTCCTTGTCATATTTCATTCTGTATGAAACCACTGCTGGAGGCTGGTTATGATGTCCCCTGCTGAGATGCACTGTACGCATGAATGTGTAACATATACTGTATATAATTAAATTATAACAAGTGTCCTACAATGCTACGTCTTGTGTCTACTGCTGTTAAAATAAGCTTACATGCAGATACATCTACCTGTGAGAGGCTGGCGTAAAAGATGCTCTTACAAGCAATCATGGTTTGTTTGGCTAGCACCCCGCATTGATCACAAATGGCTAGTCTACTAATGTCAAGTTTGGGTGATGGAGTCAATATATACACTCTGTCCATAGCACACAGCGGCAGTGTGGGAGAGATTGTCATTCCTAGTATATCAGCACAGAGTGAACCTGATGGTTACTAGACTAATGATCTTTACCATGATAGTCCTAAACCTCTCCAGTGCTAAGGATCGTGGTCACTGGACTAGATAATAATACATTGTGCCCTTATGGTCACCCTGCGCATTGTGGACCATAAGACACCTGAAATCATGGGGGTATTTTCATAGAGTGCATAACAGGTAAATACAGTAGATATTGCCCTTTTCTTCATCTGTCACACTTATACTGTGTGCTAGCTATGTATTCCATGCTTCAAATCAATTTAAAGACAAAGTGCTCGGTAATCAAGCAATTGATAGAATAGCTGAGTCATGGAGGACAAATCTCTCTTTAAACTTGGGATCTTTCATTACGCAATCCCCTGGCTGGGGGTGCCCAGCCTAGCAAGCGCCGTGACGGAACACTAACACAATGTTTCTCTTTAACCCGGCCTGTCTTTCTAAAGATATTTGGATACTGCTCAGACTAGATACCCTCACTTTCTGCAGGTCAGCTAAAAACACGTAGGCAGGATATGCTGCTGACTTTATAAAGTTTTATATCCTTATAAATATCACTAATGGAAAAGTGAGGTTCTCAATGTGCAGCAGTCACCAGGGAAACCAGTAGATTATTTATATTATGGGTTTCTGGCAGCTGATCTGGAAAGATTTCATGGCCTTCAGTCAGCTATTTAAAGGTTTCTTAGACAGTCAGGCCATAGACAAGCTGGGTCAGCGTGACCTTGGCCGGCATTCTTTCCTTCATGTTACCCAGACCACACCAGAATAACGTGATCTCACAAGGCCGACGACTGGTGAGGTTTTATCTAAATGCTCAAATAAAACTCCATTGTGCTTCATTTGGACAACTCGACATGGACACAATAAACCAGAAAAGTCTTTCACTCAGCATGGACTCCATAACTGGACAATCTACCAATTCCTTGAGTGGCAGGAATTTCCAAAGTCTGGTTACCCGCTGAACACAAGTCACGGAAATTGTATCTTAGGAGGTGAGGCCGAGGGAATTCTGGAATTCATACCAGTACACAACATAGTATGGCAAAGGCATAGGCACACAATTGCATACCCGCCTGCTTCTTATTAGTCCTTACAATGCTACTCAACATGAGAAATAATGGAGGTCATTTTGGTACCCAAAGCGCGTAGGAAAATCCAGTCTATGATTTTATTTTCCTCCGACACTGCACACATGGTTTGGCAGACCTGTTACAAGCAGATACAGGACTAATGTTGCAGGTGTAACGCCTGATGTAAGATGAGGAAATGGAGAGCCAGATCCTCAAAAGCAATTGAGTCCTATAAATCTAAAGGACACATTCTAATACGCTCCGGCTTAGAGAATTATTCACGGATATTAAATTGTGGAGGATTAATAAAGTTTGACAGTTTTAGGAACAAGCAGCCAACTGAATATATGCTCCATAATACATGCTGACAATATATGTGTCCGCAATATCCAGTTAAGTGATTTTAAGGTCCGGATTTAATCAGTAATTTAACCCCTTAAGGACAAAACTTCTGGAATAAAAGGGAATCATAAGTCACACATGTCGTGTGTCCTTAAGGGGTTAAAGGGACACTATAGGCAGTGTGTCTGCTTAACCTCACTAAGCTGGTTATAGTGTCTGTAGTCCCCTGGTACAGTCATTTCATTACGTATTAAACCATATTTAATGTTAAACGAGAGTCCCCAGTACTAGCTTGACCTAGAATGGGTAGCTGACTGCTTTTAGCCGTGGACGTGTGGGATCCCTGCCTTAGACACACCTCCAGAAGGGGCCAAGGACACTGATTTAGTGCTAAACTGCTCTAATGCCAGGGGACGCCAGCCACTCTAACCAATTAAAAGAGATGAAATGGTTATAGTGACTAGTGTGCCTTTGTGGAGCAGAATGCAGCCCCCCCCCCCCCCCCCCTCTCATTATCCTGATCTGTCTTTACTAAGAGAATTAAATGTCCAGTGTGTCAATAGGTACCAAAATTATTATCTCCTACTGGCCAACCTACTGTGTTGATTAGCATTTCACCATTTATTTACTTACTTAAAAATGGATTAGTAAAAATCCTTTTAAATTGTCACTATTTATCCCTTCCGTTTTCTGCCTCCCAGCTCTAAGTGATGTGTATACGAATTGTTGGCAATTCACAGCTTAGTATTTTACCAGTACAAGCCCCTTGTGAATTCTTCACAATTTCCAGGTATGTGAAAGGGATGCTCATACAGCATACATACATCATATACACTATGCTCCGTTCAGAGGGCACAGACTGCTCAGAGCCAATATATAAATATTTATTTGTGTTCTTTGCATTAACAAGGCAGCAAGATGGAAATAAAAATAGTTTCTCCCACTGGGTGGGATCCTTGTCTGAGAGGGTGAGGTTCCCTCCTTCATTGGATGTGGCACAGTAACAGTCGCTCGTCTCCTGTGATCTCCTCATTCCTTCTCCCGAGGCTTATTGACCATCACCTCCCCCAGGCTCTCCAGGACTTCTCTCTTATAGTCGTCAAAGTCTCCCTCGATCTGGTTCACAGTCTGTTCTTCCACCACCCACAGTTGGCAGTTCGTCTCTGTGATGAGACGGGCATCGTGGCTGACCGTAATCACCGCTGCAGAGACAAGACAATATTAATGTGAAAGAGTAACTAGGCTAAAATCTATATTACAACTACTGGGATAGCTGTATCTCTATGAAATTAACAACTGGTATAAAATGCTAATGACTCCCACCAAGACCACCTCTATCAAGGAAATGCGTTTGATCTCTCAAAAATTTTTTTCAGCTAAAACGGTCAGGAACTCCTCAGAAGAGAGAAAGATCGCCGGACCCTGCAACTCTGAACATTTAGAGTCTCACTATCACTGTTGGTGGTTTTCATAGCAGTTAAACACACATTGTGTTGGTACGTCACCGAAATTCCAACACAACTAATAAGACAAAGTAGGGGATGGATTATGCTAGGGAAATGTAAATCACATTCCTTCCACCTGCTGGTAGTTAGCAAAGATCTACAGAGAATTCAGCAATCGGTTCTACTGATCCCATTTTTTACAATCGCACATTTGTGAAAGTACAAAGAGGACAAGTCTCCAAGCAAAGACAGAAAACCAGAGGTGATGAGTTAGGGGAGCTTTAGGTAATTTTGGCTGGTGAGGCAAATCGGGTGCTATTCAGGTTGCAAACGTCTAACTGCTTTTGGGCTTCTATTAGTTTCCACAGTGACTGCTCCTTATTTAAACACTTTGCACCAGTTCTTTGGATTGGAGAATATCCACCGTGTGTGCCAACATGCAAGCAGTTATGTCAAAAGGGTGGGTATGGATGTTCTTTGAAAACCAAACTGTTTTAACGTGAATTCACATTGTATGGCAGCAAATGGGGTACAGTCAGCGTTACGCACTAATAAACCCCCTGAAATAAGTAATCTTCGTTTCGAGCACTGCGCCCTAATATTAACAGTGGAGAAACGCACTGTAATGTAAATACATAAATCATGGCTTTTGCTCCATTAGACTGCAAATTCTCCTGTGCTAGCCTACATGGTGAAAGGCTAATCACTCACATCTCAATATTAAATTATTTCACTAATGAGTTTATTTCATCAGGATGTACAACCGGTTCCAGCCATGACTTCAATTAACCCCACGCAATCCACTCTCATGACATAAATATCCTCGTCTCTATAGATATCCCCTTTCAGTGATTTGTTTGTGTGGCCACGGATCCTCTATACCAGGGGAGTCCACACTTGTTTCAAAGAGGGACAGATTTGATTAAGTGAACATGCGTGAGAGCCAATCATTTTGCCTGACATTCTTTGAACCATTAAAATTTAATGCAGATTAACTATTTTATGCAAAGTTCATTGCAAACAGCAAACTTTTCATTTCATCTCATCTCTTTATTTTGTCTCTTTACTCTGTCCCTTCTGCCCCTCTGTATTCTGTCTATTCTCGGTTTTCCTGTCCCAGCAGGTAGAAGTAACCAAATCCCGCGAATCCCATGACTTCCAAGAGATCGCGAGAACACAGACTGAGGTCACTGCACGTCCGTCTGTGTTCTCGCGATATCTTGGCCCCCCAGTGAATACCCGAGTGCCGCTCAGGACCGCGGCATTCAAAGATCCAGAGATCCCAGGGGTCCTGAGCGGCTCTCGGGGATTCACTGTGAGCCACAACAGGTAGATTAGCCAAACTACCTGTGGGGCCGTATTAAACCGGAACGCGGGCCGGACTTTGGACAGCACTGCTCTATACTAATGAAAATAACAGTGTCCCTGTGAAAGCCGTAATTCGACTGGGTGTTCTAAAGTAGTTAGAGCAGAATGGGGTGTAAGAAGGGGGAATGCTGCTGGCTTTAAAAGTAAGAAAGGAAGGGGGGGGGGCACTGAGAACGAACGAACCTCCTTTATACTCGTTCACCGCTTCCGCCAGGGCGTCAATCGATTCGATATCCAGGTTATTGGTAGGCTCATCCTGTTGCAGAGAGAGTGAAAAGAAATGGTTGATTAAATGCTCATTGATAAACGCATACAGAATGTTTCCACTGCTATGAAACATACAGAGACAGAATCGGCTGCTGTAAAGCAAACACTAAAAGAGACTTAACATGCACAAAAACAATCATTACGATCTGCGTGGAGAGGGTTGACTTTCATCTTCGTTAGCAAAAGGTACCACAGAAACGCTGCTTTGTTCAGTTTTGCAGCTTATATCTCTACAAAGTCCGACAAAATCTGAAATCCCAGAATACAATGCGCTCAGCGTTGAACCAAATTGCTTAAAGCGACACTGTAGGCACCCAGACCACTTCAGCTCATTGAAGTAGTCTGGGTGCAGTGTTCCATGTCCCTTAACCCTACAATGGTAATTATTTCAATTTCTGAAAAACTGCAATAATTACCTGCTAGGGTTAACTCCTCCTCTGGTGGCTGTCTACCAGACAGCCACTAGAGGGACTTCCGGGTGCGTAGACGACTTTTGTCCGCCTAAATGACGCATCACCGCAAACTGCCAATTTAGTGCTCTCCCAGTGTGGCCGTTGTTCATATAGTCCAACTCCACGTGCAAGAGAAAACAGCGTCCTGTGGGGAATGCCCCTGTAATATGTCAACTGAAACCCTGTGCATTGTTGACTGCATAAAAGCCAGGCGGTTAGCCTAAATAAAGCATTCCTGTTACACCCTTCATTTAGTTTCGACTGATGTTCACTTGGCTGGGAGAATATACTTGGAGGCTCTAATTAGTCTGGAGAAGCATTCGAATCAACACCCAAACTGTGAGCTATAATCACTCAGGCTTTAGTAGTTCGGGAGAAAATAGTCGAACGGGTATCTGTCATACCAGCGTTCGTTACACCATAGGAAAGCATTAGGTCTCCTCCGTCAGAGAGGAGCATGGGACATCGGCGCAGGATTCAGGTAAGTGACTGAAGGGGTTTTAACCCTTTCCGCACCGAGGGAGGGGGGCATGGTTCTGTTTTCCTGGCACTATAGAATCCCTTTAAGAAGTAAGGATGACTGCGCAGGGAACACAAACTTAAGAATGGAAATTGAATACAGATTGATTTTTTTGTTTTTTTAGAAGCAGGGCGAAAAGAATAATGTCTCCTTCACATGTGGATTAAGGATCAAACATATATAAAAGTACTAAAATATGAACGCAGACAATATATTATGACTATTTTAATAAAGTTAAACAGGACATTGAATACTGACCAAAATAAGAACATCTGGCTCCCGACAGCATAACTCCGCAAACACCACCCTAGCTTTCTGCCCTCCTGTAAACAGAAAACAAAAGGGAATTAGGGAATTAGGGAATATCACCCATCACTGCGGGTATTGCAGGAATATATAGCTAAAGAAACAGCAGTGTGGCAGCGACACCTTAGGGTCAGAGCGCAAATTACAGGGAACAAACTGGTTGGAGGGAGAACACCTAGTGGTCACGGGCGTAGGTGAAAACGTTTCCAGTTCTGCTAGTTTGGTCTTAAATTTGAAATTCACTTTACATTAGCAACAATTCTCATTTTAGTAAATAGGCTCGGCAGAGTATCTCACCTGACAGTTTGCATATCTGGATGGTGTGAGCATGGCTTTCCAAGCCGAATCTGCCCAAACACTTGCGAGCGTCTTGATAAGGGAGATTGAAGTTGCGCTGTAGATATTCCGTGGCGGTTTCCTCCATGGTTAGCTGGTCTGCGTATTGCTGATTGAAGAACCCAACTTTCTGTATGAGGGGAGAAGAGGGAACTTAATGCTGTGATAGAGACAGAATACCCAACATATTCTCCAGCAAATACACATGGGTTTTTGTACTCACCAGCCTGTGATTCTTACGCATTTCACCTTTTGTCTGTTGATAGAGCGGAAAAATTAAGAGATAAGTTAAGAAAAGAAAAAAAATCCATAAATAAAAAATAAAATAAATAAACTATCATTTATAAAAGATAGTGACAAACAGCAATGCCAATAATGAAAACATAGATTGAACCAGGAGTCATGTGAGGCACAGCGCTACTAATGGCGACCTCAGACAGAGCAATGTGAGGCACAGTGCTACTAATGGCGACCTCAGACAGAGCAATGTGAGGCACAGCGCTACTAATGACGACCTCAGACAGAGCAATGAGAGGCACAGCGCTACTAATGACGACCTCAGACAGAGCAATGAGAGGCACAGCGCTACTAATGACGACCTCAGACAGAGCAATGAGAGGCACAGCGCTACTAATGACGACCTCAAACAGAGCAATGAGAGGCACAGCGCTACTAATGATTACATCAAACAGAGCAATGTGAGGCACAGCGCTACTAATGAAGACCTCAGACAGAGCAATGTGAGGCACAGCGCTACTAATGATGACATCAGACAGACATGCAAGGAACAGTGATACACACAATAAACTGAGAGATACATACAAAGCACAGCGCTACTAATTATGGAGAGTAATGTGAAGCACAATGATACTGATAACTTTGCAATCAGGTTTAAGCACAGCACATAGACAACATACTCACTGGCGTTAATTTTCCTGTCAGTAGGAGTAGCAGGGTACTCTTCCCCACGCCGTTAGGGCCTACAATACAGACTGTGCGAAAGAAAGGAGCAAATGGGTTATTTTATAGATCTGGCTGCCCATATGTTTTCCCTGAATACAGGGTCTCACACACTTAAATCCCACAATATCTCACCTCTGGACTCCATGTCTATGCCAAAATCCAAATTCTTAAACAGCATCTTCTGTCCGGAGTACCCAAAATCGACCCCTGGTGCAAAGCAAGAAATAAAATGCATCATCAACTTATCAATTCTGCCATAGAGAATTCAGAATACTGAATGGGAGCTTGGCACTACTCACCGTGTAAGCCCAGGATGGGGGGGCTGAGTGGGGGAGGGTTGGGAAATGTGAACTTCACTGTGTATTCCTTGGGTCGTTTCAGTAACTCTGCGGGTTCGTTCCCTTCTTCGTCTGCGTTCTTCTTCCGACATTTCTGCTGCTTTCGCGTTAAAGCCTCTTTAGTCTGCTTCTCCTGAGAGACAGTGATAAACAGGGCATGAGAAGGGGTAAAACCAAGGACCTGCAAGCCTGGCTATTCTGGAGGACAAACAGTAATTACTAAGTGACACCAGCAAGGTGTCTGCATCAATGTGATGGGGCAGAGAGACTAACAGGAGAGTTGGATCTATGACCAAACTCTAAGAGAACCGCTGTTCTAATCGTGTCACTCACTGCTTGCTTGGATGATTTCCCACCAGCCTTCAACTCCTTCAGCCTCTTCTCCTGCTTATCATACTGCTTCTGCATCTCCTTCTGCTTCTGCTGGTACATCTTCTTAAAGGTCACTGCAGGGAGGACATGAAAATAAGTCAACTTTGTTCCTGATCAAGGTCGGCTTAGAATTCCCTCTGGGCAAACAAACAGAAATCTATCACTTGTACCCACCATGCCCAGGGATCACTTTACAGGTTCGTCTACACTTTGTGCTGGGTTAATATTATTAAAGGGACACTCCAGGCTCCACGTTAGTTACAGTCAGTAATGGAAAGTTCTGTACAATCAGTATTAATTAGGCAAACAGGAAATAATGAAATAATACTTTCTTCCCTTCCTGGAGCATTTCCTTGTCACTTTATTAATACCGTCTTACATGCATCACCACATGTGTAGTTCAGCCGTGCACTTTCTATAGCGGAGAAGTTGACAAATGAACGCTGATTATGGGATAAGCTCAGTGGCGCTTAGAATGGCAGCATCACTGGATTAGGGCGAGCTCACTTCAGATGCTTATCAGCCAAGAGTTTTGTAGGACGTTCAAATGGGAGTATTCTTCATTATTTTGTATTTTAATCTGCACAAATGTATTTTATTTTTTTGTTTAAAGCAATGGGTGGAATCCAGCATGGCGTGTCTCTTTAAATCACACTCTCTTAACTAATCCACTTCCACATGGAAAGTCCCTATGTACATACTGTAGTTCCCTCTGTAATAATACAGCTTCTGATAGTCCAGGTGCATTATGTCCGTACAGACATCATCTAAGAATCCCTGGTCGTGGGATACTATGAGCAGCGTCTTCTTCCAACCTTGGAGGTAACTGGGGAAAACAAAAAAATAAATAAACTGTAAGCAATCTAGACAAGCACTGGACCAATAGGGTTCTTTAGAAAATCATCAACGTACTTGTTTAGCCAGATAACAGCATTGAGGTCCAAGTGGTTGGTAGGTTCATCCAACATCAGAAGAGTTGGCTCCATGAATAGAGCTCTGAAAGGGAGGGAAGAGAAAACAGATACTTTAGCAAAAGGAACATAAATAAATCAGAACCTGAGAGTCTCCAGAGAAGGGATGTTCCACCTCAGCTGCTCATGAGGAGCAGGCTGACAAAAGAATGATGGGAGTTATTAATCTAAATGAAAATATGGAGGTCCAAGGACTAACATCCATGAAAAAACACCAAGCTAAAGATGTGAAAGCACCTTGCCAAAGACACTCTCATTCTCCATCCTCCACTGAACCTCTTGGTTTCTCGGTCCTGCATCTCTGGAGTAAAACTAAGACCAGCCAAGATCCTACGAGCCTTTGCTTCTGCAGAGGCAGCTCCTGTGGCTCGTAATTCCTCGTACACCTGATGGACATAAGAGAGATTGGGATTGAAATAATTCTTCTACATTTATCCTCCTAACAAGCTGGCGCTCAGGCAAGTACCCCGTGCTCACCTTCTCCAATCTCTCGCCTGCAGTGTCATCTCCTTTTTCTAGTCGGGCCTGAAGCCTCTTCTCTTGCTCCAGGAGCTTTAGACGCTTTGTGTCCGCTTTGAGAACAGCCTGGACAGCTGGGGTTTCATCAGCAACAACCTCTGGGAGAGAGAGAGAGAGGGAGAAACGTTAGGTGCTTAAAATGGCCAAATTAAAATAACTGAGTCTGACAAGTGTACTACACATTCCCAATTAATAACCATCCAGGTACAATTTATTGTTTTGTTTTTAAATCTATACTGTGCATTGCTAACATCCAGAATTTATTTGCCCTGTGGAATATATTTTGTATTATATTCAAACCTTTGCAAATAAACCACAAAACGGCATCTTAATGTCACCTAATCAGAGCTTTTCCTGTCTGAACACCAGCCCATAATCGCCAGACATCCAATAACACGCTGCCCAGTGGGACGGTTAAAAAGGCCAGTACCAGACACACACATAATATTCTTTACCTTGTTCACACAGTAAGACGTCAATGTTGGGCGGGATGTTCAGAGCTTTGTTTGCGATGTGCTTTAAGAGTGTGGTCTTCCCTTTCCTAAGAAATAAACACACACAGAGGGGCATTGAAGTGGGAGGAAAACACCATGTTAGAGGTTTTATTAAAATATTCACAAGGACTCACCCATTGGGACCAACCAAACCATAACGGCGACCGGCCACCACGTACAGATCAGCGTTAACAAAGAGCTCCTTCCCGTGGGCGGAAATACTGAATTTTTCAAGCTAGTTAGATCCAGAAAAGAATTCGTGGAAAAACAGACAAACAAAAAAAACCCAATATATTTATGAATGCTGCACATTCCTAGAAGCCAGGCTCACACACCCCCCAATTTCCCCCATACACAAGCGCTTCCTTCTACACAGTCGAGTGTTTGCCTTAGAATGGTATAGAATTACCTTGATATCAGAGGCATTCTCCAGCATGGCTTGACGGGATGACAATTCCGCTTGCGAAACAGAAAAGTCATTTTCAGCAGCAGTGGCCTTCTTCATCGTGGCCACTTGTTTCTCATAATCCATCTAAATAATACAAAGAATCCTCTAAATGTGACACAAGGACAGACTGGACAACGAGGTGCGAGTCCCTTTCCTATGGGCTGAAACACAGACTGACAGGGTGACTGGCTGTATCTCCCCATGCGTTCATTGATCAGGCTGAGAGGATAAGACGATCAATGATTTGCCCTCCTTAGAGCAGGGTTTTCCAATCTACTAAAAATGCAGTTCAGGGATATGAAACTTTCTATCCTAAAGGACGAGATTTATTAACCCAAACCACATTCCATGACACAAAGGGGAAGAAGGAGTCCCGCTACCCCTTTTCCTTTATTGGCAGAATAGTTTTTATGTCACTAGCTCAAGATCCAGTAAGTAATTCACATTTTCGTCCTGCAATTCTTCCATTTTGTTTGTTTTGGAATGTAAAAGGACAGTGCATTCATGAGCACAAGGCAGAGAATGTCATCAATAGACACCATTAACCAGTCTGGAATACTAGAGTGGACCCAAATAAAGCAGTAAACGGTCACTCTAAGCAGCATACCCACATTCTCCTACTGAAGTGGTTATGGTGCAAAGTCCCAGCAGTCATTTTATTTTTCTAATGTTTAATTGTGGAGATAAAATACATATTTTGTTGGCTGTAGGGCCTGAAGGGTGTCAGTTCTGCAGATCAGGAAGGGCACGTTTTTAGAGCTTAGAAAATATTTGTGTAAATGTTATTAAGTGCATTAACAATATATATATATTATTCACAAAGAGTTTCCTTTCAATAAGGGGAATTAGCCAGCGATAGTAATTGATCTGCAATGGGGGCAGACCTCGGAGGAAGAATCAGACACCGTGAATGATATACAGCAAGCAGCCATTTTACACACATTCTTCCCTCACCTGCTTCTTCATCTTTTTCTTCTCCTTTTTACTCATATTGGCAAACGGATCTTCCCCTTTATCTTCTTCCACTTTCTCTTCATCGCCGGACTGCTAGAGGGCAGAATTTAATCAGATTTTATACGCAAAGTGTGGCAGCCACAATATCTACACCAAACAGCAGCCATTACATACCCTCACCCCTCCGACAGAATGTAACCCTGCCCCAGCAGCCATTACATACCCTCACCCCTCCAACAGAATGTGACCCTGCCCCAGCAGCCATTACATACCCTCACCCCCACCAACAGAATGTAACCCTGCCCCAGCAGCCATTACATACCCTCACCCCTCCAACAGAATGGAACCCTGCTCCAGCAGCCATTACATACCCTCACCCCTTCGACAAAATGTAACCCTGCCCCAGCAGCCCTTACATACCCTCACCCCACCAACAGAATGTGACCCTGCGCCAGCAGCCATTACATACCCTCACCCCCTCCGACAGAATGTAACCCTGCCCCATCAGACTCTACATATACCACTAATAACCATAACATACCCATCTCCAACAGCCATCACGTAACCCGGCCCCTGTAGCTGTAACATATCCCCCCATTGAGAATATACATCTACTGCCCCAAACGCCAAAACCAACCCCCTGCGCCCAAACTGATGGTCAAAATAAACTTGCAGTACTTACACCATCACCAGAACCACCACTCTCAGCATCATCATCTTCATCTTCATCCCTGTCTAATGCAACAAACCGATTCTGAAGGTAAGAAATAAAGTGGATCAGAAAGGTGATCAATGTCTTTATATCAGACGGGTACAACCTGCGGCCCTGACCCGTTGGAATGCAGCCCAGTTGCTGTCAAGGCGGCATGGAGCCCATTACTTACTGTGTTCTTTCTGCACAGCTCCCCCGCAGGCCCTGCAGTGAGCCGGCAACTGGTATCACTACTGGGCACACGAAGAACCTGTGCAGGAAGAGCACAGTGATCCCATCACAGCAGCAGCCACTAGCCACCAGGGAGAGGATCCACTGCAGCACTCCCAGAGCTAGGTAGGAAGGCTGGGTGGACCTCTTAATTAGGTGTGTGTGTCAGTAATTATGTGTGTGTGTGTCTGTGATTGTCTTTGTGTAAGTCTGTGATTATAAGTATGTGCATATCTGATTATGTGTGTATGTATGTGATTGTATGTGTGCGTTTGTGGATCTGTGATTGTGTTTATGTTTGTGTGTGTAGGTCCGTGATTGTGTATGTCTGTGATTATGTGTGTATGTGTATTCAATAGAACAGAAATAGGACAATGGTTCAGGCACTCAAGGTATAACCAGCAACGCAGGTTTATTGGAAGTGTACAAGCAACGTTTCGATCCTTAAGGGTTTGTGTATAGATGTGTGTGTGGTAATTCCACATAAAGATAACAAATAAGTGAGTTACCTACTTAAATAAAATATCAAAATTAAGAAAAGGGCTTTGGAAGTTTTATTATATAAATTAGTTATACATTTCATGTGCAGCACAAGACAATTCCTCTTCGCTCAATGTGGAGAGTGTCTTTCCTGTCCTGGATGTCTGTCCTCAAGCATAGAAACTGGCCCTGCTACTGTCTCATTGTCCTGTAGGAAAAGAACCCTCCTGACGAGCCGGGGGAGGTAAAACCTATGGGCTCTACTTTCTAATTCCTACACTGTGCTCTGTTATTCCTCAACTTAATCTGCCGTCTAATAAAATGCTGCACAATTAGACAGGAGGAAGCAGCATGTTCTCTTTAGCCGACATGAACTCACTGGCTACGCTCACTGACACAGGCGCTCCCTCTAAGCATTAGCATTCATCTTGCGTGATATCAAGAATCAGAAGGTCAGGGCGAGGGGATTGAAGACTCAATGCTGGGAATTCTGGGTCTCAGACAGTATGTTAAAAAAGCAGCGTTAAGCACATCGGTCTCTTTCCGGGGAATAATTCTGATTTTCAACTTTTAGAAATCTATTCAAAATGTTTTAAAGCATATGAGAAAAGCATCCAAAGAGCATTCCAAATGAATGGAGCATATCTACAAAGGGAGGATCACGCAGTTAAAGGGACACTTTGTTTGTGTTATTTTCCTGTATTATTTTGATGTAGTGTAATATATTCTAATATATTTGAAAACAACAAAGGGACACTATAGGCACCCAGAATACTTCAGCTCATTGAAGTGGTCTGGGTGCAGTGACCCAGGTCCCTTACCTGTGCAAAGGTAACTATTAAACTCCACCTCTAGTCGCGGTCTACCGGCCACTAGAGGGCTGTTGGGCTAATTTTGGTCGCCTGATGCTGGATGTCCTCACGCTGTGCATGAGGACATCCAGCATCACCAGAACCCTATAGGAAAGCATTGTATAAGCGTTCCTATGGGGAAATCCTATCGCGTGCGTAGCCATAGCTGCGCATGTGCATTAGGTTTCCCCCGCCAGCTGACGTCGGTGGGGGACAGGTGGAGGCGAACCCGAGCCAGCGCCGAAGGACATCTTGTGCCCTGCGTGGGGCCTAGGGGAGGTGGGCACTATAGGGAGCAATAGTGCCAGGAAAACAACCTCCTAATGCAACATAGATCGATCATTGTATACATAGGACAGTGGCAGCTAGTGCCAATACAGCAAAGGATTGTGGGGATACTTCCCACAATGCTCAGCATTGCCAAAGTTATTACGCCTTCAGCCTTCCTCATTCTGTTGGGTCACATAGATAGATAGATAGATATTTATTATATATAGGCGTCACTAGAAATAAAGAGTATAGAAAGCACTGCTCCAGGTTTCCTCTTAAGATATAAAGTGTCAACAATGATCTCGACAATAAATGGGTGGTAGGTACCTGAGCTGGTTTTCCCTTTTTTGCCCCTTTTTTGGGCTTTTTCTCCTCCTCTTCTTCTTCAGAATCAATGGAAGGAAGTTTAGGCGGAGGTTTCTGTTAAGAAAAATAAAGAAATAATAAAATTCCCATTTGCTTTTAACACTCTAGGAGTACATATAAACCCATCGTTACACACCCTATACCCCGCCACCTTCCATGACACTAAGGGACAATATACCCCACCACCTTCCATGACACTAAGGGACAATATACCCCGCCACCTTCCATGACACTAAGGGACAATATACCCCGCCACCTTCCATGACACTAAGGGACAATATACCCCGCCACCTTCCATGACACTAAGGGACAATATACCCCGCCACCTTCCATGACACTAAGGGACAATATACTCCTCCACCTTCCATGACACTAAGGGACAATATACCCCGCCACCTTCCATGACACTAAGAGACAATATACCCCGCCACCTTCCATGACACTAAGAGACAATATACTCCTCCACCTTCCATGACACTAAGGGACAATATACCCCGCCACCTTCCATGACACTAAGGGACAATATACCCCGCCACCTTCCATGACACTAAGAGACAATATACCCCGCCACCTTCCATGACACTAAGACAATATACTCCTCCACCTTCCATGACACTAAGAGACAACATACCCCGCCACCTTCCATGACACTAAGAGACAATATACCCCGCCACCTTCCATGACACTAAGAGACAATATACCCCGCCACCTTCCATGATACTAAGAGACAATATACTCCTCCACCTTCCATGACACTAAGGGACAATATACCCCGCCACCTTCCATGACACTAAGAGACAATATACCCCGCCACCTTCCATGACACTAAGAGACAATATACTCCTCCACCTTCCATGACACTAAGGGACAATATACCCCGCCACCTTCCATGACACTAAGGGACAATATACTCCGCCACCTTCCATGACACTAAGGGACAATATACCCCGCCACCTTCCATGACACTAAGGGACAATATACCCCGCCACCTTCCATGACACTAAGGGACAATAAACCCCGCCACCTTCCATGACACTAAGGGACAATATACCCCGCCACCTTCCATGACACTAAGGGACAATATACCCCGCCACCTTCCATGACACTAAGAGACAATTTACCCCGCCACCTTCCATGACACTAAGAGACAATATACCCCGCCACCTTCCATGATACTAAGAGACAATATACTCCTCCACCTTCCATGACACTAAGGGACAATATACCCCGCCACCTTCCATGACACTAAGAGACAATATACCCCGCCACCTTCCATGACACTAAGAGACAATATACTCCTCCACCTTCCATGACACTAAGGGACAATATACCCCGCCACCTTCCATGACACTAAGGGACAATATACTCCGCCACCTTCCATGACACTAAGGGACAATATACCCCGCCACCTTCCATGACACTAAGGGACAATATACCCCGCCACCTTCCATGACACTAAGGGACAATAAACCCCGCCACCTTCCATGACACTAAGGGACAATATACTCCGCCACCTTCCATGACACTAAGGGACAATATACCCCGCCACCTTCCATGACACTAAGGGACAATATACCCCGCCACCTTCCATGACACTAAGGGACAATATACCCCGCCACCTTCCATGACACTAAGGGACAATATACCCCGCCACCTTCCATGACACTAAGGGACAATATACTCCTCCACCTTCCATGACACTAAGGGACAATATACTCCTCCACCTTCCATGACACTAAGAGACAATATACCCCACCACCTTCCATGACACTAAGAGACAACATACCCCGCCACCTTCCATGACACTAAGAGACAATATACCCCGCCACCTTCCATGACACTAAGAGACAATATACCCCGCCACCTTCCATGACACTAAGGGACAATATACCCCGCCACCTTCCATGACACTAAGGGACAATATACTCCTCCACCTTCCATGACACTAAGGGACAATATACTCCTCCACCTTCCATGACACTAAGAGACAATATACCCCGCCACCTTCCATGACACTAAGAGACAATATACCCCGCCACCTATCATGACACTAAGGGACAATATACTCCTCCACCTTCCATGACACTAAGAGACAATATACCCCGCCACCTTCCATGACACTAAGAGACAATATACCCCGCCACCTTCCATGACACTAAGGGACAATATACCCCGCCACCTTCCATGACACTAAGGGACAATATACCCCGCCACCTTCCATGACACTAAGGGACAATATACCCCGCCACCTTCCATGACACTAAGGGACAATATACCCCGCCACCTTCCATGACACTAAGGGACAATATACCCCGCCACCAATAATTAAACCAAGGAAACCTGCCTCCACAGATTCATTACATCACACAGGGCCTATGATACCCTGAGGGGCAATACATCCCTCCACCTCCACAAGTACACATCCAGCCAAGGGAAGGCACAGCCATGCTTCTTGCTGCCTCTGAAAATGTTGAAGAAAGCAGCTATAACCAGCCACATTCTGCCCGATCGGGAGACTTACTTTGCCCTTTGTTTTCTCCTTTGGAATCTCTGGTTCTGGTGCCTTTTTGACTTCAGTGGGAACCTGTATGTCAGAAGCAAAAGTGACAAGAGACAAACCTGTAAGCCAGCGGGGGGCAAGACTCATTTAGCAGTAGGAGTCAGATGGCAGAATTGGTGCACTTATTTATAAAACACCAACACTGTCAATATTCCAAGTTTACTAGCTGGTTTTTGGAGCTTTTCAGTCTCCTGCAGTAACCTCACACTGCCACTAACTTGCTGTGGTGCTGTTGCCGACTGCTGCACTTGGGCTGAAGATAAAGGACTGTCCCCAGCTGGCCCTAGTTTGTTAACTTCCGTCTCCCTATTTATCTTTGAGTTGCCCCTTTTTGGAGGAGTTAATTAGATTTGTTTTTCAGATTTGGTCCCTGCATCCTGCTTGATGGCTCCCGGAGGCCTCGCCTCCCTGTAACCAGAGTCCCGGAGGCCTTGCCTCCCTGTAACCAGAGTCCCGGAGGCCTCGCCTCCCTCATTAGTTTTATTTATTTGTATTGTTGGAACCAATATACTCGTTTCCCTTTTCGCATACTGTGGTTTGTCTGAGTATATTGGGTTCCTACTCATTGTGGTTGCTACTGGTGTCAGCACCCCTTCCCAACCAAATCCTGACAGATACCATCATTGTGTTCCTAGTTAATTATATCCCAGACACCCGTGAACTGCAAACAACCTAATTACTTCAGACAGAGGCTATTCCAAGCTCGAGACTCACTGGTTAGAGAAATGGCACTGTGCAAAGAGCAGTAGAACCAGCCATAGGAGGCTTTTCCTGGGCTCCCCATAACTCTTGTCAACATGGCTGTCTTGGCTGTTGGCATTAACCCTTTAAGGACACAACTTCTGGAATAAAAGGGAATCATGACGGAATGTTTCCGTCATGTGTCCTTAAGGGGTTAAGATAACAGGTGTGGGGAGGACTATGCTAGGCCTGGATGCAGTAATCATTGGGGATTGATCGAGGTCGGGATGGTGTAATCATTGGGGATTGATCGAGGCCTGGATGTTGTAATCATTGGGGATTAATCGAGGCCGGGATGTTGTAATCATTGGGGATTAATCGAGGCCGGGATGTTGTAATCATTGGGGATTGATCGAGGCCGGGATGTTGTAATTATTGGGAATTGATCGAGGCCGGGATGTTGTAATTATTGGGGATTGATCAAGGCCTGGGTGCAGTAATTATTGGGGATTGATCGAGGCCGGGATGTTGTAATTATTGGGGATTGATCGAGGCCGGGATGTTGTAATTATTGGGGATTGATCGAGGCCGGGATGTTGTAATTATTGGGAATTGATCGAGGCCGGGATGTTGTAATTATTGGGGATTGATCAAGGCCTGGGTGCAGTAATTATTGGGGATTGATCGAGGCCGGGATGTTGTAATTATTGGGGATTGATCGAGGCCGGGATGTTGTAATTATTGGGGATTGATCGAGGCCGGGATGTTGTAATCATTGGGGATTGATCAAGGCCTGGGTGCAGTAATTATTGGGGATTGATCGAGGCCTGGGTGCAGTAATTATTGGGGATTGATCGAGGCCTGGGTGCAGTAATTATTGGGGATTGATCGAGGCCTGGGTGCAGTAATTATTGGGGATTGATCGAGGCCTGGGTGCAGTAATTATTGGGGATTGATCGAGGCCTGGGTGCAGTAATTATTGGGGATTGATTGAGGCCTGGGTGCAGTAATTATTGGGGATTGATTGAGGCCTGGGTGCAGTAATTATTGGGGATTGATTGAGGCCGGGATGCAGTAATCACCGAGGAGGTAATACTGTAATTGCGGACGTTGGAGGCGACTTACTTTGGCTTTAGGTTTTTCTTTTGGAACGTCGTCTTCAGCTACTGGTCGATCTTCACTAGTAAGCTAAACAAGAAAGAGGATTAAAGCAAATGTTCAGGAGAATGTGCAAGGAAGCAAAATAAAGTTATGTTCAATAGCAAGAAGAAAGAAAAAAAAAAAAAACTTGCTTTTTGTTTGCCTTTTTCATTTTTCTTTCCTTTTTTGTTTTGCTTTTTGTCCTCCTCTTTGTCTTCTTCCTGCAAAACAAAATGTGTAAATAATAAGTGTTTAAGGTATAACAATGCCCAACGAAAAGCAAGCCTGCACAACATGCGCCCCCCAGATGTTTTTGAACTACAACGCCCATGATTCATTTAATGAAACAGCCAGGGTATCATGGGAGTTGTAGTGCTAAACAGCTAGCTGGGGGGCCGCAAGCTGTGCAGGTCTGATGTAAAGTATAATAATGTAACTGGCTCACAATACCTTTAATTTCTTGCCTCTCTCTTTCTTAGAAGTCTTTTCTTCCTCTTCTTCCTCCTCCTCGCTCTGATCATCTCCAAGGGCCGCAAAGATATTCCTTGCCTGAATGAGAAATCACATTTATCACACACTATCCATGCCGCCAGTACGACAGATACGTGTTGGCTACACAAGAGGTTTAGGAACATAAACTTCTGAACCCATTTTGTCCGAAAGAATGCATTCTCTCATTTTTAATTATGTCCAAGAGAACAGATATTAAAAAGTGGATCTGTCACTTTTCTGGGGTCTTTTCACGTTTGACAAAAGATCCCCCAAGGTGAGATCTCCGCTCAGGGTCCAGTGGAAGATGGGTAGACTTCCCTGAAGCGGTCACTTGCAGCAGCTGTGCAAGAGTACTATGGAGGATCCCACGACACTGCAGATCACATACTGCCGAGAATTGCAACAGCTGCTGAGATCAGACAAGAGTCGACAGCATAACTGTGTCTTTTGTCAGCCTCAGACTTACTATAAGACAAACTAGTCCCTTCTTTGTGTTCCGGAATCCTTGGATTGTGTCTGAATTTCAATCAAATTCCAACAGTCAGCATTAGTATTTCATGAAAACTAAAGCTTTACGAAATACTCAGTAACTCACTTTATGTATGATGAATGTAACATGCAAAAGGTCACATAAAGCCATGTTTATAACACACACACATACCTGATTCTTACCACCTCTGCGAACAGATGCAGACACTGAAAAATAAATAAATAAAAAGATTTCCGATTAGATCACAGAAGCAGGCAGTGATTAAGTAATGATTATTGATAGCGCAAATGGCAACATTCCTTTCGACATGGTTCAAGGCAAGTTAAATTAATCAATTAAACTGAATTCCAGATGAGTGGAGATCTAGATTACGTTTTCATAAAGTCAAACCAACAAAAATTATGGTTGCGTTTTTTTTGTTTTTTTCTCATGTACTTCTATACACCATGGCTTGACAACTCTCAGGCGGAAGGTCGCCATGGAGACTTGGAATTTTGCCGTGGCGTCTGGGTGTTTGTCAGCAAGGTGACCGGGTCAGGGAGAGCGGAGGCAGCGAGCGAGCTGTAATCTTCTTGCTCTGTTCCCTTGCAGTGGTGTCGGGTGTCGGAATATGACGTCACTCTGACCACGGTATCACTAAACAGCAGGCGTGGAAGCAAAGCAAAAAGAGCATGACGATTGTCACGGGTTCGCTAGGCTATTGCGGTTATTCCTTCAATCCCCCACTAATCCTAGCTCCAGATGTGCTGAATATGGTGATAGTGTTACCACTGTGTAAGGTAAAAGCAGCAATCTCAACTGTATTAGGCCACACTCTGCTTCTTATGCCGTGGCTCTAGCATGGGGTTTCTAATACAAAATTACAGGGGTTTCCTTCCCACAAGCCATTGTGTTTGAGAGATAATTGGGTTTTAATTAAGATAATTGACGGCCAACTGAGGAAGCTGATCGGAGCGAAACACGTCTTTGGCAGAGGAGAACACAGAAAAAGTGCAGGATGCAGTAATAAATATATTAAATTTATTGTATACTACAATTAAAATATTAATAGAAAATAACAGTGGCTAGAAAAAAAAATCAATATATAAAACAAAAGTTGATACTCTTAATACTACTATTAAGAGTATCAACTTTTGTTTTATATATTGATTTTTTTATTTTCTAGACACTGTATTATTTTCTATGAATATTTTAATTGAAGTATACAATAAATTTAATATATTTATTACTGCACCCTGCACTTTTTCCGGTAAGGGGAGGTGTCACCCCAATTTGACACTAAGCCTGCAAACTTAGAGCCGGGGATAAAAAGTCTCTATAAAAGGTGAGCACCCCTTTTTTCTCTTTTTAATATCTATTTAAAGAGGATCTCTCCAAAATACTACACCTAGAGTTCCCTTTTCTCTCTCTCCTTATCCCCATATTGTGGGGAGATATACAGGAAAGAACCAAAAGGACAAAAGGGGTTAAGTTGTCTACGTTAAAGACACGGAAGCCTGGAAGTTTAGAGCCTAAAATCTAAAAAGGCTCTAAAAAAAATGTGAGTAAATTTAAACTCACACTAGACATAAAGCACTGTGTATATACAATATTGCACGATTATTATACACCCCACAAACAAGACATTTAAGAGGGGTGAGTTATATGCACATATATTTAATCTATATAGCGCTGCACTCTACCTAGAGGCTTGGAAGGTGGAAACACCAACCAGACTCCAAGTTATCTGTTTTGGTGTCTTTTGTTTTACGGTGGGGTATTGGGAGTACCCACAGAGTGTTTACAGCATAACATTTTTCAATAAGCGACAACCATTACCACACCTTTTTGTGTTTACATTTAATTAAGATAACTCCATTCTCTCTCAAATAGGAAAACTTACATACAATTTTTACATATCACGAAAATACATGAAAACAGCATAGGAACCCCACAAAAATATAATCCCGAATAGCCCCGATCTGAGCGCACAATATATCCAAAAAGCGCTCAGATCGGTTCGGAAGATCGAGAGTTAAGTTCGAACAAAGTTTTGACCGATCGGCCATCAGGCTGGCTGTTCGACTTTCGGGGGTTCCTGTGCGTACACGGACGAACGCACCCTCTGGCTTTTAAGAAATGAATGCTTCTTTTGTTCGGTAGTTTCTTACTCCCGAACGCCGTTCTCTTAGCTGGTCAGGAAGTCAAACGGGCAGGGGTACAAGTTTCAGCGGGGTTCGCGGGTTTTCGTAGCCAACTCAGATCAATGCCGTCCGCGACGATTTACTGCTCCCCGTGTTCAGTAGACAAGATGGCCGCAAGTCCTGATAGCACCTGTGTTCGTATATGCTAATGGCGGCCACCCAGGGAAGCTCTTAAGGTGATTGCTTGTTTGTAGTTAACAGCCACGGGTGGTCGATGATTACGAGGTGTGAACCAGGGGACCACACAGTCTGTTCGGTAACCGAACAGAAGGGAACGGATAGCCGAACACAAGGGAATAATTATCGGGTAGTGATTTCATTAGAATGCAGGGAGATTTCAGATGAAACAAAGTATAAATAAGGTAACACGTACGAGGAATCCCGTCTCCTGTGACAAGGATAATCGGAGCAGCCCCACTGTACTCCTAAGAAAGATCCACTACAGTTCTCCCAAACTTAAGTATGCAGGATGGACTTAAATTAACATAAAACAAAATTTGTGAGTGTGTGACAAAATGTCTGCGAGTGTCTGTCATTGAGTGTGCCTGTCAGTGAGTTTATGCGTTTGTCTAGGTGACCAGCCCCCTCCGATGATATGGAAAAGGTGTTTTTACTTGCCTTTTTCCCCCCCACACCTTCCTGGGCTCGCTGCGGCAGGCCCCACCTCCATGGCTTAGGTCATCAATATTAACATTAGCCAATCCAAGGCTTTCGCATTGGAAGGCTATTGCACATTGTACCACACTGCACCAATCATTATCTTCTCTTAAGAGATGCTCTTTTTTTTTTTTTTTTTTTTACACTGAAAAGCCTGCAGGGACAGGCTATAGACACCAGAACAACTACATTAAGCTATAGTGATTCTGTTGACTATAATGTCCCTTTAAGAATTGTATTTTTGTTGTTGAAAGACCTGGCTCCTACCTTTTTTTACCAGACTACTAAATTCTAAGTAAATCTGTCTAGTCCTACTATACACAGTGCAAAAATTTAGCCTATAATGCCTCACCTACCTTCCTGTGTGCACTAGTGCTGGTACTCACCTCACAGAATTAACCGATCTATATCAGGGCTCTAATTCTGTACGTAATATAAGAGCTCTATTCTGTACATAATACAAGCTCACTATTCTGTACGTAATATAAGGGCTCTATTCTGTATGTAATATCAGGGCTCTATTCTGTACGCAATATAAGGGCTAGATTCTGTACGTAATATCAGGGCTCTATTCTGTACGTAATATCAGGGCTCTATTCTGTACGCAATATAAGGGCTCTATTCTGTACGCAATATAAGGGCTCTATTCTGTACGCAATATAAGGGCTCTATTCTGTACGTAATATAAGGGCTAGATTCTGTATGTAATATCAGGGCTCTATTCTGTACGCAATATAAGGGCTAGATTCTGTACGTAATATCAGTGCTCTATTCTGTACGTAATATCAGGGCTCTATTCTGTACGTAATATCAGGGCTCTATTCTGTACGTAATATCAGGGCTCTATTCTGTACGCAATATCAGGGCTCTATTCTGTACGCAATATCAGGGCTCTATTCTGTACGCAATATCAGGGCTCTATTCTGTATGTAATATAAGGACTAGATTCTGTTTGTAATATAAGGGCTAGATTCTGTTTGTAATATAAGGGCTAGATTCTGTATGTAATATCAGGGCTAGATTCTGTATGTAATATCAGGGCTCTATTCTGTACGTAATATAAGGGCTAGATTCTGTATGTAATATAAGGGCTAGATTCTGTATGTAATATAAGGGCTAGATTCTGTATGTAATATAAGGGCTAGATTCTGTATGTAATATAAGGGCTAGATTCTGTATGTAATATAAGGGCTAGATTCTGTATGTAATATAAGGGCTAGATTCTGTATGTAATATAAGGGCTAGATTCTGTATGTAATATAAGGGCTAGATTCTGTATGTAATATAAGGGCTAGATTCTGTATGTAATATCAGGGCTCTATTCTGTACGTAATATAAAGGCTAGATTCTGTATGTAATATAAGGGCTAGATTCTGTATGTAATATCAGGGCTCTATTCTGTACGTAATATAAGGGCTAGATTCTGTATGTAATATAAGGGCTAGATTCTGTATGTAATATCAGGGCTCTATTCTGTACGTAATATAAGGGCTCTATTCTGTACGCCCACCTTCACAGCAACCTTTATATGTCAAACTTCCAGCAGCCACGAAGGGTGGAGGAAGTGATCTGATCACATTGTTACTTGGTGTATCTGTAGTTACTGTAGGTGTTCCTTACAGCCCGCACACATTCTGGTGGCCTTCCTAAAACGCCATGTTACTAAGCAGACGTTTAATATTAACAGCCCCAGAGCAGAACGATTAATGTCATGTAAACCATCACTGGTCCACAACGCGTTGAGAAATTCTATTGTCGTACTCTGGTTACTTTACCCAATTCATCTTCTTCATCACTGGCTTGTACAGACAGCTTCTTTATCTTCTCTGTGATCTCCTTGTCCTCGTCATCATCGTCATCTCCTCCTCTGTGTTTCCGACGATCCTTTTTCTTTTTCTCCTTTTTCTTTTGCTGTTAAAGCAAGGAACAGAAAAACCATTTGCACATGCTCAGTGCTAAATCATTGGCAAAGAAAACACTGCGACTTTACAAGGTAAAGGTTCGTTCTAAACACTATCACAAAGAGCAGCCTGAACATACTCTTAGAGTTACTGAGAACAGCACATATAATGGTAAAAAAAAAAAAAAATCACTCCGCTCTAAGCCTGCCCCTCAGAGCTGTCAATCACACAGCTCCAGAATCCCTTTGTTAATTTTGTCCAAGTTGAATTGAGGAGAGAGCTGGGTGCACTGCAGTTATGCCAACCTTTGTACATTGCCAAGTTTGCTAAACCGCAAACAGGGCTGTGTTTAAACGAATAGCACAAAGTACACCTGTCTCTGAGTTCTATTGGGACCATTTTGTGAAAAGCTCCTTATTGTTGTGCCTTTGGTAGCATATCTGTCTGAATGATTCCCTTCTGTTCTTGGCTAGTGGCATAGGAACAGTGATGTGGAATTATTAAAAATCTTTATTGTACTTGTATTGAATTATTGTACTAACTCCATTTTAACTTTATACTGTGACTTCGTCCTCCATTTTGTCCTCCTAACCTGACTTCTTCAATCCTCCATTTTGTCCTCATGACTTAACTTGTTCATTTTAAAACTACATTACGTGACTGAACTTCTCAACCCAATTAATACAGTAGACAAAGACCGTGTTTCCTTCAAGGACAAGTACCAGGAGGTGCTGGCTACTCCTTAAGACTTGCTGGCTACTCCTTAAGAGCTTGTAAGATAGTACAGTTTGAAGGCCACAGAACACAGTAGTAATGAAATGTTCTATTCATAAGAGACCTTGCACCTGGACATAAGCCTGATATCACTGACCGTGTAAAATGACGCTTAGGACCCCCTTGTCCCCCACCCGTGTCCAGAATAATCCCACCTCTGATGGGTGGGCACGGGACAAACCTCTTAATTTTACTAACCAATAGGTAAGACACTAACTCCGTCACTTAACAATTAATCCAATTGATGATGTTTATTTGCTGATATTCTAATAATCAATGATGACGCAAAATGCCTCTTAAAAGGGCCTGCGCGCCCGCTTTTACTGCACTTGCCAATAAACTTTCTCGAAGTTATTTTAACCTGAACCTCGTGTGTCAGACTTAATTACTTCAGCGTATATACGCAATTTAATTTTATTGATTTGGACAGGAACAGATAGACTTTGAACATTTTGGTTTACTTTCAAAAAGTACCATAACAACTTGGCGCCCAACGTGGGGCACCGGGCTATGTCTGGCCGGTGAGCCGTCCTAAGGAAGACAAGGGTGGACGGAGGAATCCAGGGGGAAGGAAGGGAGACTGATCACCTCCAGATACACGGTAGAGACTTCTGCAGAGCCACCGGTACGTTCCAGCCCCTTTGATTGACCCGTCCACGTGTCTGTGACTGCTTCCCGGGAGGACATCAAAGACAGGTAATATCTTGCCCGGTGTCTCGTTACTCACTTGTTTACCTGCATTTTAGTCTATCTGTTGCCTGGGTGTGTTTGAATTGTTTGCCTGTTTCCCCATTTTGAGATAAAGGGGGGGTGGACCTGCAGGGGATTTGCCTGGGGTTCTGTCTTGCTTGTTTTCCCCTTTTTGGGATAAAGGGGGGTGGACCTGAGGGAATTTGCCTGGGTCTTCGGTTTGTCTGCTTATCTGTTTGTATTTTGCCCCTTTTGGGATAAAAGGGGGGGGTGGACCTGTGGATGTGTTCCTGGGGGTCTTCTGTTGCCTGTTTTACAGTCTAGCTAGCGTTTTGGTAACCCACAGCTCCGGCTGAGGGGAGTCCGGTTTTGGTAACCCACAGCTCCGGCTGAGGGGAGTCCGGTTTTGGTAACCCACAGCTCCGGCTGAGGGGAGTCCGGTTTTGGTAACCCACAGCTCCGGCTGAGGGGAGTCCGGTTTTGGTAACCCACAGCTCCGGCTGAGGGGAATCCGGTTTTGGTAACCCACAGCTCCGGCTGAGGGGAGTCCGGTTTTGGTAACCCACAGCTCCGGCTGAGGGGAGTCCGGTTTTGGTAACCCACAGCTCCGGCTGAGGGGAGTCCGGTTTTTCTTTGGTAACCACAACCCTGAGCGCTGGGGCTTGTGAAATTCCAGTTTTCTGTTTTATTTGTGAGGGGGGCTCTGTTTCCTGGGGGGATTCAAGTAGGCATTGCTTGTTTTCCGTGGCCGCTGGTAGTGAGACTTACGAAAGTCGTTCTCCGAGCGGAGACACTACGGGGTTGAGGGAGGTGACTTTGGAATAAGCACACGAGTAAAGGAAAGGGATTATTGTTAATTTCAATTGAATTGTGATGCATGCACTGTATTTCAATTGTATTGTTGTCTTGTTTGTCTAATTAGGAGTCTCATGAACTCCTGTGTCTGTCTCTAAGGATTTTCCTTGTCTTTCATCTTTCCTATACTTCCTATATTATTATACTATCCACTCCCATTCTTCTTAAAAGAGAAGTGATTGGTCACACACTTCTCACCTCGCTCCAATCCGTGTCTACCACCCCGGGTAGGCGGATTCAGTGACTAGTCTACGTTTTGGGAAGACGCACCTGAGAAAATCCCACGATTCTCGGGTGGCAGTCGAGCATTGTAGACGTTCTTGTCCAGTTTTCCTTCTCTCTCCCTATATCTAGGACGCTGGTATAGGGGTAAAGGGATTATGGGACAGGATTTAGGCAAGCCCAGTAAGGGCTGGTTAGCATGTGATTTAGTCGAAGACAGAGAGGGTGAGGAAATGGTTAAAGGTGTTGAAAAGATTGCGAAAGTATGTAGAATTGCTGTACCGACATGTGGAAGATTGCAACCAGAAAGTTGGCGTAGGTTACTGACAGAAAAGAAAGGCAAACTTACAGATAATGGTTTATTAAAGACTGCTGAAGCATGGTATAGAGTAGCAAAGGCTATTCAACTAGAAGGTTGGGTTGAGGAAGAGATAAATCACAAAGGTGTGAAATTGTTTGTGTATCATAATAATTGTGTTGCTGGAGTTTACCCTCAGCCAGCGCCCCAAAGTGGCGCCCAGGGGACGTCTATCCCCAAGGTTCAGTCAGCAGTAGGTGATAGCCAGCTGACTATGTTCCCCACTCCCAATCCTCCTAACACCCATCCCGTCACCTCCCCTGTCTGCCCAGTCCTGAATTCTGATGGATCTTTCTTTTCCCCCTCCCCGTCTCTAACATTCCCATCATCCTCATCCATCCCTACGTTACCTGCTGTACCTCCCCCTAACATTTCATCTGCCATTCCTTCCCTACACTCTCTCTCCGTTGATGATCCCCTCCCCTCTTCCTCCGCCCAACTAACCACCTCCTCCACCCTTGCCCCGGCTCCTCCCTCTACACCCACCCCTACCAATCCCTCTCCGTTCCCTCCCATCTCCACCCCAGCTCAATACCCCACCTCCTTCCCCTCCCCAGCCTGGCCCTACCCCTTCCCATATCCCATGGCCCTGCCCTATCCCGGATATCCACTACCCACTCCCCAAGCCACTCCCCAGGTTCCGGTCATGCCCAGTCCGGCACAGTCTGCCCCAGACGTGCCCTCTTCCAACATGGCCGCCGCTTCTTCCCTTAACCCTAATGTAGTACCTTCTCCGGCCACCAATATGGCGGCCCCCAGTTCGGCCCTGATGCCGGTAATCCCCGGTGACTACTTATCCCCAGGTTATGACTCGCTAGCCACCCCTGCATCTGGGGCTCGTTCCCAACCACCGATCCTTTCACCTCATTCGGGCCCTGCACCACGAAAAAGAGCCAATATCATAGAATTCGATGATGACGAGATGGACAGGGTGTCCCATGTCTCATCAGAGCTTGCCGCGGGAGCCCCAACTCATCGTTCTATCGATGACCCCTTTGGCCACAAGGGTCGGGGAGAACAGGCCCCTCCTAAATATGTTGCTTTCAATCCCACTCAAGCTAGTGCTCTAATGAAATCACTCCCTGACCCAGAAAAACAGCCTATGCCCTTCTACCGAGGGGTTGTTCAAATTCAAAAGACTTATTCCGCCGCATGGCGTGATCTACTGAGTATTTGTGCTATTAAAGCGGGGGATGCATATTGGCCGAGCATGGCCCGACACCTCAGTACTAATCTACTCAACAGTGATGTTGATTACCCCTCTGGAGTAACTTTTTGCACCCAACTAAGAGAATGGGCTAAGGACAAACTTGCGGATCAGGCTGCTGGCCTTACTGATGTTATTCAAGAAAAAGGAGAATCAGTGGAAAGGTTTCATGCGAGACTGTACCAAATGTTTACAGATTTGGGGTTTGATCTCACTGACAAGATTCATTCACAAATGTTGTCCGGTGCGTTCGTCCAAGGTGTTAAAGACCCAATACGCAAGGGAATCATTGCTGCACGCCCCGAATATAAGGTTGTTCCCCTAGATACTTTACTCCTAGTTGCTAGGGGCCTAGAGTCTGCCCAGACCCTTAGAAGGCCAAATTCTGCTCCCCTCATGGTGGCACGCACTACCCCTATTCCCAAGGGTACCAGACCAGAGGAAGGTGTTTGTTTTAATTGTAAGGTCAAAGGGCATTTTAAAAGTGACTGCCCGGAACCCAAGAGAGAGCCAAGAAAGCCACACAGGCCTGCCCCGGCCCCTAAGACTGAGAAGGAGGTTCCAATAATTGAGGAACCAGATGACTAGGAAATTGGCAAGCCTGTGTCATTAACCCCTGTTATGGCAGTGTCTACAGGGGATAAGGGGGGGCCACTTGCTACAGTAACTTTGCCCATTGAAGGCCACCCTACCACATTTCTTGTTGACACAGGTGCAGCCCGTAGTGTTCTACGAGAACGAGACTTGCCAGACCCATCTTTCCTGTCCAATATTGATGTCTCTTGTGTTGGAGTGGATGGCCAGCCGAGACATAGCCCTCTAACAACCCCGCTACGAGTTGGCTCTAGCCTGCTCGCTCGCTTTGTAGTATCCTCCACATGCCCCATTAACCTGTTAGGTGCTGATGTCCTCTCACGCCTGCAAGCATCCATTACTTTTACCCCGGATGGGCAGGTAGAAATGTTTACACCCCTGTCTGTATCAGACACTTCAGCCCTATGCTCTTTGCCTCTGATGCTGCATTTAGAAAAGCCCCGTGAGGAGACAGCAGAATTAAGGTCCAATTTCCCAGAGGAATTAAAAACACAGGTGCCCGCAAAGTTATGGTCCTCAGGCCCAGAGGACATAGGTCACCTAAATGTTCCCCCTGTGGTGGTAAAGCTTATTCCAGGAGCTAAGTTACCAAGAAAACCACAATATCCATTAAAACCAGCACAGTCAGCTGCAATTTCTGTCCACATTAAGGCACTCTTGGAGAAGGGTGCCCTTGTCAAATGTAAATCTGAATGCAACACCCCGTTATTTCCTGTGAAGAAGAAAACTCCGAAGGGTGAGCCAGAGAAGTACAGGATGGTTCAGGATCTCCGTGCTGTTAATGAAGCTACAGTCCTGGACACCCCTCTTGTACCAAATCCTCATACTCTGCTTTCTGGAGTCCCACCATCTGCAAAATTCTTCACAGTTATTGACCTAGCAAATGCTTTTTTCAGTGTCCCACTGGACCCATCCTGCCAATACCTGTTTGCTTTCACCCATGAGATGCAGCAGTATACCTGGACTGTCATGCCCCAAGGGGCACAAAATTCACCAAGTCAATTTGCAAAGGCCATGGCCACCATCCTTGACCCATGGCAAGCCGAGCACCCAGAAGTTGTTCTGCTTCAGTATGTGGATGATTTGCTGCTCTGTGGAGATGACATACCCACTACCGAAGAGTGCTCAATTAGTCTGCTTTGTTATTTGGCAGAACAAGGATGCAAAGCTTCGCTCATCAAGCTACAGTTCTGCCAACCTTCAGTAGTTTTCCTTGGACACTGCCTATCTCAAGGTACCAGACATCTTACTCGGGATCGGGTAAGAGCTGTGCTGGATATTCCGCCCCCAAGGACTTCTAAGTCTCTTCATGCCTTCCTAGGCCTCATTTCCTACTGCAGAGCATGGATCCCAGAAGCCTCTCTGCTCATGCAACCTCTCTATGACGCACTTAAGTCTGACCCTTTCTGTTTAACTAAAGAAGCTATGGACAATTTTACTGCTCTCAAACGAGCCATTGCTTCTGCTCCTGCCTTGGGCCTCCCTGACTACTCCAAAACTTTCAAATTGTTTGTCTCTGAAAGACAAGGCCACGCAACAGGAGTGCTCACCCAAACTAATGACTTAAGAGGCCGCCAGAGGCCTATTGGATATTTCTCATGTCAACTGGACATTGTGGCCAGAGGGACTCCTTCCTGTCTCAGGGCTGTTTTTGCTGCGAGAGAACTCATAGAGAAGACCTCAGACCTGGTCCTTGGCCACCCTCTGGTTGTTTTGGCCCCTCATGACATCTCTGCCATCATCAACCAAGTCCAGCTCAAGCACGTGTCTCCAGCCAGACACCTGCGCTTACAGTGTCATCTTCTTTTGCCTGACAACATTTCCATCCAAAGATGTCAGGTGCTTAATCCGTCCACTCTTCTTCCACTCCCTGAGGGGGTATCTATTATGGATTTATCACGGATGAAACCTACATTCACCTGCTCTGTGGATGTATTAAGAAAGTCATGCATCCACATTTGACATTTTATGAAGGTGAAAAACCTCTCTGTGAAGGCCCAGATCACGCCTTCTGCACCACGTGGTACAAACCAAACATTACCCCTGAACCTTGCTATGAAGATGAGCTTTACCACCGGACCGATGTAAAGCTTACTGCACAAGACTTCTATTGTGACTCTGACGGCAATAGTATGGTCTTGATCCAGCTACCTCAACAACTTAACTACCTTCACCGTCATTGGGATACTGCTATCCCACATATTCCTGTTACCAAGTTGAAGACAAGGTCATGGAATGATCTTGGGCCCATGGCAAAACTATGGGCCACCATGACTGAAGAACAGCTACAGGAAAATGGTATTGTCAAATACCCAACAACTGACCTTCTAGAAGCATGGCCACGCCATTTCCTGGAAAAGGAATTTCAAGATCTGGTCATAAAGAATGATTATGACCCAGAAACACCTCATGACTGTTTTGAACAGATGAAAATGGAAACAGTGCACTTACCAACTGTGCATGAGAACCCATTACCAGATCCGGATTTTACCCTGTTTGTGGACGGATCGAGATATGCCGATGAAGGAGGAACATATCATACAGGATATGCCGTAACCACAACAGATGAAGTTATTAAATCATCATCCTTGCCGCCAGCAATGTCTGCACAAGAAGCTGAATTACAGGCTCTGACTTCAGCATGCAAAATTTCCGAAGGAAAACGTGCCAACATCTATACAGATTCAAGATATGCTCTAGGCGTGGCACATGACTTCGGCCTAATTTGGAAGACTAGAGGATTTCTTACCACCGCCGGTACACCAGTCAAACACAGCACTGCAATCAAGGAGCTAATGGATGCCCTCCTACTCCCCAAAGAAGTGGCCGTTTTGAAAGTAAAGGCCCATGGGAAATTGGATACAGATGAAGCAAAAGGCAACCATTTGGCTGATCAGGCTGCTAAGTTAGCGGCCAGGGATTTGCAGGGAGTGGATGAAGAAGTGTCCGGACAAGAAGAAGAAGTCCCTATTTTTGCCCTGCAAACTCTTCCTACTGATTTGCGAATTTTACAAGAACAGCAAGCTGCAGTCACTCCTGAAGAAGTCCAGAAATGGAAAAAGAAAGGAGCTGTCCAAAAGGACGGAATATATTACAACAACTTCAAATTTTGTCTTCCCAGAAATTTGTATCCAGCAGTTGTCCAATGGGCACATGGGCCTGCACACCTGTCAAAAGAATTGATGGCCGCCCTCATACAGAAGTATTATGAAGCACCTGGAATCACAACATTGATCAATAGCTTCTGCAAGGCCTGTGTCATTTGTGCAAAATGCAATCCAGGAAGACCAATTAAGGTGCCTGCGAAACACCTGGCAAAGCCCATGTACCCCTTCCAACGAATTCAAATCGACCACATCCAAATGCCCAAGAGTGGGCCCCATGAATATGCACTAGTAATAGTGGACATGTTCTCAGGCTGGCCAGAAGCCTACCCAGTGGCCAATATCACTGCAAAAACAACCGCAAAGCGCCTACTTACAGATATTGTATGTAGATTCGGACTCCCAGAAGTTATTGAGAGTGATCAAGGCCCAGCCTTTACAGCAACTGTGACTAAAGAAATTTGGACTGCTCTAGGGGTGACCCTAGCCTTCCATACCCCTTACCACCCACAAAGTAGTGGTAAAGTGGAGCGCATGAATGGCACCCTAAAAACTAGAATGTTAAAAATGTCACAAGAAACAAAGATGCCCTGGCCAGAAAGCCTACCGATAGCTCTATTTAGTGTTAGGCACACACCTAGAGGGAAGCATTCACTGTCCCCATATGAGGTTCTATTTGGGACAGCACCCAGACTAGGTTGTTATTATCCGCAGCAGTTGCAACTCCAATCAGATGTTTTAGTAGACTATGTAACTGAACTTGCAAATGTCCTAAACAAAATACATGCCCAAGTTTTCTCTTCAATTCCAGATCCCGAATTGGATACAGGTTCCCATAACCTACTCCCCGGAGATTGGGTCCTGGTTAAGAAGTTTGTGCGGAAAAATACCCTAGAACCGAGATTTGACGGTCCATTCCAAGTTCTCCTGATTACCGCAACCTCCGTCAAATTGGCCGGTAGGCCAAATTGGATCCACGCTTCCCACTGCAAGAAATCTCCTGCCCCAGAGGAAGCGAATATCGCACAAACATGTATCTCTGGTACATCTTCTCCTTAATTAGCCTTATAAAGGCCCAACAAGTAGCCATTACCAAAGACATTAGTGGGTACACCTTCTGGTATAATTCATCATGCACCCAGGTGGCTACTTATACCTTTGACTATTGTGATATTGTAGAATGCCCATTTCCCACACCACAAATCCAGAGCATCTATAGAGATATCCCTCATTCGAAAGACCCATATGTTTGTGTAGTTGACAAACAATGGGGGCACAATTGTGACCATTGGGGGGCGGCGGGGTGGAATGCCGGGCCTGCCTGGGGTTACAAACCAAAAAGTGCCGTAGCTAAAGTAGATGATCATGGTAGATCGCTTCTCCAGAGAATGACTTTGAGAAAGCCTGGGGGGAGCACACCAATGAAATTAATCCTTAACATTGAGCGCCCAAGCCCAACAGATGCAGACCAGTATGTGATGGGAATGTACTGGAAAAAGGGTTCCTACCAGAAATTAGGGCATTTCTACCTCAAAGATATGTGCAACTCTTCTGAGTGGCAAGGGGCCACCCATATGGTCCCTAACCCATTAAAACCCCATATCCAGACCTTTCAGGATATGATGGCCATTGCTAACCCCACTTTTGAAGATACCATGGCCGCTGAAACAGGTTTTAATGATGTAAATTTATGGTTAGAATGGATGAAATATAATGCTAATAAGCATAATAGAACCGCATGTTATGTGTGTGGCGGTGCCCGGCCTCACCTGGGTACTGTACCTTTAATCCTACCCGTAGATATAGAAGAATGTATTTTAAGCCTTTTTGCCTATCATTATAATTTTAACAGGTCCATATGTATTACATGGACAAAGGAATACCCTCTCCTAACCCAGGATGTCAAACCCCCTGATGGTATTACCGTATATAAAGGTAATTACACTTGCTATGCCATGTACGATGGTATTGGTAGATTTGTAGGTAACTTTTCCAAAGGTTATTGTGCTACATACAGAACAGTCCCCGTACGTTTACTGCAGCATCACACTAGGTCATTAGGAGATATTTACTGGTTGTGTGGGGATTTACAGTTAAGATCCAGAATGGACACAGCGTGGTGGGGGGAGTGTACGTTGACTAAGGCCATTATGCCTATCCACATTATTTCTGACACACACCTCAACACCCATGGGCCCAGTCACACTAAGGTTAAACGTGAAGCCCCAGTAAAAGGAAGTTTTGACCCTCACATTTACATTGATGCCATCGGGGTGCCTAGGGGGGTACCCAATGAGTTTAAAGCAAGAGATGAGGTTGCTGCAGGATTTGAATCAATTTTTACCATAGTTACCGCAAACAAGAATCTAAATTGGATAAATTACATTTATTATAATCAACAGCGTTTTGTCAATTACACCAGAGACGCCCTCCAGGGGTTGGCCGAACAGTTGCAGGCCACATCCCAAATGACTTTCCAGAATAGAATGGCCCTAGATATGATCTTAGCCGAAAAAGGAGGGGTTTGTAAGATTTTGCCCGACACTATGACATGTTGTACCTACATCCCAGAAAACACAGGCCCTAATGGTAAAGTCACACTAGCTATAGAAAAATTAAATGACCTGTCTGAAGAGTTAAAAAGGAATTCTGGGATAAAAGATCCCTGGGAAAGATGGTTTGGTTGGATGACAGGATGGCAAAAGGCTTTAATGCAGATTGGTATGGCTATACTAATTTTTCTTTTTATTTTTGCTCTTCTCTTTTGTTGTGTCCTCCCATGTCTGAGAAAATCCCTCATGAAGACTGTTGACCAAGCGGCACCCACTTTGACCCATCTCGAAGTTGATGACCAAGAATTCCAAGACATCAACTCACCCTGTCTGCCGCTGCAAACATTCCCTTTTGTTGATAAAGTGCAGGAATTCTAGGAAGGGACTAGATCAGGGACAGCATCTGTCAGTGAATGGTAAAGGCCCCATGTGGAGAAGTGGTGGGTTAGCTGCCATGGGATACCCTTGGGTGTGAAGCGTTCGAGAGCCATACTGACGGATGGTTAGCCTATTAGGGTCAGATCTAGGGACAGCCTTGCACTTTGCATTAACATCTAGCTAGCAGCCACGGGGTTTCTGTGCCTTTGGGTTAACACGTCTTCTGATACTAACATAATAAAGTTTTATCTCTTAGAATCTAACATTTCATAGGGGGGACTGATGTGGAATTATTAAAAATCTTTATTGTACTTGTATTGAATTATTGTACTAACTCCATTTTAACTTTATACTGTGACTTCGTCCTCCATTTTGTCCTCCTAACCTGACTTCTTCAATCCTCCATTTTGTCCTCATGACTTAACTTGTTCATTTTAAAACTACATTACGTGACTGAACTTCTCAACCCAATTAATACAGTAGACAAAGACCGTGTTTCCTTCAAGGACAAGTACCAGGAGGTGCTGGCTACTCCTTAAGACTTGCTGGCTACTCCTTAAGAGCTTGTAAGATAGTACAGTTTGAAGGCCACAGAACACAGTAGTAATGAAATGTTCTATTCATAAGAGACCTTGCACCTGGACATAAGCCTGATATCACTGACCGTGTAAAATGACGCTTAGGACCCCCTTGTCCCCCACCCGTGTCCAGAATAATCCCACCTCTGATGGGTGGGCACGGGACAAACCTCTTAATTTTACTAACCAATAGGTAAGACACTAACTCCGTCACTTAACAATTAATCCAATTGATGATGTTTATTTGCTGATATTCTAATAATCAATGATGACGCAAAATGCCTCTTAAAAGGGCCTGCGCGCCCGCTTTTACTGCACTTGCCAATAAACTTTCTCGAAGTTATTTTAACCTGAACCTCGTGTGTCAGACTTAATTACTTCAGCGTATATACGCAATTTAATTTTATTGATTTGGACAGGAACAGATAGACTTTGAACATTTTGGTTTACTTTCAAAAAGTACCATAACAACAGGATGTGATGGAGATAAGGAAATGGTGATGTAAAAAAGTGATTTCAGAACCTGTAACCTCCACCAATCAGATGCCAATTACTGTTATATTTAAGATTCTTGGCTCAGGGTGACGATGTGAGCAGCTGGTAATTACCCAGTTATATCAAAGTAAATCATGTCTTCAATCGTGTATTTACGTCTTGCTTTATCCTGTAAAACCGGTATTGTCTAATCCACGCTAAGAATGGTTATATAACGCACAGCTAATAAAACACTGTCTAAACTTGGTTGCCATTATGTTACTAGCCATTCTGAAGCCTATTACACGAACAGGAAAAACAAAAAAATAAAAAGCACTAAGCGAGAACAGAGGGGAGAACGCTAGGTTAACCAGGAGGAAATAATGCATATTCATGTTTCATTACAGCGTGTTATTTTTTTAAAAATTTTTTTCGTAAAGCTGAATTGGAGTTTTTCCCCCCCAATTCTGTTACATTGGCCTAATTTTCAATCCACGTTGCTCACAGTTTAGATAATAAGCCTTGGTTTCTGCACTCACCTGCTGTAGCTGCTGTTCCCTCTCCTTCTCGCGTTCCTTGGCAGCTTCCTCCTCCTCCTGCGCCTGCTTATTATCCGCAGAAAGTTCCTCAAAGAACTGAAAAGAAAAAAGCAGACATTCAATACAGAGTAGAAGCAGTATCCAGGACTGCAGTTAACACAGTATCACTGACACTTCTCTCTAATTTTAGAGGCAATGTATTCAATTTGTCGGCTTTTCTGATCTGTTCCCTTTTTTTCCCAAGCTAGCTGTCAGTTAATAATACACTGCTGGGAGCCAAGCGTCCGAACGGAATGGCCGCAATCTTTCACAGCTCCTGAAACAGGAGTAAAAGCTGACAGCTACCGGACCCCAAACGGCTCCATCGAAGGGTGAAAACCACCTACCACGACGCCTGAAGGGGTGAGCAGCACACAGTTGCCCTTCAGATTCCCGCAATCCGGCAGGAACACCCGACGGAGGTCTGGGGCCTACCCTGAGTTCCGCGCCATAAAGACAGCGCTGGGAATATTAGAACGGGCGGAAGCACCTGAATACTCACCTTGGGCCCAGCACACACAGCCCCAACAAGACCCAAACACCATGGGTAGAAAATCCCAAAAAACACAACCAGGTGCGTACAAAGACTCACAAGACATAAGCACCATGTTACAGCGCTCTGCTGCTGCAAAAATGGCGGCCGAGCCGGAATACACTGATGGCTCAGACAGCTCTGAGGGACTCACAGGGGAGCATTTTGAACCCCTAAACACCCGATCACACCAAACAGAACCGGCAAGGGAAAACAACCTGACCCCAGAAACTAGACAGGACATAGCAGAGCTCCTACAGGAAATGAGGCAGCTACATGCAGTAGACCTTGAGCTACTGAAGACAGAAATCACAGCATTACAGCCCGCACTCAAACCTCTGAGGAGGACATTCTTAAGACAAGAGGTACAAGGCCTCAAGGAATCCATACTCCAACTGCAATCCTCCCAAGCTAACTTAACGACCAGGGCTGAAGCGGCAGAAGACCGCCACAGGCGGGTAAATATAAAGATCAGGGGAATACCCGACTCCATTAGCATAACTTTGCCCCACTATAGTGAGTTGCCGCACTATAGTGAGTTGCCCCACTATCTCAGACGACTCACCAACTCACTCCTACCGAACATCCAGGCCAAGAAGCTCACCTTTGAGGGACTCTTTCGCATCCCGAAACCAAGACAAGCTCCACCAACAGCATCACACGATTTCATAGTCAGATGCCACTCGTCCACTGACAAGGCCCTCCTAATGACGGCAGTTCGGGGTAAAACTCCACTCACTTTTGAATCCAGTCAACTTACCTTCTACCAGAATATAACACGCAACACATTGCTGTGGAGACGCTCACTGGGACCGGTAACCAGCCAGCTGCGCAACGCAGGCATAGAATATAGATGACATTGCCACGAACTCTAACAGTAACCACGGAGGGCAACACGAAGAAACTAACCACCCTAGCAGATGCAGACTCCTTCCTCCGGCCCTGGGGCTTCCTCCGGCCCTGGGGCTCCCCACGGCAGTGGCGACAGCGACAACCCCCTCTACCTCACACACCTGGGATCCGGAGAAAGACATGACCTTCACACCCAGAGGGGGCACACAACCAGAAGCCCCGACCTGAAAGGACTGCACCAACCCGCAGGATACCCTAATAAACTGTCAAGTTTAAGATACTAAGTTCTTATAACTCACATTTGTTTCCCCACCGATCACATGCTCTGTTTAAGTTTATTTTCTATGTTACCTTTTCCCTTTTATACACCTGCCATAGAGGCGACAGGCACGAGACGACCACCCACCGACAATCCCCCCAACAGACACCTACTAATAGGACCCCAACCGGCACACCCAACACGCATCAAGCGGGCCCCCGCACTAAACAGGAGTCGCCACGCATAACACCCACGACAGCCACTTCGGACATAAGCAATAGCATCTCCCCCTCCCCCCCCCCCCCCCCGTGTCCCCCTAGGTTAGGGGACTTCCATCAACCATGACACACCAGCCCACACTGGGCTCTTGCTGCCCATAAAATGGCATATGTACCTAGTTGCACATGAAGGGCTACCTGTGAAGAGACGTTCGAGGGCTCAAACACAACTGTAGGTACGAAAAGCTACACTGCACTAGCCTAATTACTTGACTAGAAATGACTACATGCGTTAACTGACACACAACTACATGCATGGCTTAAACATTGTTTATCTATTATTAATATTTGTTAATTATACAGTCAGTTCTACATCGAACCATAGACACATACCCAGTAAAACAACTGTTTTAGCACATTCTAAACTCTGACGTGTGACCCAATCTGTGCATGAACAACTCGAACCGGAGGCTGCTATACAGGACTGTATAGCTCTCACTACTCTATACAATGAATAATGTGTAGCCCTAACATGCTACTGAGCTGGGCCCCTGAGTATAGCACACTGTCTGAATCCATTAACATACCCAGTAGGTAGGCATGTCTTGTATTTGCGCACTAACCTATTGTAATCTACTGTCTCCCTTAAAAATTTGTGCTGGTTTACATATGCCATGATGATGTCTTTCTCTACTGTCATTAATGTACTTGCCCATGCTGTCGTGGCTGTGCAAGCCCATTTGTTATAACATGCACAACAAAAATAAAGAATTACAAAAAAAATAAAAATAATACACTGCTCAAAAAAATAAAGGGAACAACACAATGTTACTCCAAGTCAATCACACTTCTGTGAAATCAAACTGTCCACTTAGGAAGCAACACTGAGTGACAATCAGTTTCACATGCTGTTGTGCAAATGGGATAGACAACAGGTGGAAATTATAGGCAATTAGCAAGACACCCCCAATAAAGGAGTGGTTCTGCAGGTGGTGACCACAGACCACTTCTCAGTTCCTATGCTTCCTGGCTGATGTTTTGGTCACTTTTGAATGCTGGCAGTGCTTTCACTCTAGTGGTAGCATGAGACGGAGTCTACAACCCACACAAGTGGCTCAGGTAGTGCAGCTCATCCAGGATGGCTCATCAATGTGAGCTGTGGCGAGAAGGAGAGCCACAACCCAGCAGCAGGACCGTTACCTCCGCTTTTGTGCAAAGAGGAACAGGAGGAGCACTGCCAGAGCCCTGTAAAATGACCTCCAGCAGGCCACAAATGTGCATGTGTCTGCTCAAACGGTCAGAAACAGACTCCATGAGGGTGGTATGAGGGCCCGACGTCCACAGGTGGGAGTTGTGCTTACAGCCCAACACGGTGCAGGACGTTTGGCATTTGCCAGAGAGCACCAAGATTGGTAAATTCGCCACTGGCGCCATGTGCTCTTCACAGATAAAAACAGGTTCACACTGAGCACATGTGACAGACGTGACATAGTCTGGAGACGCCGTGGAGAACGTTCTGCTGCCTGCAACATCCTCCAACGTGACCGGTTTGGCAGTGGGTCAGTAATGGTGTGGGGTGGCATTTCTTTGGGGGGCCGCACAGCCCTCCATGTGCTCGCCAGAGGAAGCCTGACTGCCATTAGATACCGAGATGAGATCCTAAAACCCCTTGTGAGACCATATGCTGGTGCGGTTGGCCCTGGGTTCCTCCTAATGCAAGACAATGCTAGACCTCATGTGGCTGGAGTGTGTCAGCAGTTCCTGCAAGACGAAGGCATTGATGCTATGGACTGGCCCGCCCGTTCCCCAGACCTGAATCTAATTGAGCACATATGGGACATCATGTCTCGCTCCATCCACCAACGTCACGTTGCACCACAGACTGTCCAGGAGTTGGCAGATGCTTTAGTCCAGGTCTGGGAGGAGATCCCTCAGAAGACCATCCGCCACCTCATCAGGAGCATGCACAGGCATTGTAGGGAGGTCATACAGGCACGTGGAGGCCACACACACTACTGAGACTCATTTTGACTTGTTTTAAGGACATTACATCAAAGTTGGATCAGCCTGTAGTGTGTTTTTCCACTTTAATTTTGAGTGTGTCTCCAAATCCAGACCTCCATGGGTTGAAAAATTTGATTTCCATTTTTTAATTTTTGTGTGATTTTGTTGTCAGCACATTCAACTATGTAAAGAACAAAGTATTTCAGAAGAATATTTAATTCATTCAGATCTAGGATGTGTTATTTTTGTGTTCCCTTTATTTGTTTGAGCAGTGTATTTACATTTTTCAGAAATGCAACGGATTTATATTTATTTTCCCATTTCCAGACAGAAAAGTGAGAGAATTATTTCGCCACTGATAATTTGGAGGAGTGCTAAAATAGAAATTTTGGCAAAATGAGCAGAATTTTACTATGAAAAACACACTTTTAGATGACTTCCGTATATATAAACGTTAATAGTATTACAGAAAGACAGTAATTTGTTGCTCAGAATTTTACCATCACTTTCCAGAACCCTTTGATAATTGTATTATATTGAAGAATGTGTAACTAACATGCAGATCATGTAACACAAGTACTGCATCCAAAAAAACTGCAATTTCCCATTACTGCGGTCACCTCAAGCACTGGTCTAAACTAGGATCAGACTATCAGTCGTGTCACACTCCAAGTCTTACAATCCTTTCCCAACTGCCTGCAGAGTTTGGTGTAGATTCCGGCGAGTCTATGGAACCTTTGGTGGGGTTAGAATTTATAAAAAGAACTGTTTGTTAATGGAGTGCTTACAAGTTAAATAATGATTTTGAAGGTGGAACCCTCTTTGATCTACTCAGATGATACTTAACAGTATGTACAGATCAACAAAAATACGTAAACCTCAAGGACAAAACACAAAACAGTGCAGATGGTCTAATATATAATAGATACACTTTGTGTTGGAACTTCCCAAAGTGCCAGCTCACATAAACCACAGCCCAAAATGTGGCTCTAAATAAATTCTTTAGAGTCTTGCCTGGATGACTCCTTCCCTCCGACGGTTGTCTTTGTGTTGCTCTCAGAGACCAAAACAAAAGAGGGCTGTATAGTGCAATACATTAGGGACTAAAAAAAACAAATGGTCTGTTATTGTTTATATAGTGTATGAAAGGATGCATAGTGTGGAAAAAAGCTAATTTACTGAAATTTCTATACATGATTTTAGCACCTTGTTATACACATTACTCTATTTTGACATAACGGAGCTGGGATATCAACATACCCAACTTTATACGCAACACAGACATAACGGAGCTGGGATATCAACATACCCAACTTTATACGCAACACAGACATAACGGAGCTGGGATATCAACATACCCAACTTTATACGCAAAACAGACATAATGGAGCTAGGATATCAACATGCCCAACTTTATATGCAACACAGACATAACGGAGCTGGGATATCAACATACCCAACTTTATACGCAACACAGACATAACGGAGCTGGGATATCAACATACCCAACTTTATACGCAAAACAGACATAATGGAGCTGGGATATCAACATACCCAACTTTATACGCAAAACAGACATAATGGAGCTGGGATATCAACATGCCCAACTTTATACGCAACACAGACATAATGGAGCTGGGATATCAACATGCCCAACTTTATACGCAACACAGACATAACAGAGCTGGGATATCAACATACCCAACTTTATACGCAACACAGACATAACGGAGCTGGGATATCGACATACCCAACTTTATACGCAATAATTTATTAACAAAACGTGACAAGGGCAGGGAAACCACAAGGACAGAAAGCATTGTGTGAAGTCTAACAACAAGGGATAGAAAGCTGTCATTACCGATTTCTTTACTTTCTTGTCCTTTTTGCCTTTCTTCACCACTTTCTCTGCGAGATAAAAGACAAACATGCAGTTACAGCAAACAGGACATTGTTATCATAGAGAATAGTACAAAAAAAGAGAGGCTGAGTCAGCTGGACCAGGGAGACCGTTTAAAAAATACAAAAAAAAACACCCTGATCTTGTTTTTTTGCCTAGTCACCAGGTTGCACCAGAATTCCCTGACTGTAGACCTTTCCCCATATTTAGATTGAGCCATGCTTTTAGTTGATCAATTTCTCCCACTGAAACCCAGAAATTTCCCAACCCTACCTCCGCTCCCTATATTATAGTCAGTCAATTACACCCTCAACCTGCCATGACCCCAATTAGAATGCTTTACCCCCCATACTGCCTGTACCCCCATTATAATACTCTACCCCCTATATCATACTCTATCCCCCCATACTGTCTGTACTCCCTATTATCATACTCTAGTCCCCCCATACTGTTATAATGGTGTCGTCGTCCCCTATTGTAAGAATGGTCCCCCCCATACTGTAATAATGGTGTCGTCGTCCCCCCCTATTGTAAGAATGGTCCCCTCCATACTGTAATAATGGTCCCCCCATACGGTAATAATGGTCCCCCCCCATATTGTAATAATGGTTCCGCCCATACTGTAATAATGGTTCCGCCCATACTGGTATAATGGTCCCCCCCAAACTGGTATAATGGTCCCCCCCATACTGGTATAATGGTTCCGCCCATACTGGTATAATGGTTCCCCCCATATTGTAATAATGGTTCCCCCCCATACTGGTATAATGGTGTGCCCCCCCCCCCCCTATTGTAATAATGTCGTCCCCATACTGTAATAATAGTCCCCCCCATACTGGTATAATGGTTTCCCCCCATATTGTAATAATGGTGTGTGGTGTGTGTCCCGTCCCCCCCCATATTGTAATAATGGTCCCCCCCATACTGGTATAATGGTTCCCCCCCCATTGTAATAATGGTGTGTGTGTGTCCCCTATATTGTAATAATGGTCCCCCCCATACTGGTATAATGGTTCCCCCCCATTGTAATAATGGTGTGTGTGTGTCCCCTATATTGTAATAATGGTCCCCCCCCATACTGGTATAATGGTTTCCCCCCCGCCCCCCCCCACATACTGGTATTATGGTTCCCCCCCATATTGTAATAATGGTGTGTGCCTCCCCCCCCCATATTGTAATAATGGTCCCCCCCATACTGGTATAATGGTTCCCCCCACATACTGGTATTATGGTTCCCCCCCCCCCCATATTGTAATAATGGTGTGTGTCCCCCCCCCATACTGGTATAATGGCTCCCCCCCATCCCATATTGTAATAATGGTTCCGCCCATACTGTAATGGTTCTCTCACCTGAGGTCTCCTTCACTTTCTCCTCCTCGTCCTCCAGCTCCTGCTTCCCTCGCGGCATGTTGATGAGAGTCCTGTCTGAGTGACGTCACTGCCCGTTCCCGACCCTCACGTGGCGCAGAGACTGTGCTGAACCCGGCGAACAGAGTCCGTCGGTAACCACGCCCCCAGCAGCCTCACCGGCTAATCAGAATCCCCGTCACAGACTGCGCGGCGCAGCGTAATGAAACGAGCTATTCCATTGGCTGAGCAGGGTGTGACGCGCGTGCGCAGGGACTCACTGGCTGCGCCCGACAGACTAATGGGAGTGAGGCGTGAAACGCACCTTGACGTTCTATTGGTCGACGTTCGTCGTGCAATCGAGGCGTGAATCAAAACGCTCACTTGTTATTGGCTGAAACAGAAACGTCAATGTCTGTTTGTCCAGAAAGAGTCTTGAAACGCAGACGTACGATTAATCCTGCTTTCTATTGGCTCAGTCCGATACTAGAAGGAGGCCTGACACTCATGCTGCTCTGTGATTGGTTACTTTAGTTGGAACGCACAGAGGGGCCCTTAACTGCTTAGAAGGCTGACAGAGGCACATTGTGTTTCCTTCCAGACAGGAGGGTCAGTGATGGCAGCTTCCCAGAGCCCTCCATAGGCAGAGACCCCTGGCCTGCCCTCTGTGCTGTGTAAGGAGCCTCCTGTAACCTGTGACCAGGCCCTCCATAGGCAGAGACCCCTGGCCTGCCCTCTGTGCTGTGTAAGGAGCCTTCTGTAACCTGTGACCAGGCCCTCCATAGGCAGAGACCCCTGGCCTGCCCTCTGTGCTGTGTAAGGAGCCTCCTGTAACCTGTGACCAGGCCCTCCATAGGCAGAGAACCTGGCCTGCCCTCTGTGCTGTGTAAGGAGCCTCCTGTGACCTGTGACCAGGCCCTCCATAGGCAGAGACCCCTGGCATGCCCTCTGTGCTGTGTAAGGAGCCTCCTGTAACCTGTGAGCAGGCCCTCCATAGGCAGAGGTCCCTGGCCTGCCCTCTGTGCTGTGTAAGGAGCCTCCTGTAACCTGTGACCAGGCCCTCCATAGGCAGAGATCCCTGGCCGGCCTTCTGTGCTGTGTAAGGAGCCTCCTGCAACCTGTGACCAGGCCCTCCATAGGCAGAGACCCCTGGCCTACCCTCTGTGCTGTGTAAGGAGCCTCCTGTGACCAGGCCCTCCATAGGCAGAGATCCCTGCCCTGCCCTCTGTGCTGTGTAAGGAGCCTCCTGTAACCTGTGACCAGGCCCTCCATAGGCAGAGATCCCTGGCCTGCCCTCTGTGCTGTGTATGGAGCCTCCTGTGACCTGTGACCAGGCCCTACATAGGCAGAGACCCCTGGCCTGCCCTCTGTGCTGTGAAAGGAGCCTCCTGTAACCTGTGAGCAGGCCCTCCATAGGCAGAGGTCCCTGGCCTGCCCTCTGTGCTGTGTAAGGAGCCTCCTGTAACCTGTGACCAGGCCCTCTATAGGCAGAGATCCCTGGCTGTCCCTCTGTGCTGTGTAAGGAGCCTCCTGTAACCTGTGACCAGGCCCTCCATAGGCAGAGACCCCTGGCCTGCCCTCTGTGCTGTGTAAGGAGCCTCCTGTGACCAGGCCCTCCATAGGCAGAGACCCCTGGCCTGCCCTCTGTGCTGTGTAAGGAGCCTCCTGTGACCAGGCCCTCCATAGGCAGAGACCCCTGGCCTGCCCTCTGTGCTGTGTAAGGAGCCTCCTGTGACCAGGCCCTCCATAGGCAGAGACCCCTGGCCTGCCCTCTGTGCTGTGTAAGGAGCCTCCTGTGACCAGGCCCTCCATAGGCAGAGATCCCTGGCCTGCCCTCTGTACTGTGTAAGGAGCCTCCTGGGAGGGGGTTGGGTGGAGGGGCCTCAGCCATGGCTCAGAGTATAATTACAGCCAGCAGTGACTGGGGCCATCACTATGGGCTGGTAGTATCCCTGTGTTACCTGAGCCGGTGGGGATGCTGGCAGTATGGAGGCTGTACTGGCTGTCACATAATGTCTGTGTGTGTTTCCAATACTGTCTGTGTTTCCAATAACGCCTGTGTTTTTGTATTGCAGGATCGCTCATAGTACTGAGTCACTTTGCGGTGCGGCTGGACTGGCAAGAAAGCTATCCTAAGTCAGTTTAAGTGTGTGGCGTGGCTTATGATAACAGCGGATAGGGTCTGTGATATTACCTGGTCGCCGGCTGAATCTGTGCGTCAATGAAATGCCGCGTAAGAAGCCATTCAGTACCAAGCAGAAAAAGAGACAGCTCCAAGACAAGCGGGAACGGAAGAGAGGTGATTGCTATTTTCCACTTCTGACGTGCAAAAGAATGTTATGTCTGTTATATTCCTGAATTTTCTACTTTTATCCAAATTGCCATTCAATCCTTGTCTATCTGTAAGTACAGGTTCTAAGCAGTAACCGTTTTTGATTTTAGGTTACAAATGTTTGCGTAATATTATCATAACCGTCTAGCCGTTGGACAGTCTGTGTTGATGTGTTTTATCTTTCAGTGTAGTATGGAGAGTACTAAATAATCAGGACATTTCTTGTTTGCACATGTCTTAGGGCTCCATATTTTTTGGATGTTGGTAAAGTCATTGGTCGTTTAAGGGTTAATAATCATCCACTCTCGTTGTTTCTTCTTCACAGGACCATTAGAGGCCGGTCGATCAGAGTCAAACAGTCGAAGTGAGAGCAGAGAGCGGGGTCAGGAGAACACTGATACATCAGACAGCGAAAGTATCAGACCCCAAGTCCGACGCGTCAATCAACAACCCCATATAGTCCGACCTGGAGAGAAAGGATATGACCCAAATAGGTGTGAAGAGGAATAACAATGGCAGTGTTTGTGTAATAATATTTCTCATAGGTTTTCCAGTCGTAGTGTCAGCCTTTAGAGTTTGTCTTCTCTTTATGTATTCAGGTGAGCTTGACCCCCTGTGGGTACTTTGTGTATTGCAGGTACAGACTTCACTTTGACAGAGACAGTAAGGAAGAAATTGAGCGTAGGAAGAGAATCGCTCAAGAAAAGATCCTGGAGCCCGTATCCGAGGCTGAACTAGAAGTTGATATAGAGAAAATCTACAGACCGGGGTCTGGTAAGTCTTGTGCAAAATAGCTGATCCTTATCTCATCGCCACATCTGGGGGTATATTTAATATCTGTTGCATACCTGAAAGGGAGAGGGGACGAGCTAAATCCTTTCATTTAACTTGACAAAAAGTCTTGCGGATTGTATCCAAACTATTAATGTTTGCTTTACATCAGTGCATTTTGTCAAGACATACCCCTTTTTTTTTTTTTCATAATGATAGATTCTTATTACATTTGGATTTTGTAAACATTTTTGTTCCATTTTTTTTGCAATTAAAAAAAGAAAAAGAAAAAAAATATATATATATAATTTGTCTCATGTGGGAGCTGATGTATGCCTAGATGTGACACTATGGATTGCCTCCGTTACCTCATCCTGCCATTTCTGGGAGATGATGGGAATATGCATGATCTTGCGAGACACACAAAAGACTTTCCTGGCATCTTATTGCACATACACATTGACAATTCGACTATAAATACAGTGACTATTGAAACCGCATGCATACCTTGTTAGTTTTTATTTTACACTCCACTAGTCCTCGTATTCTAATGGTTCAACTACTTTCACTTTTTTAACAATCTTTACTTCAAGTGATTATTCTGTCTGATTTATTGGTTTTGCTGCAGTTTTAATGTTCAGCTTAACAAGTTCTGTTTTTTTACATAGTCTACGTTGCGAAAACGCACAAAGAACTGCAGGGACCGCAGTCAAAATATATACCTCACAAATGCTTTCAAACCTCCATTTACAATGTATTTTACACATCAATCTTGCCACTTTACTCTTTTTCATTTAATAACATGGTAAATGGCTTAAAATAGATTTACATTAATCCCATGAAAAATCTGACTTTGCTCATTGCATTTTTCTTTTCATTACTCATTGCTATTCCTATATGCACAATACTATTGTAAAGAATGTTAAAGGCACACAATTCCCCCCGGGCATGGCACCCAAAGATTTCACTCGCTTAGAAGATAATGACCTCACTAGGCGGCTATACCACTTCTATAAAGATGGCCAACCGATCCCATTCACAGAACTCCCACAAACCACCCCTTTTCGCACCTTTGACATGTTCCGCCACTTACAAATAAAAAGCTTTCTGGAAACACCGACAATGTCACAGGAGGGACCAGAGCGAAGACGCTTTTTGAAAAACAATGCCTACAAACACCAGCACGCAAAGGCCAAATTTCAGAGATATACTCACACATAATACAACACGTTAAAGACGGAGCACTCACATACGTGTCGGCTTGGGAGAGGGACATATATGGGCCGATATATGGGAAGCCACAGCCACCATCTCAATATGCGTTAAACATAAAGAACAAGCTTACAAGACGCTCATGAGATGGTACCTCACCCCTCTAAAACTCAAACAGATGGGCAGGTCAGACAATGACTCATGCTGGAAGGGCTGCGGACAGAAGGGAACGTACCTCCACATGTGGTGGAAGTGTCCCCACACAGCGCAGCTATGGCACCAAATAGCATCTATGGTATCACAGGTCTTGCATACAAACATACCACTTGACCCATGGATATGGCTCTTGTCCAAACCCCTGGCAGGCACTCCAAGGGCCCAAAACAAACTTATTGCCAAAATTGCTCTAGCCACAAGAAGAGCAATTGCAGAAAAATGGGGAAGTCCGGACATGCCAGCAATAGACACAATCAAGTGGAAAATCAAAGACAAAATTAAAATGGACGAAATGTCCGCCCTAATTCACGACACAACTAAACACTTCAATAAGATTTGGGACCCTTGGTTCTACGAATTCCCGAACCTACCTTAAATAACAAGGGGGGACAAACCTCACACGAGGGCGCAACATACAAACCTACCGCACGACAAGGGCCACCTCATAACACACCCCTCAAAGAACAACCTAACCCACCAATCATACAGCACACAAATCACCCCCACAGAGAAAGATTAACTAATCACAACCGACACCCGAAAACACGCAGAAAATAACAAGGGGTAAACTCACTTCAGGACTACGATAACAAAAGGGTGAGTAGATGAACTCATGGAAAAGATCACACAGTGAACACAGACAACAGCCACCCACTAACCGAAAGGGATCAGGCAACACAGCATATCCCACAGGACACACACAGAAATAACAACACACTCCAGATCGAAACTCCAATACAAGCTAACACCCACACACACGACTAAACAACACCACAGACTACACACACACCAATCAAAATGCTTCACAAGCGACGAAGGGACAAACAAACATCATGCACACGCCCCCAACCCCCCCACACCCACACCCACAGATGCCAAAGAGAAGTGCTGCAACCCAAAAACCCAAACCACCAACCCGCATATTCACACAACCGAAAGGTACACGACAAACCTGACCCAAAGCCTAGTAAGAGGATACTACACCAGAATAACCACAAAAGGGCAATTCAACAGGGCATCCTTCCCCTTTTCTTTCTGTATCCCACCCCAACCAGTAGACTACTGAACTAACCTGCAGAATAAAAAGAAAGCACTTGATAAATAAACAAATAACGCAAACACCTAGAAAAAATGATGTAATCAAATGTATTGAAAAATGGTGCGAAAGGAAAAGCAAATGCTGTATGAACTAAATCGTAACTGTCTACTTCCTGTTTCTCTTCTGTACCCTTACCCCCTAAAAATCAAAATCTTTATAAATAAAGAATTTATAAAGAATGTTAAAGGATCACTATAGGTTCAGGAACACAAACATGGTTTTAAAACCATCATCTAGCCCCACATGCCTCCATAAATATAGAAATCTTACTGTATTCAAGTCTGAAGCTGTAACCCTGCATGCTGTTTGACTCAGAAAAACAAGCAGTCTGCTGATATCATCAGAAGTGGTAGCCTGATCCAATCACAGTGCTTCCCCATAGGATTGGCTGAGACTGACAAAGAGGCAGATCGGGGCAGAGCCAGCATGATTCAAACACAGCCCTGGCCAATCAGCATCTCCTCATAGAGATGAATTGAATCAATGAATCTCTATGAGGAAAGTTCAGTGTCTGCATGCAGAGGGAGGAGACACTGAATGTTTGGATGCATATTAGGCAGCCATGACCCAAGAAGGATCTGTAACAGCCATCTGAGGAGTGGCCAGTGAAGTTATCACTAGGCTGTAATGTAAACACTGCATTTTCTCTAAAAAGGCAGTGTTTACAGCAAGAAGCCTGAAGGGAATGATTCTACTCACCAGAACAAATACAATAAGCTGTAGTTGTTCTGGTGACTATAGTGTCCCTTTAATATTGTATATATTGCATAGATCAGGGGTGCCAATAGGTAGATCCTCAGATGTTGTTGGACTACAGCTCCCTTGATGCTTTGCATGCCTTTAGAATGCCTTTAGTGAAAACGCCTGAGGATTTACCTTTTGGGCACCCCTGGTGTAGATCTTTATATGTGTATGCATACTACAATTCACAAACCATATTTTCATCACTTCTTCGTTAAGAAGTTCTGTTGCCTTATTTTTTCTTTTCTAGCAGGGGTAGTTTTGCATGAACACAAACAAAAATGTTTTGCCACTGTACTATATTTCACAAAAAAAACATTTTTATTTCCCTATAACAGTTCTCGATTTTCCAAAAAGGCCGGCCTGGGGTTACGAGATGAGTAAGGAAGCCGTGCTGTCCCAGGAGGAGAAGGCTTTCAGGGAATATTTACAGAAGATCTATGAGAACCACAGTCCTAGAGAACTGAGTTACTTCGATCACAACCTGGAGGTGAGACACCAGCTTTACCCAAACTGTTTGGAGCAAGCTGCTCTGGTTAGATTTCATCCACTGTGACATTAATCTGCATCAACATGTTGTCTCTTTTAATAGCTTGCCATCATAATCCTACTGCCGTCTGGAGGCTTTCCATAGGGAATTCTATGTGTGATATGACTTGTGTATAGAGTTCTAAAATTCTTTTTTTTTTTTTTTACCGTGCCATTCCATACCACCCCCCCATCCTTGAAAAATATTGCAATATGTCCTCCATCTATTCTTAGTTGCGATTCTTTACTCATCTCTCACTTGGTATTTCAGACGTGGCGCCAGCTATGGAGAGTTCTAGAGATGTCAGATGTTATATTGCTTATAACAGACATCAGACACCCGGTAACTATTACTCTGATACTTATTTAGTGCTTTCCTTTTGAGTTATAAAGTTTGTACGCTGTGTGCATCTTGCCTTGGAACTGTATTATAATATTTAATATCTCTGTCAGGTGCTGCATTTCTCTCCTGCCCTCTATGACTACGTCACTAAAGATCTGGGGAGGTCTCTGATCCTCGTCCTCAATAAGACTGATCTGTGCCCACCATCCTTGGTTGTAGCCTGGAAACATTATTTCCAAACAAAGTTCCCCGAAGTCCACGTGGTTTGCTTTACATCCTACCCCCGGCACCCTGAGGATGAGCAGGACCCCTCTTCAGGTGTGTGTGTGTGTGTGTGGTATGATGGGTAGGGCTAGGTCTTTGGCATTATCCACAGAACAATTGATTAAGATTTGTCTAGACAAGATTTCTGATTGCTTGTGTTTTTTTTTTGTTTTTTTTCCAGTATTCAAAAAGCGTAGGAAGAGACGTAGGGTGTGGAGCAGCGCATTGGGCCCCAATCAGCTCTTGCGAGCTTGTGAAGTCATCACAGCTGGGAAAGGTACTATGATCCAAATATCAGAAGCTCTCTTTCAGCATTCCATCTTCTCATTAAGAGGTGTCATGTTGTGAGATAAAGAGCATGGTGTGTGAAAGTAGTTTAACTCATGTTATTCATTATTGTATGTGCTGAAATTACACAGGCATGGCATTTCATGCAAATTATCTTTTAGTACAAGGCAGGTGTTTGTTTGTTTTGGTATTACGCACATATTCACAACTTTTTGCATTGCTGGAATTGCGACACTCTTTTTAATTAGCTTGTATAACTATTTGTATACAAAATTTTATGTTTCCCCTTCTCTTTAACATAACTCGCCTAATGTATATGTACAGTATCTCACAAAAGTGAGTACACCCTTCAGATTTTTGTAAATATTTTATTATATCTTTTCATGTGACAACACTGAAGAAATGACAATTTAAAGTAGTAAGTGTACCGCCTGTATAACAGGGTAAATTAGCTGTCCCCTCAAAATAACTCAACAGAGAGCCATTAATGTCTGAACCGTTGGCAACAAAAGTGAGTATACCCCTAAGTGGAAATGTCCACATTGGGCCCAATTAGCCATTTCTCTCCCCGGTGTCATGTGACTCATTAGTGTTACTAAGGTGTGAATGGGGAGCAGGTGTGTTAAATTTTGTGTTATCGCTCTCACACTCTCTCATACTGGTCACTGGAAGCTCAACATGGCACCTCGTGGCAAAGATCTGAAAAAAAGAATTGTTGCTCTATATAAAGGGTATAAGAAGATTGCCAAGACTCTGAAACTAAGGTGCAGCACGGTGGGCAATACCATAAACCCTTTGTACAGGACAGGTTCCATTCAAAACGTGTCTCGCCATGGTCGACCAAAGAAGTTGAGTGCACATACTCAACGTCATATTTAGAGGTTGTCTTTGGGAAATAGACGTATGAGTGCTGCCAGCATTGCTGCAGAGGTTGAAGGGGTGGGGGGTCAGCCTGTCAATGCTCAGATCATACGCCGCACACTGCATCAAATTGGTCTGCATGACTGTCATCCCAGAAAGAAGCATCTGCTAAAGATGATGCACAAGAAAGCCTGCAAACAGTTTGCTGAAGACAAGCAGACTAAGGACATGGATTACTGGAACCATGTCCTGTGGTCCGATGAGACCAAGATAAACTTATTTGGTTCCGATAGTGTCAAGCATGTGGCGGCAACCAAGTGAGGAGTACAAAGACAAGTGTGTCTTGCCTACAGTCAAGCATGGTGGTGGGAGTGTTATGTTCTGGGCCTGCATGAGTGCTGCCAGCACTGGAGAGCTCCAGTTCATTGTGGGAACCACGAATGCCAACATGTACTGTGACATACTGAAGCAGAGCATGAACCCCTCCCTTCGGAGACTGGGCCGCAGGGCAGTATTCCAACATGATAATGACCCAAAACACACCTCCAAGATGACCACTGCCTTGCTAAAGTAGGTACAGGTATAGATGATGGACTGGCCAAGCATGTCTCCAGACCTAAACCGTATTAAGCGTCTGTGGGACATCCTCAAACGGAAGTTGGGGGAGCACACGGTCTCTAACATTCACAGTGGAAGAGGACTCCAGTGGCAACCTGTGAAGCTCTGGAGAACTTCATGCCCATGAGGGCTAAGGCAGTGCTGGAAAATAATGGTGGCCACACAAAATATTGACACTTTGGGCCCAATTTGGACATTTCCACTTAGGGGGCGTACTCACTTTTGTTGCCAACGGTTTAGACATTAATGGCTGTGTTGAGTTATTTTGAGGGGACAGCAAATTTACACTGTTACACAGGCTGTACACTTACTACTTTACATTGTAGCAGTGTGTCATTTCTTCAGTGTTGTCACGTGAAAAGATATAATAAAATATTTACAAAAATGTGAGGTGTTTATACTCAATTTTGTGAGATACTGTTTGTATGTAAGTGTGTGTGTTTGTGACGAATGACAGTCAAGATCAGTAATTCTTAGGAAAAAGAAATCGGATTTTACACAGACACCCACAAAATCCGAATAGAAGCTCCTCAATAAATTTAACATGGTGAAAACACAAATTATATTAGCTAGACTTTTTTTTTTTTTTTTTGCTGTTACGTAAGAAACATGATAATGTTTGGATTTTGATGCTCACGTGTTGTAACATATTATATCTATTTTTTTTCTTCTTGTCTTCTTTTCTATAATCACCTCTCCCCTCTTTCTCACCTTTACCTGTTCCCACCTGCAGTTGACCTCACAAGTTGGCGAAGGAAAATAGAAAGAGACTCTGCAGTGCTGTGTAACCCTGCCAACGACCGGGCGGAAAGTATAGTGGATTCAGGAGACGCCGTCCTCTCCCAGCAGATCTCCGAAGCAGAATTGGGAACACCCAGCCGAGAGCTCTACAAAGATGGGGTGCTGAGCATTGGCTGTGTGGGTGAGATGGGTCTGCTAAGATTTCTCAATTCCTTTTCTTTTATTCCTTGGAGCAAACCGTAAAGTCTACATCCTTCATATAAGTTTCAGTATCCTTTTTCTAAACTCTGCCTTTAAATTCTATTCTAATACTCTCCTGTGCTCTGTCCTTACTCCACAGGATTCCCCAACGTAGGTAAGTCATCCATAATAAATGGGCTTGTGGGTCGGAAGATTGTTAGTGTTTCACGGACTCCAGGACACACCAAATACTTCCAGACCTACTTTCTGACACCTACCGTACGCCTCTGTGATTGTCCTGGACTCATCTTCCCATCTCTCGTTGACAAGCAACAACAGGTAAGTGTACATTGAAAGCAATACAATAGGAAAATTTTGTTCTGTGAGCAGTTAATGACATCTGTCTCCGCATTGAAAATGTTCACGCTCTTTGTGGGAGCTGATAAAAACGTGACCTTCTATTGATTAGTGGAATTTAGTCGCAGAGACCCGCTGTGTGATTTTAGAAGTGTGCAATGAACCATGCTTTTTAAGGTTGGATTAGGCTGTAGAGTACGGAATGTACAGTATGCCACCGCCCCACATGCAGGGTGCTTGGTTGCGCATATAATATACCCTGTGTGCGCATGTCATTTGCCCCACTCCCACGTACACACACGTTTGCATTTGGCATAGATGATCTTACTAAATATGGTGTCCAAAGTGCCACAAGACTGTATTTTATTTGTTTAGTATTATTTCTCAATATGACAGAATAGGCAGATAGCTTATCTTTAATGATCTGCATTGACTGTAAGTGTGTGTGTGTGTGTGTGTGTGTGTGTGTGTATTTATTTTGTATGTTTTCGCTCTGAGTTTTGATTCATCTTCTCTCGAACAGCTTCTTGCTGGGATATATCCAATCGCTCAGATTCAGGAGCCCTATACGTCAGTGGGATACCTGTCCTGCCGAATAGCCGTCCCACAGCTTCTCAAGCTTTCACAACCCAACGGGGTAAAGAATGGTTGGACTGCCTGGGATATTTGTGAGGGTGAGTGACTGATTTAAATCTTAAATGTGTTCTTTGTGGGTTATTGGTCACAAAGGGATTTCTCTCATTCTGAATCTTTTTCCTCTTAGCTTGGGCTGATAAACGAGGGTATAAAACTGCGAAGGCTGCTCGCAGTGACACGTACAGAGCAGCTAACAGCATCTTGCGGCTTGCTGTGGACGGGAGACTTTGCATGTGTATGAGGCCTCCGGGGTACACCCAGCAGAAAGGTAATGGTAACATACCCTCCCCACTTGCCCCTATATCCTCTTTTTATCTTTATTCTGTACCCACTTGTCTGTTTAAAACTCACCCTTCTCCTCTCAGAGTCCTGGGAGCAGCATCCAGAGACTCTGGAAATTGTAGCCCATATTCAGGCCCAGGGCCACCCAAATGATGACTTGTCTTCGGGTGGAGAAGAGGAGGAGGAGGAGATCTCCAGTTCTGGAGAGGAAACAGAGGAACGAGACCACGATGCTGATGAAGAGGAGGATGAAGAAGAAACCCCAACACCATCTCATTCTAAGAAAGCTGGAAAAAGCAAAATGTCTGATTCAAACCCTTTTGCCCTCCTGGGGGAAGACGAATGTTAAATTTGGCATGGGGAGGGATTAAGTATATGGGTTCATGCTTTGTTAAGAGGCAGTTTTTCTGCGCCCATTCATGTTATTTCCCTTGCGTATTATCCTTTCATGAGTTAGGCTTGGTCTCCGTTAAAATGGCTGACGTTCCGAGCTCAGTGTCTGAGTGAGCAGTCATTACTCGGTATGTTCTGCTTACACTCTACTTGGCTGACCTAAACTGAGAGTGATTTTTGCCGGACATGATCTGAGAGGAGAGCTCAAAGCAAGTGAGAAGCTCGGTTCTCTAGAGCAGTCGTTCCTAAGCGGACCAGTGTTAAGGGATTACCCAGTTCTTTTTGAGTGAAGACTTCCAGTCCATTAAAACATGGAAAAGACATGTAGCTTTGTTTTGGAGGGGATGCAGGAGGTTAGGTTTCCAGGAGCAATGACACCATTTCAATCTGTTACAATATCTCCAAATCTAGAAAGGTCACAATATAAAATGTCAGATGGTGGTCCAGTTGCCCTGGGTGGGCTCTTAGAAATGGTTCCTGTATGAAATGAGATTCCTGCTGTATTACAACTCTTCCTTCTCCCATTTCTCCAGCAACTTCCCTAATCTAGCCACAGATTTCAAATGGCTGATGATGAAAACCCTCTTGTTTAAGGTTTGGCGTGTGAAAAATGTATTTGCTGTGTAATTGAGGTGATCGTGTGATGCTATCATTCTGAGTAGGGCTGTGATTGGCTGAGAATGCAGAGTTTTCTCTAAGCTCATGCCTGACGTGTGATTAGCAGGGGATTCCAATCATTCCCACTATCCTTCTATCTGCCCTTATTTTGTCTAAAATGATTTGTCCAAAGGAGTAAAGCAGTAGCTCAGTCTGTCCTGACACTATACATGTCCTCACCCACAAACTAATTTCATGTTGGGGCACCGGCCCTGGATAGTTAAATTCAGATGGAAAAAGGTTTATCTAGAAAAGAAACATTAACTCTGTTTAACAATCTTTTTCCTCTGTTTTCCATTCAGATTTAGACCTCGATTTTAATATTTGTTTTGAAAAGCTTGTCAAATTATTTAAATCTGTTTATCTTGTGTAGATAAACCATTGGGAAAGGTTTGAATAACTTGAAAATCTTATTCAAACATATTACATTGAGGCCTTAATTGGTCTCATCCTCTGCCCGCCAGAGTGTGTGTGTGGTGACTATGTAGTGTGTGTGTGTGTGTGCGTCAGCTGTATGTAGTGTAAGTGTGTTTGGATTGTGTGTAAAGTTTTGCCCCCTCCAGCATTGGAATTCCACGTCACTCATGTTTTCCATTTTAATTTTTAGCTTCATTCCCACCCCCATTTTTTTATTTCCTGGTAAAAGGCCATTCTTGATATTGGCATTGCGAGGTTTATATGCTAAACCTTGAATTGAAAACAAAATCTGCATTAATCGCTCAGCTGAACAAATTCTACTTTATTCCTAAATCTGCAATTTTGGTCAAAGTATTGCAATTTTTTTTTTGTGAATTCCACCTAATTCACTATCCAGGGAATCCCTCTTTGGCTTTTCCAGCTATAACATTTCATAAAATATGACACATTGAAAGGGGACCATAGCGCCAGATAAATCTGAAACTACAATTTCAAAATCTGACCAATTATTGAAAAAAAAAAGTATCTGTTCACTAAAGCAGATACTAAGGAGAATTGAATGTATATTGAAAACAAAAAAATATAATATACATAAAAAAAAAATGTGTGCCACAATTTTTAGCAAAAAAAAAACAAAACAAAACCCATTTCTGTGTTTCAGAATTTTTCCAGTGAAGCTATTTTGGAGTAAACTTTACCATTTGTGGTTTAGTGTTTTCTCTTTTGTGCGTCAGATTTGGGGACGTTTGACGAACTGTTCAATAAACCTGTTGACATTCCGCAGTCCTGTCCGAGTGGGCCAGGTATTGGCAGGGATTCTAATCCTGTTGGGATATAAATAAATGCTGTACTTAGCTGAGAGGGAGGGACTACATTTCTCAATATCCAGCAAACTGCTACAATCAGCTGAGAACAAAATAAATCTGTGCTTTTTTTTTGAAGAGCAGGTCCTTCCCTGCTCCTGACCTTTGCTTTTCAGGCATGATGGCCTCTCCCTCCCCTTTGCTTCAGATGTCTATTTTGCTGTATACAAAATAAATATAATTCTATTTAATGATTCCGGAGGCGGTTTTTATTTCTTGTATTTACGAAGACTGTTATTCTATGTGAATGTGTGCGCGCTTGTCCTGAGCCTGTCTAACGTACTTGGTTATTCTCTAACTGGCAACTGCAAATTGTAGGTAAAAAAAAGCTGATCTACAACATCGCTGACTTGGGGAATTCTTTCAATTTGGCTCTTTTGGACTTAACTGGGAATTCCCAAAAGTTGACCATTTAGCTAATCCAATTGTGTGAGTGAGATGATCATAGTTTGCATAGTTCTGACTGTCACATTATCTCTCATTGGAGTCATACTCTCCGGGTGTAGACTCTCCATTCTGCATGCTTAAGCAAGATCTTAGTGTAAAACATGCAATTTAAATGAGCACAGTTAAGAAATTGGGATACATTTGATGGGAAACCTGTTAAGATATACTTTATGTTGCAGTCATTTTGTTACAAATATGTAAATATGTAACTGTACAGGTTAATGTCTAGTTTATTAGATCTCTGCCACCCTCAATGATGAGGGGCCTAGACGGGACATATTTGGGTATTAGGGTGGATAGATGGGTGGGAGCTGTTTATAGCAATTATAATTGAAGCATTACTGTCTTTTTGACTTTGTTACATTCATTGTGATCTTTGTGACCTCACTGCTCTACCGTATACACTTAATAAGGGATAATTCTAACATCACTATAAAATTTGTTAATAAATTGTGGCTAAACTAATGCTGCCTCAGTACATATACATAAAGCTGCTATTTGAGTATATACATATATTTATTATGTCATAAAATGTCGGTTTATGAGGTTAAATGTGTTCTGGTACCTAAAATGGGTCTTCACAAATGGCATCCAAGGAGCCTACGACCACTGATGCTTCCCTTGCAAAGTTGAGGATTGCATATTTTGTAAAGGAACATTTTAACTCGCTCTCTCTTGGCTGGAGCTGTTCAGGACAGTCCCATCCACTTGTCATGTCTTTTTACTCTGACCTAGAAGATGGGAAAAAAAGTCCATAGACCCATCCAGTTTGAACGGATACAAAAACAAAAGTGTTGGATCCATTAAATCAAATCCTGTGTTTGAAAGATGATCTTTGACAGCATTTTGGAATTCGAACCGTTTTTGGTAGTTTTCTCCCATCACGGGTGAAAAGACATAATCCATGCCATCTTCCATCTGTGCCTTTATTTGCGGGTGATGAGTGTTTACAATAATGGCGAACGTTTTGACCGGGCTGGAGTAGGTCTTTTTTGCGCTGGTTATGAACAAGATTGCTTTTCCAAGAATTGTTTCTCTGTAATCTTTGTAGTCAAAATGACTATTTAGGTTGACCTTCCTCTCGATGTAATTGATGATCTTGCATTATCGCCCGTCTATGTCGGAATACTCGCCACTGATTATATGATAGCCCCCAACGTGATTGACCGATGTCAAAGTATTGTCCTCCAGTCTCCGGTACTGTGGCTGCAGCTCCAGCAAGAGTTTCAGAGGCACGATGGCTATCTGGCAATTCTCTGTAGATTGAAGCAGGTCGAAGGATACACAGTCCATTGTCTTAAGGGAGGTGATACTTAAAAGCCTCCCCTGGGCTTTACGTCCTCTTGTAGGGTCTGCGCCAGCCATGGCTAAAGTTAATGCCAAAGAGTTTGGTGAACCAGCTGATGAGCAGTGTGAGTGAAATAAACTGAGTGCAAGCTATACGACTGTTGTTATAGGTTGACTCTACAAACTTGTTGTAGTGGCACTGTGGGAGAGTCTTGACAGCTGTTTCTCTACATTCCTCCAAGAATAGGGAAAGTGGTACGGTGGGTCATGTCGCACTCCCTGCCTGTCTGGATGGGGTAATTATGACATCATTTGCTTTTAAAACTGTTTCAATGCGGGATCAGCTACAAAAACGAATACTAGAGGGAGCGCTGTATACAAAGTAGAAAATAATGTATCCTGTTACTAATGCTGCAAATATAATGTTTTGTCTTTTCTACAGTAATCACTCAGCCTCTCCTTTCCCTGTTCTATGCTGTTTTGCACATTATTGCTTTATGATCTGTGTTTTATTTTTGTTTATATATATATATATATATATATATCACAATCTGTCACTCATTAGAAGGATGGGGGCCTCTCTCTTGTGTACGATGTGTTTTCCTGGGTTATCTAAATGTGCATCTAAATATTGCTGGTTGTCCTGATGATGAAAGTCCAGATTAATGGACTGAAACGGTGATATTATAACGCGTTTTAACGAAAAGAGTTTGGATTCGTAAAAGAAGATCATTGATGCTCTCCGTTGCGTGTGTGTGTGTGTGTGTATATTTGTTATTTTTGGTTATTCAGAACTCGTCTTTGTGCCGTTATTACTTCCTACCCCGCTGGAGCGTTCAGCCAACGGTATCAACATAAACAATAAAAATTTAAAAACTTTGAATATGCGAGATAGTGCTAGTAGATTTTAATGAAACATAGAATGTGACAGCAGATAAGAACCATTCGGCCCATCTAGTCTGCCCAGTTTTCTAAATACTTTCATTAGTCCCTGGCCTTATCTTATAGCTAGGATAGCCTTATGCCTATCCCACGCATGCTTAAACTCCTTTACTGTGTTAACCACTTCAGCTGAAATTTTTTTTTTATGGGACCTGGTACCATTTTTATGAATACAGCTTCTATATTTAATTATCTCCAGGATAGAGATCTTTATGTCACTGTGGGAGTGTTTTTTTTTTTTTGTTTGTATTGTCTGTGATTGGCTAATATCCAATATGTGTCCCATTGTTCCATCAGGTCCCCTAGAGGAGTGTCTGTCACGGTTCTCACCAGACAGATAGACGGCCAGACGTGGTCGTTCCTGGAGTTCCCAACAGGGGACTTGAACCGGGGAACTTCTCAGTCCTGGTCCTGCTGTCTACCTCTGAGCCACATCAGCTTTACATGGACATGGAGTCCATATGCCAATACGTCCTGGAGACACAGTGCTAGTAGATTTTAATGAAGGACATGGAGTCCATATGCCAATACGTTTGTCATTAATATTCAGTAGCTCTGTGTGTTTCTGTAGCACTGTTTTCTGTTTTTATTTTCTATTTTTGTCGTTTATGCTGAACTTACACAACCTGCTAAAAGAGCTGTTCCTGGCTAATCATGGCAGCATCACTTATGGGTAGCTCCTCCCTTAGCAGTCACAGGACAGGAATTAATTAGATTAGTCTTTTTTCCTGTCCTTAGCAAGTTTCCACAGGACTTTTTACATTTTATTTTATGGCCGCCTTCCTGCGTTTGTCGTGGGTTCGTTCCAAATGAAATAACCAATGTGTGAACGCTAAAATCCCATGCAGATAATATGGCAGCGTTCAAAAATACAATGCACAAAAAATTGAATGCACAAAAAACTGTGAAAAGCAAAACAATAATTACCAAAAGGAACGCGCTAAATTAATCTGTAAATACAAAGAAACAAATAATGGTGCAGACCATCTGATAATAATAATATGGGGAAAAGGAGTTATATGTAAAAAACTCACATGTCCCAGAGCCCTATCACCCCTGGCTCTGGGTTTGAAATGCTCCTTGGGAGAGGGGATATTCCCACACTGCAGGGTAGTCAGGAGGATATGTCCGCTGATGATTCTGTTGTGCTGTGTATAAAGGAAGAAGGGCAGGACCCCCAATTGAATAGTATCACAATTAGGTTTATTGTAAAAAATAGGTTAAAAACCCTTACTTTGGATGTGGTGGGTATGAACTTGCAGAGTCACCCACATAAAAGCATAAAACACATATACTCGAAAACGCTTCCTGGTTGTAGTCCGGTCACGTGATCGCTTCCGGGTCCGCCCTCCAATGACGTCCGTGTGACGCGTTTCGCCCGCCTCCACAGGCTTCTTCCGACAACGTCATGGGGTTCCAGTCTTCTTTTTAAGTTCATAGTGCCGCCCTTCTCTCACCCCATTGGCCGGGGGGCGTGGTTTCGCACGATCTTTTTTTCTTTTTTTCTCAATCATTCAATTACACAATTGTAAACTTCATAGACTTAACCCCTTCCAGCAATCACACTAAATCAATTATATTCAGTGCCACATATTAAAAACAGAATCATCAAAGTGATATTAATCACAGTTATTTCAAATACATACATAGACCATATCTAAATTATTCCACATAGTAATTCTACAGGGCTTTATCAAAGAGACATTTTCTTACTTCATTGAATTAAGTTTTATAGGTATACATAATAGACATTATACAAGGGTAATTAATTCTAAATAGAAATTACAAATGTAAAAGTGATCAATTCTAGACAGCAGGAAAAGCCTTCGCTCTTCCAGTATCCCTTAAAGTAGACAGTACAAATCTATATTTATACTCATTTCGAGAGTACTCAATTCCTATATTTAATACAGACTGGCAATTTTATAAGGTGCCTGCTGATTGAAAAGGAGAAGTTGGGAAAAGAACAAAAAGAAACATTATGATTTATTCACAGAAAATGACAGATTTCAAATTTTCCATTTAAACCCCTAGGCAGGGCCGCCATCAGGGCATGACAACCATAACAGTTGTCATGGGCCCGGCGGCCAGGGCCCCACATGTGGGGCCCATCGGGTGGCCCACACACTTAGGGCCACCCGATGAGCCCCCTCCTTGAGGGGCCCGGTCAGCGCTATGGCCGTTGTATAGCGCGACCGGGCCCCTTTAAAAAAAAAAAAAAGCAGCCGCAAGTGCTGCTGGGAGGAAGTGCTCACTTCCTCCCAGCTCACTCCGCGCGGGAGGAGCGTGCCCGCCCAGCCGTAAAGAGGGAGAGCCCGGCAATGAAGAGGGAGCAGCGCCGACTCCCATCATCCCCAGCCACCCTCCTGCAAAGAAAAGGTAAGAGACAGGAGGGTGGCTGGAAAATGAGCTGTATGTCTGTGTGTATGTATGTCTGTCTGTCTGTGTGTATGTATGTATGTCTGTCTGTATGCATGTATGTGTATGTCTGTCTGTCTGTATGTGTATGTATGTCTGTGTGTCTGTATGCATGTATGTGTGTGTCTGTATGCATGTCTGTGTGTCTGTATGCATGTCTGTGTGTCTGTATGCATGTATGTCTATGTATGTATGTCTGTCTGTATGCATGTATGTCTGTGTGTCTGGATGCATGTATGTGTGTGTATGTCTGTCTGAATGTATGTCTGTCTGTCTGTATGTGTGTGTCTGTATGCATGTATGTCTATGTATGTATGTCTGTCTGTATGTCTATGTCTGTCTGTATGCGTGTATGTCTGTGTGTCTGGATGCATGTATGTGTATGTATGTCTGTCTGCATGTCTGCATGCATGTATGTCTATGTATGTATGTCTGTCTGTATGCATGTATGTCTGTGTGTCTGGATGCATGTATGTGTATGTATGTCTGTCTGTGTATGTATGTCTGTCTGTCTGCATGCATGTATGTCTGTCCGTATGTCTGTGTGTATGTATGTATGTCTGTGTGTATGTCTATGTATGTATGTCTGTCTGTATGTATGTATGTCTGGATGCATGTCTGTGTGTATGTCTATGTCTGTCTGACTGCATGCATGCATGTCTACGTATGTATGTCTGTCTATGTATGTTTGTGTATGTCTGTATGCATACATGTATGTCTGTATGTATGTCTATGTATGTGTATATGTATGTCTGTATGTCATTATATATGTATATATGTATGTCTGTATGTCAGTATGAATGTATGTCTGCATATTATTATGAACGTAGGTCTGTGTGTATGGATGTCTGTATGCATGTATGTCTGTCAGTATGTCTGTATATATGCATGTATGTCAGTCTGTATGTCTGTATGCCATTATGAATGTATGTGTGTATGGATGTCAGTGTCTGTATGTATGAATGTGTATGTATGTCGGTGTCTGTATGTATGTGTGTCTGTCTGTCACTATGTATTCCTGTGTGTATGTGTCAGTATGTATGCCTGTATGCGTGTATGTCTGTTTCAGTATGTGTGTCTGTTAGTATGTATCAGTGTGTGCGTTTGTGTCTGTGTGTGGACCCAGTGAGCGGTATTTGGAGGCGGGCCCCAGGGGGCCCAGACCCTGAGCTAAGTTAGGGGCCCCAAAATTTCTGGTGGCGGCCCTGCCCCTAGTGAACAGCGATTTCAATTTAAACACCCACCTCATTTCTTGTTTTGACAATTTATTGTCCAGAAAATCTGGACAATAAATTGTCAAAACAAGAAATGAGGTGGGTGTTTAAATTGAAATCGCTGTTCCCTAGGGGTTTAAATGGAGAATTTGAAATCTGTCATTTTCTGTGAATAAATCATAATGTTTCTTTTTGTTCTTTTCCCAACTTCTCCTTTTCAATCAGCAGGCACCTTATAAAATTGCCAGTCTGTATTAAATATAGGAATTGAGTACTCTCGAAATGAGTATAAATATAGATTTGTACTGTCTACTTTAAGGGATACTGGAAGAGCGAAGGCTCGTTCCAAATGAAGTTCAGCCTCTCTTCATTTGAAGGACCCAGTAAACAGCCTGCATGAGCAGGACTAACTGGGTCAGGTTCAGAGTAAGTACTGAACTGCAGCGTGGGAAGAAGGTGTTCTGAGGGAGACACTGTTCCTGTTTGTTTATGGGGTTGGCTATCCTTAAAAATTCCCCTTGTTGTCAGCTTGCCCTTAATAATTGGGGTCCCAAATCCCCCCCCCCCCCCATACCTTGATGGCAGTTCCTTTAAATCCATGCTGAGGGGGTCCCCTGTAGGATGATCTTGCTCAATCCTGTAGTGTTTGTTTTGATCTGATGGCTTTCAGGTTCCCTGAGTGGTCTCCTGGGATCTCTGGGCGTTATGGTGCCTTTCTGCAGTGTGGAGGCACTTTCCCGACTGCCTGTGGCTCCCTGGGGGTTCGGGCTTGGTAAGCTGGAACGCAGTGTGCGCTCCAGCAGACTGCCTGGTGGCCGCGGCCGGATCTGTCGAACCCGGAAGTGAATTCCAGGCCGGTCGCGAGCGTATGGAATGCATAGCGTGCGTTCCAGCGGTCTGCGCATGACCGGACGCTTCCCGGCTCTATTTAAACTCAGTGATACAGCTTTCTCTGCCTAAGCACTGTATCAGCTGTTCGTGAGCTGGCATTTCGGTCCTGAGTTCTCTGCAGTTTCTTCCTTGGCTGTTCTTGCCTGGCTGCCTGGAGGAGTTTTTCTCTCATTGAGGTAGGATTTTAACTCTTCTGTGCTGCTGATTTGGGGCTTTTCTTTCTTGTCTGTTTGCCTCTGCCTCCTTTTGGGAATTGTGTATTGAATTTCCTTTGGATCTCCTTTTCAGTATGGATTCTCCCTCTGCCTCTGCAAGATCCCTCTCTAGAAAACATAGGTGAGCCATTCATTTTTTTCTATGGGGGGGGGGGTTGTTAAGAGTGCCAAACTGAGCCTGTAATATATGTTATATATGGGTTTATTTCAGCCCCAGCAAGCATCTGGATTCCCCAGCAAGGAAATCAAGGGAAAAGTCCAATAAATGCATTAATTGTTAATCACCTGCTCCCCATGGAAGGAACCTTTGCAGGGAATGCTTATTGGAAGCGGCAGATGCCCCCAGTGGGGGTTCCCCACAGGATGACCTTAAACGCTGGATTTCCCAAGCTATTGCTGAGGGCTTTAAATCTACCACGGTGTCTAGTGGCCCGAGTAAGAGACGCAGAGCGGAACCTCAGTCTTCCAGCTCTGGAGAAGACCCTGATGTGTGGGAGGTCTCAGATGATGGTGAGGAGGAAGTTGAATATACCTCCAGGTCTCTCGACTCTAAGTCTATTGATAGACTTATTACCCTTCTCAGAGACACTCTTAGTCTCACGGAAGAAAAGTCTGTAGTGAGAGAGGCTGACAGGTTCTTTGAAGACCTAAAACCTAATTGTGGCGGAACCCACCTCGCCACTAGGCATTGGAGGGGCCTGGCTGGCTGCCTGCCTCTTACCCGCTGACTATGGCCCCTGGAAAACTGGTACATTTAAAGATTTATATTTGGGCTTGTTATTCTGTATATTGCTGGCCCTTTTAAACTCATCTATGGACAGATTGGGACTTTTGGGACTACTGTCCCTTTAAGACTGTGAAGCATATTCTAGTGTACTGCCTGTAATATTATATATGTATTTATATATGTGTTAAGTTTAACCTGGGTGATTTGTATGCAGCGTTCATCTGATTGTTCGGTAGAATCACTCCATTCAGTATATTGAGTGAAACTACCGAACAACCAGACCACCCAGGAATGAGTGTGCCTCCAATTACCGGTTGCAACAATGTTGCAAACGGGTGATTGGCAATCAGTGCAGTGTGGTCTGTGTCCTCTGGGTGGCCGCCATTCGAGAGCCGAACACGTGGCGGCGGCCATCTTAAACTACCGAACAGCGGTGTTTTGCCGTCGAGTGTCTGGAACTGAAAACGGACACTCGACTAGGCAAGCACCGCTGAGACCTCCAGACTTCCAGGATTTCGTGGGGAAACTTCCGAACGGCCCGCCGTTCGGTAGAAAGAAACTCACGAACTAGGGGATTCATGCGAATCCCTCTTAGTCTCCATAACCCAGGCAATTCGTCTGTTTCGTTCCCTTTTCTGTGACCGACCGCAGGGCCAAAATACATGGAACTGTTTTCGGATACTTTACCCATGCGGTCGGTCAAAACTTTGCCTGCTCATAACTCCCGAACCCCTGGTCCGATCTGGGTGATTTTTGAGTATGTCGCTCACCCAGATCAGAGCTATCAGGGGATACCTGTTGTAGGGGTGTATCATATGTATTTGGGGTACATCCAGGAATTGGAGAAAAGTGTGTACTGTATAATTGGGTTAAGTGTTAATCTAAGGGGAGGAAATGTGTGGGAGGTACATCCATGTGATTGGTCAATTTCATCCTCCCCCTGGGAGTGTCCTGTATGTACCTGTTTGTGAATAAAAGCCAGGCTGGATGAGCCAGTCCAGAGTTCCTGTTTTACCCTCAAAGTGAAGTGTCGTCTCATTATTGGGGGAAGGATTTATTGCATGCTGTTCCAGTTGACTGCTAGGAGTACAAGCCTATTCGTATGGTTCCTATTCAATGGTCTACAGCATTCATATGCTTGGGAGAATTTAAAAGGTTTCTCGGATTCGGTGATTGTGGTGTCTGCCAGAGTGCTTGGAGTCCTCAGGAAGCACTAGGAGCATCCATTAACGGAGGTACCAAGTCGGGGTGCCAGGTGATCCGTTACACTAATAGACCTACCTTCCCGGTGCATTCCTCGATCAGGGACACGATCCTTCAAGAATGGAATAAGCCAGAAAGGAAATCCACCTTGAAAAATAAATTCACGAGGATTTATCCTTTCTCTGCCGTGGACTGCTGCCTGTGGAATTCGGTTCCTAAGATTGACGCTGCGGTGATTCATATGGCAAAGAAAACTACGCTTCCTATTGACTCCATGGCGTATCTTAGAGAGCCTATGGAAAAGCGTATGGATGGAGATTTGATTAAAGCCTACTTGGCCCTGGGCTCCGCCCTTCATCCGGCAGTGGCTCTGACCACTCTTTCCAGGGCCTTAAGAGTGTGGCTCGCTAATACTTATGGGTTTATGGAGATACAGTTATTGGAGGTCTTTATTCCCGATCTAAAAATAGACTCCTGGAGGGATCGGAATATCCAGTTTTTAGAGGATATAACCATAAAAGATAAAATGAAAGAGTTTTCAACTCTGTGTCAAGTATATGGCCTCTCTCAATTGGAGACCTTCCGATACCTAAGAATAAAATCTTTTTTAAGAAAATCTTTTGTAAGTAACAAATCTATCAGTAGTAGTCTTATGACACAGATCTTTGGAAATGAAAGCTTAAAAAAAAAAATGGCGAAATGCTATGCTTTGATAAGATCGGCTCCTAAAAATATAAAGTCCAAACAGTTAAAGAGTTGGGAAAAAGAATGTCATATAAAAATAGATTCTGTAAAATGGGGAAATATGCTGATACAGTTAAAAAAAAATATTCACAACACGATTTTGTTTGAGACACATTATAAAATCTGCTATCGTTGGTACTTAGTGCCAAGTAGAATTAATAGAATTGACCATAATAAGTCCAATATCTGCTGGAGATGTGGAAGTGAAGTTGGTAGCTTTGTCCATATTTGGTGGAATTGTAAAATAATTAAGAAAATTTGGGAGGTGGTCTTTAGAAGACTATACGTATGGGACAAAATCTTGATAGATCGTTCTCCAACTACGGCTTTTTTACATCTTCAATGGCCCGAGTTACTTCCATATCAACAATTTTTAGTAAGCCATGCTTTTAGGGCGGTAAAGATACTAATAGCCAGAAGGTGGAAAAACTCTATGGCAATTGAGTGTAAGAACTGGGAGAAAGGGGGGCGGGGCCGGACCACCGAGCCGGCTGGTCGCATGCTAGACCAGCTCCTACAGCCTAGCCTTTGAAAAGGCAATTTTAAGCATAATTTCTCGCAAAAACTTGCCGGCAACGGTGGCCCTTGGCGGGCAGAGAGCCCTGGGGCCCAGGGCGAGGCTGGCCCTACGGGCTACAGTCCCCTGGACGAGGAAACCTATCCGACCCTTTTTGAGGCCTACTCCAGAGGCGAGCGGGACAGACGGCCGCTGCCCTGCCGCATACTGCTCAGGGCTTAGAGTCGGACCCGCGGGGATGCCGGCCCCGTTCCCCCCCTATGGACCGGGGGGGTGATCCCGGTCCACACCTCTGAGACCCAACCTACCAAGCCAGCACCCTGAGTCTCCCGCCCGCACTGCAGTCCGCATATCGGGCCCAAGATGGCCGCCAAGATCCAACCTGCAAACAAGGGAAAGCACTTCCCGCTCAACCAGCCGAGACTAATGGTGGAGCACGGAACGCAGCAACACCTACCCTGTACTATCCACCTCACCTGGGAGAAACGGCTATTCAATCCACCAGGCGCATGGCAAAGCGACTCGTTCACCGGTGAGCCAGCCGTCGGACCCCATGAGAGGGGACCTGCACTGCGATAGAGACTTATCCTACTCCAGCACCCGTTAAGAACTGCTTACCCCTTTCTGGACACTCCACAGCTGAACCTAACGTCTGGAGACAAGCATCTGAGCTCCTGAAATGCTTCACCATACGCCGGATTAACCCATCCTGCAATTAAGTTGATTGCCTTAAATTGTATACTTTATTGGGCCACTGGGCGATATTGTTTTGTCAGGGCAGGGGGGGGGGGAGAGACTCTGGGACACTCATGTCAATACTAGCGTGTAGATAATCGCTTATTGTATACGTAAACCTGCATGCTCTTACTCAACACTAAGCAATATTACGATATAATGCCATTGATATCAATCTATATGTGTTTAAAACTGTTAATAGCTTGGAACAACGATGACCAAAAAAAAAAAAATGTGCAGCCTTTTTCGTGCCAACCTGCAAATCTTGATGGATAAAATATGCGTGCTGTTGTGGCACATTACAATCGCCTGTTACTTTCATGCACAGAAAAAATAAAGAATTTAAAAACAAAAAATAGGCATAACAGTGTATATAGCAAAAAAAATAAATAAAAAATAATAATAATATGTTTTACATCAATGCACTTTAATAATAAATATGTCAAAGACAAAAAAAAAGAACTGGGAGAAACAACTAGCTATACAACTCAAGAATGAGAGCATTATTTAGAATCAAAGAAAACGCACGAAAATATGAAATGGGCAAAAAATGTTTACAAATGCTAGAACTGAATGAGTAGACCCGTCATCTTACTACATAATTTTCCTGTATATAATGAACTGAAAAATAATAGATATATATAAAATGTAATATGTATATGCTGTATCCTTATCCCACTTTGTCTTTGTTTTATGAAAGAGGAATGTAATTATATACATGTATAGTCTGAATGTTGTCTGTCAATAAGGGAATGTGTGAATGTATTTTTTTTATACGAGATATATGTATATTTTGTATATGTTTAAAATCAAATAAAAATTTATAAGAAGAAAAAAAAAAAAAGAGTGTGGCTCGCTAATTTGAAGGAGGACATTGACCGGGGTGTCCGTAGGGAACATCTTTTGGAGAGCCTCAAGGACTTTAGCCTTGCCACGGAATTCTGTTCAGAAGCCTCCCTAGACATCACTCGCATGATTGCCAAGAGTATGGCCCTGTCTGTGGCTTCTAGAAGGGCCTTATGGCTTCATTCGTGGGGAGCGGACTATGCCTCTAAGGTGTCCTTGTGTGGCCTTCCATTCCAGGGGGCTCTCCTATTTGGCAAAATTCTGGAGGATGCTATTCAAAAAGCTGCTGATGTGGAAAAAACTTTTTTGCCTCAGGTGAGTAGAAAGAGCTTTCCCTCCTCCTGGAAGAATAAGCGCTTCAAGGATCGGTCCTTTCGGGACAGCAGAAGCTATAAACCGGGAAGGGAGTATTCCAGAAATTCTTCATGGAAATCCTTCTCACGCTCTTCTACCCCGTGTGGGCCAAAAATATTTCGGACATGTGGGTCACTTCCATCATAAAGGAAGGTTACAGGATAGAATTTTCCTCTCGCCCAAATCCGCTTTCTTCAAAAAAATCCAGGGTGTTGGCAGGCACCAAACGAAGGGCCATGAGGACCTGCATTTCTACTCTTCTGGAACAAGAAGTGGTGGAAGAAGTTCCAAGACCGGAAAGGTTCCTTGGGGTTTACTCCACAGTGTTCTTGGCCCCAAAACCCCAGGGAAAGTGGCGTCTCATCTTGAACTTGAAGGGGGTAAACTCCATGCTCGATGTAAGAACATTCAAAATGGAATCATTACAGACCATCTTGAAGAGCGTCAAAAGAGGAGACTGGATGACCTCCATAGACTTGAGGGACGCCTACTACAAAATCCCCATAAACCAAGATCATATGCAGTTTCTCAGGTTCTGGGCGCTAGGAAGGCACTTTCAGTTCCGGGGACTACCGTTTGGCCTCAGTTTGGCGCCAAGAACATTCTCAAAAGTCTTGTCACTTTGATAGCCTTCATAAGGGAGAAAGGAATCGAGGTCTTCCATTACCTGGACGACATCCTTATCGTAGGTCCATCCCAAAGGATGGTAGCTCATCACACGTTGGTGGCTATGAACATTCTTCAAGACCACGGTTGGCTTCTGAACGTAGAGAAGAGCCCCCTGATTCCTTCTCAGACGATCATTGTGACAAAGTGCCCTTCGCCACTTTGTCCTGGAGAGGCCTGCTTGCCTGCCTCCTCCCCTGCGACTATGGCCCTGGACTGTATTGCCCTGTAAAACTTCCATTTGGGTGTGGCGAAACCAACCTCGCCACGTGTCCTTGGCGGGGGCTGATTGCCCGCCTCTTGCCGTTGGACTATGGACCAGACTTTATGGGAATGTGTTAACGCAGATAGCTATGCCATGGAGCCCATTCGTGTAGTTAAAGACTTCAGCTCCATGGCAATTGAACTGTGTGAATAGGATCTGAAGCGCTATTCGGTAGTTTTGTGCGCTCAGATCCCAGCTATCTGGGGATATGTGAAATGTCTGTGTGTTATGTGTAAAAGGGGACTTTATGTATTTTAAAGTGTTTTATGTCTTTTTGCAACCATGTTCTCAATGGAGTCTGTCTCTGTCCTGGGAGGTAATTGGATTACTTCTCCAGGAGAGAGGGCTCTGTAAAACCGGTCTGAGACGGAAAGCCATGCTTCATTTAGTCACAAAGGACTTTCCCTTAACTTTTGAACCCCTGGTCTGATTCATGCCATTTTTTAATATGTTGTTCCCCTGAATGGATTGATTATAAAAATGTAAGTTGTATTCATGTACTATGTAAAATCATAAAGTTATAAAAATGTGTAAGTTTTAGCTTGGAGATAATTGAGTAGATATAGTAGGAAACTCAATTATCTCCCAAGCAGAGGGGAGGGAAACTGTGGGCTGTTATTGGTTGTTTAATACCTCCCCCTGGGTGTGTTCTGTTTGTACCTGACTGTAATAAAAACCAGGCTGGGTGTGCCAGCACCTCAGTTCTTCTTGACCCTTCAAAACGTAGCCTCGTCTCGTTATTGGAGGGAATTGCTGTATCACACTGGGGATTGCTATGCTCTGCATATTCCCCTGAGCTTTAATCACTTAGCTCTTTTAAGAGCTTGTTCCGGATACGCTCTCCTGGAGGAGAGGTCTTCCCCACACGGTCCTGGAGGACAGAAACTGATCCAGAGTGGAAGGAAGACGGCGTGGCTCCAGTTAAGCTACGGCGGTTGTAGAGTGTGCGGTGGTTGTGGTGTCCAGTGCGGTGCTTGTGGTCCTCGGCGCAAGCTAGGAAGCGTCCATCAACGGAGGGTACTCGGTCGGAGTACACGGAGCTCCGTTACAATCATATTCCTCGGAGCAGTGATAAACACCGTATCTGCCCATGTGTTCCTGTCTCCAGAAAGGGTCACGAAAATCAGAGACAAAGTAGGGAAGCTACAAGGTCTCGAGACTGCCTCTGCAAGAGAAGTCATGAGTCTCCTGGGTTCTTTGACATCAACTATTGGGTTGGTAAAATGGGCCCAGTGGAAGTTTCGTCCGGTCCAGATTTCGAATTTCTCCAGTTCGACAGTCGGAACAGATTGGGAGCAAAGAATCTCTCTACCCCTGCCCGTGAGGAAAGGGTTGAACTGGTGGAAGAACAAGAAGAATTTGGCAACAGGCTTCCCTTTGGAAGAACCTCCTTGGAAGGTTATTACAACAGATGCCAGTTCTTTTGGATGGGGTGCCCACTTCAATTCCACTTGGACTCAAGGGAAGTGGACCCGAGAAGAGAGTCAGCAACACTCAAATCTGAGAGAGCTGAGAGCTGTTACCAAGGCCATTTTGGTGTTCCTACCACGGATCTTAAATTCTTGGGTGCTAATCAAAACAGACAACAGAGCGGTTGCTTCATATGTGAACAATCAAGGGGGCACAAGAAGCAGATTGCTCTTGAAGGAACTGGCTCCCTTGATGACAATCGCCATGACCAATCTACAGGGTCTGAAGGCGATCTATCTTCCAGGTTCGGAGAACGTGACTGCGGACTTCCTCAGCAGGAAGAAAATTCTTCCGGGAGAATGGAAACTTCACCCGGCAGTCTTTGCATGGATTGCCCGTCGGTGTGGCATGCCCCAGATCGACCTGATGGCGTCCTCCCAGAATCATAAGGTGGAGAATTACTTCTCTCTCCACCCGGACAGTCAGGCAATGGGCCAGGATGCTCTCTCTCTTCCTTGGTCATTCGATCTGGGGTATGCGTTCCCTCCCCTACCCATGATACCCAGGTTCCTGCGGAAAGTTTGGTCGGAAGGAAAGAAGGTTATTGCCATAATTCCGATTTGGCCCCGGAGGCATTGGTTCCCCCTATTGTCTGTGATGAGCCAGGAACAGCCTTGGCCTCTTCCTGTTATGGAAGATCTGCTAACACAGGGCCCAATATTCCATCCTCAGCCGGAACGCCTCAAATTGGGGGTATGGGTCTTGAAAAAGAAAGACTTCAACGACTAGGTCTCTCAGAAGCAGTGGTCAATACCCTTTTGCAATCAAGGAAAGCTTCTACTTCCTCATGCTACCATAGGATCTGGGATGTGTTCCGGGAATGGGCTTCGGCCAAACACGTTGACTTCCTGTATCCTCGCAATACTGAAATCTTGGAGTTCCTGCAAGGGGGTCTGGAGAAGGGCCTTAGCCTCAGCACTCTTAGGGTTCAGTCTTTGGCTCTTTCAGCTTTATGCAACATCTCATGGACTTCAGATCCTTTGATCTCCAGGTTCTTCAAGGCAGCTTTCAGGTTGAGACCTCCTTCCAGATCTACTACCCCTCCTTGGGCCCTTCCTCTGGTGCTCGATTACCTAACTGAGGATCTGTTAGTTCCTCTTGAGAGTTTGGATGCTACCCTCCTGACGTATAAAACGTTGTTTTTGGTGGCAATAACTTCCGCAAGAAGAATTTCGGAGATTAAAGCATTTTCTACCTTATCTTCTTGTCTACAATTCTATCATGATAGGGTGTGACTGAAGCCAAAACCCGAGTTTCTTCCTAAAGTGGTCTCTGTTTCATCTCTCTCAAGAAGTGGTTCTTCAATCATTCTACCCCAATCCTTCTTCGCAAGAGGAGGTTAGGTGGCAACGTTTGGATGTCATGAACTGCCTGTCTATGTACCTTCAGCATTCTGAGTCATAAACTGAAAAACTGACCAACTCTTCATTTTACCTTCGGGAGCCAGGAGAGGTGAGGCGGCCTCTTTATCTACATTAAAACGTTGGATTGCACTAGTGATCAGGAAAGCATACATCTCTAAAAATCGATATCCTCCAATGAAGATAAGAACTCATTCTACCAGAGCATTGTTGACTTCATTAGCTAATTGGGCAGAGGTTCCATACAATGATATTTGCAGGGCAGCCACCTGGTCTTCCCCGATGACGTTCTTGAAACACTAAAAGTTGGATGTGGATACTCCTTCCACTTCCTTTGGGAAGAGTGTCCTATCTACGGTTTCCTTATCCCGTTGATATTAAATTGCTTTGCGGCATTGAGTCTGTTTAGTGTCTTTTCTCGATTTTAGTTTTCCCAACCTATAATTAAGTGAGCTTGGGTATTACCCATAAGTGATGCTGCCATGATTAGCCAGGAATAGAGAAAATTTATGACAAACTTACCGGAATTTTCTTTTCCTGGCTATTTCTCATGGCAGCATCAGGGTTCCCGCCCATTCTCTTATTTTTTTCAGCTTTATAATTGGACTGAGGTGTAAGGGGAGGAGGGACTCTTTATACCTATCAGTCTAATTAATCTAATTAATTCCTGTCCTGTGACTGCTAAGGGAGGAGCTACCCATAAGTGATGCTGCCATGAGAAATAGCCAGGAAAAGAAAATTACGGTAAGTTTGTCATAAATTTTCTCTATTATCTGCTATAAAAACAGCCTTCATGCTTATTTTTCTCACTAAATTCTGCCTTACTCAGAAATTTGCAAATTGTACATATTTAATAAACAAGTTAATTCTGCCCAATATTCTAGTTTAATTCCAGTTTCACAAAGTAATGGTTGATGGGGTGGCCTATAAATAGCATTAAAAGATTGTTTCCAAATTGGTTTCCTGCCTCTTCCAACAAAAAGTGTCTTGTCTCGAAATTCGCTATTCTCACTTTGACGACACGGGCCCTTCTCATATTCCACTGATGTCACTGTCTCATCAGTCCCCTGGAAAGGACACGACTTGTTACATGTAAAGAGCTACTGTTGCTGTGGAGGTAAACACTCTAATTGTTCTTTTAGATTTTAAAATTATCTTCTGGGGCAATTTGAGTTGTTTGATTTTATTTTGGGGTATGGGTCCTTTTATTGGTATTTCCATCAGGCTGTCCTGGCATAACTTGGCATCCAATGCAAATGTTCCATTGTTCTCTGTAGATAGCTCATGTAAGGCCTCAAGGACAAAAAGAAACGTAGAAAATTGTTTTTTAGAAACCCAACTATAATTTGCAGTTTAATGGTAAAGCCATATAAACATATAGTGCTTAGCCCCCCATAATTCTAAGTGGATGCACTCTAGAGCGATAGATATTCCACGTCTTCTTTATGTGAGTGAAAGTCTGCCAGCGCATATAGCAGTGTCTCGTACTGTTTTACCAAACTATTAATTTATGGGTGGGGTGTGGGAACCTCCATTTTTCTTGTGTGTGTGTATATGTATATGTATATGTATGTGTGTATAGATAGGAGAGTGCACTGGATCTTGTGTATTGTTTATTTTTTATATATATATATATATATATATATATATATATATATATCCACCTACCTCAAATCATCATAGATTTTAAGCTCTTTAAGCAGTTACAGCTTCACCGCTAAATAGCCCCTTTTTTATAATTGTAAAGCGCTACAGAATATGTTGGCTCTATTTAAATGCTAATAATAATTCATTGTTGTTAACGGGTAAAACATAAAGCCTTTATTCTAAATGCGGTGAGATCACACAACACATGAAACTAAATATTTGTTAAAATGCAATGTAGGCGGCACATCTCCTAACAGGGAAATGGGATATCAAACACACTTCATTGTGTAAATGCAAATATATACAGTGTGGGTATGTAACCTGGGGCACTGAGCTCTGATCCGCACACACCTCACACAGGCAGCAACATATATATATATATATATATATATGTAAATGTACCTACTTCTTGTTTCGACATTATTTATGGAAATATTGTAAAACAGCTTGAAGTTCAGAGAACTTACACAATATGCTGATTTAAGAATCCAATTGGGTTTTATTCGCAATATGCAAGATTTTTATTCTGTCGGAGTTGAGTTTTTCCAGAACAGTTCTGTAAAGGATCCTGTTATCCCTGTAGGACCGATCCTTGCAGCTTCTCCCGAAATCCCAACTGAATAAAAGCAAAGTAGTGATTACAGCTCCCCATTCCCCAAACATGAGTCGAGACTTCATGAAGGGGTAAACGATCTGCTTTAATGCTGGCTACACTCGGCCTTTTATGCAGGTCTTCCAGCAAGGGTAAACCCACATGGGACCTTGTGAAAGACTGTGACACAGAATACAGAACCAATCAGTTTACAGTACAATTATTAAACACACCCATACCAACAGTAAAACCACTCCTCTCTATCCTGGAGATAATTGGCTTAAGTGGTTGGAGTAACCTAATTATCTCCAGCTAGAGAGAAACATTTTCTTTTTACATTTTAACCAAAACTGTATTAAAATCAATAACTCATATTTCGCCGAGTGGACTCTCCATGTTCAACATATCCCCAGATAGCTTGGATCTGAGCGCACAATATAGTCGAATAGCGCTCAGATCCCACGAACCAAGTTCAAATGCTCGTCGAATTAAAGTTTTAGTTCACCGGTTATTCGTGCAAATGAATCCGAAAAGAGTTCCATAACTTCAGCTACCTGGGGTCGGTCTAGTTCGTATGTTAGGAAAGTCCCGAAAGGTAGGGTGTTCGTGCATTAAGAAACAAACGGACTGGAGGTTGGTAAATTTTAGCGGTGTTTAGCTAAATAAGTGTCCGAAAATAGTTCCAGAGCGTCAACGACAATCTACTGCTGAGCGTTCGACGATTTAAAATGGCCGCCGCCACGTGTTTGACAAATACTTGTGGTTAACCGCAAAGGTTGGGTGGTTAATGAACTGCACATGACCATTGTAGGTGGTCTGATGGTTCGGGAGTTTGTTCGGTTATTTTAATAAAAGCACGAAAGGGCCGAACATATGAATATCATACGAACGGAATTGTCTCCAGTGATTCGGCAAAATGGGTTTTGTCACAAGTTAGTTTTTTTCCCCTAAATGTTGCAATATTTTTTACAATTTACTGCAGTTTGAGGTTTAGTGGATTATAAATACCTCAGCCAATGTGAACATTTTAAGATTTAGATAAACATTTTTATTATTTTTTCAGATTAAGCAAAATTAAATTGCACGACTATCTGATCACTGCAAGGAATGCGGGGCTGTAGTGAACAAGTTCTTACCTGCTGTCATGTCCTAGACTAGTACTGACCTAGTCTTCTCACCCGTAACGTGTCCAAGGCTTGCTCAGCATGATGGGTAATGTAGGTCACATGCATTTGGTTTGACAGAATAAAGCCACCACTACTATAGACTCATTTTCCCTTTTGATCCATTTTTAATTGATGACACCACGTCGACCTTTATGTAATTCTCTGACTCAAGGTTATATGAAACGAACACTGGTAGATTAAAAATAAAGATCTAGCAATTACTGGGCTAAGCTCGCAAGATATGCCACAAGGACCAGATGCTTTGGCCATCTTAAAAAATGTCGAGCCTTCTAACTTCTTCAGCTTGCCAAGTATTTGCCAAAGGGTAAAATGTGTTTTTAGTTAGCTGTTAGGGGTTCTGCCATTCACTGGTGAATTTAATATGATGCGTTGGATCAGATAATTTAATGAACAGGAGTCACTATAGCTACAATGTAGGGTGTACGTTATATACAGGGAAATAAGAATGATAACAACTACATAACACATATATTCTAGCTGATTAGAAGCATGTTTGCCCCAGCTGCTCAATTCAGAATGTCCAAAACCCTTTGATTCAATTAACAGGAATAAATTCAATTTAGACGAACATTTGTAGGGTTCAAAGGGAATTCAAAGTGGATTTCAGAGTTAAGGTCAAAATAGCTGAATTTGAAACATCCTCTAGGTCCGCGATGCTTCAAACTCGGCTACTTTGTCCTAAAATTTTAAATCCTCTTGAATTCTCAGTATGACTACATTGCATTCAGAAACTTGGTTACTGAAGAAATTCCAAATTGTGTACAGAACGGAAATTCGAATAGAAAAATGTAGGTAACAGCGAAGTGATTTGGCAAAATGATCCTGCTCTAGTCACGTCAGGACTATTTCTGTTATAAAAGTAATTTTAAAACATAGTTAACTTGCTGAGTGTCTTCTAAAAGGTCCCTCCTACAGTACAATGTAATTAAATTAGGTTATTGAATTAGACATGACAAGAGATTACTTAGTGAATAGTTTGAATTCTGATATTCACACAAAATAAAACCACTAACACCAGGATTTCTAGAATAATCTACAAAAAAAGCATCTTTATTTCTGTAAATTAGTGAAATACTGAGCAAATCTTTATATATTAACATCATATAAAAATCGTAACAATCTCATTTATTGCTTTAAATTAGCAGAACTATATATACACATCACGCTGTAGCCTGTAAGGTTAGCAAAGGGACATAAAAGACTCTTTCAATTCTATATTCGCCTGTGACAATTCGTAATACGCAAACCAAATGTCCAGATTAAAAAAGTAAAAAATCATTTTAAGTCATCAACTTAATCACACGTCCACTAAAATTCATATTGTAAATACCATTTTTTGGACACTTTGTGATTTGCGACCACAGATACTTGTAAATATATAATATTTCTATCCATCGGGTTTAGTTTGTCAAAAGTTCAGTTTTTTTTTTAAATGTTCTTCATCCACATTCATACTACGCTCTTTCTACTGTCCTCAATTCCACAATGTTAAACTTGACACAAAGAAATTCACTTATTTTCAGTCCAATTCGTAGTTTTCTGGATTTCCAATAAAATGTATTATTCACACCATAATTTCTCACCCACGTAAAACTGAAAGGAATCTCTAAATTTGTATATTTTCTTTTTTATTCAAGTACTTCTGATCTCTAGGTAACGTTTAAGAGGTTTCTCATATTGAGAAGAAAATAAATCATCAAATATTTCAATGAACGTCCCACAAAAACTTTTTACAAGATAACGGAGGTACTAAAATAATTCTCCAGTCGATTAATCATACCGGATTTTTCTTCAGAAATTAAAATGTTCTAGGTCACTAGGACATATACAGCTATCGTAAAACAAAATGTCTTTTCAACCACCAATAATGCGGAGGGAAAAGCAAAGACAACCACAAATCATTGATTAATTTAACCATTACCATCAAGAACTGTACAGGAGTAGAACAGATGTGATGCCCAGTCCAGATATAATGGAGAAGATCTTGATACTATGGTTACCCAAATGATTGACACTTCGGAAAGATTAAAGTTCATCTTGGTAGGAATTGAACCTGCGACTGTGAGATACTTCAGCTGGAGCCTGATCCACAATGCTATCTCACCACTATTTTATAGGGTACATACATTTCTGTTTATCCATCTTTCTTTATACTTTCAGTCAATTTCATCGTTAGGACTTCCCATTTAGCAAGTGTCTTCTGATCCATAGCGTTAGGTAGCAAGTTCATCAAAATAAAATAACTTGTTTTGTAGTTTTGGTGAGTGCTTCTTCTTTTGAGAATATAATAATTTTTTTGTATGTACCTGTAGGTACAAGCCACCAAGATTTTGTACCACTAAAGAAAACATTTACTTATGACACGGTCGTCCTTTACACCTACAGAGCGACTTGCATTTAAGCCTATATTTCCTGCAAAAATTGTGCCACCTCGTGGGAGATTTCATCACAAATGTTTAACTTTTCCTGAGTGTCAATGTGTTAAGCAAAACGGCCAAAACTGTGTTGCTTAACCCTGCAACACCAAGTATGTTAATGGAGTGCTTTGTGTGTCTACCATGTGCTTACACTGCACGGGGTAAGCGTGTTGGCTTTATCTGGTTAATAGCAAGTTGTGTGGATTATATTATAGCTAAAAACAAATAATTAAAATAAGACAGCAGTTTATCAACACATGGATCTGTTGTTTTGGAAGGAGAGAGAGTTAAAACAAACGTCCAGTGTTTTAAGTGAAACATATCTTTTACATCCCAACTTGAGAACAGTAATAGAGGGCCATCTCACAAAACAGCTGGATGAGCATATAAATTGTAGGGCTGAACTTCCTGGGTGATGTAGTCTACAATGACCCAGGGGCTAAAAGTTAGCCATTGCTACCACAGAACCTTGTTGCCCAACAGTCGCATACAACCTCAACACTATTGGACATCTTGTGAGAAAGGCCTCTCTGGTTTCTTGATCATGGCTCTTAATTTCCATGCTGAGTCCTCCGTAAAGTCAACAAAAACTCAAAACGCTGATACAAGTCAGCATAAAGACAGTAACTCACTAGATCGGCCGGCATGGGATGTCAAAGGCGCTTCAAGGAGAGGTATTTTGTAGTAAAGGAGTGTTTGGGCTAAAGGTGCTCAGCCAGTGTTTATACCTAAGCTCATAGTTAACATTACACTGGATTTTGGGAAGGAAAGCTTCCCTTTTCACATTATTGCGGAGAGAAGATGCAAAACGATGACTCCAGTGTTTGTGAATTGGATGGTTGTGATCATGAAGAGGATGAGAATAAAGATCCTCCTCTCATCCTTGTGATATCATATGGCATGTGTGGGTAGGGTCGTGGATGAGTTCAGGGGTCTATCAGTAAAGTGCAGGGGTGAAATCACACAAACTCATTTTTTTTAAGGTGCAAAACGTGTATATAGAATGTTCTGTCTCTAAACGCGTGGGTTCATTGGTTAACTCTATAGGGAGTAGATGGTAAAGAACAGTGAAGACTCAAACTGCTCTTATCAGGTTTTTTATTTAGTTATTTAGTTATTAGAGATCTGGCCATGGGAGGAAACTCCGATAATTAGCTATCTGGTCTCAAGGCAGCATATATCATGCGACCAGATCTATAAGGTTCATAAATTATGTAGTTTAATGGCTGCTAGTGTGCTTTAGCCGAGAGACCGAACCACTGAACAATATCGTTGTGGAGTGCGTGTTTGGGCAACTATAATAATAGTCCAAAAACTGTTTGGACTTCACCCCTGGATTAAAAGTAATCAGCTTGTCCACGCTCCTACGGCAGACAAAATGCTAAACAGGAGAGTTTGGGGAACCAAGACTAGATGGGTTTCCATCTTATAACCTTTCATCGTGTGGCAGTGATAAGAAATCTGGTATACAGGGGTAATGAAAGGAATCTGAATAAATTAATAGTGGAATGTTATAGGACACAGAAGGAGAATTCAGCAGGTGCTGTTTGCAAAGGGAGAACATTCTGCATCGCTGTATTCTTTAACAAAGAACGTGGATGCTTTAGTGTATGATAAACAGTCATTTGAAATTTGTTCATGGGTCAGTGAACAGAATATGGAAAAAAAATCAAGAGGAGCTAATATGAAGGCATGAGGCACAGTAATAGGATAATGTCTGGACATCCAGTGTTTGAGACTGGGGATGTGAGCGGTGCCGTGGCATTTGTATAAGCTTGAACAGGAGCAGAATTCTGGTGAAAAGTCTTGTGTGTAAGCATCGTATAGCCTGATCAACACAACGGTTATTTCCAGTTTATAGGAATATAATGTACAGGATTAAGAGGTGTTCCCGCAATTCCCACTTCCATGGGTGGGCAGGAAAGGAGGAGTGTCAAATGTTGCAGGACCTATCATGAAGGTCAAGCTTGGACTATTCCTTCAGTCCCAGCGGAGTGGAGCAGACTGCATGTGAGGACAAGGAGGCGTAGATGTCCTGAAACGAAGGTCTCTCCCGGCAATCTCGGGCCCAGCATTGCAACATCAGCTCGTAGAGGGTCGGAGGACATATCACTGGGCAAGATAGGTAAATCTGTAAGGAGGGAGAAAGTGCAGAGACACATTATATCAGTAGTAATGATACATAGGCACGGCTAAACAGGCTTGCAGGACACACGGCTATGTAGGAACTGGCACATACTGACGTCACGCAGCACCACCCCATGTAACCTAGGCAACATCTTACGCGTGGCAAATTGGGCTGTGTATATCATATCGAGGCAGCTGCTAAAGGTAAAATATTTGTCTTCTTTCCAATCAAATATGCAACGTAGTAAGCACATCAAATTTAATGGAGAGCTCCCCCTCACCAGGATTGTCACAGTCTTACCTGTTTCTTGCTGTCTCTGAAGACTTCCCCGGCATTCTCGATCACATCTTCATCACTCAACTCTCCATATGGCTGCTCCTTGCACAGCATTAAAATCTCCCACAAGGTGATGCCAAATGCCCAGACATCGCTGGCTGTGGTGAACTTTCCCTGCATGGGACAGAAGGATTTAATTATGTTAGCACCATTCATTATTTCCAAAAGTCCAGAGTAACATCATATCCTTTCTTCAACCTTGCTTACATTGCACTAAGGAGGTGATCAAGAGAGAGGAGTAACAGGCAATAAAGGAAACCAGAGGGATAATCTCAAACAGACGACCACTGGTGGGGTCCTAGACTGTGCGCAGGTCAATACAGCAAAGTCATCTAGGATTCTGAAGATCACTGGACGCCAGTAAAGATACAGGAACAGAATGTGTCAGAGTCTATTTTAGAACTTATCATACTGCTACGGAGTTCTGTACTAGTCACAGTCCCCGAGGATGGGACCAAGCTAACTTATTCTGCAACCAACCGACCCACTCACCATAAGTATACATTCCCATGCCATCCACCTGATTGGCAGTACAGCCCGGCCCTGTATGCGATAGTAATCTCCAGCATACAAATTGCGGCTCATCCCAAAATCAGCGATTTTGATTGTAAGGTTCTCTCCCACCAGACAATTCCGGGAGGCCAAGTCACGATGCACAAAATTAAGAGATGAGAGGTATTTCATTCCAGAGCAGATCTGCAACGCCACCTGGAGAAGGCTTGGGTAACTACAGAATGGGGAATAACAATATTACCAAGTCAGCTGCGAATCCAACTCTTGGAAATTCAAGGAAATGGGGAGAATGTTAGATGTCAGATTTTAAATATATTTGCACTGGCACAATTTTCACTGTATCAGATAGTACAGGAAAAGCAAGCTTTTCAGAAATCAGTGATACAAATGGATGTAGATAGATAGATAGAAAGATAATCAGAAGAGGGGAGTAGAAAAGTAAACTGAATGGAAATGAATAATATCATCTGTGAGAGTTGTAAAGACAGGAAAAATTGGAAGAGAAGGGGAGGGAAAGTAAAAAAAAAAAAGTCTTCTGACCTAATGCAGGGTGGGCCTGCTCGTCCTTCGGGACTCTCATCTTCTTCACCCAGCTGGTGTGCGCTCAGAAACTGATTGAGATCCCCATTCTCCATGTACTCTGTGATCATACACAGAGGATCCTCGTCCAAGCATGCCCCCAGAAGGCGTATAATATGAGGGTCACTCAGACGGGACAGGATCTTTAGCTCCTTCAGGAAGTCATTCCTGGATGTCAGTGCAGATGTGGAGAGAGATTGGAGAAGATACAAAAGAAAAAAAAAAAGAGGATGTGAGCAACAAAAACGGAGGGATGTAAGTCAAGGAACAAAGGGTCAGTGGCAACATGAAAACCTTTACCTGGCATTTTTATTGGCGTCAGACCGTAGCAACTTGACAGCCACAAGGAGGCTCCGGCCTTTGCGCATGTTGAAAGGGAACTGAAGAGTAGGGAGTTCGTGCGGGTTCATAACCTCACAGAGGTGTACCTAAAATGTAAGAGGTATGATGTTTGTGTAACAATCACGGGGGATCCAAAAAGGTCAACATAGACAAAAACAGCAGCAAACAGACATTACCTCGCCAAACTGTCCCTCTCCCAACTTTTCTTTAAAGAGGAGATGTCCCCGGGGAAACTTGCTGAGAGGCAACTCTTTGGAGGCTAGAGAGTCGGCAGTCAGTGCTGGTACTGCGTACGTGTTACTCCCTGTTACCCCTTGAAGAGTAACAATGTCTGCTTCGGCGTAGTGCGGGACACTAGCGGGGCACAGCACTGGAAGTTTGGGGGACTCCAGCTCCCTGTAGCCTCCATCTAGAGAGGGAAAGCAGTATTTGGTAAACAGGTGGCGGGAAAGAAATAAAAAGGACAGGAGACAGTAAAATCAAGTAAAGTAAGACAAAAAAAATGGTAAGTCTGGGTTATGTATTTAGCCACCACTAAGCACAGTCCAGTTACAATGGTAGAAGAAACGTCTATTAAAGAGCTCTTCTCAAACTTTTTGAATAGGAAACCAAATAATGCACAATAGGATCATGGCGATTCAGTCTGAAATATAAAATGAGCTCAGTGACAATTTGTTCCCACTGTTCGCCCCCCCCCCCTCCAGTTATTCATAATGTCAACCAGGATGGGTTTACATTTATCTATGTTGAGATATACTCTTGGGCACGTGTTATTATCCTCAGAACTATGAGAGGCCAAGCTGTTCCCACCAGAAACGAAACGTGCAAATCTGAAGGTTGAATACGCAATACAGGTGGTGCACTAACCAAATGAACTATCTGGACATCAGTGATGCATAAAGTAACGTGTCTATTTTGAATTTGTATTATGATGATATAACGAGAGTATGAGACAGAGGTGAGAAGTCTGGACCTTCCTGGTCTTAGAGATTCCAGAGAAAGGAAGAGAGAGAGTTAAAAATGGAGGTAACAGATAGACAGCCTAGAGATGGCCTGCTCCAAAATGGCCGCCCCTTACCCTGGCTGTTGAGTGGCTTAGCTTGCACGCCACTGGGCTCTGTGATTGGCTGGTTGTAGGTGGAGAGGAGGAGTGCATAGGCTGGATTGTTTAGCAGCAAAGCTGGAGAAACACATGCAGAGTATAGAGTGTACACTTTATATACATGCACACACGCTGTACACCTACATAAACACAGGAAAACACATGCCCATGGACTCTAATACAAACAGATTTAAACACATGGACATGTCATATACATATACACACACACACACACCTATTACTTCTTAAGCAGTTTTTATCCCTTCCTGTAACGTTATAAGGATATATAGAACTGAGCTCAGGATTCAAAATAGACATTCTATATCAATCATGGTTAAACTGGCACCACCGTTACTTTAAACTACATTTCCCATGATGCTCGGAGTAGTTGCCGAGTATTATTATTGAAATAAATGGGGGGGTTGTGTATAATGTTGCCAAAAAAGTGAAAGTAAATGGGAGCAGCTATAAATTTCAGTAAGTATGATATTCCTACTCATTATCAGGAAGCTAGCATTATCCAGCGTTATTCACTCCGACTAGTAATTAGCACGCTCACTCAGTGAATGTGGAGTATGTGGACTGGCTGGTATAGCCCAGCCATTTCCTGGATGAAGACATGGGCACCAGGAGAATCAGAGACTGGGGGGAAAGTATTGAGTGAGATGCTTTTTAAAAATGTTTTCATATATTTCTCTATGTCTGGATTTATAGAGAGTACAAACAGCCCTATATCTCCTTAATCTATTGAAACCTGACTGGTAAACCCAGCCCTGACAGTTGCTTAAAGGGTTACTCCATCCTTTTGAGGAGGGATCCTTTCTTGTGTAATGTGCCCTATTGGGCACTAAGGAGACCTCTATTGGCCACCTCTGTTTGCAGTATAACCTGCAAATATGAGACTTTAACTTACCTGGAATCCAGCACCAGGCAAAGCCCCCGGAGCTGACTTCTGCACCCCTGTCAGTGTCACAGGGGCCTTGCGCGGTCCAATCATGGGCTTCTCAAAGATTGGTCCTTTTAGCAGGCTCAGAGTGCATGTGCGCTCTGGGCCGGCGAGGGGAGGGGAGGACGGGAGGGATGGAGGTTTTTTTTTTTTTGTTTTTTTAATATACTGAGGGAAATGGAGGGAGGTGGAGAGAGCACACAGTGTGAAGGGAGGGAGGGTGGAGAAATCTTCCTTTGCTTGTGTGCTAATGGCTGAAAAAATATAAACAGAATTGACATCGGCAACCCGGGGACAGAGTTCCAGGCTGTCAATATCATGTGTACTGGGTGTATAACTAGCCCCAAGCACACAATTAAAAATATCTCTGGCTGATATTTCTGCTTGAAACCCTGCACATATTGACTCGTACCACCATGACCACTTTGAATCACTGAAGCGGTCATTGTAGTTGGAGTAACCCTTTACTAGAACAATAAACGTTCCTATATAGTGTCTCCATAAAAGGTGTAATACACACTAAATACCATCACAAGACACTACGACACCCACATTAGTCGTTAGAACTAAGATTGAGGTTTGCAAGATTCCCATATTGCATTAGATATCACCAATCCCTCCTTAGTCACATTAAATAAACAATTATTAGAATATAGTCATGCATGCAAATAATACGTGGACTACACGTGCTAAGAGCAGACATCTTAACATGCACATACACCTTGTATACATGCACACACCTACATACATGTACACATACGCTACCCACCTACATAGCATGTTACATATATTAATGCACATACAAATCTGTCATTAAAACAATTAACATGGAGCCCGCAAATGGAATGCTATCCTGTTACCTGCACTCTCAGGGGTAGGAGGGAGGGTGGCTATTTTAGCTCTGGGATGATGACTTGGTTCTTGGTATTCTCCCTCAGAAGTCAAAATACGCTCATAGCGGTTTCCATGACGAGGAGGCAGAGGATTCTGGGTGTTGTTGATGACAACGGTATCAGATGGGAGGGAGAGTCGAGCGGTGAGGTCACTGTCAGAGTGGTGGCGCTGAGCCTGGGGAGTAAGAGGGGTAACTGTGAGCTTGCAAGAGTTAAACTGCACTCATGACAAAGTTTATCTCCACTTCCCCTAATCACCTTCCCCAGCAATTTCTTCCAGCGTTGGCGCCAAAGGATGAGGATGATGACGACCACAAGAAGCAAAATAATGATACATAGGCATCCAATTAAAATAAAAGTGTCTCCGCTGTCATCCTTGGCAACTGGTTGGTTCATTCTGATGTCACTGCCCGCCTCGAGGACTGAAAACAAAAGGGTTAGAGTGAAAGACAGAGAATGGGTAAAACGTAAAAATGTTCTGGGGGAGGAGAAAGGCAAAAGAAATGGCAAGATGTGGTTGTGTGGGCGCCAGGAATAAGATGAAGAATTTTGCTACAGAGAGAGAAGGGCAAAGGGATTAGATAAGACTGAGCAAGGAGACTGGACAGAAGTTGGTTCCCAATAAAAACCATGGACAGAGGTGGTCTTAAACTCTCACTTCTTACCTTGTCCATTTAAGTTTTCGGTGCTCATTGCAGCAGTAGTCACTCGCTGGCTGGTACCCGCAGGTTGGCTCGTTACGGTTGGTATAGGAGGTGCCTCTTTTGGTGGAGGCAGTGGACTGGGTTCCTCAGGTTCTGAAGAGTCCATAATTTCTGTGAACAAGACGAACAACTAAAGTATTATTTATCCCCAGATAGGCTTAGCAAATAGCAGTCAAATACACATAATAGGACACCTAAATCTTCCCATTACTAGAACTGTGTCGTATCCCACCATCACTTCTCTAATTTACAACTTCTCAGCCAGGCTGATAGAAAAGAAATGAATATGAGAGATGTGACCTGTTAGTGGGCAATGAGAGTAGACTATCTGTATGTGTTTTTGGGGCCACGTGGGTTTAATGGGAGTTAGTACTGAGAGTGAGCTGTTTATGCTATGGATTGCATGTATGTAATGTGTTGGTGTGTGTATTGCTGGACTGTGTGTGGTAGGGTACGGTGTTTGATGGGAGTGAGCTCTCTGTGATGGGGCCTGCTGGTATAAATCTTCATCTATTATTTTAATAGATGTGGCAGGTGCTACACAGATAACAATAATGTACGAGAGGAGAGTGTGGTCTGATAAAACAGGAACGTGGAATACAAAGAGCGAGAGAGAGCGTCAGTGCTCACCGGAGAGGAATGAGATCTCGCTGAACAGCAGCCATTGGCTGGAGAAGAAGTAGTGACAGCGCAGGATGCGAGCGGCTCTGCCATTCAGGGGGATAGTTACGGAACGTGCGCTGGGGTCCCGAATATCCAGTGCCAGGGACACATTGACTGGCTGCACGTCCCACGGCGTATGCAAGGATCGTTTGAAGTAGCACGTCACCTGACGGAATATCTGCACGCGCTGGGAACGCATGTTATTGCAGTGCACCTAGGAGGATCATCACGGAGATTAGAAACATGTCACATTTACCTTAATGGAGTTTATTCACTAAACTAAAACGTGCAGAGTTAACTGGGAACTGGGACATTTTACATCAAAGTAGTCAAGCAGGAATAATAACGGCGTTAGGGAATATTTACAATCTGTCAATTCTGGCCTAAATTATAAAATTCTACATAATTCTCACTTTTGTGAACAACCCCAATAAAATCCCACATCAAAAAGGTATCATAAAATGTCAATATATCAGATTACAATGATAAATACATTCCATTAAAAATGTGTTTAATGATAATAATAATAATAATAATAATAATAATAATAATAGAGAACCCAGACAAGGGTTGTATTATAAATCAGGCAGAACCAGGATGAGGGTTATATTAATATTATACATCAGGTAGATATTAATATTATACATCAGGTAGAACCAGGATGAGGGTTATATTAATATTATACATCAGGTAGATATTAATATTATACATCAGGTAGAACCAGGATGAGGGTTATATTATTATTATTATATATCAGGTAGAACCAAGACAAGGGTTATATTATTGATACAATGCATCCTGTTGCAGTATTACTGGACTACAACTCTCACCATATCAGGTTACGTTGAAGTCCACCAACATGTGTGCAAGGCTGCAAGATGTACATTACTGATACAGACAGACAGGTCTCACCCTCATATAGGTAAATGTTCTCAGTGCATCAAACTCAAACTCCATTTCCAGAAAATCGGATTGAAAGCTGTCTTTATTCCAGCCGACATAGTCATACCCCGGCCAGACTCCCTGCTCTTTATGCTGGGTGAAGTCATCAGCCCCCACAACGCCATCTGTCAGCTGACCCAGGCCTCCATACTGCAGCCTAGGGGGGGAAAGAATGTATGAATAGTGTGACATCACGTGTGGAACAGTATGTGTGGAGTACTGGATACTGTGTGGACGTGTCACGGTGTGGCAGTATTTGTGGAGCGCTGGATGGCGTGTGGACGTGTCACGGTGTGGCAGTATGTGAGAATTAGCATTGAGTGTGATGCGTGTGTCACAGTGTAAAATGAATGCTTACCCTCCCACAGTGAGCCCGTCATAGGTAGAGTCATTGAGACTAATGAGCATTGATGGGAGATGCATCACGTTACCAGGTGGGGAAGTGTAAAAGCGAAGTCCATCTATGGGGAAGGAAACGGACCGTGAGAAATATTAATGAAACCAATGGCGGGGAAAATAGAAAAATAGAAAAGAGGGAGACAACAGGCTGGATATGGACTCAGACACGGATCACTGAGTACAAGCAGTATTTTGGGTCACAGCGTGTCACTTAGTGTCAGTGTGTCTGACCTGAAAGGAAGTCAGATACACACAATTAGTGAAATCAGTGACAACCACATGAATTAGTGACAGTCAGAGACCACAGGATGAACAAAACAACTTGTAGAAAAAGTTAGAGACCAACAACATGAAAGCCAGGTCCCGATTACATCGAGAAACATGAATGGACTTCTATAATTACAGGTCAGAGAAAAAGACTCACCCTGCCACACGCAGCCGTACAGCTCTACCCGCAGGCAGACGCTCATCACACGGTCAGCCATGGGGTAGAAACGAACGTAGCGGGCAATAAGCGGGGGACCCAAATCCTTCAATACCAAATCTTGTGTGTTTTCATTACCTGCTATAACCTGATGGATGAAGATAATCAGAATTAGGTTGTCCCTGTTACACAGATCATCCTCAAATCACAATCCTTCTTTCCCTTATCAACCCAACATAAACCTTCCACCCCATTTTATCCCCTCACTTACTTCATTTCCCCAGCGGTCCTTCCATTGAGCCCACTTATAGCCATCACGGCTGTAGCGCAGTTGGTAATGTCGGGCGAATTCCTTGCCCAGCCCACCACCATCTCGACCCTGTGTGCCCACCAGAGTTACAAAATACAGCTTCCTTAGGTCTACTTGCAAATACTCGTCATTATTGGGATACACGGATTCTGCTGGACACCAGGCACCATCGCCATCATGACTTTCCAATCTGTGTATAAAGAAAAAAAAGAAATGTTGGTTCAATAGTTGTAGCTGCCAATGTTGTTTTTAAAATAAGTGCAATGATGTCTTGCCATGAAATCCTGAGAAAGTGAAAACAGAGACAAGAGAATAAAACAGTCCTCGGCGTGTCTCGACACGATGGCTTCAACGCGAAGGGAAAAGTCAAACTTTCTTACTCAGCGTATTCAGAGAAACTCTCTGGTTTCTGCTGTAGAGGATCCCACACTTCACTGTCTCGCTGACAGGACACATTCAAACTTTCCAGGTTTATAAACACACTAAATCTCCCAGGTACATGTTACCGCCTGTTACATGAGGCTCATGAGAAAAATATGGCCTGATGACTAACGCTGGGTAAATTTAAATAATCTCAGAAGACGTTCAATACTGGAGCGTGCTCTGTGTGAGGAAGCCTCTGCTCAGGCTGCAGATGGACTGCAAAATATCAATGATGTCAAGGCTAGTTACTGCCCTCCGAGAACAAAGAGGAGCTAAGATTGGCACTGCAGTTATTTCTCAACTACATTTCCCAGAGTTGCATTGGATTAACACCTTTTATTGACAGTCCTCCAAACAGAGTGAAAATGTTACTGTGATGATTGAGTACGCACTTGCTGGAGTGCATGCCAAGCAGTAGGTTTCCAGCAGGAATGGCGGACACAACTCTCGTTTTAGTCTTTGATTCAGAAAGTAGCACAGACCCGATTTAGATCAAATCTGTGATGTCTGGAAAGATTAAAGGATCTCAAAAAGTATCAGGGATAATTCCACTTGGACTGTGCCTGTTCTGCCCGGTAGGGGGGGCAGGGGGAGGGCAGGGAGGAGGCTCACATGTAGCCGGTCATTGTTCAATCTATAAAACGGGATCCCATGTGTTTCATCTCAGTAAACAGACAATTTATGAACGCAAAGGGGAAAAAATACACAATAAAATCCGTTGCCATCTAGACAAGGACCTTTATAAAATTCTTAGAGAGAGAAATAAGCCCCAGCCATCTTTCAGAGCCACCAATTAGTCAACTTATTTTTCTGGATCATCGAAAGCCTCGACTGTGTGAGTGTTCTGTGAGAATGCCTCTATTCAGAGAGAATTACCACATCTCCATTTATATCCCTTATACACCCGTCCCAGTGATGTCAACCTCCCCGTCCCCTTTATCATCCCATTATCCACCAAACACCCCCTCACCTAATGTCTCTAACATAGAGCAATTCTCCAGACTGTAAGCTCTTCTGGCCAAGGCCCCTGACTCCCTACTTATCTGTATTGATGCAATGTGTGTATTAACATCTTTCTATTCACATTAACTCTCAGGAAGTGCTGTATGATACCTAAACACTTCATAAGTAATAAGAATTAAACAAATGTAGAAACCCCTACACAACACATCATTTCCTCCTCGGCTTTCAAGGTCTCCTCCTGCTTTTTTGACGATATTTATAAATTCTGGATTTTCTAAGATGGGATTTGAAAGTCCTTCCCAGCAGTATAAAGAGTTCACATGCTCCTCGTGTGAAATCAGTTGACTAATTGCTGCCGCAGTCTCGAAGAAAGTGCTGGGATTACTTAAAGAAGTGGTCAATGGAGTGGTCTGTGTGCCATGTCCTGCCTGCTGTAACATCAGTGTTTTCATTGCAAGTTAACCTTATATTTAATGGCTGTCATTCTGACAATCACTAGAGGCAGTTTCCACAATATAGTAGAGTAAAACTGCACTTTTTCCCAATTAGAAGATCTGATTGGCACAGTGTGACGTATTGCTGTGCATGCACATTAGTGCCTCAATGCTTTCCTATGGGATATCATTGGATTGGATGAGATTATTGATCTCAATGATCTCAGCCAAAGAGGTTGAACTCCCTCGAGGAAACTGGCGCTGTGAGGAAGTAATGTAAGTAAACGTACCTTTTTAACCCTCCCAGCGGGGTCCGGTCACTTAAACTGTGACTAGGGCATTAGGAATACACATTAGTATTCGTAACGCTATAGTGTCCCTTTAATGAGGTCACATGAGAAGCATCTGAATTCCACATACTGTTTTTGAAGCCTGATTGACAGAATGCAGAATTTTTCAGAGTCTGGCAAAAAAACGTGGTGATCTGGGAATTTTACCCCCAATTTCTCTAAATCAAGGAATATGAACCTCGTCTTCTCCCAGCCTAATGTACAACATGTATTGTGGCAAGAGCAGCGTGAACTTTTCTTTATCAATTATATATATATATATATATTGCAGTCTGTCTCAAGGACATGGAGGGGGTAGGGTGACCCAAATTGATGTGAATGTGCTTTCTGGAACCAGTACACAAATGACAAAAATATTATTCAAGTTGAAGGTCAGCTGTGGAATTTGATAGTTCATTTCACGCACCGTGCCTATAAGACTGAGCACATGGCAAAGTGTTTTAAGTTACATGTGGGAGACATCTGAAGGGGAACGTAAAGGGAGATTATACTAAAAGCATAACCTGCTCTTAATTACCTTTAAACCCATGCGCTCCCATGCCAGTATACTTTCATGTTCAGTCTTATAATCGGCTGATATTTATTACTTAAATCACCAACATAAGGTGCAGCTCAAGAGCCTCAAACCTGACTCTTGGTAAAATATAATCTGCATAAAGAAAATGTATGTGATTTACAATAAAAACCATCTGATTTACTCCACGCGGAATTTCTCAGTATATATTAGATTATAACCCGTTACGCATTCCGATAAGAGATATTTTTGAGAACAGAATATTTAAAAAAAAAAAAAAAAAAAAAAAAAAAAGGGGAGATGGAGTGGTTTGAAAAATATATATTTACATATAAAAACGTTCCTTTTTAAGAATTTGAAAGACTAACAGAAAGGATTTTATATTCCAGACATGATTCGGGTAGATCAAAGGATCTGCACATTTTTTTTACTTATCCATTCTTAGTATATATATCGAGCAGTGCTCTATGACGAGAGTACTCCTGTCCTATTCATACCAGAAGAGTTTGTGCGATAACTGTGATGATGAAATCAGATCAGTGAAAAGTGAAACCTCTGATATAGGCATCATTGTGTTTCCTAATAATATGCACATACGTCCCTGCCTATTGCACCACACAGCGTTCTGGAACACATTCTTGCAGGAAAAATGCTACCTAGAGATGTGTCTTGTGTTAAAGCATATACGTCAGTCATACAATTCAGGGAATTAACAGAGCACACTGTAACTAACTCATACATTGCAGGCGATAATCTCACTCTAGAACATTAAACCATGCTCAACATGATGTCACTCTAGAAATGGGATCGGCAAACTTCGGGACTCTAGATGTTATGGACTACATCTCTCCTGATGACTTGCCAGCATTATGGCTGTTGGAAAATTAGAGGATATGTAGTCCATAACATCTGGAGTGCTAGAGGTTGCCTACCCCTGCTCTAAAACATAGACTATGTCACACAATATACTCTTCCTTCTGCTGTACAGATAATAATTCTAGAGAAGCCACATGCCCTTTCTAGCTTTTTGATTGCCATTGACATGCCATTCGTTCAGCACCACAGCACTGTACCACTCTTAGTAGGACCTATTGCCTGTAGTGATTTAGCCTTTTTGGGCAAACTGTGGACTGGCAAGCTCTCACCTGCTGTGTTTGGCTTCTGTAGAGTCCGACCAGGCACTGGATGCGGTGATGTCCTCATCTGGTATAGTCCTGTCCTGCATGCCCAATGCGTATCGGCAAGAAGCTGTAGCAAATGGGATAAAGATCATGCTTGGATATGCTGTGCCCAATGCCACCCTAAAGATGCCAATCCCATACCATAGTGCCAGTATTGAGGACAAGAGGCCATTTCCTGGATTAGCCCTGCCCCTGTGTTTACTCACTAAAACCCCATGTTATGGGCCACAGTTGTGAAAATTCTCAGTGAAAACCCAACAAGTTGGTAGAAATGGCAGAACCCAACTATCTTGATAAAGTGGTCTGGTTGCCTTAGTAACCTCAACCCAGCAATTTCAATGCAAGTGGTGCCAAAGAGCGATTAAACTGGGTCGGTATAACAGGTTTTCCCTAAGTTGGTTGAGTCGACATTGAAGTCAATGGAGACCTGACCATCCCAGACTCAAGGTCCAGAAAATGCTTCTAATGTTATCCAATGCTCCCATAGTATTTTTAAAGCCTGATTTATGTAAAAACCATCGGGACTTAGGGAAGGGTCCACTACATGGTCTCATTCCAGCCTCAATGCTTCCAACTCTGTGTCCTGCCCAGGGAAGCACCAGGCGCCCTATCTGTAACTCACATGGATCAAAATGGGCGTCTGGCTCAGCGGTGCAGGGGGAAAGCAGCAGGAAGAGGGAGAGAACATAAGACACCATCTTTGTTGCCCAAGCCATTTTCATTTCTGTCAGTGACGCCCAATGGAGAAAGGCTTCATGTTCTTAACTGCAAAAAAAATTAAAATAAAGGGAGAGAGAGAAAAATTATAGAATATGTCCACAATAAACATTATTTATACATTGAGGAATTTCTACCATGTGAGTGCTATGTAATATCCAAAAAGCAGAATAAGGCACTTGCAGGAGGAAGCACTAAGTATCTCTCTGAATACTGTCCAACTGCAACTCATACAACACTTGGGCACAGACTGAAAACCGCTTGAGAGAAACCTGCCCAGGATTGGCACAGGGTGATAAACGTAAATACAAACTGTGTACAATTAAGCCACCCCTGCTGAGTGAATATACAGAGCTTGGCACAAGTCATGGGTGCATAGCCTGGAACATACAGGTTTAGCTGATCCATTAACCTTGGACACAGCTAATCCTGGCACAGCTTGCTAATAACGACCTGGACACAATCAAGACTGTCACAAGGAATGATACAGAGACTGGCACACTCTGATTCATAAAGAACCCGCAAACGGCAAGACGGGCACAGTTTATTAACAAAGAAGTGGACTCAATCAAGCGTGCCACCACACAGAACCCAGAAACCGCACAGCTTGCTGACAAATAATGCACAATAAACTGGCTATAAAACGGGCACAGTGACTTAGCAAACAGGAATGCCAAGACTGCTGCTATGACGTAATCAAATGATTAATAACTGAACACTGATATATTATATTTCCCAGATCGCCATTTAGTAAATATTTCTATAGAGGTAGAGGAAGGTATAGAGCGTGCCATATGTAGATCGGGCAGTGGTGGGCAAGCAGATCCTGGCACTTTAAATCTGGTACAGTGAGATTAGAATATCTGGCATCAGTCGGACAGTAACAGGCATCTTGGCAACACAAGGGTTGGCACAGCAGAAAATTACAGTGTTGTGGGGGCACAGTTTTGTGAATAGCACGTTCAGTTCCTGCCTGGTAGTCTATAACAAAGACAGATTTTCTCTTTCCCTGCATAGCTCACAAGCAGAGACATGTCAGGGGAGAAAGCGCAGCCTACTGGGAACCAACGCGGCGTCTCTTTGCAAATAATCCACTTAATGTGTCACTTTCCCCCCCCCATCACCTCCCCGCTGCACTGGGGCTGTCACATCCACCTTGATTTTCAGGACACAAAGCACTTCTTCAAGCGGCAAGTAAAAAAAAAAAAAATAACCGCCTCATTGCTGTACGCAGCATTCATACGGTGCTATAGAAAAATGAAGTAAAAACGTATCAACCCCATCAATTCAGAATTTCTATTTTTAATTTTTTTTTTAAGTTTTTTTTTTTTTTACAAATGCTCTAATTTTCTTCTTGCAACATATGACGCCTACATACTGCACGGTTGTACTTTTCATGTGCAGCCCGTTAAAATCTACAGTTGATATGTGTCCAGGAAAGCCAGGTGAATCCTACACCCCTACGCTGGACACTGCGTAAACACCTGCCCAGCACCCTGAGACCCTGGCCAGCCCTTTGTCTGTCTCTGTGAAGATCTCTCCCCTTGCTGTAGCTCCTGGTCCCATCTCAGGCATGCCCCCCATGACCTGTACCCCTGGTCCTCTATTGTCCCCGCTTCCCTCCTCCCCCCCTGCTCCCCCATACCAATAGTTATTATTCTAACCTTTACCTTTCAGGCTGCAACTGAGAACTGACTCACTCACCTGTGGGCTGGGCCTAGGTTGGACTAAGGAGCTCGCATATCCTGGACTCTCTCTCCTGGGACATCCAGGAACTGAACTCTTTTTCTCAAACAAAGTACCTCTCCCCTCCCACTCCATGTAATTCCTCCCCCCCCTCTCAGAATTCACTTGTCTCTCTGTCTCCCTCCTCCCTTCTACTCTCCTATAGTTAACTCCTTCAGTCATTCTTTGGGCTCCTTATAAATTGACCCAAAAGAAGAAGAAGGAAAAAAAAGTGTTTTCTTTCTTTTTCTTTTTTTTTTTGTAAAAACACATTTTTATTTACTAAAGAAATCTAAGGAATTTCTAAGGAATTTAATCAACCCACAGAAAAAGAGCCCAGTATTGGGAGCGGGTTTGATGGGCAATACACATACCCTACATTAACGAACTTACACCACATAACAATAATTATAATAAACAAATCATCTGAAATGTTGGGGTACCCGGGACCCCATGTATACCTCTCCTTCATGTGTTTTAATTTATATGCCAATAGAAGTAATTGAGGACTTTATGTACCTACCTCTGCTATAGTCACAATGGCCAGGGGTTCACAAGCCTCTTGCCCATTTATACCAAAGAATCATTTCAATATGATATCATCCAATTATTATTATTATTATTAAATTATTATAGGACTACAGCCTGCAATATGCCAGGGGTAGATAAATGCTGGCACTCAAAATGTTGTGAACTACATCTCCCCTGATGCTTTGCCAGCATTATAACCGTGAGAGCATTATGGGAAATGTAGTCCACAGCATGAGAAGTGCCGGAGGTTGTCTCCCCCTGCAATATGCCTTGGTTATGTGTCATCATCCTGCAAAGAGATTGCCCCTCATCCCCCTTTGCCCAAATCTTCCTCTGGATGAAAAATCAACAAAGTCCCTACCTTCACTCACACCAACTTATTGTTAATTATTATCTTCTCGAATCTTAATTAAAAATAGTAAAAACTTGTCAAATAAATTAGTTTACCGTAATAGTTATAATATCCTGTACTGTCAAATTACGCCTTATCAAACAAAGGCATCACTATCTTCACACAGGGAAGTAACAGGCGTCAGTGACCACAGTGGAAACATATTTAAAGTTAGTTTTATTTTCTAAAGGTAATAAAATATCAATAATAGATGTCTATTACTATAATATTCAGCTGCCATGTTTGAGGTGGGTCGGAGTACGTTACCGTTAGGTGACCATGCGACTTGGTAGAAATGGTGAGAAACAGAGGTAAAAGTAAGAAATGGCTTTAACGAGTGTTTGTCAAAACCAGCTCTTACGGCCCTGTAACAGTCCAGGATTTAGGTTTCGTTTTCAATGGAGACACGGACAAAACCTGGACTGTAGGGTCATGAGAACCGGCTTAAGAATCACTGGTGTAAAATAATATTGTCAGAAAGTAATTTAACTCCAGAAAAAAAACCATATTAATAAAAGGATCAGAAATACAAGACTAGTCGGGAATGAGAATAAGGAGATGCAGACAGTAAACGGACCAGCCAGTGGCCAGGGCAGGTGGCACACAGGGGAATCAGTTAACAAGCCAATGTCAGAGCCTGGAGAACAGGATGTGAGTGGGGTCACCACAGGAATTCAAAAACAACACAACAATAGGCCTCTGTCTGCTACAAAGTGTCCCTGACTGTGGCGACACGAGGGAGCTGCGCATGCACATTGGCAGGGATTTGTGTAATGTTTTAATTATTTATTATTATTTTATTATTTATATAGCGCCATCAGATTCTGTAGCGCTGTACTCACACTTATCTGCCGGGACACAAAACCTGCTTGACACAAGGCAAGAGCCAAGGGGGATGAGGATCTAGAAAGAATAGGACTGGGCATGTCCTGATCCTTTAACTGGCCTGGTGATGGGGCTTGTCACCCTCTGGCCAATCATGCCATTGGCAGATGCACAGAACACCCATAGTTATAAACACCTAGCACGTATGTGTTGAGGAAGACATAAGGTAATAAAACACATCATCCTTGGTTATGAAAGACTCCTGATCAGGCTTCATATTGTTGGAGGGGACAAATTCATAAACCCTTCTGTTTTATTTGGGAGTCCTGCAGTTACCCATCCCATCAGTATCGTCACTGTCACCAACAGCAAGCAGGTTGGGGGACGAATTCAAAGTCACATATCTCCCGGCTGTTTCACAGGGGGCATTCTGGTTCCCTTCTTCTGGCTTTATTGGGGTTTGAGTGGACCCCTAACTCTGGCATTCTGTATATTATTAATGGACTGGCCCCTCAGTACTTTGCTGTTCTAACCTCTGGCAGACACAGGTTACATAAGGCTTAGAGCAGGCGTGGGGATGGTTAAATAGTAAGAGGGGTTTATTCCCCTGCGTCACACCTACTAAGGCAGGTTTAACGTTCTTGCCTGTTTCAAGCGAGTTTCTCACTAGACGGTGCTTGTCACAGGGAGTTACATAATTCTGACTGTTACGCTGCATACCTCCCAAGTGTCCCTATTTAGGATGGACAGTCCCTATTTTGGTCCCAAATCCCTCTGTTCTCTTTTCTATCCTAATGTCCCTCTTTTCTAGAGGCTCTGTATTGTTGGTGTGTCTGAGTGTATAACAGAGCTCCACAGCAATACTATTCCCAGTAACGTGTCTGAGTGTATTACAGAGCTCCACAGCAATAATACTCCAAGTAATGTGTCTGAGTGTATAACAGAGCTCCACAGCAATAATACTCCCAGTAATGTGTCTGAGTGTATAACAGAGCTCCACAGCAATAATACTCCCAGTAATGTGTCTGAGTGTATTACAGAGCTCCACAGCAATAATACTCCCAGTAATGTGTTTGAGTGTATAACAGAGCTCAACAGCAATAATACTCCCAGTAATGTGTCTGAGTGTATAACAGAGCTCCACAGCAATAATACTCCCAGTAATGTGTCTGAGTGTATAACAGAGCTCCACAGCAATAATACTCCCAGTAATGTGTCTGAGTGTATAACAGAGCTCCACAGCAATAATACTCCCAGTAATGTGTCTGAGTGTATTACAGAACTCCACAGCAATAATACTCCCAGTAATGTGTTTGAGTGTATAACAGAGCTCCACAGCAATAATACTCCCAGTAATGTGTCTGGGTGTATAACAGAGCTCCACAGCAATAATACTCCCAGTAATGTGTTTGAGTGTATAACAGAGCTCCACAGCAATAATACTCCCAGTAATGTGTCTGAGTGTATAACAGAGCTCCACAGCAATAATACTCCCAGTAATGTGTCTGAGTGTATAACAGAGCTCCACAGCAATAATACTCCCAGTAATGTGTTTGAGTGTATAACAGAGCTCCACAGCAATAATACTCCCAGTAATGTGTCTGAGTGTATAACAGAGCTCCACAGCAATAATACTCCCAGTAATGTGTCTGAGTGTATAACAGAGCTCCACAGTAATAATACTCCCAGTAATGTGTCTGAGTGTATAACAGAGCTCCACAGTAATAATACTCCCAGTAATGTGTCTGAGTGTATAACAGAGCTCCACAGCAATAATACTCCCAGTAATGTGTCTGAGTGTATAACAGAGCTCCACAGCAATAATACTCCCAGTAATGTGTCTGAGTGTATAACAGAGCTCCACAGCAATAATACTCCCAGTAATGTGTCTGAGTGTATAACAGAGCTCCACAGCAATAATACTCCCAGTAATGGGTCTGAGTGTATAACAGAGCTCCACAGTAATAATACTCCCAGTAATGTGTCTGAGTGTATAACAGAGCTCCACAGCAATAATACTCCCAGTAATGTGTCTGAGTGTATAACAGAGCTCCACAGTAATAATACTCCCAGTAATGCATCTTTAAACTACAATAAATGTGTTTAGAAATCAGTCTGTGTAAATAACAAACATTGTTCTTGTTCTAAATTACATTTTAGTTGTATCATTGTTATTAATAAGTCATCTATAATTTCTCAGAGCAGCCCCGCCCTGGTCCCCTCCCCCCCCCCCCCCCCTTGTTTATTTAAAATGTTGGGAGGTATGTCACGGCTCACCTACCTACAGCTAGCCAGACTGCCAGCACCATATCATGGATAGAGTTATGGGCGCAATATTTAAAGGTTAATTATCAGGTGTAATCAGACGCCCTCTGCTGCCAGATTCAGAACAGATACACTAAATAACAAAATTACAGACTTCACGTATAATTAAAGGCAGATACGTCTTGGACCCCCTTTCCTTCTGTCCCAGATAATTTATCTGGTGTCCCCAAGAAGCAGGGCGCAGGCTCAATCCTGAGCGTTTTCAGAACATGCACTTCCGAGGTGCTCTGTGCACCATGGAGTCTGTATGACTGTGTAACAAGTCGCATGTCTTAGTTCAGGAACCTAGAAGATAACGTTTTGGTGCAAGTAATAATTTTTGAGTCACAGAATCAATAGTGCGTACCCCTTGGTGGATACAATGTATTTTTTTCTCTAGAATTCTCATTATTTTGGAATACTCAATTTTTTCTCCAGAGATCACGAATAACATTTTAATAAATATTTTGTTATGTTTTGTGTCTATTGCGTATTTGCCTCTCATGATACGTACACTGAAGAGTACATATAAGCATGTCACAGAACTAAACCAGCGTTGGTCGTGTTTGCTTCTCACTATTGTGTACACAGAGGCAGGGTACACAGAGGCAGGGTACACAGAGGCAGGCAGGGTACACAGAGGCAGGCAGGGTACACAGAGGCAGGCAGGGTACACAGAGGCAGGGTACACAGAGGCAGGCAGGGTACACAGAGGCAGGGTACACAGAGGCAGGCAGGGTACACAGAGGCAGGGTACACATTGGCGAGGCTTCGGTAGATAAGACAAGTGTTTAAAAGAATGTCCTGGCTTTTTATCTTGTGTTTAATTGCTATCTTTTAAGATCTGCTTAATATTATAATTTATTAATATAGCAACAGAAAATTCAGCACTAGATATACACAGTAACGAGTATAGCTATAATTACATTGGAATCATGCATAGTCTAAGCTTTCGCACGTAACTGCTGTTTCAATAAAAAAACAAAAAAACATTAAATGAGTGACCATTCTGTAGGTGAGAGAAAGAAAATGGCCAGACTGGTTGTAGGCGATAGAAATCTCACACACACACACAAATAATCAACCCTTACAATGACATGTAGGACTGGTTGTGTGGAGTGACACCACATACCTTTGTGTACCTAGGTTACTACACATCTGTTTATTTTATTTTCATTTCAGTAAAGGATGATGAGGCTCAAGTGGACTTGTCATCAACCCACGTAGACAAATGACAATTGGAAAAACATCAAGTTTGACAAATGACGATTTGATTGACACAGCACCCATCTAGAATCTGGGAGTAAACAGTTTGTTTATAGTGTTTGGCTGGGAAACTTCTTGATATACAGATCGCTTCCTACTCCGCTAAATTAAAAAAAAACAAATTCAATTGATCATGACAGACTGTCAGACAGTTAGATGGAAACCTGTAGCAATCTGCTTGAATCTATAGATCCATATTTCTTGTAATTAATGATATTGGGTGGTGGTGGTGTAATCATTGGTTACAAGCCTCTTACTACCAGTTAGTATGGTTTGCTGGGCACAGTGCACCTAAGTAATGTTGCCATGAAAAATTCAAGTTACTTTTAAAGAAAAAATAATTCTGGACCTAATAAGCAAAAACAATAATCAAATACAATAAAAGTCTGGAAAATTGGAGGTAACAATGATATTGTTAAACTGGGCGACATTCCAATGACGCTATATTTGAACCTCAAAAAATGTGCGGTTAGAGCTGGTGGATTTAGGTTTGGGGTAGCATTATACTATGACGTACAGCCATTACAATGTGGGGTACAGCCGTTTGCTCCAAGATAGATTGTAAGCTCATTGGCTGGGCTCTATTTATATTGTATTATCTTATTCCCAATTCTACAGCGCTGTAGAATATGCTGGTGCTTTATAAATGACAGTAATAAATAAAGGTTTCGGGTGGTTATGGTTAGGGTCAGTACGGTTACGTACATCCAAAGCATGGTGAATCCCATGTCATTACAGCATCAGTATCTCAGGCGTACCTTACACATGGGCCCTTTTTTGTGACATTATATGACGGTGGGGTCGTACGACTGCAACGTCACTAGAATTTCAATCTATTTAAATATTACATTGTAACTCAGCCTCCCAAGCTGTGAATGCTTAGTATTTCATTGGGAGCAATCTCTTGGCACATTTTACATCTTGCTATCTCAGTGTGACTTTCACAAGTGCCCGTGTGCAAATTTTTTTATTTAGCAATATTTCAGAAAACTCATTATCTGACTATGATATGAATGAAAACGCAACAGGAATCGTGACCACAAATCCAGATTTGGGAATCGGTGCCCAGAATGCATAGCAAATCAAGAACATGTTATATGAGCGGATACAATGTGTCGGCTCCTTGTGAAATGTCACAGATTAGGGTGAGAAGCACAGAACGAGGAGGAGGTGGAAAGAGAAGGTAGCAGAGAAAGAGAGAGATAGTGTGTGAGCTCTGGGGAGGGGCGAGGGATTAAATTCAGGTGGTTTTGGTAATAAAAAGATAAAAGACACCAAGACTGTAGCTTGTTAGTATCCTGCAGATCCACTCAAACTTTTTAACCCCCAACCTGCTGGAGCTCTGACAAAAAGTTAGTTTTTAAAAAATTTTTTACCAATAAACCTTGAGTGTTACTTCCCCAATAACCCTTTGCTTGTCGGTGACTTTCAGTAGACTATTAACCCCATTAACCTCGTCACTGCTGGATTTCTCCAGATCTTTTTTTCAGAATTAACCATTTGCGGCCAATGGCCAGGAAGAGTTTGTACCCTATCCCTATGTAGGCTGCAAGGCTAACATTCTAAATACCAACTTGAAATATCATCACACTAAGTTTGCCACCTTCAAGCTAACAGGGACTTGTTTGCTCTTGTATAAAACAGACAGACAGACAGAGCGACAGACAGTTTCCTGCACCCAGAGAGCCAACATTTACCAAAGGCTACCTCTGACTGAGAGTGATGGGACTGCAATAGTTATCTGCATGTTGATTATCTGCTCTATGTTGATTTGTCACCATGTGTGTCAATGTGAAGTGTTATCGATTATTTGTGCAATGTGTCGTCCCGTGTCACAGAGCTGCAATACATGTCGTTTCTTTATTAACAAGCGAATAGAAAGAAAAACATACGCAAATAACAGACATATTTTTATTATACATGCATGTTATAAACCAACAAACACATTGCGTAACATACAAACACCGAGCATGACACACGCACACAGAGTATGTCTCTCGCACACATGTGCGCACATGACAGAAATTCCTGTTGGGAGCAATCACTTCTGGCATAAATGAAACAGGATCCGTGTCCCCCAGCTGTTTGTGAGATCCGTGACGGGGGAGGAGGGGGCGTGTGTTTGTGTAGGTACATATGTGTGCCACAGGCGTGTGCAGCGCATTACATTAGGGTGTGCCCCCAGAAAATATAACATTAGGAACCTGGCTTAAAATAAAAATAAAAATTAAATAATAATAAAATGTATAAAAAATAAATGAAAATCAATCCCAAAGCGACGGCGTTAATGTATACATTAGATTCCCTGTTAGTAATGCTATTTATTAGAAGGCAGCATTCTTCATGTACTGCCACACAGCATGTAGAAGCGACAACATGGAGTCCGACACACCCTCCCCCATCTCTTTCTTAGAGGATGCCAGGCTTAGATTATTAATTGATGTGTACATAGTGTAATGTGTGCATCCTGTACATTGTGCACCGCTTATCCCCAACACCTGTCCGAGAGCCCCCCACCCAAGCTAGCCAGAGGGTCCAGACTCTGTGTAATGGGGGGTCAACTGTGGTTGGGGAGGGGGATGTGGGATATCAGCTGCCTGGTGTGCAGGCCGGCAGAAGGGGGCTGGCAGGACAGCTGCCAGGAATAAAAGAAAGAGGGAACAATGGGGAGATTGTGAGTCTGAGAAAGATAGTAAGAGGGGGAAGAGAGAATGGCAGAAGAAATGAGAGAGAGAACTCAAAGGCTGGGCATGGGGCGCCGTGGATAACGACAAGTGATGGGAAAATGGGGGGCGATCACGTAGCAGCAAACATGCTGGGTGAGAAGAGGGGAAATGACAAATGTATGGGGGGAGAGTTTAAAGGAAAGCTGAAAGATAAAGAAAAAACACTAAAGGCAGATTGGAGAAGCTAACTCCCAACACTCTCAGAGCAGGTTTTGTTTTGCACAAGAGACAAACGAGCGGCTGACTGAGGGTATTTAGAGTTGGGCTGACACAAAAGCTTCGTCCTTCCATTATTCCATTCCATTTTCTCTTCATTTCGGTGCCCTAAGCCGTTACGCCTGAAACTGATAATTTTACAAAAATAGTCAAAGTGGAAAAATGGTCCAAAATCAGCCTGTTTGCAATACTTGGAAAAAACCCCATCAGTTTACAGATTAGTCACTAAATCGTGAAGGACAATAATAATTTTTTGGCCTATTTGGGAAAGAATATACGATGTAAAAAAGTGCCTGTCTACCCCAAAAGTGTCAGAACTAATTAACTCAGGGGGTCCTTCGTTAAATATCAGTAGGATACTCCGGTTAACCTTGTTAAGATTTATGGTGGCAAGTACATGTACCAAAATGGTGGGTTCTACTGCGTCACCCACATTAGGTAGCAAAAGCATCTGCAAACCTCAGAATATTCCTATACATCTGTCGACCTCCACTTTATCTCTTCCTTTCTAAGATACGGTTTAGGGCACATAGCGTGGGGATTGTGGGAATGGGTTAAGGAATGCAGACACTTGGTATGGGAAATAATGCGTGCATTCCTAATTCATCTTCATACTTCACCATCTGCAGTCAGCCCCTGCCGCCTGCAGACCAGGATATTTTTGTGGTTTTAGGCAAATTATTTTACAGTGTCAGTGTTCAACGCAATAAATGTTTAAATGAAATGATAAACAAAGTAAAGAAGTACAGTATTGCTATATGTGGGTGTTTGTTTTTCATTCAGCTAGAGTGATGGGAGTTATGGCAGCAATATCTGCAGTCTCTGTAGGGATTAGGCATTAGGCATCATTGTTGAACTCATTCATTTTTAAGAAAATCACTCAGTTCAGGCAGCCAGGAAAAACTGCAACTCCCATCAGTATTGCACAACTTCGGGGACAGGACTATGTAGAACAGAGTGCAACTCCCATAGTGCTGAGGCGGTGACGGCAATTCCTCAATCTGACTAAGCAGGCTGAAAGCAGGGATAGGCCAAAGAGCAGCTGCTGGGACGCTCCCTGCATCCATCATGTCTAACCAGCATCTAACCCAACAACAGCTGGAGAGACAATTGCTGAAACCCAGCGTGACAACTGCCCAAAATCCGAAAAATGATCTAAACGTGGACCCGTCCCCCTGAAAAACGCATTTACAATCAATGAAGCGCCCCAAAAAAATGATAAAAATTTTAGCTGGTACTCTGGCAGCAAAAAGAAAACATCAGGCCGCCATTTTCAGGATGTAATGGCTACCATGTATCAAAAACACGCAAGAAACTTTTATTTATTAATTTATTTCAATAATTTGAAATTTGTCTGCCTCATGTGCATAGAAGTATAGACTGATTTATACAAACGGCAAAGCTCAGGAGCAGAGACTGACTAGGTTTATTCACTAAACCCTGAATTGTTAGAGAGTAGTCAGAGAGGTTATGGGACAATTCTCCAAATCTGCTGTTTGCAGTGCAGCCATATTGGCTTCACGTTTGTAATTCCATGGTAAATTACCAACAATTCCCAGTTTGGTAAATAACGTGCTAGAGTTTCCATTGATTCTTTAAAGGAACACTCCAAGCCGTAACAGCCTTATTGGTATGAAGTTGTTATGGTGCAGGGACGTCCCAGGGCTCTGGCTTACTTTAAGGGGTTAAACCATCAATGAATGGTTTAACTCCAAAGTGCTGAATCCGGCACGCGATCCCTCGGCCAATCTACTTGTGCCGCAGTTTGTATCAGGAAGCCGCGGGGCACCGTTGATAGGCTGAGAGTGTCATACTTACGTTTTTCAATACTTACATTTTTCAAGCCGTTTTGTGAATGGGGACCTACTGACAGATTAGTGCATTAGTTGATGCACTCAGCGGGCCCTGGTTTTAAGGCTTCCTGATTCAAACCTCGGACTGTGGCTGAAAGAGATGGGCAGAACGATAGTGTGGCAGATTCAGCATTTTGGGGTTAAACCCTTTATTAACGGTGTAACTCCATGAGTTAAGCAAGCACCCGGAGACATTCCCGCACCATAACAACTTCATTCCAATTAAGTTGTTATGGTCCCCATGCTGTCTCTTTAATAGATTTTACCTAGCCCTGCGCCATGATAAACAAGTTACTAGGAATAAGAAAGCACTGTACCTTATGATTTCTAATTGGCTGGCAATAGCGGACTGTGCTTTATGGCTGAACTTCCTATTGACAGGGGAGCCTGTCTGAAACGTAAATAATTATAATAAGAGATTGGCCTAATTAAAAATGAAAACCAGCCCCCGTACAGGGCAGGGGCCCACGCTTACTATGCGGATTATCCATTAAATAAACCCTTAGCAATACATTATGCATGCAAAGGGCTAATGTTGAATTACGCCTCAAAATAAAATGTTAAATAGATAAATACCGGTATGTGAAGTTGCTGAAACAATTCCGCTCTGCATATTCTATTGAAATCTTTTGATATCCATTCGATTACCAGAAAAACAACCACTGAGGGCAGCCATCTTGTTTGTTTGTTTGTTTGTGTTTTTTATAACGTCTGGTAAGGTAGCAGCCTTGGGGTAAGCGTGTGTAAATTAATCAGACGCCTGGTTATATAGCATGTTCGAGCAACGTTATCATAATTACGAATAAGTGGGTAATTCAGAACTTGCTCCGCAGCGGTTTCTATTGTGGCCTAATAGATTTTGTAGATTTTTTTTTAATAGATCATAAGAAATAAATTTCACAAGTCAAGCGGCCATGGGAAACGTCATTAACCCCTTAAGGACACATGACATGTCTGACACGTCATGATTCCATTTTATTCCAGAAGTTTGGTCCTTAAGGGGTTAAACGGGTTATTTTTGCTGTACATTGCTTTTGAAATAGAGATTAAACTATAAATAAAATGTAAAGAAGGAGATTTCTCATATGAAGACATGTGCTCTAGATCTGCTTTATTGGAATAAAAATGAAGGTACGTATATATGTATGTAATATAAGATTACCACAGCACACAGAGTTATTCACTAAAATGGGAATTGCCAGAGAATGTCACATTTTAGATCACCGTATCGGAACTGGAAAAGTTATCCACGTCAGCTATTTTGCCCTATTTTGCCTTATTTTTCCCTAAAATTTGACATTTACTTAGAGTTTCCCACTTTACTGAATAGCTCTGTCCCTGTTTAATGACTAAATGCTTTAATATAAATTCAATACACAAGGAAATCCCACTTAACAGACAGGGACATTTTATAGAAATGCGTTATTGACATATTAGAGAGACGAGGAGTTAGTAAGACAGATATCAGATATCACACCCATCAGAACACAGTACCTCTAATAGCAATGTACGTATGTATGGCTACCAGATAATCCAGGCTTTCATATATATCATCACAATTTCAGGCTGTTGGGGAGCGTGTGAAAAGGGCTGCCGTGCTGTATGTAGAAATCATATGCTGTAGAAGGGAAATGTATTAACTGATCAGGCAGCTTGTTCTGCGTCCTCCATTGTTAATTCACTGGTTTCCCTCCTGCAGCATATGAATCATGCATACGACAGGGTGACAATTCCCATGAATTATTCAATCATCCAGAAAAGTCTACCAGGGTTATTGAGCGAAGTGAGAATTCAAAGTGAATTTCAACTTTAAGGTAAAAAAAAATTCTCTAAATCAGCTCTGGCCTTAAATTTAGAAAACCACTCTGAATTCTCGTGTTAGTAAATAAAGTCCTGTATGTATCCAGGAACATATGCTGGATCTGGCGATCACACCATGGACATGAACGGGACACACAGCATCACCTGTCTTGTAAAGTAAAAACATTGAACACATTAAAGAGCTTTACAGATATTTACACAGAGAAGAATTTCACGTATCAAAAGGAAAGTTTACTCACAATTAACGATGCTTTGCGATCTCCTTCTCTCGTAAATTCTTCCTTTATGTTGTCCGCAATGCCCAATATAATCCTAAGAACTTTCTTTAAAGTTTTGAGATCTTCTCTTGGACGAACCTTAAAGCGATCGATGTGATGAGTTACAGTGTGAACGTCTGTAGGCTCGTGGTCCGTAAGGATCCTATAGGTTATATCAGCTGATCTAACACGTGGACCGATCCTTTAATGGGAATGAGGTTCACTTCAGACACTCACCCTGTAAATCCACACATCTCGCGTTTGTGGAACTTCTCTGTCGACAAAGTCCTCGTTCTTGCTGTCCGCTCTTGCGTTTAGATTTTATTTATTTCTTTGTTCGGAATATATTTGCCCCTTTAGCCCCTTTTTACATGAGCACTTTTTTAATATTACTGTGAATTTCTTCTATCTAATCACTGTCTGGGACTCGTCACGCTAAAGATTTCTCTTCTTGTTACGTTTCTCTGTCTTGTATCTGATTCTGTCTGTTGGTATCTGTCTGTCGTTTTCCCCTTCATTTAGTCTGTTTCTCTCTGTCTCTCTCTCTGTCTCTCTCTCAGGCCTCTCCTTTTCCCCCCCACCCTCCTCAACCAGTTCCCCAAGTCTCTCCTACTTCCCAAATGTTATCCCCCTTCCCAGTCACTGTGTCTGTGCCCTCCCCTCTTCCTTTTAGCCACCTGCTGCTGTAACTCAATGGGACAGAGTCTGACAGTGACGGAAACATTCAGGGACAAACACACAGAAAGGCAGACAATGACAGTTCACAATAGACAGCGAGCTGGTAGATGTATTTGTTATTATTAATTAGAAAAATTGGATATCTGTGTGAAGAGGATCATTATGCAGGATCAGCAGATAAACAGTGTTGCATTTATTATCCTTAATTATATTGTGACAAAGATGTATGTAGCCAATGACATGCGCATGGTCGTCCCTCGGCATATAAACCTCAACCAAAATAACCCACAAAAAGATGGACACCAATTTTAAGTTGGATAAAATTCTTCACAGTTTTAATTTAAAAAAATGTATTCACAAATAGAGCATTGTCAAATATACACAATCAACATTGACATGAAAATCCATCCAACTCCTTAATACCATTATACCCACTGACAATGACCCAAACCATAAATGCTAATAATCAATCAATATAACAATACAATAAATATCATAAACACATAACACAGCCACAACAGCCATCTTTTACCAACTGATTTAACATTGTAGGGGAATACCGAGATACCCCTACACCACCACGTTATGAGCCACCAATGAACTTCAACCTACCAATACCAACTTCAACTAGGTAAATATTCGTACCAAACTTCAACCATCCCACCTAGCAATTCAACCTACCCCCAATTTTCTTATCCAGCCCAAACATCCAGTTTGCAGGTTTTGTTCCCAGTAAGGGTGGTCCTGGCCTTATTTAGAGGCTGGTAAATGAATTGCCAGTGTGCTAGCTAGCAGTGATATCTATTAATTTGTGATGCGTGGTGGGTTCAGTTTGAAACAATGAGCTGTTTATCTCTACCTACCCATCCATGTAATATAGTATTTTACCTAGTAAACAGAACATGTTTCTATTCAGTGCATAGTGTCATATAAACTGTATTGATACTAGATTATGATGAATACAGTGTGTGTTGCAGATAGTTCCATTTATAAGTTTTGAATTGTTAAAGAAAGGGAGACAGATTAAAACATTGGGGTTTATCCACTAAACCAGACATCATGATGAGTTGGCAATGGAGCTTGTTAAATTTATTCTGTCTGATATAAGGACTTATTATTATTAATTCCTAAAAGAAAAAAATAGTCCCATATATATGCATCTTAATATTATATGTATTTTATTGGCATGGAGACATTAGTTAGAGAAATACAAGAATCATTGTGAATTTAATTTATTGGTAAAATATCTGATTATTAAGAGAGTCTTCATTTTGATCAATTTCTGGGCTTCTTTTTTAACGTGGCATTGTCACTTTTGGAGTCTTAATTATTTTTATGCAAAGACCGCTCAATGGAAAATGACCGGATACAGGCATTCCAAAGAAATTTGGCCTTTTACCACATTTTGCCACAAATTGTTCTTTCAAAAACACAGTGTATTGTCATCTTTGTCTTATAATCTTATATTTTGATCACAATACAATTCCAATCATAACATGGACAGCTTCCGGTTATTAAGGACATTAATATAATGTTATATAGTCAAAGAGAAATTGTTAGACAATCCTTGTTATCACCATACTTGTATGATAATATTACACGCTTTATTGTTGAATACTTAGAGTTAAGATTTTGTTGATTGGTTTTCCATTGTTAGGTAATTAATTTATGCTCCGTAATGCCGAGTTTTATATTATATCTCTTTTGCTTTATTTTATTAAAATCATATTTAATAATCCTCAATTTAAAGAAATCTATATATTTGCAGAAAAAGGGCCCTACTGTAGATTTTAATCTACTGCAATAAATGCGTGTCTGTATTTTAATAATTAATAGGATCTGAAACTATCAATATTAATACTCAGTTCTAATCGGATCATGTGACGGATGCTTTGCTGATTTAGGGGCTTGTTCAGATTAGTAATATTTCTCATTCAGATTTGAATTCACTACAATTTGGAGTTTGGTGATTAACCAACTCGGTTATGTATCAGACATAGCCGGCAGGCAGTGCCCACACTGCTACAAGTGTCTGAGATGCCAATCACCGCCGGTGCCGTGTAACCGTGACTAGCTGTCTACATTCTACACACATGATAAAATATCAATGTATCCCGATGCTGTTACTTGCAGGGCGAAGGGCTATAAATAATCTGGCACCAGCAACATAGCGGCTATAATTCCACCTCTGCCTGAAACATTGTCAGACATTGTGCCACCGGTGATAGACTCAACTAGGAACGTTCTGCTACTCTGAGTCTGCGCCAGTGATAGACATTTGGCTGCTGGACACTACCACTCCTATCACGATTACCCATCTTACATTTATGACGTTGTCAGGCGGGCTAACTGAATGACCTTTATTTGTTTAAATATACATAGGGATTAAGGAGAGAGCGTAGGTAACTTGTTTTTCTTTGGTTTTTACTATATATTTTGGGGCTGATGTGTATTGTAGTCGTTGCTGCCGCCCAGGAATAATGGGAGTGAGCGCAGGACTTATCTTTCTGTATTTGTATTCACTTTTTGTATCACACAGCTTTGTTACAATTCTGTCGCCCATCCCATGTGTTCCCTATTAAGGTTTAATAAATATATAGGGGTATATAAAAAAATAAATAAAACAAAACTCTGTCTCATTAGAGGTATCTTTGCCAGAAGCTCAAGGAAGCAGGCTGAAGGGTCAGTGTTAGGACCTGCTTAGGGGGGTCTGTCTTGATGTTGGCAGGCGGGCATTCCCTCCAATGGCCATTGGAGTAACTAAATGACCTCCATTTGTTTAAATATACATAGGGATTAAGGAGAGAGCGCAGGTAACTTGTTTTTCTTTGCTTTTTACTATATATATTGGGGCTGATGTGTATTGTAGTGGTTGCTGCTGCCCAGGAATGATGGGAGTGAGCACAGGACTTCTCTTTCTGTATTTGTATTCATCTTTCATTTATAATTACACCCATGCCCAGAAAAGTTGTACCAGGTGGCTAGACGATATCTTCAATGCAACCTCATCAGATTGCAACTCCTGACATGCCTAATTATCCTTTTTGCTGAGAATAGTGGGAGTTGCTGTTATCAGCGATAAGGCTCCTTTAACTGCAATTTTAGGCTTTCTGATCCCACATATACCAGTTTTTATTATTTCATATTCTATGTGTAGTCTACACAGAATGAGACCTCTTTGCAGCATGAATCTGATTTTTAAATACCGGTATATAATATATGTCTACTTATTAAATATAGTATTATAGATAAGATAATACAGGCTTTGTTTTTCCTGCTTTAGATAAAGCTATATTTTTATCATGTTTGTAATGGACTGCAATTTTTGGGACGTGGGAAATTTCTGATTAAAGACAATTTTGCTGGATTGATGGGAAGGGAATTGATCTACTGGTTGTGCTGGTAAAATTAAGTTTGGATATTTTTGGGGGGTTTAAAATTGCAATTCTCCACATATGCCAATTTAGTGAATACGTTACAAAAAGATTTTGCCTGTACTGGTTTCTGTAACTGCAGTGTTCAATACAGCCACAGGGGGAGTCTTAGACAAGGCAAAGGCAGACAAATCATGTCTCTGGGATACTAATATGATGACAGTCAGAGCTCAGTATTATTTCTGCTCAATGGGAAATCTCACTCAGTACAGCCACAAGAAGGAAATGCCCGTGGGCGACCGGCCACAAAATGCTAGGAATTTAGCTTCAGAAAGAGAAGCTTGGCACATTTTATCATTATTATCATCATTTATATAGCGCCAACATAATCCGCAGCGCTTTTCAATATTATAAAGGGGGTTATTCAGAAATATAAAATCTTACAGGAACAATATGTTGATGAGGACCCTGCGTGCAATAGCTTACAGTCTAGAAGAGGTGGGGTATAAAGACACAACAGAAAGGGCAGCGCGGGGGATAGCAGCCAAGTGAGAGGGAGGAGACAGTGGAGTGTGGCCCTTTAAGAGAAAGCGAGAGATAGGTTTGTGAAATACGTTTCTACGAGAGGCCATAGGCTATTCTGAAGAGATGGGTTTGGAGAGATTTCTTAAATAGATGAAGACTAGAGGATTGTACAGCGCTACGGAATTTGATGGCGCTATATAAATAATAATAATAATAACAATAATAATATGTGTGTACAGGGTCTGCAGCAGGGCTGTATGATACAAACTATTTGTTATCCAGATTCCCTACATGAATTTGGGTTTCGTTATTAAAATAATGTAATCAAAGCCACAAATAAAAAAACAGTAACAGGACCTCCATTAGAGCATAAATTATCATTGTTTAATATGGCTATTTATTCATTTTATAAAAGAAAAGAGATATGTGTGCACTATCTCATGACATGCGCATTGTCGTCTCTTTGGCCTATTCCAGTTATAACCAATTAACCTCCAATAAACACAGACACAAGGATTATTTGGCAAAAATATTCCACGGCTTTATTAATCACATAAATATATATAAAATAAGATATAAAATTTAAGAGGTCATTGTCACCAACATTTGAAAAGACATCCCCCCAATTAACATAACTAAGTACCCAGACAATGACCTCAAACATATTTACATAATACCATATAACAGTGTAACATATCATAAATAACATAAACATTAACACAGCCACCCAGGGCAACCATTTCCAATTGTAGGGGCATACCAAGACACCCCTACACCATTATCGTAGCCACCAAGGGCATCCCTTTTCACTGTAGGGGCATACCAAGACACCCCTACACCATTAACATAGCCACCAAGGGCATCCCTTTCCACTGTAGGGGCATACCAAGACACCCCTACACCATTATCCCAGCCACCAAGGGCATCCCTTTTCACTGTAGGGGCATACCAAGACACCCCTACACCATTAACATAGCCACCAAGGGCATCCTTTTCCACTGTAGGGGCATACCAAGACACCCCTACACCATTATCCCAGCCACCAAGGGCATCCATTTCCAGTGTAGGGGCATACCGAGACACCCCTACACCATAACATAGCCACCAAGGGCATCCCTTTCCACTGTAGGGGCATACCAAGACACCCCTACACCATTGTCCCAGCCACCAAGGGCATCCATTTCCAGTGTAGGGGCATACCGAGACACCCCTACACCCCCAGGTTCATAGCTACCGCCGAGCTCGAACCTACCACCAAATCTAAAGGTAAGTATTCCTCCTGACCTATCCCACTTACCAAAAACCGACCTACCCCCAATTAAACTAAACCATCCCCCGCCACAGCACAGAGCTTGACCCCTCAAGCCTCCTGCGCGCCCCCACCCCGAATAAACAAAGCCTGCCTCAAACCATCCTGAAAGCCCAAATTAAGAAAATCCAAACCCACCTCAGACAAATGAACCCCATCACGCCTGAAGTATCCCGGCAACATATCCTCCAGCTCCCTGTGTCTCACTACTACCCCCCCAGATCTTTTAATAAAGATCGCCAGCAACTTATTGAACTTCCATCTGTATCTTGCCATAGCTGCGAAATCCCTCGCATGACGCCAATGGAAACGCTGTACCGTCTCCGACCAAACAATAACCACCCTGGGGAGCAAAGACCTCAACTTATCCACGTCCCTTTTAATCCCACTGACTAATTCCCTTTGCGGAACCAACCCAAAATCATTCCCCCCTGTGTGGAACAATATGAACTCGGGGACATCCCCTTGCCCTATCCTCCGAAATAAATCCAAGCACGTGTCTCTCCAACCATAACCCCGAAAACCAAACCACAACACACGTAATACATCCAACGGAAAGCCGAGCTGCGTGCCTTGTCTCCGAACTGCAGCCCTCCGTTCAGCCCAGTAGACATATGAGTGGTCTACTATCCATGCGACTCCACCTGGAATGAAAAGAAATAACTTATAACCACGG